>NC_067399.1:78969609-79580443 GCF_016432865.1 Antechinus flavipes
GAGGGGGATGGTTTCAGAAAAATCTGGGAAGGCTTAAATGAACTGATGCAAAGTGAGATGAGCAGAACCAAGAGAACATTGAACAGTAGCAGTAGTGATAGTGCCTAATGATCAACCATGAAAGATTCAACTACGCTGATCAGGACAATGATCCAAAACAATTACAGAGGATTCATCATAAAAAATGCTATCTAACTCCAGAGAAAGAAGTGAGGAACTCTGAATACAAACTGAAGAATGCTGTTTTCACTTTATTATTATTATTTTTTTTGCTTTTGGTGGGAGGGGCATGACTAAAATAGAAATATGTTTTGCATGATTTCACACATATAGCAGATGTTAAATTACTTTTCTTTTCAATGGATAGAGGATGAGCTGGGGGAGAGAGAAGAGACAGACAGACAGACAGACAGACAGAGACAAAGAGACAGAAACAGAAAAAGAGAGACAGAGAAAGAGAGGCAGAGCCAGAGACAATGACAGGGACAGAGATACACACAAATAGAAATAGAGACACAGAGAGGAGAGACAGACAAAGACAGAGACAAAGAGACACAGAGAGAGAGACAAAGACAGATAGAGACTGACAGAGAAAGACAGAGACAAAGACAGAGATACACATATAGAAAGAGACAGAGAGACAGAAAGAAAGACAGAGACAGAGACAGAGAGATAGAGACAGCCAGACAGAGACAGAGAGACAGATACAGAAAAAGAGAGACAGAGAAAGAGAGAGAGGCAGTGACAGAGACAGGCAGAGACAGAGACAGAGACAGAGACAGACAGAGAGAGAATCTGGAACTCAAAACTTAAAAAAGTCACAATTTTACCTATGCCTCCATTTCCTCTTTGCTTCAAAATCACTTTCTAAATTTCTGAAATGACGAATCTTGTTATGTGACATTATAACCATCATCAAAGAGATGGCTATCATAAAAATATTCTCACCTCCTCCAAATAACACAAACAAACCAGTATTAAGCAAAACAAAGAAATTATTGATAAATTTCTTTTCTTTTCCTGCATCTCAGCATCAAAGCAAAAATTTAGATAGTTTTCTTCTAATACAGAAAATGTCAAAACAGGAAGACATCTTAGAGTTTGTCTTATGTAACATCTTATTTTTACAAAAGAAGGAACAAAGTGGGGAAAGTACTTATCTAAGTTCACACATGTATCATACATATTCAGCATTGATTCAAATTTAGTTCCAATGATCCAGACCTGGGCTTTCTAACCTTCCTGTCATCTCAACTCACAATCCCAAGAGAGTTAAGTACATCCTGGCTCAGAGGAAAGGGCAGACATACTACCACCCATTTAATCAAGAGCCACATTACTTCTTGCCTGGGATGTTATAAGAGACTTTTGACTTTGTTTCTTTGTCTAGAGGGTTTTTTCAATTCAATTTATACTGTACACAGCTTCCCAAAAGAATCCTAAAGCACACATCTAATCACATATTATTTAAATTCCATAAACTACAGTGGCTCCCTCTTACCTCTAGGAACAAAGACAACTTTCTTTGGTGGAAGAGTTTAAAGAGGCCATTAAAAACTTGGCCTGAACCTTGCTCTTCAATTTTATTAGTAGACCTTACCTCTATTCAGGACTCTACAATCCAATCAAACACTACATTCTGTGCTTGCATTTGTGTCTAGGGTATTCCACTGATCTATTTTTTTCTGTTTTTAATCAGTACTAAATAATTTTGATAATTACTTCTTCATAATATAATTTGAGATAATATAATACAAGACCCTCTTCATTCTTACTATTTTTCATTATTTCCCTTGCTATTTTTGACCTTTTGTTTCCTCATGTGAATTTTGTTATTATTTTATCTTATCCCAGGAACCATTCCCTTGGTAGTTTGATTGGCATAATCTTTAGATTAATTTAGGTAGCATCTGCATTTTTATTATATTGGTGAGGCTGAGCCACGGACATTGAAAATCTCTCCAATTATTTAGGTCATCTATCATTTCAGTAACATTATTTTGTAGATATATTTATGTAAAACCCGTATACAATTTGATAAGTTAACTCATATATTTAATGAATTTTATCATTAAAATGAAATTTATCTTCCCATATTTCTCCCTTTTCATGAATATTTTTTACATATTTAATTATGTATTTAACAATTTTAATTCATAATATAAAATGTAGATTATTTTGTGGATTTATTCTGTATTCTACTACTTTGCTGAAGGATTCAATTATCTTAGTTATTTTCATTGATTCTCTAGGGTTTTCTAAGTAACCCATAACATCTTATTTGTCAATGTTTATTATCTTAGTTAATTTTTAAAATTCCTTATTTCTATAGCTAATCTTTTTTTTTTAAATATTATGACAAATAAAAATGCCATGTTTCATCTCTTTGGGAAAACTTCCAATATTTGCTTCTCTATTACCAATAATATTTAATCTTGGTTAAAGATGAACACTTTTGAGCATATTTAGAAAAGATGTGTGTGTGTGCTTGTGTGTGTTTAAACATAAATAAGTGCCATATTTTGTTGAAAGCATTTTCTGTATCTATTGATAAAACTCATATGACCCTAAAATTCAAGTAAATTAAGGTAACTTTTTCCAATGCTAAATCATTTTGTTTACATCCTTAGTCATGTATACATTTTATTTGGTTATGATGAATAATTGTTATGGTATGTCATTATTGCCTCTTTATTAAGATTTTATTTAGAATTTTAATTTTGTATCAATATGCATTAATGATATTAATTGGTATATGTATTTTCCTTTCTTTAATCTTTTGTCATTTGAGTAACATAAATATACTTTCTAAAATGAGTTCAGTGAATATCATTCTCTTCTGTTTTGGAGAATAATTTATGTAGCACAAGGCTTTTTAATAACTGGTAAGATTTATTTATAAGTTTTTTAAAAATAGTGTTTTTATGAAGGGTTTATATATTCCTTAATCAATTTCATCTGAGTGAGTTCTTTAGATTTCTACTTTCTATTTTATGACTTGGATACACACATGTGAGTATAGCTGTACACATATGTGTATACACATGTGCAGATATGTGTATGTATAGATATGCATACTAATAGGAAGTCAATCATATATATACAACTTAAAGGAAAAAGTAGGAAGAACAAAGGAATTATCTCCAGATTTTGTTTATAACTATAACTATTTTCTGAAATTGGCCAGCATAATGCATATGTGTGTGTGTGTGTGTACACACACACACACACACACACACACATATATAAATTCTGTGATTGGTTAGTAGCTTTTTAGGCATGCTAATTTCTGATATTTTTTTTTCTATTTCTTTCTTATTCATTAGGAGTTTAACATTCCCAATTTTGACTTTTTTATAATTTGATTTTTCCTTTCCATTGTAAGTAAAATCAACTAATGTTTTTGTATTCTATTAGCTTTGTTGGAGGAAAAGATAGTCTTCGGTGTTAGTTTCCTATTCAATTTTTTTGTTTTCAATTTTATTTCTCTTGATTTTTAAGGATTATTCATTTTATTATTTTTTCTAGTTATTTCTCCCCTTAAATTGCATATAGTTCCTTTTTATTCTCTTTTGCTAATACATATTTCAGACACAAATTTCCTTTTAAAGATTATTTTATCTACATTCCATACATTTTAGACTACTGTTGTTACAATTTTCTATTGCAATGAATAGAGATAAGTATTTATTCTTTTTGTTATTTGTTTCTGACCTACCTGTTGTTTAGGATATCTTTATTTTGGTCTTTCTCTTTTATTGATTTTTGTTGTTGTTGTTGTTTACAATTTTTATTCCATTAGTCTATAAAGAATATATTTTATATTTTTTACTTTACATTTACTTATACATTCTTGTTATATCGCATGATCAACTTTTCAAAGGCATCATTTGAGACTGAAAAATAAGTATACTTTAAAAATTATCTTTCAATAAGTTTCATAGTTATACAATTGTTTTTCCTATATTTAGTTTATATTTAGATTTTTCTTCTTTTTTTCTAATAGATTTACCAAGTTCTCAAAAAGGACCTATTAGTTCTTTTTCAGTTAGTGTTTCTTTAATATATTTAGATGCATTGTCATTTGAATGCACATAGAATTAAATAATATTTAATTATCTATGGTACCAGTAAGCATAATATAAGGTTTTTTTTTTTGTTAGTTTCCTTGATAGTATTCATTTTTAACCCAAAATTATGGTTGCAACCATAGAAACATAGATTTAAAGTTGAAAGGAGCCCACAAGGTAATATAAAGTTGATAAAACTGAATTGCAGGCAATTATGATTCACCCAAAGCCATATGAAGAAAAAATGGTAGAGGATTTGAACTCAAGTCTTTTGGTGCAAATTGAGGTTATTTCCTCAATGCTATTTATTCTCCTTCCCCCTTTCCCATCTCCATTTATCTGAAGCATAATAAATTTATTTTGGTCCCTTTTTGCAAATCCATGTGTAACTAGTTGAATAGTCTCCAGTATTAGAACAGTTTTCAGTATTAGAAAATCATAAAGCTCTATATGACTTCTCAGATTGCATTTCTAGAGGTAACCTAGTTAGGCCTAGTAGGCTATTTGCTTTTATATAGTCAAGCCAGTGAAGACAGAAGGTTCTCCTTCATGCAGCCATTTCCAGGATCTTTCCTTGATCTTACTTTCGATGCCACAAAAGCAAGATTATTCCCATTCAATAAATTTGTGCTGCCATGCTATGGTTAACACTACAACAATTCTTTGTTTACATGACCTTAAACTATATAGATACTCCATTCCAAGAAATATCAATTCAATTCTTTTATTTCTCTGCTTCTCTTCTAGTCTTAATTTATCTTAGTTCACAAATAAATAATCCACATTTGTTCCTAAACAATGATCAAAAAAAGTGAGCTTCTAAAAGACTATAAGCTTTGTCTAAATATGAGTGTGTAATCTTCTTTTATTTCAATCCCTGTTCTCATTTGTTAGAATTATCTTAATTTGTAGCACCTAATTCTAAGAAATGTTTGATTCTTTCCCTTTCTTGTTTTTAAATACTCCTTCATGGACTCAATCCATTAAAGCTTTTTTTCCTTGTTTTCTCTATAGATCTTAAACAAGGTGGAGCTTATAAAAGCTATTCATCCAAGTTCTTCCTTTAAGTACATGAGCACCAATTTATTTGCTTGATTTTTTCCAGGTTATATGGATGCTTATATTTCTTAAGGTTTTTTTGTTTGCTATATTTTCATATTTTTACTCTGTTTTTATAATATAAATGATCCAAATTTCTCTGTTCTGCAGAATTTTTTATTGTTGCTTAAATTTTGCTTTGCAATTTATTTTATTTGAAATATAAATTGATTTAATTTGCTTTTGTCTCCATCATATTCCAACATTTTTATTATTTATTAATATATTTTCTTACTCTTGTATGATTTCTTAACTTTTTCCTTGCCTTGTAAAGGAACCATTTCTGGCTATTTGTTATATTCATTCATTTTGAAATATTGGGATTTTTCAACTCCATTTCTGAATGAGATGAATCTGAGTTTCTGGTTTGTTGGTGTTGTGTGTATTTGATCACTTCTATGCATTCTTAAATGACTTTAAAATATAATATTTAGCACTTTTGATTCATCAATTTTTTATAGTTTTTATTTATAATTTTTATTAATGCTCAAATTGTCTCACTTCATTCTGATTTAAATGTCAGTTGCTTTGGATATATATATAGGGATCTCAAGTAATCTTCTAATTTTGCTATATTTTAAATTTTTTATTTAGTCTCTAAATATTTGAGACTAATAAAAATTTATAGTTGAAAACTAGAGTCCCTTCGTTCTTATCGTGTTTTTATATAAAGTTGCAAATCTTTTTTTTTAGTGTCTACTATATACGATTTAATACCATTTTCCTAAATGTTGACTTCCTCATTTGTTTTTTATTGAGTTTTTACTTGAGAATTGTAATTTATCTTCGAAATTCCATACTTCATTTTAGTTCTTACATTGAACTTACATCTAACACTTCTTCCATTATTTTTGCAATTGTTTTATTTTTTGAAATGCTAGAGGCATTTATATGCCACAGTGGATAGAGCTCAGGACCTGAAATACAAAACAGAACTAAGTTCAAATCTAGCCTTTAACACTTTCTACTATGACCATGGACAAATCATTTAATCTCTTTCTGCCATAGTTAGTTCATTTATAATATGAAAGATGGTAATATTATCTAACTCTTAGGATGTGATAAAGATTAAATGAGATAATATTTATGAAGTATCTTGCATACCTTAAAGTGCTATAGAAATATTGGTTAATATTATTTAAAAACTAGTATTATCCCTTTATTCTAGACATTTCATCTAAATTCTTTTAGCCCTTAATATTTATTAATTTTACTTTTAGGTTGTTGTTTATTCAATCTTAAAATATCTCAACTGATTTTTTTCTCTGCAATTTTCCTTATGGTGAATTATTTCATTTTCCAACTTGTATTTTTATTTTATTTTAGGATATTCTTTTATTTTTATTTTGACATAAAAAGAATCTGACCTTAGACACAACCTCTCACTGAACCATTTTGCTGATAATTTACCAGTGATTATAAACCAAATGAGCAAAAAATATTCCATGTCTTTCTCTATAATCCTGAAAATCTATAGAAAATAGCTAACAAAAAAAAATCTTCCAAAAGGAAATATTTTCATTGATTGTTACTAGTCTTTAATTTAGTTGTTAGTTCCAAATAAAGAGAGCTTGGAAGATAGGTTGATACTTTAATAAATCAAATGCTATTTTGTACAATTAACATGTAACCAGCATTGTGCTGTAAGGTAACTTAAGATTTGGAGACTGGCAATGTGGAGAGACAAAAGAGATGAGATTTCCCACAGTCATGGCTGAGATATACTCAAAAAGAGTTATCACAAAATATGAGGTGAGTAGCAAGCAATCAGGAATAGATTTTTGGATTGTATAAGATGGGAAGTGTTGGATGATCATTGGAAGAACAGTCAGTATTATTCTTGTTATGTCAATATAGTACTTTCTTTTCTCATTTCATAGTAAAGGAAGGTTCTTATGTGGAGGAAAGAAGGAAGTAAACAAGTATTAAGTTCTATGTGCCAGGCTCTAGGCTATTAATGCCACTCTATACACAAAAAGTCAGAATAATGCACTAAGAGCAGGGATAGCCACAAGTTCAACTTTTATGAAGATCTATTGGATTCACATCAAGAACTATGCAATTATCAACAGCCCCTTCCCTAACCCCAGACAAGCTTAAGTGGCACCAATCATCAGTAGTAGGAGAAAAAAGTTACAGAGCTCATTTACTAGAGATGGTGAAAGCAAAATCATCTCTGGAAAGCAAGACATTTAGTGCTAACAGTTCCAAGGATCAAGAGATTTGAAGAATGTCGGATTTAATGATTAAATGTGTCCAAAAATATAATGGCCTATCTCCAGAGGTAGTGAGTTACTCATCACTAGAGGCCTTTAAACAGAGGTTGGCTAGATCTTGAAGTAAAGATGATTTCCAATTCAGAAAGATTTTGGACTAGATACACTTTCCTTTTTTCCCCTTTCCTTTCCTCTTCCTTTATTTATTTTCCTTTCCCTTTCTTTGTTCCTCTTGTGATTCGTTTCCTTCTTCCTTTCCTTCATCATACTCTTACTTAGAAATGCCCTGTCCAAAGAAATGTACATTTTGATTACTGAAACCTCACCTAGGACTGTGCCTTAAACCCAAATCATTCTGTCTCTCATTAATTGACCAATAATCAGTCTTAGGATAACCAAGTTTGATCAGAGTGAATGTCAATAACAATTATTTCTGTTTTGGCCAACACCCCTAAGGGTCTTCCCTTCCCAGATTGATTTTTTGTGAATTGGGTAAAAGAAACCATTCTCTGCCTCATTTTTTTTTCAGCATAAGGTATTTTATTTTATTTTTTTTTAATTTTCAAAATATATGCATAAATAATTTACAACATTCACTCTATGTAAAACCTTGTGTTCCAAATTTTTACTCTCACTCCCCGCTATTCTCTCTCTTCACAGCAAGTAATCCAATAGATGTTAAGCATGTACAATTCTTCTATACATATTTCCACAATTATCGTGCTGCACAAGAAAAATCAGATCAAAAAGGGGAAAAAAATGAGAAGAAACAAAATGCAAGCAAACAACTACAAAAAAGTGAAAATATTATATTGTGATTTACATTCAGTCCCTATAGTCCTCTCTGGATGCCGATGGCCCTTTCCATCACAAGTGTATTGGAATTGACCTGAATCACCTCACTATTGAAAAGAGCCAAATCCATCACAGATGATCATCACATAATTTTGATACTATGTACAACATTACTCAGCATCAGTTCATGTAAGTCTCTCCAGACCTCTCTGAAATCATCATGTTGGTCATTTCTTACAGAACAATAATATTCCATAACATTTATATGTCAAAACTTATTTAGCCTTTTCCCAACTGATGGGCATCCACTCAATTTTCAGTTCCTTGCCACTACAAAAAGGGCTGCCACAAACATTTTTGCATATGTGGAACCTTTCCCTTTTTTCTGTGATTTCTTTGGGATATAGTCTGCCTTATTTTTTACCTAACTCTAATTACTGATTGTGCATTAGCTCAATTATACTGAGACCGAGACCTATAAAGACTTTTGCTTAAAAAAGTCAAGGAATTCCACAGCATCCAGAGCCATCTCCCATTGTCATGATCTATTTTTTGCTACTGGATGCATATGGCTCCAGAAGAGAAAGTGAGACTGGTGCCTTTGCATTGCCCTCCCTCACTTAAGTCCAATTAATTTGCATGTCATCATCTCCCTGATGTCAGGGTCCTTGTTGACAGCAAAGAACAAGCAACAACAACAACCTAGCCTCAATCACTGAATGGGTATGGATTCATTCAAACTGAGATCCTTAAAAAACCTTATTATAAAAGGGCCAAGGTCTCCCAATTGCATCTAGGTCCATCTCCAGTTATCCTGATCTATCTTGCTACTGGACCCAGATGACTCTGGAGGGGAATTTCAGGCTGGTGACTTTGTACAGCTCTCCCTGGATTAAATCCAATTCACTTGTAAATCATAGAATCACCATCCTGATGCCATGATCCTCTTCAAGAATGAAGGGCAAACAATAACAACTGTGGTTAGCCCCTCTCTGCTTTCTAAGTTCATGTCAAGAGTTAAGAAATCTCATCTGAAAATCTGAACTTAGATTAGAAACTTGACAGTTATTCTCAGAAGAAAAGGAGCATTTGGGGCATTAACTGAGCAGAGGACAAGACCCAAAAAAGCTAAAGGCATATCCAAATCTGATATTGCAGACCAAGACAATAGACCTGAGGATCAATAGAAAGCATTTAAAGGAGACCTGACTAGGTAGAGAGCCTGGTGGATGCTTGTATCTGTAAAAGGAAAGTAAAATGGATCAATATTTGACTAAAACTGATATTAAATGGCTGACATTTACTACCTGTTGTCAACATTCTCCTGTCTTGTCTTTTGGGCTAAAGAATGCTTACCTGGATGCTTGTATTTCCTTGTTCCTTTTCTACCCACCTTCTAAGCCCTGTTAAAGGAATCCAGGGTATACCATCAAGAATTTCATAGGATGTCATAACATATTATGGTTGGAAGGGATTTTAGAAGAGAGAGCAGAAAAAGTCATAGATAAATAGTATTTTAGAATACAGAAAATAAAAAGTTAGAACATAAAATGTCAGAATTGGAAAGGTCCTTAGAACATGGATTATCAGAGCTGGAATAGACCAATACATAGAATATCAGATTGAAATTCCCTTAAACATAGAATAGAGCATCTCAAAGTTGCAGGGACTGTAGGATAGCATGGACTATTGGGAACAAGGCTTAATTTGATATCAGAAAGCTTGGGTTGAATTCTGTGACTTTTAGCAAATTTCTCAATGGAAGACCAAATAAAAGTACAACATCAAGTGCTAGAGGCACACACACACACACACACACACACACACACACACACACACACAGAAATAAAGAAACAGGATCTGTTTTCAAAGAATTTACATTCTAATAAGGAGATATAGCAAAGAGAAAGGCATGGTGGTTAGGAAAAGATGTTTTGGTTCGGTAAGTCACAGGGATAATGAGTGGAGCTTTAGAAAAGTTGATTGATATGCTCTTTCCTCAAGCAATGGAGTATTAATTGGTTACTACTTCCAGAGCAAGAAGTGAAAAATTAGGAGGGGGTCTAGGGCACACTCACATGGAGGAAAGGCAGGGAGTTAAACTAGGATTAAGCATGGTTGAAGATCTGGGTGTAGTAGAAAGAGTGAGCTCTCATCAACTGGGACAGCATAGTTCTAGACCTGGAGTTCCAAAGCTGAATGGCTTAGTAACTTAAGGCATGGTCTTTAGAAATTCCATTCAGGATACCCATCAATTGGAGAATGGTTGAGTAAATTGTGGCATATGAACATTATGAATATTATTGTTCTGTAAAGAATGACTAGCAGGATGAATACAGAGAGGACTGGCGAGACTTACATGAACTGATGCTAAGTGAAATGAGCAGAACCAGGAGATCATTATACATTTCGACAACGATATTGTATGAGGATGTATTCTGATGGAAGTGGATTTCTTTGACAAAGAGACCTAACTGAGTTTCAATGGATAAATGATGGACAGAAGCAGCTACAGCCAAAGAAAGAACACTGGGAAATGAATATAAACTGCTTGCATGTTTGTTTTTCTTCCTGGGTTATTTATACCTTCTGAATCCAATTCTCCCTGTGCAACAAGAGAACTGTTGGGTTCTGCACACATCTATTGTATCTAGGATATACTGTAACCTATCCAACATGTAAAGGACTGCTTGCCATCTAGAGGAGGGGGTAGAGGGAGGGAGGGGAAAAATTGGAACAGAACTGAGTGCAAGGGATAATGCTGTAAAAAATTACCCTGGCATGGGTTCTATCAATAAAAAGATATTAAAAAAAAATAAATTCCATTCAAAGGATCCAGCAGCAGGACAGCAAGCTTGGAAGATCAGGGTGAGGGTCTAGCTCCTAAAGCTGACTTGATATAGACAAAACCTCTCTGGCCTCAATTTCCTTATTTGTAAAACGAAGGGGCTTATACTAATGATCTTTCATTATTTGTAATTCTAAAATCCTATGTGAAAGATAAGAATTCTGTAATAAAACTTAGATTGCTAGCCTCAGTGATTGGAAGGATGGTGATACCCTATACAGTTATTAAGATGATAAAAAAATATGAAGGGAAAGATTGAATTCAGTTTTGGATCTCTTGAGTTTGATTTACTTACTGGACAAGTGATAGAAAATACTGAAGAGGCAGCTAGTTATGTGAGACAAGCTCAGAAGAGAGGTTAGAGCTACATTTATAAATATGGGAATCATCTGCAGAAAGATTATAGCTGAATCTATGGGAAATTATGAGACAACCAAGGAATAAAGCATGGATTAAAAAAAAGAGGGCTCAGGCTGAAGCCCTGGGGAAGACCCCATGGTTAAGGGTCTTTATATAAGTGAGATACTTAAAAGATTAAATCAATGCGATTTACAAAAAGGAATCAGACAGGTAGGAGGAGATCCAAGAGAGTAATGTCACCAAAACCTAAAGAAGAAAGTATATGCAAAAGATAATGATCAACAATGTCAAAGGCTGCAGTAAGACTTAAGAACAGACCATTAGACACAGCAATTGAGAGATCACTGGCAAACAGTTTCAGTCTCATGATGAAGTCAGAAAGCAGATTGCAGAAGGTTTAGAATTGAGGGAGAGGAGGGGAAGTTGACACTTAGTATAGACAGTATTCTAAGAGAATTCTAGTAAAACCAGAACTAATGCCATTTATTCTGCATCATTGCTGTACACAGGTCAACACACAACTCCCCCAAGTATCCATTCAGTCAAATAACAGCTGATTTTAAGACCATTGGTTATGAGAATAACTGACTGAATACAGCAGCTTGTGCTTAGAGTTACTAATTTTTGGAATTCAACATTTTTTCTTCCCCGGATCTGTATCTCAATGTGGACACATGTGGAAGAGTGTTGTGTGATTTGTCTGAAGTGATGTTTCTTCAAATCCAATGACATTAACTGAATGATTAAAAGAAGATGGAAGTTGAAAACCGAATGCTCATTAGTCTTCAAATAGAACATAATGTCCATTTGTTAGAGGGCTGTAAGTCAACATTTTCACATCCCTGGATTTTTGAACCACAGATGGAACTTCCTGGGAAAGAAAAAAAAAAGAATGAGATGCTGAGGAAATAAGAAAGAAGAAAATAGGAGAGAAAGTAAGCATAGAGTTCTATATGGGAATTGTATTTGATAAAAGAGAGACTCATAAGCAAGAAAACTCAAAGGAATCTCAAATCATCTAGTTGTACCAGTACCTGAAGAGAAATACTATCTAAAATCGTCCTGATATGGGGAAACAGGACTGAAAGGGACCTCAGAAATTTAATCCACTTGCATGATTTTAAAGAGGATAGAAACTGAGGCCCAGAGAATGCAAGTGATTTGTCCAAATTCTCACAAGTTATGAGAGCTAGGATATGAGTCCAGATTCTTTAACTTGAAATCCAGTTCTTTTGTTCTCTTTTCACTGCACCATCTTGTCTCTTTAGTGGTGGAAAAGTCATTACTTCCAAAGATAGTCCATGGAACTTTAGGACAAGTTGGTAAGACATTTTCTCTTATACTGAGTCAAAATTTGTTACACCTTCCAGTTACTGATACAAGTTCTTCTCTCTGTTATGAAACAAAGCAAGTTCAATCCATCTTCTATATAATTTCCTTTGAGATAATGGAAGACTACCATCATGACCCCTAAGTGTTCCATTATCCCATTTCACAGAATTAGTGAGCTATTCATCCTAACTCATACATGAAATACACTCCTTTGTATGACACTCCTGAAAAGTGACCATTTAGCTTCTTCTTGGAGACCTCCAGAGATGGGACCTCATAAAGTCAAGAAAGTCTGGTCTACTCTGACAGATTAGCCCTCCAAATATTTTCTTTCTGACTGAGTCTAAGATACATCTCAGCAAAGGTGAAAGGAGTCAAAATAATCCTGGAGAAAGTAGGTTCAATGATGAGAGAAAGTGCTCTCTCCATTCCAGGATACCCTTCTGGGTTTCCTAAGTGATGTAGTAATAAGATAGCTAGGTAGTTCAGTAGGTATGATCTAAGCCTTCCTCCATAAAGATCTGAGTTCAAATACTGATAATGATTCCTACCTTCTAGAATTGTTTTGAGAATGAAATTAAATTGCCACAAAAGGCTTAAAGAGAGATGAGAAGGTTTGGAGAATGGGATATTGAATCTGACAGAAAGGACTGAAATGATTGCTTTACCATACTGGAGGCTTCACTGAAATTAGATTTTTTTTAATGTGTAGTTAACCCATTCAGCATGATTTTGTGATTTTCTTCAGCTCTGTTTAGCAGTATGTGAATAGGAGTGAGAAAGACAGATGGTGAAAGCAATCCAGGGTTAGCAAGGTGTGATTAGTGATGAGAAAGGGGGGCAGGTAATAGAACAGTGTAGTACTGAACTTGGTTTCAACAAGGATTCAACATGGGGAAGATAGGAGAGAACAATCAGTGTAGGTGTGATGACCCAAGAAAGAACTGAGAGATGTAGCATTTGAAGCTCACCAGGAGGAAGAAGAATGGATCTGGAGTTATGACAGAAGGAAAGCTGCACTGATAAAATATGTTGTTCAGATAAAGAAATTCCAGTTCATGAATATGGAAGTAGAATACTTGTAGGTGATGACAGATCAGGTATGTGGCCATTTCTGTGTGTAGCTGACATGGAGTATAGAGTAGATTAAAGGAACATTGAGGAATGGGAAACTTAGGGTATTTGAGGGAACATCCATATATTGAAAATGATGGCAGAGCCAATATAGTAAGGTGACAGGAAATAATATAATGAGTGCCTGTCCACAAACTCCTCCAAATAGTTCTAGTTGTATTAGACTGAATCCTGATGGGAAGTTTTAGCAAAAGTTGCAGTGAGTCCTTTGTGAAGGCTATGGCTTATGGAGATTAAAGGGTAGGCTGAAGATATAGAGGAGGAGGTTGAGCAGGAGCAAGCCCCCAGAGGCACTTCAATGTGCAAGAGAAGGTTTCAGATTCAGACCAAGCTACCTTGAGACCCATAAGGCACTGTAATGGGAATGGATATAAACTGGCAGTTTTATTGCCTACTTCTCAGTTTCTGATCATAGATTTGGGGCAGAGTAAGAGGATTGTGCTGCACAGCAGTAGCACCCGTGGCAGGGAAGTGTTGGGCAAAATAGTGAGAAAGAGGAAATTCAGAAGCCAAGAGCAGCAACAATGGTGTGGCTTAGACCAGAGACTCAGAGTGTGGTCTAATTTCCAGCTTCCAATGCAATTTGTAGAGGAATAAGCAAAAACAGGAATACCAGCTCAAAGAGGAGACTGTGATTCTGCTGCTCTGAACCAATAGAGCTGGTTGATAAGGACAGAACCTAGCAGCGGTCCCCACATACTCAAATTCAGACAGAAACTCCCAGAGCTCAGTAGAAAGGCTGAGGGTGGGGGATAGCTATTAGAGTTTCCCTGGATCAGACCACTTTGATAGCATTGAAAACTTGAAGGTCCCCAATCTGTGCCTTTGACTCTGGAATAACACAACATTCAATGACCCTAAAAAAGTAGTAGCATGACCAGCTTGGACTTCCCCTCCAGAAATGTGACAGATCCCAGTCCTAACATTGAATCTCAAGTCAGAAGTAAGTGAGAAGAATGGCTAAAATAAAAAGAAAAACAAAAATCCAACCATCATAATGAATTGTTATGGTGGCTAGGGCATTCAAGACATGAACATGGAAAAAAGAATGATTCTAAAACAATTACCAGAAATATTTACTAGGAGGAAAAAATATTTGGGTATAGCCTCAACTAAAATTACTGGCAGAGATGAAGCTAGAGTTTTTGTTTGTTTGTTTGTTTTAAAAGGTAGCACAGTGTGTAGAGTACCAGCCCTGAAGTCAGGAGGACGTGAGTTCAAATCTGATCTCAGATACTTAACTCTTCCAAGTTGTATGACCCTGGGAGAGTCACCTTACCCCAACTGCCTCAGGGAGGGAAAGAATTTTAAATGTTTTTTATAAATGGAATGAGAGTTCTTGAGAGGAATAGGTGTAAGTGAAAGGACATTTGGAGATTGTGGTGGATATTGAAGAATGTCTGCTCAAGATAACAGTGGTAGAAAAGAAATTTGTTGAGGGCAGAAAGATTGAGGCTAGACAGTCTTTCTTCCAGACTGGAGAAGGCTCTAAGGCCAGGATGGAAGTCGGAAGTAGCTAGGTTTCATCTATATCAGACATTAGCTATATAATCTTGGGTAAATTACCAAATGTATCTGGGTTTAAATTCCCTCATTCTGTAAAATGAGACAAGTAGAGTCTATGACCCCTAAGGTCTATTTCAACTCTAAATCTTATATTTCAGTTGGATGATCCCTTCTCAGTATTTCTTCACCTCTAGGAGAAATCAGAAGTGCCTAATATATTACAATTCAGGAAATCTTTCAAGTCTTCTTACCCACTATCCAAGACAGATCACATTAATTTTCTTTTCTTTCCAAAACCCTTTTTCCTACTCTCTTGACTTTCCTTCCTATAGCTTTCTCTGTTCCTTAGTCTATGCATCTGTCCATTTGTTCAATGATGTCTGTATCCATCTTTTCATTGATTCTCAGAGTAAGGTTATGAATCTTTAAATCTTTCTTTCTCTTCTCAAGTGTGTCTTCTCTGGGTAATGTGTGTGTGTGAGTACATGCATGTATGTGTGCTTATGTATTCAACTCTCCTCCAAGGCTAAATGCTTCACCTCTTAGACATTGTTAAAAAACAAAACAAAACAAAACAAAACAAAAAAACCTCTTGACACCATTTGTGTGTGGTCTGTGATGTAACTTGGTGGGATATTTCCAGTTGTTCAGGCTAAATATAAATTTGGCAGGTCAAATCATCTTCTCAAACCAGTTTAAAGACTGGTCCAACTATGAAGCTTGAGTTTTTAATAGCCAAAGATTTCTTCCCTCATAATTTTTCTTCCCCTTCTCCCCAAGTCCTCTAGCATCAGGTTTATTTGTTTCTGCTTCATTGTTAGGTTCTTTTAAAAATTTAATAGTATTTTATTTTTCCAAATACATGCAAAGATAGTTTTCAACATTCGTTATTGCAAAATCTTATGTTCCAAAATTTTCTCTTACTCTCTCCATTTCCCTACCCCTCAAGACAGCAAGCAAGATCTAGCTTAAACATGTGCAATTCTCCTAAACATATTTCCACATTTGTCATGCTACTGCTTCATTTTTTAATCTATTATCTTGAATCCTACGTTTTCCAAAATGACCAAAGGTGCTATGATAGATCATAATACCACAATACAGATTCCTCTAGATATTTATAATTTGCAAAGTATTTTTAAGAACAGTCCTATGAAGTTAAGTAGTAAAAACACTATTAGCCCATTTTTTCAGATGAGGAAATTGAAGTTCATAGAGGTAAATGGCCTATAGTCATACAACGAGAGATACGACTTGAATACATCTCTGCTAACAACAATCCAGGACTTTTCCACTACACCTTATTTTTCTGAGCATCTAACCTTGTCAACACATGTAAATCTAAGAAGTTAAGTCTATATGACTTCATTTGCCAGGGCCTATTTATCTGGTCTACTTCTCTGGGAAACCCCATCAGGGAATATAATCAAGATATTGATAGTAATAGCCAGTATTAATGTAGTACCTTAAGCTTTACAAATGGCTTTACAAATATTATCTTATTTGATCCTCACAGTAACCATGGAAGGTAGGTGCTGCTATTATCCCCCTTTTACATCTGTAAATCTGAAGTAGAAAGAAATGAAGTGCCTTGCTTAGGGTCACATAGTCAATAAATGTGTGAAATGGAATTAAATTCAGGTCTTCTTGACTCCAATCCCAGGGCTCTTTCTCCTGTAACATCTTATCCCTAAGAACATAGATCTGGAACTGGAAGAGAAAGCAGAGATCAAATTCTATCCACATATTTTATACATGAGAAAAGTAAGACCAAGGAAGGTTAAGATACTTATTCAAGATTATATAAGTACTCATTGTTAAAGAAAAAATTTGAATACAGATTCTAGGTTGTCTTCTGCTTGGTCTCAGAGGATAAAACAAGGAAATTCAGAGATGTGCTAGAATCAACTCATAAAACTCAAGAGAGTTTTGTTAATTTTCAAGGTATCTATATATTGAAATTGGAAAATGCTAAAAATCCGAACTCAGTTTATTATTTTATTAATTGTCTTGCCCTGTGAAAACAATGGAGAAAATTATCATAATGCAGATTGAACATAAAGAGTATGTCAAGGGGAGAGTCAGTAATTAAACATTTGCCAGCATTCCCTTGAAACATTGGGTAGAAGTTTTGAGAGGCAGATCTCAATTCAGCTGAGCCTCACTAAAAATCAGAACAATCTTACAATAGAAGAGGCTTGACAGGTATGGAATTTCTATCATTAGAAGCCTTAAATTAGAGGCTGAATGATTATTTGTTAAAAAATATTGTTGAGGATAGAGTTCCTTGGGTGTTTGGACTATATTCACTCTGAAATTCCTTCTCTTCTGAAACTATATAGTTGCCTTATCTCTCACGACTAAAATATTTTCCATTACCCAGAAAACACAATAATAATTCATTCTGATACCCAATTCATTGCCAAAGATTTACAAGAAACAACACTTTCTTTCCCACATGGATTCCATGAAAATCCAGATCAAATAACTATTTGTCTTCTATCTACCCCCACAGCCACCAATTTAGACTTTTAACACTTCTCACTTGCATTATTTCTTTACCCTTCAAATTGGTCAGCTTGCCTCAATAACTTGTCTTCTTTATTCCATTATAGGCATAGTAACTGACATTTGTATAGTACTTAAACATGACAGTTTTGTTAAGTACTTAGAAGATATATGACCTTTGACATGACTATTTTAATAACATTTAATTAATATTTTTAAAAATTAACATTTTTAAAAACAAAGGTCAATACCTTATATAGTATAGTGTGGTAGATTATGAGTGAGGAAACCTCAGTACAAGTTGTAGAACTGTTACTAACTTACTCTATGAACTTGAGTAGGTTACATAATTTCTCTGGACCTCTTTCTTCTTCTATAAAATGAGAGGGTGGTGAAACAGATGCTCTTAAAGATCCTCTCTAGGTCCAGATCCTAGGATCCTATATTTTCTGGCTTAATGTTGGTCTGGTCATTGATTTACATAAAAATGATTGCAGCATTTTTCATATTCTGGAATGAGGGACCCAGTTCTTAGCTTGGAGTCAATTAGGTTTAGCTTAAAAATGAAAAATTCACCTTGAAAGATTAGACACTTAACCAGCAGATCTATAAAGTGAAGACAAAGTTTGGGAGAGTTGAACTCAAAGAATAAGATTTCAGTTCTTGACATAACTCTACCAAAAGTTGTATACCTAAGAGGAATTTAATATGGTAGATGAAATCCCAAAACTTTCCTTTGACATGACCACCATTTTATTTTCTTTTAATTTTGTTTAGACCTGGTTGTTTGTATGTTGTCTCCTCCCATCCCCCAATAGATAGTGAATTCCTTAAGAGCAGAGACTGAATATGTTTTATAATTTTTGAATCAC
The DNA here is from genome assembly GCF_016432865.1 of Antechinus flavipes. NCBI lineage: Eukaryota > Metazoa > Chordata > Mammalia > Dasyuromorphia > Dasyuridae > Antechinus > Antechinus flavipes. The sequence continues at coordinate 78,988,349 of NC_067399.1, forward strand.
CAATACTTAGCATAGTGATGGGCACATGGGAAGTACTTACTACATATTTATTGGCAAACTAACAGGCCAGGCTTATGCACATGGACTTTGAACCCCTAATTATAGGAGAAAGCATGGGGAATAAAACTCCATTTTGGAATTTCAAGGATTAACCATTTGCTGTTTATAACAATGTTGCTGAAGTTTTAGAGAGAAAAAAAAAATTGTACTTTCTCTCCAATATAGGAGAGAGCAGTGATTACAAAGGAAAACTAGAACAATTGGGGGTAGGTGAGTACCAATCACAGGGCATGCAGGTACATGTTTCTTCTTGAAGCTTTTTTTCTTCAAAGATTCGAGCACATTTTATACTGATGCCTAATAAGTCAGCAAATCAAATAACCAATACTTTTTATGCCCAAATTGTATGTCTGACATTTTGCTAGATGCTGGGTACATAAAGACAAATAGTTTACTCCTGTTCCTCAAAAAGTCTGGGTTTTATCTGAAGAGACAACACATACATATATAAATATAAACAAAATATTTGCAAAAGAAATACTAGGTAATTGAGGGAGAAAGTCACTTCTAACTAGGAGAAAGAGGAACATTTCATGTAGAAAGTGATATTCTAGATGCATATGAATAAATATCTGTATATATGTCTATGAATATAGATATCTATGTATATATATATATATGAATAAGTATGGATATATGTATATGTATGTATATGTGTGTATATGTATGTGTGTGTGTGTTATATGTGTGCATATATGTGTATATGTCCTCATTTAATTGTAGCCTACTGTTGGGGGGGAAAGGAAGGGTGAAAAAAGAATAAAGGAAAAGATACCCAGCACAGAACAAAAGAAAAGCTACAAGAAAACAAAGAAAAGATAAACATCCCTGAACCAAACATGCAGTACTTATTATATAAGCTTTCTTGAAATGGAAATATATTGCTTTGTATTTTGAATCTTCTTTTATGTTCCACTATGCAAACGGCAATTTTTTTCTTTTCTTATTTTGTATTTGTTTAAAATAAATTTTAAAAAAGAAAGAAAGAAAAAAGAAAATGATGTTTGAGCTTAGTTTTGAAGGAAACTAGAGATCATATAATGCAGAGGTAAGGAGTCAGTGCATTCCTGGTATGAGAGATTATCACCAGTGCAAAGGCATAGTTTGGCTAAACATAGAATATATGATATTGAATGATGTATTATGAGGTTGGAAAAGTAGATTGGGATCGGGTTGTGAAGGACCTTCATTGCCAAACAGAAAACTTTGTATTTGATCAGAGGGACGATAGGGAGACACTGGAATTTATTAAGCTGACTTGGTCAGACTTGAATTTTAAGAATATCACTTGGCAGTTGTGTAGAGAATGGATCGAAGAGAGGAGAGACTTGAGGTCAAGAGAATCCAGTTAAGAAGCTATTGCATCAGTTTAGGCAGTAGGGACCTGGACTAGGGTAGTGGTTGCCTAGATAAAAAAAGTTGGAACAAAAGGTTTTTTTAGAGGCAGAAACAAGGAGATTTGGAAACTGATTGAGTATGTTGGGGATTGGAAATTAAGGAACTGAGAAAGTCTCTGAAGTTAGTAACTTGGGTGGCTACCCTTGATAGAAGTAGAGAAGTTCAGAGGAGCCATGGGATTGTGGGGAAAGATAACTGGTTCTATTTTGTCTATGTTGAATTTGAGGTTAGATTATCCAATAGGCAATTGATGGTGTGGGTCCAGTGCCAGGGAAAGAGACTAAAGTTAGTTATACATACATACATACAAACATAAATGCACACAAACATACCTATATACATCTGTTCCTGGCACATATTAGATACTTAATAAATGCTTATTGGTTTGAATATATGAATACACGTATTATATGCATATTTCAATTTACATTGAGATGATAAATAAACTTATGAGAACTACATGTGGTCACAAAGTGTGAGTATATAGAGAGAAGAGATTTTTTTCCTATTAGTTCAGATAGGAGCTAAAATAATTTTAATCTCTTTGTGAACCAAACTAATAAGCATCGTTTATTCTCTATGTATCCTCTTCTGAGATAACCCCAGAAGTATCATACCAAATATAAGATGAGTAGTCAAAATATTTTACTGAATTTTAAAAGTTATTATTCTTTAAGATCACTTTGTAAAGTTACTCTCACCCAGTGGATACATCTATGTTAAAAAAAAGACATGTAGTATCAGATGCAAAATTAACAAAATATTAACTTGTGCATATGGTACACATTGGAAGGTGATGATCTACATGACTTCCTGGAGAACCCCAAGGAAACATTCAGAACTTCAGCAGGTGTTGTGCCAGATTTATTTTTCAGAAGTGTACAGCTAATAGAGGTAGTGGAAATAGTTAGTCTTCCATTAGAAAAAGCAATTCAAAGGGTAGGGCAAAGCTAATTTAGTGATGGGCAATTCTAGGACAGGAATGCTGGGGCTATATTCTAAGTGAATCAGACCAACAGAGGACAAACTGGGAAGATTCCATTTCTTAAAAATAAATTTTGTTCCCAGGATAGAGCTTGGCAAATACTTATAGTTAAAGGTCTGTGATTATTGATAATGAACTAACAGATGCAATTGAGGAATGATCAGACAGACTGGAAGGATACAAGGAAGAATGATGCCAGGAAAATCCAGAAAGGAGTGATTCTCCAGGAGACACTCCTGTCTCCTGCAGTATCAGTGTTAAATGCTGCAGAAAGCTCACAGAAGATAAAGGTTGTGAGAAGATCATTACTATTGGCAATTCAGAGATCGCTAGTAACTTTGGAAAGATCCTACTCTATTGAATTGCTATTTATACTCACTCTGAGCCATCAGGGCCCAAAGAATGACCAAGTAAAGGTTGGGAGACAGACCTCCCTCACTGAAATCCAATTCACTTGAAAGTCATAGAATCATCTTCCTAATATCATGGTCCTCTGATAATGAAGGACAAACAACAAGTTACTTGGATAATGAGGTCGGAGCCATACTGCAGAGGGTTGAGGGGTTAGAAGAGAAAGAAGAGGAAACTTTTTTTCAAGGAGTTTAGCTGAGAATTGGAAAAGTTTAAAGTGATATCTAGGAATTGAAAGCTGTGGTGAAGATTTTTTTAAGGAAAAGGAGACATGTATGTTTGAAGAGAATAGGGAAGGAATCAGTGGGGAAAAAAAAACAGTAGAGATTGAATATTAGAGAGAGTGGGATTGATAGAAGGGAGCTTTAATATGTTATAGAAGACAGGATGGGATGGGGTCAAGGATTTTAGAAGAATTAGCCTTAAAAAGGAGACATCTCTTCATCAGAAAGTGAGGTGAATAAGGGGAAAGTGGAAGATGATAGCAATACGATCAAAGTGAAGGTGCCCCATTGGTATATCAAACTCAATATATAAAAAACAAGACAACTTTTTCTCTAATTTTGACCATATACCAAATTTCCCTTTTTATATCTAAGAGACCAGTGTCTTTTTAGTCACACACATCTGATCATGTTACTGGAGTTACCCTTTTCTCTTCTGTCTCATACAGCTCCATCTTATCTCCATACCCATAAAGAAACAGTAGCCAAATCATGTTGATTCTACCTCCAAAGCACCTTTCATGCATATCCCTCAGTCTTTACTCAGCTACAACCATAGCTCAGGAACTCATTACCTCTTACCTGGATTTTTGCTACAGCCTCCTAATCATATTCCTGCTTTCAGTCTTTCCTCTCTCCAATAAATTGCCCATATAACTACCAAAATATCTTCCTAAGGCACAGATCTAATCATATCACTCCCCATTCAAAAATCTCTTGTGGTTCTCTGTTGCCTATAAGATGTACTACAAACTCCTCAGCCTGACATTTAAGGCCCTTCTCAATCTCACTCCAGATTTTTGTTCTAAATGTATTTCATATTGTTTCCATTCATGCATCCTATCTGGAAATCAAACTAGTCTACTAGTTATTATCTAAATTCAGAACTCCATTTTCAATGTCTGACCTCTACTACAGGCTATACTTTATGCCTGGGGGGTTGGGAGGAGTGTGAAACTGGATTTCAACATATTGATTTTCACCTTCTTGTCTCCCTTCTCCCCACAACTGGTTAATATAGTCACAGAAAGCAAAGGGCAGGTAAGAAAGGTAATGAGGTATTACTATGTTAATGAGGTGTAAAATTAACTATAAAAAATGTGACCATGCTTGGTCATTCCTTTAAGAAGTATGAACGAGTTAATTGATTGATTTGGAAGGGGAATTGGGGATTGGCTGACTGATAATTGACCATTCCCCTGGAGCCCTTTAAAAGAGTTAAACCTGTCAGCCCTGGAGTCCGTCAACACAGTTCAAATCCGTGTAGGTGAGTCAAGTCTGGAAGGAGCTTTGTGGCATGTGACCTCTGCACCTATATCAGAGGCCAGTGAGGGGGAAGGGATTTTCTGTCTTCCTTACTCTCTAGTGGTCATGAAATCTTGATGCAGAGAGACTTGTTCGCTAAAAGAAGCTACTTTTATCAGGAAGAAGAAACTCACTGACCCAACAGAAACAATGTTGTTGTTCGTCCTTCGTTTCAAAGAGGACCAGTGATATTAGGGGGCTATATTTCGACTAGTGAACTGGATTTAGGTGAGGTAGAATGGCGCAAAATCATCATCATTCTCTCTGAGTCATCAAGGTTCAGTGACAAGACAAAAGTGAAGATGACTGGCAATGGCTTGGGATGCAGTGGATGACCTTGTTATTCTTGATGTTTGATCAAAATCCAAGCTTTCCTCAGCATCTGCTTCAGACACCTCCATGGGTTTTGGAACAAGTTGTTCCCATTTGTCCATTCTGCTGGTGAGATCTTCATGGGCTTGGCAAAGACACTCCCCTTAACTCACCAATGGGTTTGAGACTTTTTGGTTACCCTCAACCTGGTTTAACCCATTGCAGAGGCGGTTTTACTGAGGTAAGCCTACTGTGCGTGTTACAGCTTCTTGGAGTCATAGATGAGATTTAGATGAATGAGATAGACATCAAAAATGAATGAATAGGCTCCACAAGCCCTCACATTAGAAATGTCAGTCCTTCCTGAACATGCCATAGATACATAGAGGCAGTGTTCAGCTAATTTCAAAGAAAGTAATATCTACAGACATTACTCAAGAGTACTTTTGTGCTCAAGACAGCTAGCCCAGGCAATTGAGAGCAGTTAAAGAGACCAGGGGGAGAAGCTCTGCTTGGAGGGAATCACTCCATGAGGGAAGAAAGGACATGGAGATTCTGCAATAGCAGAAACATGTGTTATCCTGGTCACATGTGCTCCTTACATATTTGCCTATTTATCATCACACTCTAATTTAGGACACACTCTTCCCATAGATATTTTACGGTGTGTGTGTGTATGTGTGTATATCTGTCTATGTGATGCTTTATAATTACTCTTACTTTATCATATCTTCTTAGTAAAGGTTCAATTTGAGCTTATTGTGTCAAGTAGTTAACTGTTAAGTAGAGGCTTATTGGTAAGGGCTTGTAAACTTTAGTAGGAAGAAACACCCCCTTAGAACCTATATGAGAGAGTTGCTTTGGGGCAGAGTAACTGTGTGGATGTCAAGTTTACCTCACAGACTCCCTACCTTTCCTCAAAATTCAGCTCTGGAATCACCTCTTACATGAAATGTTTCCTGATTCTCAGTTAATATTCTCTCTTTTTTCAAATTAACTTCTACTTACTTGTGAAGAACTGATTGATTAAAGGATTTTCCTGATCAATTTGTTGAGCTTATAAGGTTCTGAACCTTTGCTTAGGATTTTAATTGTAACATTTAAAGTAAAGCAGGAACATATCCCAAGGTGTTTCCTTGAAGATGGTTTCCAGATGAACATTCTGATGAGATGTACAAGGAAAAGTCATCTTTTGTTTTATCTATAAAAGCAGGAACATATCCCAAGGTGTTTCCTTAAAGATGGTTTCCAGATGAACATTTTGATGAGATGTGCAAGGGAAAGCCATCATTTGTTCTTAACTATAAATTACCTATATATTTTCATTTTGGGCTCAATTCTTTTTCTCTTTTGGCTTTTCTTCTTAAGGGATCTTAAAAGTATAGCTGAGCTTAAAGTGAACATAGGACTGAGATTACTTTCTTTTACACAGGAATCATCCATAGGTGGTCCTCATGCCCTTGTCCACACAATAATATAGGGCAGTTCTTTGCCCAGGCTTTTGAGAAGTAAAGGTAGAATCTCTTGGCCATGAAACATTCATAGAGATGGGAATCAGGGCAGCAAAATGGTGAGAGATATTGAATTTTTTTGGACAGAATAAGAGTGACTTTCCAGACAGTGGGATCCCTGAAATCCAATCTTCTCTTAGAAAAGATTGAACAGGCAGTGTCAGAGACAAAGGTTGCCTCTTTGGCAAGCCTAAATTTTCATATTCTACAATCTAAGTTTATAACAAAGGAAAGTCCTAAAAGTTTTTTTTTTTTAAATCAGTACTAGTTTCTTTTGGAGAGAAAAGAATCATGCACATGGCCTCTGAAATTTGAAGACCACTCAGGGACTTCCTCCTTATTTTCATCTCATATAATCCCTAGAAAGTCCAATATATGAAGCAAGGTTAGGAAGAAGAGAATAGATTTTACATCTTCCCATGAATAGTGGATAGTTCAAATCTAATAGGAAAAGAATTACCTGTCTAATAGCCACAGGTATGTTTCCTTTGTGAGAGGAATCCAATTCACAAGATGGTATTGTGAATCCTGGAACTAAATAGGGATCTGAGTCAAAACAGAAATTATTACCAAGCGGTTGTTTCATTAGCAACCCCAATTTTGTTTCCCTTTGGAGGAGTGACTAAACTACTGGTTACTCTATGAGTCAAGGACACTCCATGAGTCCCTGGGTAAAGTAGGACTTGCCAGAAAAGGAGGAGAATTGTATCGATTTTATAGACTATTATATGTGTTTTCATGTGTTTTTTGCCTTGATTATGAGAGACTAGAAGTCTTGTTATGTCTTATATGTGATATGTATTACTTCCTTGAATGCTTGTATAGTATCCAAGAATTCTTTTACCTAGATTTGGACATGACCTTTATTTAACTTATGCCTAAGCTGTATTCAGAAATTCTCCAGAGGGAGTTCTGAATAAGGGTATAATAAATCAAAGTATTACTGATTTGGGGACTAATCCCCCAACTTTAAACCTGTTGTTCCATGTAAGTCCAAATCTTGTAATACTGGACCATGTATATACACTTTTCTGTGTGTATATCCTTACCCCTCCTCAGTAAATATAAACTCCCTGGGGACAGAAATTTTCAATTTTCTCTTTGTATATCACTTAATATAGTACTTTGCACCTAGAGGATGCTTAATAATTGTTGAATTTAGCTGAATTGAATCTTGAGTCCAAGCCCTGCCATTTATTAGCTATGTGAGCTTGAGCAAAATCCTTTTTGGGTTCCAATTTCTTTACTTATAAAATGAGGGTATTGGCTCAGATAATCTCTAGGAGCCCTTTTACCTCATGAGTCTCTCTAGACATGAACAAAGGAAACAGAGGTCACTAGAAAGTTATTACAATGAACAAAAAAGTCAGTTGTCCCTCCTAGCATAGGAATCATCTTAATGCATGGAATTAAGGAACATTCCAGTTAACAACCACTATGTTTGGGGGTTCTGGGGTCAGGTCCTGCCAAGCCAAAGCCTCTGCTTTGGTTTGCACTGCCAAGATGAGTCAGAGAGAGCCTTTTAGGCAGCCGACGTCTCAACAGTCTTGACGGCATGATGGATGGTGGGGATTTCCAATACACTTGTCATCCCCTGACTTCCATTGTCTGTGCTTTATTTTCTGTTGTTCAATTATGTTTTACAGCTTGATTATTTATTTAGGATATTGATGGAATTAGCAGAAAGGGCAATCCATGCCAAGGAGGGAGGATGGGCGCCTCCAGTCTGTGTGTCTGCAGGTGTGGCTTCTCTTTTGGTCAACTCATAACTGCAGGTTACAAAGTTGTATAGAAATGCACACATACATAATGGTAATGTGAATTATGTATAGGTATATCTATGCTGTTGCTATTCAGCATAGTTAATACCCATTTATTATGTTCCTACTGTATACATTACCTTTAACTGAGTCTGGGAATACAAAGGCAGAGACAATTCAGGCTTTATCTTCAAAGGTCTTACAAAATAATTGCTGAAGAAGATAGGGTTGAGAGATTGAGTGATAGGAAGTAGGGCAGGGGAGGAAATAAAATGTTGAGTGCAATAAATATTAAGGTGAAATCAGGAAAGGTGTTATGAGAAATCTGAAAGGGGAATTTTCACTTAGTAGAAGTGATTATTTATTTAGGATATGACCTGGCATGTCACTCTTGGGGGAATTTCCAGTGTGCAAACTTCCTACACCAATGCAGATGAACAAATACGATATACTTTATACCCTGAAAGAGTAGCTTGGAAGGGCTGAAAGCTTAAGAAAGCCATCCAATGTTACCTAGCTAGTGTTTAACAGAAGGAGAAATTGGACTCAGTTCTTCATGATTCCAAGTTAAACAGTCATATGGCCTATGAGAGAAACAGACGCAGAGAGACAGAAAAACAGAGGGACAGAGAGAGAGACAGAGAGACAGAGAGAGAAAGAAAAACAGAGGGAGAAAGAGAGGAATGGGGGAAGAGTCAACAGGGATTTACATTAAAAGGGGGGGTGAAATGGAAGCGAGATAACACAGGCAAAAATGAGTTTATATTGAACAAAATAGTGGTAAAATATAAATTAGTTGCATTATATTGTATCATATGTATTATAAATTTTGTATTGTAAGTGGTAGCAATTGTAAGGGGATTTAAAGGAGAGTGGCTGAGAGCATCCAGAAAAATTCCATGTAGAAAGAAATGTTTCAAGCAGCATCTGGAATGAATAAAGGGGTTATCTAAGGTAGAGGTAACAACAGAGTACATCCCAGGTCTATAGCATAGACAGTACAAAACTGAAGAGACAAGAGTTGAAATGTCATATATGGGAAACAGATAATCACAGGATATGGGATGAAGGAGCAATATGCAATGAGGCTGGAAAGAGGTCAAGACCAGGTTGTAAAAGGTTTTAAAAGATAAGTCTAGGAATTTATATTTGATTCTGGAAGCAATAGGAAGCTACTGGAGTTTGTAGAGTCACTTAAGGAAAATCTCTGTAGCAAGAGTGTGGAGAACAGACGAAAATGGGAAGACACTTGAAGCAGGGCGACCAATTGGGAGGCTGGTGCAATAATCTGGGGGTGGGATGATGAGATGTATTGTAGAGACAGTGAAAAATGCCAGAATTTAGTGAATATTTGAATATATGGCATGAGAAAGAGTGAAGAATCAAAGTTATGAACTGAGATGATGGGGAAAATTGGGATGTCTGTCAGAAATGGGTTAGCTTAGGAATGAAGTAGATTGGTACTTGGGGATGAGGAATGAGTTTTCTTTTGGACATATTGAACTTGAGATATATCCAGGAAATTCAGTTTAAAATATCTAATAGATAATCGGTAATGCAGGATTGAAGCTGAGGGAAGTGGTTGGGGCTGGGTAGATTTGGGAATCATTATCATAGAGACAATGGCATGATGATAAGTTCCCCAAGAGGAAGACAATAGAAAGAAAAGAGAGGGTTTGAACAATGCCCTAGAGAATCTGTACAGGTAAATGGCATGATCTGAATGAGAACAAGACTGAGCATAAGAGACAGAAGAAGGACCAGTTGGATGGAATAAGCCAGAAGAGAGCAGGGGTGAACAAGAAAGAGAGGAGAAAGTGACCAATAATGTTGCATGCAATGGATGGGCAGAGAAGGATAAGATGATCTGTTTAAACAATTAAGAGATTACTGGCAACTGTGGAGAGAGCCATTTCAGTCAAATGAAGATTTCTAAGGACAAACTAGAAAGATTTGAGAATGAATGACAGAAGAAGTGGAGGCAGAATATAGCAGCTTGAAGTTGTATATAAATATAGGGATCTTGGTCCCAGACTCTTTGCCCTGCACCTCCACATTGTTGTCAGATTTGACTTCCTGGTATTCGTGTTTAACTATATCATTTGTCTGCTCAAAAAAATCATTAATTCTTCTCCCTTTCCCCATTTCCCTAATAAAGAACAAATTCCTTCCAATCTAACTCCATCCTACTTACAATCTTATTGCCTGTTTACCATTCCTACTCCCTATTGTCTGTAACAAGTTGAACTATTTTCTGTGTCCTAGACACAGTATCACAGCATCCCAGGTATAGAACTAAAAAGAACCTCACAATTCAGCCAATCCAAGATGCCTCCCCCCAATTTTCCACATGAGTAAACTGAGGCCCAAAGCAGTTAAGGGCTATGAACAAAATCACAGTAAGTGGCTGAGCTCAGATACCTCCAAATCCTCTGTTTGTTGGGCCATATTTTCTGCCTCTTTGCTTTTTCTTGTGCTGTTCTCTGTCCCTCCCATATTCTCATTAACTCAGTTAACTGATGTTTAAAACTAGAATAGATCATAGCCGTCAGATCATTAATATTCTTTGAGAATGTCTTACCCAAGAAGGCTATAGCAGAAAAGATAGGCTATTAGAAGTGCAGTACAACTTTCCTGATTTCTGTTAAATAGTGCCTTTCCTTTGATCCCTAGGACATTCATGTTACATAGTAGGTGCTTAGTTGACCTGACTTAACTTGACACATATACAGTATAGATTTAAAGTGTTAACTGCTCAGTCTTAAGTAACACTACTAGCTGGGGCAGTAGCGGGGCCTCCATGCAATGATACTTACTCTTGGAAATACTTTAAACTTACTGAATTCCTTTAAAATCCTTAATATAGTTTTGTTTCCTAAGACTTTTGGAACACCCATTGTGTATGGTGTTCTATATTACTATTACTAACATAAGGAGAAAAGCCAATAGAACTGTATGAATAATGGAGCAAGAGCTGCTGCTAATAGGTATAAGGATATTAGTCTTTTTTCCCCTTCTTTCCTCCCTTCCTTCCTTCTTCCTTTCTCCCTTTCTCCCTTTCTCCCTCCTTCCTTCCCTCCTTCCCTTTCTCTCTCCCTTCCTCCTTCCCTCTCTCTTTCCCTTTCTTCCTCCCTTCTTCCTTTCTTCCCTCTCTCCCTCCCTGCCTCCCTCTCTCCCTCTCAACTTCCCTCCTTCCCTTCCTTCCTTCCTTCCTTTTTTCCTCTCTCCCTCTCTTTCTTCTTCTCCCCCTCTCTTTCTCCCTCTTTCTCCCTCTTCTTCTTCCTCTCCCTCCCTCTCCCTCTCCTCCTCCTCTTCTTCCTCCTCCTCCTCCTCCTTCTTCTTTTCCTCTCTCTTTCTCTCCCTCTCCCTTTGCCTCTTTCTCTTTTTGTCACTCTCCTTCTCCCTCTGTCTCTGTCTCCCTGTCTCTCTCTGCCTCTGTTTCTCATTTCTCTCTTTGTTTCTCTTTGTGTGTCTCTCTCTGTCTCTGTCTCTCTCTTCCCTGTCTCTCTGTCTCTTTATCTCTCTACCTCTATTTGTTTCTGCCCCACCCCTCTCTGTCTCTCTCTCTCTTTCTCTTGCCTATAGATAGCTTAATAAAACAGGGAAAGAGAACCCAAGGCTCTAGAGTTTAGATAGACTTTTATGTTGTGATGTTGGAGCTGAACATTTTGGATGGAGAGGAGAGCAAGAGAGCCATGAGAATTTTTGCCATTGTGGAGCATTAGTTATGGGGTTTTGCCTTTGTAACTGTGTTCATGTTCCCCTATAGGATGTGTTTACTCAGGGAAGTGCTTAAACATCAAATTGGCTGTAACTTGCTGGGTCTTAAAGTATAACAAAAGTTTAGGCAGTGATGGATGATAGGTCAGTAGCTCCTGTTCTACTGGCAATGCCTTCTACCTAGATATGCATTGAGCCTGGGTCTACCCCTGAGATGAACATTATCTTTGGTCATTTCTCTTCTATAGAAGAGAATTCCAAACATTCCCTCTGGACCTGTGATCCCTTCTGTCTTCTCTGTTTAGTTGATCTATGTGATATTATGGGACCATGGAGGTTATAGGGCAGGGGACCCTGATGGCGGTTATGGGGAGTAAAAAGCAAACATCTCCCTTTATCACTAGACTCCTGGTGAGAAGTCTCTCTCCTCCATTCTCCACACAGACTAATCCTCAGATAACAAACCTCATCCATTGCTGGGCTTTTTAATTGAAGCCTTTCCAGCTTGGCAAGGCCTGCCAAAACTTGCTCTTGGCTGGCATAGCCTCGAAGAACCCAGGGTCACCCTTAAACCACAATAAAGCCTCTCAGAGGAGGACTTCCACTTAGCTGTTTGATATTAAATGGATTTTTAAAATCTTTTTTTTAAAACTAAACACAATCATTTAAAAAACCAAATCTGGCCAAATCTCATCCATGTTTAAAATCAACCAATCCTTGACAGAATTTAATCAGCTTTTTTTTTTCTTCTAAAAGTTATTTGAATTCAATCCTTTCCCCAAACCTATTTAAGTAATGGAGAGTAGAAATTTGAAAGCTTAAACTCAAGGGGTTGGGGGATTAGGAGGCAGTCTTTATTCTGAGTGTTAAAATTCAAGAGTGGAGTGTCTTCTAGGTATCCAAGGCCTTTTGTTCCCCATTGGTCTATGTCTCCCCTTACACCTACTGAAAACATATCACAGATCTGCTTATATTGGAGGAGGATGCTAGCCCATTCATCCAAGAATCTCTGCTTCCTTTACCAAAAGCTGACTTGTTGCTGCCTGTCCAGGTGATCTGTCTTTTTCTAGACAAATATCTCTGCATTGCCAACTGTTTCTCTTCATCACTTCTCCTCACCCACTCATATCCAAGCTCATTCCCAAGCTCCATGTTTTCATTTTAACCCTTTTGGCTCTGAGTTGGGCCCCATTTCATAAGATTACAAATGGATTCTTCTCTGGAATGGATTTGACTGCAAAACCCTTCTGGTACCAGTTAATAAAACCTCCAAATTGCCTCCAAACTGCCAAAGATACATTGTGGGAAAGAGAGAAGACAATTGAGGAATCAAGATTTTGTTTTTGTTCATTTATGTTTGCTTTCACTCCTAATAAATATTTAAGTTAAATTGAATTTAACTTAACTTGACGACTATTTAAGTTTAATCGTCATCTGTTTATTGCAGCACTTTGAGAGAATTTTTATTTAAGGATCTTTGGCTCTTAACCAAAACCCATTAAAAAATACCCTTTCTCCTTCTCCTATAAATTTATAACTCTAGACTCAGTTGTGTAATTGTTGTGTGAAGGCAATTTTCATTGTTTTTCTTTTGTAGAAAAACAGATGGAGAAGGACTTATCTGCAGTTGGGATTTGCTCAGGATAATTTATTTCACGGATAAGTAAGAAATATAACCATGTTCTCAGTGCAGGCAGAGCTGCCATATTGTCTCTCTCCTAAATTACATATTTTTGCAAAATTACAATCATGCAAAACACTAGCATAGAGTCATTTGGGTATTTTTTCTAGGCTTCCATATAGGCACATTACTTTTTGTTTATCTGTTTTTACAAATATATAATGCATTGCCAGTATTCCCCTTGGATTGGGAGGCTCTAGTGAATAGAAATAGATTGTCTCCCAATAATTACTTTTTCTTCCATGTAGCAAAGATGAAGACAATTCTGTTACTACCTTGAGCTTTTATAGCCAATTACAACAAAAAGCTTTTTCTTCACCATGATCCTGCAAGGTAAGGAGGGTAGATAGCATTATTCCCATTTGACAGATGAAGGAACCAAGAAAGGTAAAGACATTTGGATATAGTAAAAGGTCTAGTAAGTAGCAGAGATAGAATTTAAGCCTAAAACTTCAAATTCTTAATCTTTATACTATACATAATGTGAACATTTAGAATCATAAACACACATACATGCACACACATATACACACAAAAATTTAAAACTGGAAGAAACTTACATGTCATGCTCAAAGTTTCACATGAATGAAAGAAGTCACTATTCTATGCTGGAACATATAATAACATATAATGAAATATACATATAATTATATATAATATGCTCTTTAGCATATTGGTAATATATAGCATGTAATGACATATGTAATGACATATAACATATGTAATGTAATGACATATAACACAAAATTTTGCATGCATGTAGCAAGTGCACAAACAAATGTTGGATGGAAGAATGAATGAACAAATGAAGACACAGATATTCTTGAGGGAGGAATTAGACTTTTAAAAAAGGTGAAATGGAACAAGGATAATAATAAAACTCCAAATGTGAATTTAAAAAAATCAAACACAAGGATAGAAGAGGAAGGAGAAAAAAGGGCGCATGTGAAAAACATTTGGGGGGAGAAGAGTCCTATACAGGGCATCATCATTTGAATCAATAGTGGGATGTGAGCTTACAACTTCGTTAGGTGAAGTGAGGAATCTGGAATCTGGAATCAGGAAGAACTGAATTCAAATCTGTCTTCAGTCATTTACTAGCTGTGTAAGATCTAGACAAGTCACTGAAACTCTATCGGTCTCAGTTTCCTCATCTGCAAAACAGATGAATATGCATAATAACTACTTAACAAGACTATTATGAGGAATAAATAAGATAATATTTTGTAAAGCACTTTTCAAACCCAAAGTACTATGTGATACTAGTGATTATTAGTGTCTAGAGCTAATAGATCTATTGTTTTCTAACCTGGACAGAGCACCTTTAGGCCATTGTTATTGTCTTTTTTGAGTAAAACATTGGCACGCTACAACATATGAAGAAGGAGAGATTTGCTAGAATGGCCTATGCTATAGGAGGAACTAAAACTAGAAGGGACATGGTTTGAATGGGCGTCCTATAGAAGAAGATTTTGATTGACCCCAATTAGTAGAAGTGGCAAAGAGGTAGATTATAGCTGTTTTTTGTTCTGCCCCTCCTTTTTTGGTAAAAAAGAATTAATTTTTAATTTGTGGAATAAACTAAGTATTTTTATAACTAGTATATAATAAAAAGATGATTGCATGTGAACCTGCAAATCTACTATGTACAACTTGCTAATCCTTTTAAATATATAATAAAATTATCATGTAAATTTTTTCACCCCTCCCTTTTTTTTTTTTTTTACATCTGCTTGTAAAGAAAAATTCCAATATTTAATCATAACTCAACTAACATTTATTAAGTTCCTACTAGGGGAGTAGGTGGTATAGTGAACAGACTGCAGGGACTGGAGGAGGACTTGAGTTCAAATCTGATCTCAGATGCTTTCTTGTGTGGTCTTGGGTCATTTACTTGACCTGTTTGCTTCAGTTTCCTTATCTGTAAAATGGGAAATATAACCTATCTCCTAAGGTTGCTGTGAGGATCAAATAAGATAATCACAAAATGCTTAGCATAGTGCTTAACATATAATAGGTACCATAGAAAAATTATTTTTTATCATTATTATTATTTATTATGGCACTTAGCACAATGCCTGGAACAGAGTAGGCACTATATAAATACTTCTTGTTGTTGTTGTTGTTATCATAGCATTCGTACAATGCCTAGTAAAGGCAGCCAGGTGGCTAACTGGATAGAGCACTGGGCTTGGAATCAGGACCATCTCCTTTTATGAGTTCAAATCTAGCCTCAGACACTAGTTGTGTGACTTTGGGTAAGTTTTTAAATGCTATTTGCCTCAATTTCTCATCTGTAAAATGAACTGAAGACCAAACCACTTCCATCCTTTGCCAAGAAAACCCTAAAATGAGTTGTGGCAAGCTGGACTTGACTAAAATGACTGAATAACCACTTTAAGTAGATACTATATAAAAGTTAGTTATTTGTTGTTGTTGCACTTAGCACAGTGCCTGGCATGTAGTTGACATTACATGTGTTAGTAAATTGTTATTACTATTATTTTTACAAGATTAATTGGAGTTAATCTTAAAAGGAAAAGTCCCAACATTAAGAGGGAAGTCACAAGCATCTACTGAGTGCTTATTATATGATAGGCGATACAAGAAAAGACCAAAAATAGATCTTTGGCCTCAGGAAGCACACATTCTAATGGAAGAAGATACCATATAAATAACTATGTATCTACAGGCTAGATACAGTGTAAATGAAGATCCTTGCATGGGAAGACAGTTGCAGAGGTGGTCCAGGAAGGATTTAATTTTATATAGAACATGGGCTTTGGATTGAGTTATGAACGAAACCAGGACGCCAGAATTTGGAAGTGAGAAAGAAGAATATTTTATTGGTACAGACTACTTGGTGAGATGATGAAGTCCTTATCACTGCATGTTTTTAGGCAGAGGCTAGACATCTCCTTGCCAGAGATTCTGGAAAGGATTTCTATTCAGAATGCATCCTATGATTTCCCATCAAGCTTTGAAATTCCTAGTTTCCATGATGATTCTGTGCATGAATGACTGAGAAGAAAATATAGGAGAATTTCATTGCTTTTCCAGTTAACAGAAGGAAAACTGGCAGAGCCCCTAAACAGTAAAGTAATGGTTTATTGTCTGGTGTGGTGTTATTCTGATATTTGTTTTCAGTTTTCACTTCTTTAGTTTAAAAGGAAGAAGCTTCCAAACCTCCAACATGTTCTAGCTAGCTGGGACTCTCACCAAAGTCCAAATGAGTCAGGTCCCTGGATCACTACCAACCTTGCATTGAATCTTGAACTTCTTTTCTAAGGAATAATACTTAACTGATGTCTGTGGCATTGTATCAACTGACATCACCCTTTAATTGCAAATATGTCACCTCAATTCCTAGTACAACTGAGCAGAGAACCCAATGGGGATGTCAGGTTGCATGGCCCTAGGCAAGAGGGAGGAACACACAATGAAGGAAGTACCAATTTTGAACACTCCCAGTCTTACTTTGAAACTGCAAAACTCAGGTGCAGTTGCAATAGGAAACAGGCTTCTGCAAGGATTAGTGCAAAACTTTCCCTGGAAGGAAAGCAAATCCTGCAATCTCCATCCAGGTTAAACAACTTCATTGGCTAAAATTAAACTAAAACCATCCCAGGATCTTTTTACAACCCTTCTTCCGTAAGTCCCCCTGCCTTTTCATGCTCTCCATGACAAAACACAGTAAGTCAATAAGGCAATATTGATGATTTTGAAATCCAATTTTTACATAAATAATGATGATGAAGTCATCCTACTAAATGGACTGTAAATTAGCAATTTCCTATAAAATAAATCTTGTCCAAATGTGCCCGTGATGGCAGGGGATAGGTCATTCCACAGAGGGCAGAAACCTATCCAGGCTATAATATCTAGTGCTTCCTTTCAGTACTTTACATTCCAATCAATCAACCAATAATATTAAGCACCTATTCTGTGCCAGGTACTATGCTAAACCCTGGAAGGGATTTTCCTAACAACTTTGGGAAATAGGTAATTCGAGCATCACTATCATCCCAGTTTTACAAATGAGAATAAAAGGACATAATGAATTATCTAAAGTCACTGAATTATTAGGAGACAGATTTTGAGATCTGGGTACAAATTCAATGTTTTTTCAACTGCCTTTCTGATTCATTTGTGACCTTGAAGCCTTTTACCAATCTTTGAGAGATAAAAATGTGACTCTTTTACTCCTTCCTTCAAAGCAGAGAAGCAGGAGAGCACATTGATAGCATATTGTAGACATTGTCAAATGTCATTTATATTATATGTTTTGGCCCAATAAATCCTTAAGGGATAGTTAAGCTAGAAAGATGGGTGGGAAATGCTTGTGCTACAAAGACAAAATCAATAGAATGTATTTTTAAATAAAATTTTAAAACAACATTAGACGTGACTTTTTTTAAATGAGGAAACAAAGAGTTGAGTTTTTTCCTTTAAATATGTAGAAGTTAAGGTCAAGTTGTCTGAAGAAAAGAAGATACAGAAGGAAGAGAGAGAAGGGTCAAGGAAGAGGGAAGAGAGGAAGAAGGAGAATCAGAGGACAAATAAAAGGAAGTAAGGAAAGTGGAGAGAAAAGTTGGCAAAGAAAAGGAGAAAGATGAGAGAAAAGAAAAAAAGGAAAAGAAGAGAGAAATGTTTGCGAGAGAGAGACAGACAGACACAGGAAAAGAGAGAAACAGAAACAGAGAGAGAGAGAGAGAGAGAGAGAGAGAGAGAGAAATACACACACACATAGAACAGAGAGAGAAACAGAGACAAAGAGAAAAGGGAAGGGAGGAGAGGAAAGCAAACGAAAGAAAAGATATAAGTAGGAAAAAAAAAGAGAAGGAGAAATTAGAGAAAAAAAGAATAGGATAAGACGCAGTTAGTCAGTTAATGAGTATTTATTAAGCATCCATTATGGGCCAGGCATGGTGCTTAGTAATGGGAATATAAAAAATTAGTCCCTACTCTCTAGCTCACATTTCAATCGACAGGAGGAGGAATAATGAGAGAAAGAAAAGAAGAAAGAAGAGAGAAGAGGAGGACATTTCAAGTAGCAACCGGAGCAGGGGATACTTGAGGGAGGGAGATGCAAGGGTCATCACTAATATGTAAAAATGCCTTTCTGAGCCCTTTACCTCCCAATAGTGAAAAGTGTTTCCATTGCTTTCTGGACAATACCAAGGAGATAAGGTCAATACAGGGTGCTTACATCTGCCCTCCTTCCTCACTTCCCTCCTGACTTTCAGTGAACTAAACCATAGCTGAATGAACTTGGTCATGAGAACTTTAGTGGCTCTAATTGAGTATTTCAGTGCTATGGAAAGGATGGTAAAAACCATCCCAATATCCTATATTTGTTTATGTCATTGACATAATAAAAAGTCCCTGTTCAGTATTACCTAAAATGAGTTTCAGAGAGTTCTTATGTTCCACAAAACCTCTCGTGTCCTTTATAAATTATATTACAAATTCCATGAGGAAATTTAGATACCAGTATCATTTTTCTTGTTACATACTTCTATGCATCCGAACATGAATGATTTCTGTCCATGTGAATATCTCCTCCATTGATACAGGTCATGATTCCCCTATTGAAAACAACTTTCT
Source organism: Antechinus flavipes (assembly GCF_016432865.1). Taxonomy (NCBI): domain Eukaryota; kingdom Metazoa; phylum Chordata; class Mammalia; order Dasyuromorphia; family Dasyuridae; genus Antechinus; species Antechinus flavipes. The sequence goes on from NC_067399.1 coordinate 79,007,323, forward strand.
TGAGCTGCTATAACTCAAAAGCTATCCTCCTGATAGCCTAACTTCTTGGGAAAAAGCCTCTATATCCTTATAGTTAAGTCCTGTATGACAATAAGTCAGCAAGAATTTATTAAGCACTTATTATGTGCAACACGCTGAGCTAAGTGTTCGGGCTACAAGAAAAATAACAAAAACAACAACAGAACCCCACAATTCTTGTCTTCTAAGAACATATCTTGTAATAGAATAGACAACATGTCTGTAGGTAAATACAATCTGTGTAAAGGGTTTATTGAAGTAATGTGAGCAGGAAAGGCAGTGGAGGGAGGGGGGAGAATGGTAGGTCGACCAGGAAAAGACTCCTACATAGGATTTGATATGAATTTGAAAGGAAGCTAGGTGGTCAAGGACAAGGTCAAGGGAGTTGTAGCATAATAGACAGTCACGAAGGCTGTCACTAGACCCTCCTCAGAGATTTTCCAGCTTCTTAGGACCTGCTGGTATTTGCACTCAATGGACATAGCCTTTGAGATTTCAGATTCACTTCCAGATTATAATCAGAAACTAAAGGAAAATTTTAATGGGAGATGATATTGTGCATTTATTATATGTAGTAATTTTGAAGAATGAAATTTAGTTTGTTTCACTTTTCCTCCCCTATTTATACCCGTGACTATTCTAAATTCCTAGATCTCCTATGTTCCATCGATGTAATTCAAGGTCATTTGTTGTTGTTGTTGTTGTTGTTGTTTGTTTGTTTTGATCACAAGCATTTGGGATTTGCCCTTTAGGAAAATGTCAACAGGTAGCTAAATTCAATTCAATGCAATAAACATTTATTGAAAATCTAGAACAATTTTTGTTGGGAACCCACCTACAAATTGGAAATACAATGAATCAAAGGAAATAGCCCTTCCCTCAAGAAGATGATGTCCTTTTGGAACTCACCATTCAGTGTTTGGGTTTAGGGACATTTCATGGTCTTAGAGAAATTTGTTTCTTTATTAAAGTTAATTTTTTTCAGCATTATTGTTCATGGGCCACATATTCCTGAAGACAAAACAGATTTGGGCCCCTGAAAGAGGTATACCTCAGGGATAGGATGTAATATGACTCACTACCTTCTTCCTACACACTGTCTGGAAAATTATACTTGTCATGGGTTGGTGAAATGTAGTAGGATACTGATCTCCATAGCCAACGCATATGGCAGAAGAAAAGTTAGAATGGGCAGAGCATGTTTTAGGGTGTATTATGAAGAGGTCATCATTCAGGAATGTGTAAAAATGGGACCAGAACCACTGAGGAGGGGGCAGTATTCAGTGGGAGGTATAGTAATAACAGAAGGCTAAGTAGTATTTATTCATTGTTTTTTTAATTTTTTAAATTATAATTGTTTCCATTTCAAGATACATTTCTGACTCTCTTGGATTTTCTCTTCATCTTGGAAGCTCATTTCACCCTAGACTTCAAACAATGGATGGATCCTGCATCCCTTCAGCCTCTCCCTATGAATGACTGGTTCATTTTATGGTGTACACTCAGGCCAGTGTTGTCTAAATTCCTGACTTTCCTCTTTCTCTTTTCTCCTCCCAGCTTTCTTTTATATGTTGACTTAATTCGAATTTAAGCTCTTTGAGACCAGAAGCTATTTTCCTTTTTTTGCTTGTATTCATCTTCTCAGCGTTTAGCCCATTGTTGACACATAGCAAATGCTTACTAAATGTTGGGTGAACTGATTGAAAACTTCATCCTTTCAGGGAACATTGATCTCAAGGTTACCCAGGGAAGAACTGAATCTGGTTGAGCACTGTCTATGGGCAGAGGGGACCGCAGGAATAGACCAGTGCAGAAATTTGCAAAGGTGAGGGACAGGTAGGGAAACCTACATGAGGAGGGAATTCTGGGCTTGCAGACACCAAAGAAGAAAGGTCACGTAACTGAAAGATGGCAAATTGTAGGCAAAGGAAAGGGCTTGCCTGCAGGTGTGCCAGTGGAGGCTTTTAAAGTTCCTTTAGAGAATCAACAGAGCTGAGCCAGCATCCTGCTGGGCTCATTCCTTCAGTGGAGCATTCACTGAGTTGGAAATAAAGCTGTACCAGATGTTTACATCTCAGGGCTTCCCAATTCTCTGTATTTCCAGGGATGGCAGAGGCAAAGGGACAGCTTTTGACAAATCAACAAACCTTTATTAAAGACCTACTATGTGTCAGCCACCATATTGAGCAGTGAAATACCAAAACAAACAAACAAACAAATAAACAGACTTTGCTCTTTCTCCCAGTCTAACAGGGTAAACAACATGCAAATATCTATATGCATACATATGCAAAATATAAACAGGAAACATTGGAGATAATCAACAGAAGGAGATCAGAAAAATCTTCCTGCAAAAGTAAGTCATCTTTCCCTAAAGGAAAATGGGACTAACAGAGTGAAAATAATAAATACACATATTTCTCAAAGCGCTTTCATAATCAGTATCTCATGGACAAGAATAGGAAAAAAAAAATCCCTCTTCTTCATTTAGGCTCATGCAAGGAAAATTTATCTTCTGGATATTCTCAGCCCTAGGGTTCCCTCCAATTGACAGAAATTTTGCGGAATTTTAGATATAAATCTGAAGCTTGTTCAAACTGAAAAAGGCTTTGAATGCTTTTAAAGTTCATCCCTCTCTAGCACAAGTAATTTTCTCTCCCAGAAAGCTTTTTGTACCTCATCTAGTTTGTTCATTATCTTTCAAAGAGGGCCTCCACTCTTTTAGCAGCTTACTAACCAACACTAGTTAATATGCTGTTTAGACTGACTTGTGGAGTAAACTGGGTGGCCAAGCTTTCTAGCCCACAGCTAAGAGCTGTAAAGGTGAAGTTTTTCTGAAACTTTGAAACTGCTTACACTATTTTAAGTTTATACTAGGAAAGGGGTCTTGATAACAACAATTTGCAGAAGGGGGCTGGTGTCCAGAACTCTGGAGTATGACCACATTAATCATCATATGTATGCATCTTTATGCCCATATTATATATGTATCTATACATGTATAAGTATATATGTCTATTTTGTATATGTATGAATGTATGTATGATGCATCCATTTGCATGTATATGTGTATATATGTACACATATACACATACATATACACATAAATATAGCAATACTATATTTTATTATAACAAACTCATGTACGCATATATGCATACATATACACATATAAACACAGCACATGCTATATTTTATATATAACAGACTCATGTACATATATATATATATATATACACATATAAATACAGCATATGCTGTCTTTTATATATAACAGACTTATGTAGACATATATGTATACATATAAATTAATGTAAATATGAATATGTACATAGTGACAGAGACAGAGAGAGATCACTCTTGAATTGAGATGAAATAAGATTAGTGCTCATAAATTGAACACTTGGTTTTTAGGTAACTACAGGATTACCGTTGCACAGACATAAACCCCAACTTGGCCAAGGAAATTAGCAATGGGCGTACCTCACAAAATGTTTAAGTTAAAGCTTGTTTTAATTAAGTCTCCAAGAGCCCCAGGTGTTTGTCCAAAGCTTAACTGAACCTGAACTCTTGGAACCACTTGTGTCTACTAATGCCTGCGAGAACACGCTTCCCTTGGAAAATGTTGACATCTCGGTGCTTCCCTGGACTTTGCTTCATGCACCCTCCGGGTCCCTTCAGAATTCTATGTGACATATAGCAATGCTTCTGAGACTGTGAAAGCCAAGTATTCACAGACACAGCAAGTCTGGACTGCATAGTCTTCCTGGGAAATTGCAAAGGTTCAGTGTGTGGGAGACCTAATTTTGTTTTAACCATCCCACCATTTTGTTGTTGAGTCAATTCAATCATGTCCAACTCTTCTTGACTTTGAGTGTCTGTGACCCTATTTTGGGGTTTTCTTGACAAAGATACTGGAGTAGTTTGCCATTTCTTTCTCCAGCTCAGGTTATAGATGAGAAACTAAAGCAAGAGGGGTTAAGTGACCAGCCCAGGATCACATAGCTATAATCTGAGGCTAGATTCATGAAGATGAGTCTTTCGAGATTCCAAGTCTAGAGCTCTATCCATTGTGCCACCTAATTGCCCTCATTCTACTGTACAATAATGACAATAATGAGAGTAAAATAATAGTATTAAACTTTTCCCTTTCCTATCTAAATCAATGATTTTATGATTGCATTCCAAACATCTTTGCACCTTATACAAGGCTTTATTTCTTTCTGTCCTAGGGAAGGTGTGATAGGATAAGGTATGATCCTGCTTTCCTTGGCATAAAATGAGCTAATTTAATATTAATGAATAGAAGAAATTTTTTCAGTGATATCTGTGGGGAGGTACAGGGAGGTAGGTAGCCTTCTGATTAGACAAATATTAAGAGGGATGTGGATAGAAGGATAAAATAACTTACCAGATGGAAAGAAGGTAGGGTGGGGATCTTGGTTCAGCTAGCAGATCCAGGGAAATATTTCAACCATTTGTTGACCATTGTCTGTATATGTGATCTTAGCTCTGCTTTGGAATCAAGCTAGTACTGGAAAAAGAACCTTGGTGGAAGATGAGTGTAACTGGGGGCAGTAAGATAGGAAAAAAGTTGCTAGTGAGGATAAAATAAAGACCTGGAACTCTTGCTGAAAGCTTCCTGGCCACACAAGGTAGGTGAGTAATTTGCAATGTCTTTAGCACGTCCACAGATGTTCAAAGTAAGTATAATTATGTTCAAAGTAAAGCAGAATAATTTCAAAAGGGAGAGAATACCATGAATTAAAGAGAAGGAAGAGAAGAGAAGGAAAGGCTGGATATAGGTTATTACTTGACTATATTATGAAGGAAGCTAGTGATCCTTGGAGAAAGAGGTCAGGAGGGAACATACCCAACACAGAAAGGCAAAGAGATGGGAAATAAAATATAGAGACAATTGTCTAGTCAGCATGACTAGCAGAAAAAGTGAATGAGGGGATATAATAGGAAATAAAAATGGAAACATAGATGGGATCCAGATTTTGGTGACTGCATGGGTGAGGATTTTGCATTTTACTGCAAAGGTGAGAAAGTCATTGAAGATATTTGTTGAGGTTAGAGAAGGGATATAGGGTATGGAACGAGATGACGTGTTTTCCAAATGTCAATTTTACACCTTTTTAGAGAATGGATTGAATAGGGATGAGACTTGTAAGCAAAGAGACTAATTAGGAGATAATTTCAATATTCTGGATGAGAGATTTTAAGGATTTAAACAAGAGGCAGTGGCCATGTGACTGAAGAGAAGGGTTCTGATTCAGGAGATGTTGCAGAAGTATGAAAGACAAGACTTGGAGGGCAGCTAGTTGGTGTAGTGAATAGAGCACCAGTCCTGAAATCAGGAGGACCTGAGTTCAAATCTAGCCTCAGACACTTAACACTTCCTAGATGTATGACCCTGGGCAAGTCACTTAATCCCAATTGCCTCAGCCAAAAAAAAAAAAAAAAAAAGACAAGACTTGGCTACTGATTGTATGTGGGGAGTGAAGGAGAAGAAAGAATCAATTTAACACATTGACCTAAGTAGCCAGAGATGATACATGGATTTAGTGAGTTAACAAGAATTTATCAAGCATTTACTATGTGCTGGGCAGTGAGCTAAGGACTGAAGATACAAAGAAAAAAAAAAGTCCCTCCAAGGATTTACTTTCTAAAGGGGAAGACTACACATATGTAAAGTTTAGCCAGAAGATACCAAAGGGATTGTACTAGTCAAATTAAGCAATTCGATAAAATAAACTTTTGTTAATTACCTACTATGTTTAAGGTCATATGCTCCTTCCCAAGTGTACATTCTTGATTGAGTTATCTGTAACTAGTAAATTTGCTTACCTCCAATGAATGTATTTGAAAGGGTAATATTGTTTACTCAAATAGAAATCTGCTCATGGACCAATGTTCCTGAGCTATTCATAGCAATTTTCAGTTCTGTATTATTCTAGTTCATCATTGATTTTTTGGAGGGGTGGAGGCGGTATTGCTACCTCTCTCAGGATTAGACCACAAGAAAGGGATTTGGACTAGTGCTGGTACTGATGCACACATGTCATCTTATGGTCTTTTTATTGTATGATATAAATACATGGTATTGGATAAGTTCCTTAGACTAATGTCAGGTCCTCTTGGATTTATAACTAGATTATAAAAGTGACAAGCATCATGGTCTCCAGAGAAGATAGGGTCCAGATGTCAGAACAGGGAAGTAACAATCAGAGAAGCTAATTCAAACAAAATAAAAAGCCAGTCATTGCTTGTAAATCCACTTACGTCAACTAGAACATAAAGGACCTTCTCTAATAAAGAATGAGGTTTAAAGCCACTGTGAAGCAAGGAAGTCACAGGATTTAGAATGTTAAAACTGAAAGGGGGGATATCAGAAATCATCTTGTTCAATGCCCTCATTTGACAATGGAAGAAACTGAGGCACATCAAAGAGAAGGGTACTGAAATGTGAATTTTCACCTTAGCTTACCTAGAACCAGGCTACTTTGGCATGTCTTTGCTATCTTTTTTTTTTTTTTTTTTTTGCTGAGGCAATTGGGGTTAAGTGACGTGCCCAGAGTCACATAGCTTGGAAGTGTTAAGTGTCCAGGGTCTGATTTGAACTCAGATCTTCCTGACTTCAGGGATGGTGCTCTATCTACTGTGCCACCTAGCTGTCCCAATGTCTTTGCTATTTTTAGCCATGCTATAGGGGTCTACCCTGGTCCCCTTCCTCACCAACACTCTAATTCTTCTTTATGAGGATGGGTACAGCAGTGGAAAGAGCCTTGGGCCTGGAGTCAGGAAGACCTGAGTTCAAATTGACCTTTGATGAATAGAAAAAAGGAGTCATAGAACTAGAACTATAAGGAACCTCCAAAACTGACCATTTTTCCTTCTTGAAATGAGAAAGGTGCTTTGAGGTTAAGAGGTCCCAAATCACAAAGGTAGGCAGTGACAGAGTACATAGTTTTACCCTAAGACTTCTAGGTCCACATCCAGGACTCATTCTACTATAGTATCCTTCAATATGAGTCCAACTCCAGAAATCCATCCACGGTACTACCCAGCAGCCCATAACCTTCTTTAAGAAGTCAGAAATAATAGCAACAGAAAGAACACTAAACTTAGAATTAGCATAATTAGGTTCAAAATCTGGCTCTGTCCCTCATACCTTGTTTGAGCTTGGAAAATCAGTTTCCTCTGAAAAATGAGGGAGTTTGATAAGTTTTCATTCATTCAAGTGGTACTAATTCAAGACACAAAGTCAGAAGTGACCATCAGACTCCCCCCATTGCTGCTTTAATTATTCCTTTTTGTTTATACTCCTTGCTTGGGGAACTTGGTTTCTTTTGTCTCTCTCGTCCCTTCAGATTTTCCTTTGTGCTTTAAAAAAAAACATGTTAGAATAAAAAGAATACTGGACTTTAAATCACTCTATGTGGATCCCAGCTTACCCTCTAACAGGATCTATGACATTGGACAAGATACTTGCCTTCCAATCTATCAGTTTCTGTATCTGAAAAATAAAGAAAGGGGTTTAAATTCACTCCCCCTTAGGACCCTTCCAGTACTTACAGCCAGTGATTCTAGACAAGCACAAATTTGGACTTTCCTATTTCCTGATGACCACAGCTCAGACCTTCTAATGGCCCAAAGTCTTGGTCTCTGCCATGTACTTGCTGCTCTTGCCAAAGCTTTAAGAACTCCAGTCCAGACTGAAATTCACAGTGATGTCCATCTGGATAAATTGGAGGTGATGCAGACAGGAGAGATGGAGAGACTGGTGTTGTCTGAGTCAATAGGATAGAGGAAGCCAACCCCATCATCCATCTTCTGCATCCTGCAGTGACATTCAGCTGCTTCTCTCTCCTTGTCGGCAATTTGGGGATGAGGGACTGCGCGCCTAATTGCTAGTGCTACTGGAGAGACAGGGTAATGGCTGGGGGTCTGAGCACAGCATTTGATGGCAGAAGCTAGTTCAGTCTAATTCTAAGCTTCTCTGAAGTCCTTAGGAGGCTTCTTAATTTCTGGAAAGGCATAATGTTATAATGGATAGAGCACCAGACTTGGCATCAAGAATACAAGAGTCTGAATCCCATCTCAAATCCTTATCGCTATGGGACTCTAATCAAGTCACTTAAACCTCCCTGATCCTCAGTTTCCTAATCTGTAAAAAAAAAGTGATGGTAAATAGTAACCATCACTTTGGGTTGTGCTGAGAATGAGATAATGTAAATAAACATATTTCACTAATTAACCTCAAAGTGTTATATAAATGTTGGCTATTATTATTATTATGACTGTTGTTGTTTCTTGATATATAAAATGAGGTGGGTATGGGAGTTTCCCCTATCTATAGCTACCACAAGACATATTCTGTGAACATAGCATTTAACATAGAATCTTAACATTATGAGTTATATGTTTTATAGCCCATCTAAGCAGGAGTTCCCTCATACACTCATGACTCCTGGATAAAGGGTCATCTAATCTCTGCTTGAAGACATGATAGCTATTGTCAAATATTTGAAGGGCTGTCATGTGGAAGAGGGAAATTACATTTCCTTTCTGCCTGACCCCCTGAGGGCTGAACTAGGAGCAATGGAAAAAACTTTGAAAGAGGTTTGATGTAAGAAAAAACTATAAGGATTAGTGTTACCCCAAAGTAAAATAGCTTGCCTCTGATTATAGTCCTTAACTGGACATCTTAAAGATGGATGAGCACCATACTGGAAAGTTATTGAAAATATTCCTACTCAAGTCCAAGTTAACTAGACCAAGTTAATTCTGAGGTTATTGTTACTTCCAACTCTGACTCCCTGGTGTCACCTCCAAAGATGAGGAGGGCGCTAACCTCCTGAGGCAGCCCATTCTGCTATTGGAGAGCTCCTTCCATTAAAAGGAAACAAGCTTCCCTGTCAGTCAACTAATCAAGAAAAATTCAAAAATCAAGTTATGGTTCACTGTAGGTTGTATTTGACCTTTGGAAGGGAATGAACTTGCCCATGGGGTTTACACAGGTAGAAAGCTATTATGATTGTTAGGTTATTTTACTCATGTCTGACTCTTCCCTCATTTGCAGTCCTCTTGGCAAAGATGTTAGAATGGTTTGCCATGTACTTGTCCGGATCATTTTACAGAGGAGGAAACTGAGACAAACAGGCTTGAGTCTTGCCCAGGGTCTCACAGCTAATAAGTGGTAAAGCAGAAAATCAAACTTGGGTCTTTTTTATTCTAAACTCCATGTTCTTTCCACTGCATCATGATTTCCTTGTCTGTCAAATGGATGATAATTCCATACTTACTGTGGAGAGTGATGAACAGAAATGATTACAAAGCATGATGCAAGTACAAAAATAGTCATTGTTTTTTAAAAGGGAAATATGTACAGCTCAGGACAATTCTAGGTCTTCCCATTTTCTACAGTGATGATAAACTATTTAAAGATAAAATCCATCTCCAATTTCCCCTTCAAGTATAATTGAGGTGACTATACATATAACATATATGGAGCAACTATTCCTTGACCCTTTACAGTCAATAATAATAGGTCATATTTCTATAGCACTTTAATTATTTTTTAAAAGTCCAGTAAGGTAGACAGTTCAAATCATTATGCTGTTTTTTTATGGAGGAGGAAATTGAGATTCACAAAGGTCTATTGTTTCACAATCACAGATTCTGTGAATTATAAGATAGAAACATAAGGATACTTCATTTTTATATGAGGTGGAAATCAGGGCCCAGAGAAGGGAAATAACTTTTTCAAAGTCAAATGGGACCAAGATATTAACCCAGTTCTTTTGACCCCAGATCCAATGATTTTTATTATGAATATCATGCACACTATTCAATCCACTACCCACATAGGAATCTGGTCCTCTAAATCTCTCTGTGGCATGTGGATTTAAGTGATTTGCCCAGCATCACACAGCTATTAAGTGTTAAATGTGTAAGTCTGGATTTGACCTGAGCTCTTCTTGATTTCAGGGACAATGTTCTGTCCACTGCACCATCTAGCTCCCCTTGGTCTTCTAAATCTCCAACAAGTGGCCATCTAGGATTTGTTTGAAATTAAATCAAGCCAAATTAACAAACATTTTTTAGTAACTACTATGTACCAGGTACTGTGTTAAGCCCTAGAGTTGTAAAGGGAAAAATACAGAAACAAAAAGAGTCCCTTACTCTTAGGAAGCTCGTGATTTAATGGGGGAGATAACATGTGAAGAATTATGTTATACAAGAAATAGAGGAAAAAATGAACATAATTTCATAATTGCACTGAAATTAATTAAGGAGGACCAGGAAAGGCTTTTTGCAGAAGGTGGGATTCTGAAGACCTCCAGGAATGGGAAAAGCAGAATTGTTCGAAGATGTCCATTCTGTTTTTGGACAGCTCTAAATGTTGAGGTTTGTTTTGTTTTCCCCTTATATAGAACTGACTTCTTCCTCTCCTATTAATTTTTACCAATGTTCTCTTAGATCATGAAGGATAAGTCACACAAGTAATAATTAGTAGAGCTAGGTCTAGAAGCCATTTCGTTTGATACCATTACCAGTACTCTACTTTCCTCCATGTCCAGGACTCTTATTTTTCTCCACTGCTTTCAGTGAAAACACGAATGAAAGAAGTCAGAAAAAAGAATTCTCAAGATGCACAATTGTGAAGTCTTTCCTAAGCTTCTGCTAAATACTAATTAAAATAGAAAAAAAATGCAAAGATCCTATTTCAAAATCTCAAACTTGATCTGCATACAGATGGGAAGCCTACTTGAAACATAATAATACAGAAGCAAGATGAGAAAAAATAAAGATCAATGAGATAAACTAGATTTTGAAAAGAGAAATACAGTCTTCTTTAGTTCATACCATATATCTGAATTCATTGACAATTATGTTCTGTGGGCAGGAGGCAGTATTCTTACTGGGATAGTGAGCCAACTGACATCCATGGAAAATCTATCAAAAATGTAAAGCCCAGAAAACCTCCCTCTTTCTCCTCTTCTTCTTCCTTATTTTCTTCCTCTTCCTCTTCTTCCTCCTCTTCTTTCTGATCCTCCTTTTAGTCCTTTTCCTCTTTTTCTACCTTCTCTTTTTCTTTTTCTTCCTCCTTTCCCTCTTCCTCATCCTTTTCCTTCTCCCTCTTTTTCCCCTTTTTTTCTTTTCCTCTATCCCTTCTCCTCTTCTTCCTCCCTCTCTTCTTCCTTCTCCTCCTCTTTTTCCTCTTCCTCTTTTTCTTCCTTCTCTTTCTCTTCCTTCTTCTCCTCTTCATCTGTCTCTTCATCCTCTTCCTCCTCCTCCTCCTCCTTCTCCTCCTCTTTTTCCTCTTCCTCTTTTTCTTCCTTTCCCTTTCCTCCCCTTCTTCCTCCTCTTTTCCCTCCTCTTCTTTCTCCTACTCCTTCTCCTTCTCTTCCTCTGTCTCTTCACCCTCTTCTTCCTCCTTTTCTCTTCTTCCATATCTTTTTCTTCCTTTCTCTTTCTTCTCCTTCTTCCTCTACTTTCTCTCCTCTTTTTCCTCCTTCTCCTCCTCTTCTTCCTCTTTTTCTTTCTTCTCTTCTTTTTCTTCCTTTTCTTTTTTCTCCCCTTCTTCTCTTTCTCCTTTTCCAGCTCCTCCTCTTCCTCCTCCTCTTCCTCCTCCTCCTCCTTCTTTTCCTCCTCCTCTTCTTTCTCTTCTTATCTCCATTTTCCCCGTTCATGAAAGAAAGAGGGCTGAAGATGGCTACATGGACTCTAGATCTGACTTTGTGTTGCTAAGCCCACTTTCAACTTTTGGGCGTTGTCAAAGTTGGCTAAAACAGATCACCCAAACTTTCCTTCTTTTGAGTTTCAGAGTCCTCTTAGATCTTCTTTCATCTCCCTCATCCCTTAATCTGTGCTATATCTACTAAATTGCCAATTCCTATTAAGTCGTTCTTGGTCACATCTTTGACTTCTAGGTTATTTTCCCTTTTCCTACTTTACCACATTCATCATTAGTTGTCTGAAATTTGGTAGAAGTCTCCAACCTTCTGGCCTCTAGTCTATCTCAATTTCAATCTTTTCCTTCTAGGAACCAAAATACAAGGCATAAGTTTGGTCATTTAACTTTCCCCATGGAATTTTTTTTTTTTAATGGTTAAGGCACAAACAACCTAGCCACATATTTGAGATCAGTGGAACCAAATTAAAATGTAAATAAGAAGTAGTTAAAACAAAACAAATTTAAAATACAATAAAGCATAACATTGATTTTAAAACTAAGTCAATACATAGTTGCATGGATTTATGGGGTAAGAATTAGTGACTGTAGTTTTTTATTTGAGTTGAACCCATTGACCTGTGGGATTAAATACAAACTTCTTAGTTTAATGTTTAAGACCTTTATCCTATGACTTCAACCTACCTTTGCAATCTTCTCTTATGTTACATTTATTCATAAATTTCGTTTCCACCAAACTGATACTAGATGTTCCTTAATCTCAGCCTGCCCTTTCCTACTTCGGTTAGTCATCATGCTTGGGTACTCCATTTTCATCTGTAGCTGTTAAAATGAAAAAACAACAACAACAACAACAACAACAACAACTAAGTAGTATAGTGAATAGAGAGCGCAGCCTGGAGTCAAGAAGACCTGAGTTCAAATGTGTCCTCAGATACTTTCTAGCTAGATGATTTTGAGCAAGTCATTTCATTCCATTTGCTGCAGTTTTTTATAAAATGGAGAAAATAGCACTAGCTTTTCTGAACTGATGTGAAAATCAATCAAAATATTTGTTTAAAAACAAAAATAAAGCTTTAATACAATGCCTGGCCCATAGTAGGGGTTAATAAATGCTTATTTCCTTCCTTAAAATCTTCCTTTAAGGTCCAGCTTCTATGAGGATTGTCTTCCATCTTTTCTCAGTTTTCCTTAGTTCTCTTTGTCTCAGTCTTTCCTTTGCTTGTATTACCTACTCTCTGGTATAAGGTTTATTTCAATATGTGTCATAGCCTGTTGTTATTCCCTTGGGTCCAACTCACAGTGTCTCTATTTGTGGTTTTCTTGGCAAAGAGACTGAAGTGGTTTGCCATTTCCATTTCCTTCTCCAGCTCTTTTTACAGATATGAAAACTGAGGCAAAATGGCTTAAGTGACTTGCCCATGGTCAAGCAGGTAATAAATATCTGAAGTCGCATTTAAACTTAAGAAGATGAGTCTTCTTGACTTGGGCCAGGCACTCTACCCACTGTACCACCTATCTATTCATCATAGACTATTTATTTACATTGTAATCTCTTGGTGGAAGAAATGTTGCCATTTTTCTTTTTTTCTTTTTTTATTCCTGAGTCTGAGCATGGGGTCTTTCATACAGTAAGTGCTTAATACTTGTTGTTGAACTGAGAACAGATGCAGGCAGATGTCTGGGCAGCGGAGTAACAGTGAGCAGAACAACAGCAGTTGGGGGTCGGAAGTCAATCCCAGATTCCCATTGAGTTTAATGTTAGCACAGTCAGTGAGGCAGGGAAGTTGGGCTGTGAGGCAGGAAGGAAGCAGCTGTTGTCAATAGTTCTAATGAAGACACTACCCTCTCTCTTCCTTTGAGGTTGCTGATAGGCAGCATATCTTTAAAAAAAAAATCTAAAAAGGGGGCACTGAGGTCTCTGGGTGGGTGTATCCTAAACTGAACCATGTAACTGGTTGGAGAGGAGATTGTAGTGGGAAAAGAGAGAACAACGTGTGAAGTGTGGTGACTGTGGAATAGCAGCACAGTTTGAGAAATCTGCTCACCTGAACGATTTTCCCTCTGTACCCGTATTTGTGATTTCTGAATATGTCCTTGGGGAAAGACTTATCCTTTAGGATGTTCTATAAACCGCCCCAGGTCTCAGTCCCAGTGTAACTAACATATTGGTAACAGATCCAACATCAGTAATGATTACTATATTATCAACACCCTCTGAACTTGCAGCTGGGTTGTGGATCCTTTCTGACCCATCATCTTTTCTGTGAGTGGCCTTTGCCTGCCTGCTCTATTTGAACGTAGGCACACCTAAGTGAGCAATGAGATGGTAGAACATGGTTACTCTATGTTAAGGGTGGAAACATTTGGCAAAAAGGCCAGCACTCTCAAAGAATGTTTGTACTTTGCCTGGGGTGGTGTTCTGTCTCAACAGTCTCTTACCCTATGATCTTCCTAAGTACTTTGCAAAGGAGTAGGGGCAGAAATGATGGGTAGTGTGGCCCTTGGCTGTGCAGTGAGAAGGCAAATTGCAGGAGTAGCTCTATGTATACCCAAAGTTGTTGTCCTTTGTGATGTTTGGATTTTAGGGGTCCAGACAAATTTATTTCCAGTGCTCTATCATGATTTCTAAAATTTTTCATCATTCTCTTGGGTTAAAGCTCTAACTTACCAACTAGTATTCTTTTGAAAATACAAAGAACTCTAGAAAGGGAACAGAACAGGCTAATAATCATCAGAAAAGCAGTTTTAGTTGAGTCTTGGTCATTTAATTACCTACTGGGGAGCCCTATTATCTATATGGTTATATAAATATATATATGTATGCATATATGTATGTATGTATTTTATAAATGTATATGTATATATATGTATGTATATGTTTTATATATCTATATTTATATTCAGTTGTCTGATTTTAAAAATGGGGATAATAATCCCTACCTTGTATAGATGTTAGTATTCAAAGTACTCAATTTAAGCCATCAACATACAAACTAATAGAAATATTTTATTAAGGATTAGAAAAGCTAGTCACCACCACAAAACAGTCTGGTATTGACTTATAAGTTTCAATGAACAGATTTAGTGGAGAGAAAGTTAGCATAAGGGAAATAAGAATTTATATAGTATTTATGATGTGCCTGGTTTGTATGATTTTTTAAAAAAAACAAATATTATCTCATTTGATTCTCAAAACAACTCTGAGAGGTTGCTTAACCCCATTTTACAGATGAGGAAAAGGAGCAAATGACGATTGTGACTTGCCCAAGATCACCTAGCTAGAGTTTGAGGCCAGATTTTAAATTCGATTTTCCTGATTCCAGGCCCAGTGTTTATTCACTGGACTGGTAAGTGCTTTTAATGGGGATAGAGAGGGAAAGAAAGTGATACTATTCAAGGAGAATAGTGGTAGAGTAGGTGAAGCCCTGAAATGAGGAAGGCTGAGGGCATGATGTAGTCACTAAAAAAGAAAAGGGAACTGAGATTGAAGAGGTAGAGATTCTGATGACAAACTTCATTTGCTTCATCTTTTTGCCTCAGGCCGATGGAATATGTTGTAATTTCCATGCAAACCCAAGGAGAGAATTGAGCATGGTATATAGCATAACCCAATATTAACTTTCATTTCCAAAGATTCAATCTGTGGTTCCAAGCAAATCATTTTGGTCCAGGCTCTGTTTTCTAAACTATTACCTGATGTTTGCTAATTTCCATATACCAGATTGATTTCCCATTGAAAAAAATGAAATATCCAAGAGATCTTAGTCCATGTTCAGGGATATTTATTATTAGCAAGTCTATGATGCCTATAATCTAAGGGACCCTTATTTGGCATCTGGTAGAAAAATTTGAGAACATTAAGTATAACGACCTCCAACACTGGGACTGGACAAAAGGGAAACAGCAGCAGAGGCATTTAAGTTATATCACAATAGGCTCCTGTTCTGACATGAGAATTGAGGTCAGTGATGGTATGTTCTTTTTAAGAAAATGAGGTCCAAGTTTGTTTTGTTTGTTTTCTGAGATACCAGATGTGGACACAATAAAGGAAGAAATAAATTCTGATAGAACTTCCTATCATCCCCCCTGCCCCCCAAAGCATCAAACACTAAAATAGTATCTCTTTTCCCTCAGTAAGGTGATGAAAAATATTGTTCCTCTCCCTCCCCCAATCCTGTTGTTTTTTATCTCACTTCCCTATTTTTTGTCTGTGGCACTACTCTTCAATCAGTCTCCTTATGTTTGAAACCTTGAGGGATGTAGGATCTCTTTCATTCTTACCTTTCATATTCAATCAGTCATCAGGTTGTACAGATTCTCCTTCTGAAATATCCTGAACATTGATTCTCTCACTTCTGCCACTAGAATTTTAGAATATCATTCCCACCTATTACAATAGTTTCTTGCTGTCAGATTTACCATTCATGGCTTCTAGATAGGGGTTTTTTAATCAGGTATTCATGAACTTTAAAAAAGTTTACATATACATATGTACATATATACATATGTATATATAAACTTTAATGCAATTGAGTTTTTTGTAATCTTATAAGTATTTTATTTTATGTACTTAAAATGTTATTAAGAGAAGGAGACACAGATTTTTACCAGACTGCCAAAAGGATAGGAAAGAAAGTCAAAAAAGTTAAATAAAAACAAAACAAAACAAAACAAAAAAACAGCTCTGCTCTTTTTTGACAGTCCTTGTATCAAAATCCTCCTCAGAATCTTTCTGGTTTCACACCTCTCAGATTGGCTAAGAAGACAAGAAAAGATAATGTTGGAGGAGATGTGGGAAAACTGGAATACTAATGCATTGTTGGTGGAGTTGTAAACTGATCCCACCATTCTGGAAAACAATTTGGAACTATGGCTAAAGGGCTATCAAACTGTACATACCCTTACATCCAGAAATGTCTTTACTGGGTCTGTATCCCAAAGAGATCATAAAAGAGGAAAAGACCCACATATGCAAAAAATATGTATGGCAGCATTTTTTGTAGTGGTAAGGAACTAGAAAATTGAGTAGATGCTCATCAATTGGGGAATAGCTAAATAAATGATGATATATGAATGTAACTGAATAGTATGTTCTATAAGAAATGATGAGCCAGCTGATTTCAGAAAAGCCTGGAAAGAATTGCATGAACTGAGCAGAAGCTTTATTATGTGACAATCAACTTTGATGGACTTGTCTCTTCGACAAAGAGGTGATTCAAGGCAATTCCAATAGACTTATAATAGAAAATGTCATCCACATCCAAAGAGAGAACTAAAGGGATTGAATAAGGATCAAAGCATAGTATTTCACCTTTTTATTGTTGTTGTTTGCTTGTGTTTTTTTTTTTCTTTTCTGATGATTTTTCCCCTTTTGATCTGATTTTTCTTGTACAGCATGACAAATATGTTTAGAATTGCACATGTTTTACCTATATATTGGATTGCTTTCTGTATTGGCCAAGGGAAAAGGAAAAGGAGAGTTAGAAAAAATTGGAACACACAGTTTTACAAAGATGAATGTTGAAAACTAACTTTGAATAAATTTGAAAAAAATAAAATACTATTAAAATCAAATTACAGTAACACACACACAGATAGACATATACAATTCCTTCAGGGCTGATTTTTTTTTTTTTTTTGCCAAAATCAAGTTCACGTAGCATTCAAGACCCTTTAGGTTGGCAAAGTGGACTTGTGCTATAACTTTTTGTTAGATTTCTCTTGGCTTTTTCCAGAAAGCCAGAATCAGGAAACAGACCCAGAAGAGTTAACAATGCCCTTTAATAACAAACTTTCAGAGAAGCTTTAGCCCTGGAAGAGACCCAAAAGTTGAGGAGCAGAGAGAGCAAAGGGGGAAGAGAGAAATGTTGGGAAATGAAGTCTAGTATCATCCAGGAGTTTTCCAAGTTAATAAAGTTATTAAATCAAAAAAAAAAAAAAAACAACTTAAAGACTTAAAGACAGACAGGAAAACAGAAGAAAAACTTGAGTCCTGCCCTCTGCCTTTAGGCTCTTAGAGCCAGAGCAGTGTGGAGTATACAAGCAAGATCACAGGCCTGGCTGGCTTAAGCTGGGCTGGACTGAGTTAGGGTTCAAGAGAACCAGATAGGTTCTGGTGTTAGCCCTTCCACTGACTGTAAGAGATAGTAGGTGGACCTTTCATTCTCTGGGCCTCCATTTCCTCAAAAGAGAAAGTGGAAAAGGGAGGGAAAGGTGGTTGGTCCAGAATATTTCTAAGTTCTTTTCTAGCTTAAATAACTAAATAATAAATAACCTAATAACTAAAGCAATTTTCCATCCCGGAACCTGTTTTTCCACCTGTAAAATGAGAAAGGGGTCAGATGGTCTTTCGTTTTTGTCAAGCAGACAACAAGCATCTATCCAGTGCTTTCTATTAGTAATATTCTCAAGAGCCAAAATTAGTGTAATTTCCCCTCTTGTTCTTTACCTGCAAGTGTATGGGTGGGGTTGGGATGGGTGTGGACCAGACCAGACGAGATCATTTTTTAAGTAGAGTCCTTAAGAGTCAGAACTAGGGCAAGTGTTTTTTTTTCCTCCAGTCTCACCTTTTTCATCTGTAAAATGGGGGGAAGGAAAGGGTTGCTTTAGGGGATCTCAAAGTCTGTAAATCTTTAAAAATTGAAACAAGGGTGAGGGCCCTAAACTAAATGGGTCTGACAAGTTGAGCTGGGCCCCTGGGGTCGGCGGCACTGGGGCCTCAGCCTCAGCCCTGCTGCCTTAGCTTCTTTTATAAAAACTTGGCCTTTTTCTGAATCCCCAGGGTGAGGAACAGCCACAGCCCAGTCTGCAGGGATGGAGATCGGGCCAAGAGCGGGGTGGGGCTTGTCGAAGTCCTTGGCGGTCATTGGGCAGCCCGCTCAGCAACAGCCGGACAAGGGCCAATAGGAGGTGTGCACGGCTGGGCCTGGAGCCAGGAGTCCCGGGGGCCCAGGGCTGCTTTTCTCTGCCAAAAAACAAACAGGGCGCTTTTTGGAGACGCCAGAGTTCAAGTTTCTCTCCTCCTTTTGCAAATTATCATCACTAGCCTGCAGTCGGTTGTACTCCTCCCTTCATTTCTAAAGCTCACCCTGCCCATCACTACTGACTTTTCACATGGCCCAAGAGGGAGACCTGGAAGACCAAGTCTGGCTGCTCTGAAAATCCCCCCCAAAATCTCAATGCATTGACCCAGCTTGGGATGCGTAGGCTCCAAAAAAGGAGGGGGTCCCAGAGGCTACCTCAGCCAAGCTCTTCACAAAGGTAACACGACTGGGGCAAGGTCACACCATCCAAGCGAATTATAACACACCTGTGACTTGGTCTGGGTCGGAGACTTCACCTGCGTCAAAATAGAAGCCCCTTTTCTTCTAGGAAGACAGGGCACAGAGACCCCCTTTATCCCAGTTTACCGGAGATCTAGGCCGACCAGGCACAAAATGCCCCTTTTATTCGGACACATCTGGCACAAAACTCTCGGTTATTTAGGCAGACCAGGCGTAGAAAGCCCCTTCACATAGGTAGATCACTTGCTTTTAATAAACAAGGTTCCCTCGTCCATGCGGATGTTAAATCATTGCAAGCATGAGTTAGAGGGGGAATTTGAACTTAGGTTTTTCTAATTTCAAGGCAAGACATTAACTTGAGGTCTGAGAATGAAAACCAAACGAAAACTAGGGGCAGCTAGATGGAGAAGTGGATAGAGCATCGGTCCTGAAATCAGGACTTGAGTTCGAATCCAACCTCAGATGCTGAACGCTTGCCAGTCACACACAACTCACCTAATGGCCTGCAAAAGAAGAAAAAAAAATAACAATTTCAGTATTACTGATTTCCTTTGTAATCAGATGTATTTTATTTTATTCATTTAAAAACACAAATAAATAACATTTATAACACTTTCACAGACTTTAAAACTCTATATAAATGCTAGTTAGTTATTATGAAGAATTCCATAGGTTTTACCAGATTGGCCAGAGGGATTCATGACTCAAAAAAGACTAAGATCCTCTGAATTATACCACACTGTAGACTAAACTATACACATACAACAGGATTTGAAGTATCAGAAGGTCATGGTCTTAAAGGAAAGGACCTTGCTTGGATTTAGTCAAAAAGTCTGGGATTTGAATTTCTATTGGTCTGCTTCCTATGTTACCCTATCTAGTCATGGGTATTATGAAAATTAAATGAAATATTTGTGAAGTGCTTTGTAAAGCTTAGAACACATAAATTCTGTTTAGTATTATTATCTTCTTTTGTATACTTAAAAACATTATTCTGCAAAAGTGTTCATAGACCTCACCAAGCTGCCAAAAAAGGTCCAGGACATACAAAAAAAGGCACCTTTAGTATAGATAATCTCTAAGGTCTCTTACAGTTCTAGCCTGATATGAGTGAACACAATGCCAGTGAGATGACATTTGAGGTTTTAAATACATATTCAGATTAAAATCTGATGATGTGATGTTCACTCATGAACTTGGGGTTCCCTTCACCCTTTTCATCACCCTCTCTCTTTTCTCACTGGAAAATGAAAGGATAGTAGGATGTTTTTCCAATGAGCATTATGTGCATTCCATTCTTCATGGAGACTACTTCTTAGGCCATTTCACTTTCCAAACCCAATACTATCAAAAGGGGCAATTGGGATTCTCTCTCTGTGTTTCTCTTTTCTTCTCCTAAACCAATGCCTTTTTTTTTTACTATAGTCCTTTATGATTAGAATGCAGCCACTTATTGCACCCCCCAAAAAACAAACAAACAAACAAACAAATTCTTTATCTCTTCTTTCTCTTAACTTACCTTTAAGGCTCAGCTGAAACACACAGAATCCATGAAGTTTCCCTTCTCTTCCCTGTCGTCCCCAGATGATCTGCTCTTCAGATTTCTTACAGAAATTTAAAAAGATTGTTAGTATGACTAAATCAGTTAACAAGTATTTATTAAATGCTTACACTGTGCTAAACTCTAGTGGGTATTACTAGGGAGTACAAATCTGGATTCAGTTACTGAGTCTAGAAAAGCTGTTTTCTTGACTGTAAATATGGATAAGAACAGCACCTATCTCCTGGGGTTGGTGTGAGGATCCAATGAGATTATTTGTAAAACACAGTAGTGCTTTACATAATAGTGACATAGTAGTCACTCATGGCTTACTCCCTGATTCATTACTCTGATAATTGGTTCATATATTTAGAGTTGGGAGAAGGATTAAAAGCTGTCTAATTAAATCCCTTCATTCTATGGGGTTTCAAAGTATTAAGGTGTAAGTGGTTCATGTTCAGTCATTTTCAGTCATGTCCAACTCTTTGTGATCCCATTTTTGGTTTTCTTGACAAAAATACCAATGTAATTTGCCATTTCCTTTCCCCAGCTCATGTTATAAGGGAAACTGAGGCAAAGAGGGTTAAGTGACTTGCCCAAGATCATGTTGGGTTGTAACTATCTGAAACTATATTTGAACCCAGGAAGATGAATGTTTCTGACTTGAGCCCCAGCTCATAATTCACTATGGCACTATCTAGATGTGACCCAGATGTCATTTAGTACAAGAGGTACTAAATCAGAGAAGTAGCTTTTGAACCAGGGTCCTGTCTCCAAATCCATTGCTCTTTCCATGTTATCGTGATGTTTTCTCTCCATTATCTAGACCAGGGCTTCTTAAACTTTTTTCCACTCATGATCCTTTTTCACCCAAGACTTTTTTTTCATGATCTCAGGAATATAGATATATAAAACAGATATAGAACCAAACATTTACTGAGGTAGCAAACCACTGTTTAAGAAGCTGGGATCTATACTAAAAACTACTTCAGGGCAGGGACCATGGTTAAAAGTTTTGCCCATCTTTTCATGCTGAGTTAATCACAGGGTACTTTTCTGAAGGAGTAGATCTCTGATGAAAGTTGGTAGCATTCAATTGCATTGTCTCCCTTTTTCTCACACACATCCATCCACCTGGTAAGTTTGCTTTTATTGCTTTCTGAAGTGGTAATTCAAAGCTCCAGTCTATTAGGTGAGAGTATACACATTCATGGATGCATTTATGCTCGTAAGTATGTGTTTGGGAGACGGTATGAATAGGAGAAAAGGGGATTCAGGATTTTCTAACAGACAGGCACAGCCCTGATTAGCAACTGTGCTCTGTCCCTGCAGGGACATTAGGAAGAGTTGGAACACTCTTCTATTTGATGAAATGCATATTTGGGGGGTTTTCTAGTAGCCTTTAGTACCAGTCCATGTGAGTGTTCTGGCTAGGACAGAGCCAAAGAGTACTCCTTGGGGTCCCAAGCACTGTAGGATTTCTTCTTGGCTGAACACTTCCTCTTTCCCCCCTCCTCCAACTCTGTTTCCAACCATTTTGAGAACTGTAATTTCTTTAGCTTTTAATGCAAAAGGGAGGTTGGGACTTTTACACTCATTTTGGATTATGGTGATTTCATCCCTAAATTAAGAGATTAGCAATGAGTCACTTGTGGTGTGAAGGTTTAGAGTAAAAATCTGGGGGCTTAGCTCATACTCAACCAACATAGTTCAGGGGGGGAAAAAAAGTCTTAGAGCTCTAAATCTTAGAGCAGAAGACCAGCTCAGAGATGACCTAATCCCTGGTCTTCTTTCTGAAGAGGGAGAAACTGAAGCCCAGTAAAGTGAAGGGGCTTGCTCACTAAGGTGGGACAAGCACTCCATGCTTCCCGCCTCTGCAGCCAGAGCTCTTTGCATTTCATTTCTATGTGTTCCATAAACTACATGGCAGCACTATTCACTCATTCCATCTGTTTCACTGTTCTTTGTCTAAGTGATTGACACAGATTTCGGCATGATGAATATGTCAGAAGACCAGCAGCTGAAAGTCATTTTGATTATGTCTGCTCTGAGAATCATAAAATGTCAGAGCAGGGAAGGGCCTGAGGGAGTTAATAGTTCAATTCTCTCGCTTTACAAATGGAGAAACTGAGGGCCAGGGAAGTGATTTCATTAAATTCACAGTTTGCAGAGATAAGGGACTATAGATATTGGAACATCATCAATGTCAGACATTTTTGCTGACTTGGCGCTCTCTCTCTCTCTCTCTCTCTCTCTCTCTCTCATAACTCTCTGAAGAGAGAAGGCAAAATAAATTGGGAGTAAAAGTGATATAAAAGCAAAAGCTCTATAAAATGTATTTTTTAAAGAAAAGTGACAAAGTAAGCACTTGAACTCATGTTCATGTTCTCACATTCCAGTATAACCTTTCTATTTTGTTCTATTTTAGAAGCCACAGTTAAGAGGGCTTGGTGTAGCACTGCACTGGGACCAGAAGACCCTATCTCAGATCTTGTCTCTGCAATCTACAAGGAAAGTGTGAACTTTATCAAGTCACTCTTCAAACCTCAGTTTTTTCATCTGTAAAATGGGGGGGGGAGGGAAAGAAAACAATTATTATCTCTCTTCAGCTAGTGTGAAGAAAGCAATAAACTTTAAAACTCTAGAGTAACTGAATTGTTACCCAACAACCCATCTCCTCTGGAAAATCATTACTGATTGTTTCTAGATGTTACTATCTATCCCTTCTCCAATTATATTACATTTTACATTTTCTATCCTCTAGTGGAATATAAACTCCTTGAAGACAGGATCAGTTTTTCTATTGCATCTTGGTATCTTTAACACTTTGCACATAGTAGGTTTTCAACAAATTTTAGAATTAACCTTTAGTCTATTTTATTAATAACAGCTTGGGATGGGTGAAGGAAGGAATGATATAAGTATAGATGGTTCCATTCTAGAATCAATTGGTTTCATTTCCTTCTTCCAGTCAGTGACTAGAAGACTGTCTCTTGTGTTGGGGGAAGAAGAATGATGATGATTAGGATCTTGGGACTAGAATATAAAATGTTCTTAATTAAATTTAGTCCACAATTAGTAAAAACCTACTATGGATAAAACACTGTTGTAAGTCCATGGCATATATCGATTGAAAAAAGCAGCAAAAAGATTCCCTACCCTTAAGGAGATAACATTCTACTTGATAAGTTGAAGTAGAACAAAATATGTAGTATGATGGGACTTAGAACTGGAAGACTTCAGGAATTCATCTAGTCCAATCTCCTTACTTTACAGATTTGCTCCATTGACTTTTCATGTTTCATCATTGGTCTGATTCCAAGCAACACAGAGACGGATGTTAAATTCTGTGAGTGCCTTTATGCATAAAATTCAAACCAAAACACATTAACTAGATGATCTAGGGAATGCTGAGCTTCACAGTGTGTCCTCATACTTATTTTTGGCATTCTAGCAAGGAAAAATGTAAACCTCAAACCAATAAAATAGATATAACAGGATGATGCTTTAGGAAATTATTATTAATGGTGGTGATGATGCTAGCATTTATACAGCATTTTTAAGTTTGAAAAAACAGTATATGTTAAGTCATTTGATTTCCACAGCTATCCTGGGAGGCAGATACTATTATTATTCCCATTTTAAAGATGAACAAACTAAAATTCAGTAGTATTAAATGCCTTGCCCAGGATCACACAAGTAATAAGTGTTTGAGACAGGATTAGAACTCAGGGCATCCTGAATCAAATCTAGCACTCCAGGGACTGATCCATCTAGCATTCTTAGGGTATTAGAGACTTCTAGTTCAAAACTACATTCCCTTTACAGAGACAGTACTAAATTTTACCAGACATTCCCAGATCATGCAATCATATTAATATTCAACTTTGAAATATGCAAAATACTTTTCCCCAGGAGGAAAATAGCACAGATATTATTTCTAGTTTATAGATATGGAAAAAGAGGAACAGAGGTGTAAATGGCTATAGATATCAATGAAATAACTTGAATCCAAGTTTTCTGACAAGAAAGCCAGTACTCTTTCCACTAGACCGAGCTGAATAAAAGGAGAACACTTATCCCAACAGGACTGTTTTTTTTGCCAGCATTGATCTACTTCCTAAATTCTATCTTTTTATTGTTTTGTTTTTAATTGCATAGATATCACCTGGGAGATTGAGACAATATTCCACAATCCTGTGTTTTTAATTCCCAGTTATCTATCTCTGATTTACAGAAGTCATGGTATTATTTCCAAAATCAAGAATACTGATGTAATAGCACTTAAGACAGAAGGATTCAATAGCATGAAGAGCTAGTTTAACTAATTCCTCCTATTCAGAGTAGGATGGCTGAATGTTTCCTTTCATACCTCTGCTATTTGTTAGTTGGAAAGGCAAAGGATTTCACTGGGTAGGCACCAAACCCAATCTCTAATCAGACACTTTACAACTCTCTTCTCCTAAATGACTGAGGCTAAGAGATCTAAGAGACTTATTTCACATCTTTGATTTCATTCTAAGTATTCTTGGATATGCCTTACAAAAGGCAAGGCTGCCTTCTATTTGCCTTGGAACGATAAGCAGGTTAGAACAAGCCTTCTAGCTCAAGGATATAGAGAGGTGTGTGGACCTACGTGATTTCAAATGCTACTGTCCAAGGAGGTGGTTTTTTTGTGGTTTCTTGCTGCAGATTTTCATGATATTAAAACTAGAGTGTCATGTTTGCAGAAGAATCTTGGGATTTAGAATAGGAAAAAACATTAAAAATCATGGAATCACAAATCTTCAGTTGGAAAGGACTCCTTCTACTATCTAATTCAATTACCTTCGACCCCTGCTTTAAAAAAAAAAAAAAAAGCAGATGAGGAAACTCAGGGGCAGGGAGATCATGTCTTGTTCTAGGTCACATGGGTGGTAGGTATGAGTCAATATTTAAAATATCTAGTAATTTCCACAATTCAAGTTTTCTAATCAATGATCAGTCACCCAAGACACATGATGTGACAATCACTTCTTAGGGATACTATAGCAGGTTGAATGTCTACCCTTCTTTGCTGGAATGGGAGGTAAAATTAGATATCCTGGAAGGCCCTTTCCAAGTCTAAGATATTAAGATTTTAAGATTTTCTGAAACTTGGAGGGTTATAAGGGTGGACAAAAAGTAGATACTGAATTTTCTCAAACAGCCACATAGAATCTGGTTTGTTAAAATGTATTTTCATAAGTATGCAAGCATGCACACACACACACACACACACACACACACACAAAATGCTCACACAAACCAATGGATGTTTTAATTTGAGGTCAATCTAATAAGTACTTATAAGGTGCCTTATGGCTGGCACTGTATTAAGTTCTGAGAAACAATATCATTGAAAAAGTCCCTGACTTCTAATATGTTATATTCTAATAGGAGACACAAAACAGAGATTCTTAAAATGGGGTCAATTAATTTGTTTTTTTTTTTTAAATATTTTGATAATGCTATTTTAGTATAAGTTGGGTTTTGGAAACTCTATGTATTTTATAATATACATTTAAAAGCCTTATTTTGAGAAGATGTTCTTAGGCTTCATAAGACTGCCAAAGAGGAACCATGATGTAAAAATGGTTTATAATCATCACCTTAAATAGGCACATCAACAGAACATAAATACAAATTAATTCTGAAGGGGGTTAGTAACAGACTGTTAATAAGAGGATCAAGAAGGAGGATCAAAACCCTCCTTATCTAAGAAGTGACACTACAGCAAATCCTTCCAACCATTGTTTGCATTCAAAAGTCTTCAAGATCTAACTCATGTTCTGCCTGTTCCATGAGGTCTTTACAAACTCTTCCATCCCACAAGGACCTGCTTCACTTTCCCCCAATTGCCTACAGTATCTATTACCATATCTTCATCGAGTTATCTATTCAAGGGAAGGAAATCTTTAATAATGTGCCTGTATCTCCCTATAGAATCCATATTGCCCTAAATACTATTTTTTTTCTAATTACTAATTGAAAGAGTTTGATACAATGGAATAAGCGGGAATTCCTCACCACTTCCATATCATGGATTTCTGTAAACAACTCCTTCTCCCGGAAAAAAAAAAATGTTTTTAAGTAATTGAAGTAAATGCCAGATTTCAGCTAGAGGTTGATGAAAATAAAGGTGTAATTTTTTCCCCATTTAAGTTCATGGACCTCTTGAAATGTAAGGCTCAGTGAGAATTGAGTTCAAATTCCATTTCTGATATTTACTACCTGTGTGAACATGGTCAAATCACTTTATCTTCTCTCAATCTCAGCCTTCTCCTCATAAAATGAGGGAGCTGGAAGAAAAGGCTTCTCAGATCTGTTTTAAACAGATGAGTGAAGTTGTTGTTTAGTTGCATCTGACTCTTTGTGACCCCATTTAAGGTTTTCTAGTAAAAAGACTGGAGTGGTTGGCCATTTCCTTCTCTAACTCATTTTACAAATGAGGAACTAAGGCAAGGAGAGTTAAATGAGTTGCTCAGTAAGTATTTGAGGCCAGATTTGAATTTATAAAGATGAATCTTCCAGAGTCCAAGCCCAGAGGTCTAACCAATATACCACCTAGTTATGCCAATGGATGAAGTATTCACACATTTTCTGCTTTGCTTATACCAATTCTCCTTTCTCCCTCTTCTTTGGTTGGAAAGCAAATAAAAATTGTCTTAACTAACTTTACCTCTTTATTTATTCTGATCTCCAAACACAATGGCAAGGTACAAAATAGACAGAGGGTTGGATTCAGTCAGAAATGAAATCAAAGATTAGTTAAAATAAAGATGAATTTTCTTCCCCACTTGAATTCATGGAAATCTATACATGACTTCCAGATTAAGAAGCACTTTCTTTAAAAAAAAAAAAAAAAAGCAGTTTCATTCAGGTCTGTGGTTTCCTCATAGGGATTAACAAATTCCCTTTTATAAAGGTAGAGCAACCATTTACTTCTTTACTTCCTTTACACACAAATGCATACAACACACACCTAAAACATAAACAGCCCCTAAATGCAAATTAAGATAAAATTAATCTTCATGAGCTTAAATCTGGCAAAAGATAACTTTTTGCTGTAAAATGAGATGGTGACGGGAATATCAAACTATTCCAGTCTCCTTGCCAAGAAAATACAAAATTTAGTAAAATAGCCATTTCACCTTTACCTCTTCTCAATGTTCATATCTCTTGGTGCAAGAGCATGGGTTGAGCTCATCTCCCAGATAGTGATCATCTTCTCTAGAAAAGGTTTAGCATATCACAAAGCCATGGATTTAAAGCTGGACAGACTCTGGAGCCCAAGCTCCCATAGGAAATGGAGGCCTAGAGAGGTAAAATTATTGCCTTAGTGTCACTTTACTGAAACAGGATTCAAACTCAGTTCTAGCTGCTTCCAAATACAGTGCTCTCTGCCATCTCACTGCAGTCACAGAACTCTTCTCCTGCTCACAGTTCTGTGAATGAGGAACTTCAGAATGCCTCAAAAGCTCATGTCTATTACTGTTTGATCACCTGTGCTTATGAAAAGAAGCATAAGCCGAATAGTAAGCTGGGGCTTGAAGTTCACCCAAAGGCTTTTCTAGGAAGTAGAGTTCAAGAGCTTGCTTTTGTGTTTGGGTAGCCTTTCCAGCTGCAGAGGCAATAAGAAGTTGGGGGGGGTGGGATGTTTAGGGATGGAGGAACATGAGTCAAAAGTCATAGTCATTCTTATTAAGGTCTGGTGAGTGGGCTGTTCTTCCTGACTCGAAGGCCAATGTTTCATAGAGGCAAAAGGAGGCCCAGAGGAGCAATGAGGAGATTCCTTCATTATCCCAAAGCAAGTCTCTCAATGCTGAGCCATATGTGTGACCAGAGATACTCAGTAGGACTCAGTTATCTTGTATATTCCATGGATAGTGCTGTCATTCAGATCCCTACCACATCCATCCTAACCCAACCCTCCACCCTTTGAAAAAAAGACTCTTAAAATTGTTTGGTTTTTATACAGACTATATATCAAATTCTTCCTTTCTTTTTCTGTCTTTCTTCTTTCTTTCCTCTTCCCCTCCTCCTTTCTTATTCTCTTTATCTCTTCTTTCATCCTCTTTTCCCCTTCTCTTTTCTTTTCTATTCCTTCTTTAGCTCCTTCACTCATTCACTCTTAACCCTCTTTATTTCTCTTCTATTTTCCCTCCCCTTCCTCATACTCATTATTTTTCTGTAACACTATTATGCATTTCTCTTTTCTCTTTCTCCCTTCTTGTATTCTTTATTTCTATCTTCATTCTCTTTATACTTTTCTCCTTCTGCTTCTTCTCCTTTCTCTCTCTGTTTTCTTCTTTTTTCATTTCCCCTTTTCACCTTCCTTTTTGCTCTCTTCTTTTTTCACACCCCCTTTTTCTCTGTCTCTCTATTCTCATATCTTTCTCACTCTCTTTTTGTCTATTTTCTCTCTCCTCTTTTCTTCCTTTTACTTTTTTTCTCATCTCCCTTTTTCTCTTTTTCTATTTCCCATTTCTCCTTTTATTTCTCTATTTTTATCTATCCCTTTTCTCCTTTCATCTCCTCTCTTCACTCTTTTCTTTCTCATCCCCCTTTTTCTTTTTCTCATTTCTCCTTTCTTTCTCTCATTTTTTAGTTCTTGCTTTTCTCCTTTCATATCATTCTCTTTATTCTTTTCTTTCTCACCTTCCCCTTTTTTCTGTCTCCCTATTCTCCCCTTCTCCCTTTCTCAACCCTCTTTTTGTCTTTTTCTTTCTCTTTTGATTCTCTCTTCTTTCCTTCCTTTTACTCTTTTCTTTCTCATCTCCCCCTTTCTATCATTCTCTTCCTCATTTCTAACTCTTTCTCTCTTTTTTATCTCTCCTTTTCCTCCTTTCATTTTTCTCTCTTTATTCTTTTCCTTTTCATCTCCTCCCTTTCTATCTCTCTATTACCCCTTTTCTCTCCCTCCTTTTTCTCGGTCTCTCTTTCTCTTTTCTTCTCATATTACAACATCCAACCCCTCCTGCTTTTCAGCTTATGCCAACTTGACGAACCAGCTGGTCTCTCTCCCCAACACTGACACCAAAAACCATAACTGAGACATCGGGCACAGGGCGAGATGCCTCCAGTTTCCGTGACCTTCTTTCTATGCTTCCTTGCTGGGTTTGGATTCTGCCCCCAAACCCCAAGAGCGCACTTTCTAGGTATGGAGCAAATCAGAGTTTTTCCACTCAGTAGAATCTTGCTGAGTGTGTGGGATACACTAACTCAGTGGTGCAAGGTCTGATTGTAACCAGCTGACAAGCCCCAGCCATCTGGTACACGCACTCACCAAAGAGACTGTCCCCTGCGGTTCTGTAAGAAAAACATTTGTAAACTCCAGGTCACAACTGTTCCTCTTTGTTCTTTCAAATGCTATAGCCCAAGCCAGGCAGTTCCCCCAAGGCCTGAGTCACAGTGGCCTCTGGACAGGGTCTTAGAGATCTCGGGCAGGTCCTGGTGGGACCTGAGCACTCTGCCTCCACACCAGTCAAGGATCCATGACCCTCTTCAGCTGCCTGCTTGAATGGGAGGCTTTGACCTCTCAGCCACCTTTCTTATAATTTAGAGCCCATGTTCTTCCCCACATTCCCTGGCTCTTCCTCTCTGTCCACAGGTAAATCAAAAGTTCTCTGCTTTTAAGGTGCTTCTGTTTGCCAGCTCTTCCACTAGATCTGCAGTAACACTAGGGTACATGGTGATTGAGCTTCTCAAGAGATGAAAAAAAGAGAAATACTTGGTGAAGGCTTCCTCTTGTGCTCTATCTAATGCTTGAGGCTAAGATTCATGGTTCATTCAAGACACAGTTTCTAAGGGAAACCTGCCCTTGTCCCCTAAGCTATTAGCTTCCTTTCCCTTATCAAATTACACTTTTGGACTTAACTGTGTATATCATATTTCTCCAATAGAATGGAAGCTTCTTGATATCAGGAATTTTTTGGTTGCCTTTGTATTCCAAATATTTCAAATGAGATATTTGTAATAGACTGACTGACTGCAAGATTGACGGTTTATAGAGTCATTGTATTGACTTCATTATTGTATGCTTGTGAAATCTGGACAATATACCAGTTCCATGCCAGGAAACAGAATCACTTTCATTTGAATTGTCTTGGAAAGATTCTGAAGATCACCTGGAAGTATAAGATAGCAGACATTGAGGTCCTTTCTGGAACTCAACTCTATTGCAGAGAGCACAACTCCCATTGGGCTGGCCACTTTGAATGCCAAATATATATATATATATATATATATATGTATATATATATATATATATACATATATATATATATATATATTTTAATGAAGAACTCACATAGGGCAAACACTCACAAAGTAGTCAGAAAAAGTGATATGAGGACACTCAAAGTATCTCTTAAGAACTTTAGAATCTATTTTATGACATGGGAGAAACTGGTATAAGACCATCCAGTATAATGTGCCCTCATCAAAGAAATGCTATGCTCTATGAGCAAAGAATTGAATTAGCTCAGAAGAAATGTGAGATGGAGAATCCACCTCAAATGTTCATAGGGATTACTTGTGCCCTCGTTAGAGAAAGTGCTGTGCTCTTTGAATAAAACAGAATTGAATTAGCCCAGAAGAAATGAAAATAAAATGTGCAAAATTAGAGAAACCATCCCAAATGTTTTTATGGACTATTTGTGTCTAACCTGTGGCAGAGTACTCCAAGCTCCTATTGGTCTGATCAGCCATAGTTGGACACACTGTAATTCAACTCTAATATAGTGATGTCATTTTGGTTGCCTTTGAGAAGGAAGACCAACCACCACCACCAACCAAAGCCCTTAGTGCACTTCCTGGAACCTAGTAGGTGCTTAATAAATGGTTGTTCCCTCTTCTTTCCCCCATTCCCACCTGGCACAGTGATTGGAACATAATAATTATTTAATAAATGTATTTTATAGAGGGTTTGAGGTTTTCTGCTTTAGGTGTTGAACTAATCCTAAAATGAACAAACTAATAGCCATTCCCAGAGGACACAAGTTGTATTTTTTTTTTTTTGTCATAGAATTACGCTGACTATCTTTTAGTACCAAAGTATCAGGGTCCTATGATTATTAACTGTTCAGGGACTTGTGAGTAGATTCTAGGGAATTGGTGAGGTATTATTTTGCTAGAAATAGTTTTTAAGTGAAGAATGTTTAGTGGTGACTTGTTTAACCTAAAAAGTAAAATCTTAAAATCAAAGGTTAAAAAAAAAAAAATGTGTCAAGCAGGATACAGTGGAAAGAATATTGGAGTTAGACAGAGGATTAAGGTTCAGATCTAGGCCTTCACTTTCTGTCTGTTGATCCTTGGGGAATTT
This sequence comes from Antechinus flavipes, assembly GCF_016432865.1. Taxonomy (NCBI): domain Eukaryota; kingdom Metazoa; phylum Chordata; class Mammalia; order Dasyuromorphia; family Dasyuridae; genus Antechinus; species Antechinus flavipes. Next base: position 79,039,215 of record NC_067399.1, read on the forward strand.
ACTAAAGTAAACTCTTGATTTAAGTTTCTTCTTCTGTAAAATGATATGGTTGGACTTAATATTCTCAAAAGTCCTTTCTAGCTTTAAATCTAAACTTATGGTTTTATGACCTTTGACACAAGCATGTCCAAAAACCTAGGGAAGAATTTAGGTATTCTCAAAGATGTAGCTTTCATTGATTAAGTGACAAAGAGTTCTCTGCCAAACTCTTTGGTGCTCTTTGTGTTTACTACCTTCCATCAGGCCATACAGTGGTACAGTGTACAGGACATTCTCTTGGGACACACAAGCACCAAAAAAACCACAAAACACAAATGCACAGTGAAATCAACTTAGGAAATAAAAATCTCCAGAGCCGTACTTAATGGCTACAAAGAGGTATCACCTGGATTTCTTGCTCTCACCTTCAGTCAACACATTAAGCTCTATAATCATAGTATAAGAGAAAGCCTGTGTCCTACCCTTTTTAAAATCTGGGATCCAGGAAGAATAGGAGAGGGCTCAATTACTCTGTCCTCTTAATTTTGGAAACACAGGTATTTCAGGGAGCCAATGGCCAGATACTGGTCGGAACCTGGGGAAGTTCTTGGGATATAGTATCCATAAAGGAAGCTGGATACTCATCTGGGTAATTTGGATTATTTGGAGGACTCCCTACTCATGGCGTATATCAGTATCAATTTGTGGTATCCATTAGTTGCTGAGTTTGTATCTTATTTTTTCTGACATGAGTACATATTGTTTTTTTTTATTATTTTATTAAAGCTTTTATTTATAACACATATGCGTGGGTAATTTTTCAACACTGACCCTTGCAAAACTTTCTGTTCCAAATTTTTCTCTTCCTCCCCCCACCTGCTCCCCTAGATGGCAGGTAATTTAACACATGTTAAATGTTAAAATATATGTTAAATCCAATATATGTATACATATTTATACAGCTATCTTACTGCACCAGAAAAATCAGATCAAGAAGGAAAAAAAAAAAAACTGAGAAAGAAAACAAAATGCAAGCAAACAACAACAGAAAAAGGGAAAATGCTATATTGTGGTCCACAATGAGTACATATTGTACAGTATATACCAGTTTGATATGGTAGGCTTGGCTTCCATATGGAATGATGCTATAGGATTTCTATATGAAATTCTCTTTATATGAGGAATAAATTCAGCAATCCTTTATAGGGGATGTGACTATAAAGTGGCTGGACCTTATGAATTAGAACCTGCATGCATTTTGTCATCAGAACTAGAAACTCTGTAAAACTCTTAAGAGTGTGACATAGTCTGGTGCCCTCCTTAGGGCTTTTAATAACATAATTATCTTATATTTCTGTTGATAAATATTCAAATATTCTTAGAATAGAGGCTTTAGATCAGTAGAAACATTGATTTGGTGCTCATTTGAGTCTATATTTAATTTGATAATTTGTTAACAGAAATCAAGATATTATATGACCCAGCCCATTCCTTTCTCCATAGACAATTGTAACAGATAAGATAATCTGATGAATCAGAGCCTAATGAATTAAAGACCTTTTAGTCCTAATGCAGGAATTCCTTCATGGTTCTCTGACAAAGTAGTGATCATCCCTCTGTAGAAAGATTTCCAATAAAGGGGAATCCATAAGCCCTGAGGCAACCCATGTTTTTGCTTGGCAGGTCTAATTTTAAAGAAGTTTTTTTTCTTATTTTGAATTGAAATCTGCCTTTTTTTTTTTTTTAACTTCTTGCTCCTTACACTTCTGTCTTTTGAAGTCAAGCAGAGTAAGTCTACTCCTTCAATGGAATAGTCTTCAAATTTTGTAATTCTGTGCCTTTTTACTTCTGTTTGTTCTAGTTTCCTCAATCAAAGTAAAATGGGGACAAAAACATTTCAGGGAAGGTGTTGTGAAGATCAAATGAGATATTTGTAAAGTGCATAGCTAAACACATAATAGGCATTATAAAAATGCTTATTTCCTTCCCATCTTCTCTCTAGACTAAGTTTCCCTGGTTCCTTCAACCAGTCTTTGTTATATAGGATGATTTTCTGATCCCTTCATCATCCTGGTCACCTTCTGAATATGCCATAGCTTGTTAGTCTCCTTTCTAAAATATGACATTAAGACCTGGACACTACTTTAATCTATTTCAGTGAAGACTGATTAAAGATGTACAAAGGCCATTAACAACTAGTCAATGCAATGTATAGAGAGCACAAGGTTTGGATTCAGAAAGACTTGAGTTTAAATCCTTCATCAGAGATACATTTACTAGTTGTGTGGCCACTTGTTGTGGGGTTCAAAATTAAATCCTTTATCAGAGATATATTTACTAGTTGTGTGGCTACAAACAAGTCACTAAAATACTCTCTTTTCTCAACTATTGAACTCAGCAGGTTTTTAGGTTCTTTTACCAATGATTCTATGATTCTATAACATTATTGAATTCATTTGAACAAATACTAATTAAGCATCTACTACATTCCAGTCACCAGAGATAAAAAGTTTAAAAAACAAACAAACCAGACTCCATCTTTAAAAAGCTTAGATTCTGCCATATTCTGTACTGATTCCAGCTACTTGACATTCTCTGTTCTGGAAGTAAGGTTTGATCATCGCCTTCTAAATGTTTTCCTCCTACTCCTTACAAAGGACAGTAGGTACCTTTCTTTTCTTTTTAAACTGTTTTACTACCTCATTTCAAGTGAAGCAGGCTTTTCACAAATCAACCACCTGTTAGCTTTCTTCTGTTAAGAAGTTTGTCAGCCTTCCAAGATCCTACCTTGCTTTCCTGTAAGTGTATTATGCATTTACCCCAACCTGCCTTTAGGGAATGACCCCATGTGCTGAGTTAATTAACTAGAAGGGCTTTCTGAATAAAGTCATTAATAACTATTCCAAAAATGGCACATATAAAACAACTGGAGGTTTTTTTGTTTTTAGGGATTTTTTTTTTTGGCAGAGTCATTCATTATGTTGGCTTATTTTCCATTTATTATTCACTTTTTTTTCTCTTCTGTTTGATAGCATATCCTACTACTTATAAAATAAAGTGCAAGCACCTAATCCAACATTCAAAGTCCATCATAATATGGATTCCATTAATCTTTCTAGTTTTATTCTCTGTTGTTCCCCTTTGTGGATTCTATATTCCAGTCAAATGTATCACTGGCTATTGAATGATCTTATCTTGAATAGTTTTCTCTCTTCACATTTGAACATAGACTCCCATTTTTAGAAAAGGTGGTTTCCCCTGCCTTTGCCTACTAAATTTTTTCTTTTCCTTCAAGGTCAACTTTAGCTGTCACCTCCTCTCTAAGGCCTTCCTTTAGCTTCCCTAACAAATGTTTCTTCTCTTTCTAATCTTTCTTCCTTCTCTGTTGAGTCTCATTTTCTCTTCACATTTTAACTTGGATTATAGTTACTGTATACATATTGTGTGCCTTTTATTAAATTGTAACTTTTGAAGGAAGTGGTCATGTTGCTTTTGTTATTGTTGTTTCCATCTGAATCCAGTGCACTCATATATACATAAAATTCAGGGCTCTTAAAGACCTTAAAGTTCATCTCTTCCAATGGCCTCATTTCACAAATAAAAAATAAAAAAAAATAAGAAGAAAAAACTAAAACTAAGAAAGGGAAAATGATCTGCTTTAGATCACACAAGCTTTTTGTAAGTAATAGAACCATATTTAAATTCAAGTTTTTTGACAATGGGCTACATATATGAGAGGGGGCCATCACCAGTCATCTAGACATATCTTACCACTTGATTCTAATGACTAAGAAAAGAATGAGACTGATGAGCCTGATGACTTTGCACAGCTCTGTCTCACTCAAATTTAATTCACTTGCAAATCAAAACATCACCCTCCTGATGTCACTGCTCCTTTTCAAGAATAAAAGATGAACAACAGATATATTGATTGAAGGAGAGTAAGGATTTGAATATTATAATAAGATTACAAATGTGGGAGACTGGGAGGATGGTTTTATCCATAGAAGTAATAGGGAATTTCTGAAAGGAGTTGGATCTAAGGGCAAAGAAAATGAGTCCCATTTTGTACATGTTGAGTTTGTGACACTTATAGGCCATAATAGGCAGGAGGTTCAATTGACAGCTGGTGATATAGAACCATAGCTCAGAAAAGAGATTAGAGCCAGATTTATTGAGAGGAGAAATGATCATTGAACTCATGACTAAGGAGATCTCCATGTAAGATGATGCAGAGGAAAAAGAAGAGTGGTTCCATGAGGGTCTTGAGTCATATCTAGAAATAGTGGATAAAACGTGGATGAAGATCCAATAAAGGAGGCTTACCAAAAAACAAAACAAAACAAAACAAAACAAAACAAAAAAAAAAACTAGTTAGCTAAGTAGGAAAAGGAATAAAAGCAATGTCAGGAAAACTCAGAGAGGAGAAAATATCTGGAAGGGAAAAGTAATCATCATAATCAAATGATGCAGATAGGTTAAGAAGAATGAGGATTAAGAAAAGGCCATTAGATTTGGCAAATAAACAATCATGAATAATTTGAGAGAGAACTGTTTTAGTTGAACCAGATTGTAGAGGGTTTATAAGACAGTGAGAAGGGAGGAAAGTGTCTCATCTAGAAAGGTTTTTCAAGAAGTTTAGATGGAGACGCTGAGAGGTAGTACAGGTTTTTGAAAGATTAGGATAGCATGAGTATATTTATAGCTATTAGAGAAGGAACAATTGAAAATGACAGAGAGCAATGATGATAGGGGAGATTCTGTTGGAGAAGATGAAAGGGGGTGGAATCAAAGATAAAGTGGTTACTCTTGGCTAAGAGAAAGGCTACCTCTTCACTGGACATGAGTAAAAGAGAGAATAAGGGAGCAGTGTCAGAAGGATATAAAATAAGCTCTTGGCACATGTTGCCATTTTTTGTTTTGTTTTACATTTAGAGGATGGGGTGAGATGGGGAAAGGGGGTACTTGAAGGTAGAAGAAAAGCTTTAAAGGAAGAGAAGGATTGCTTTGCTTTTATGAGGGCTCAGTTAAAATTGTTATTTTCAGTCATTTTTTTCAGTTGTGCCTGATCCTTCCATGACCTCATTTTGGGTTTTCTTGGCAAAGAGACTGAAATGGTTTGCCATCTTTTTCTCCAACTTATTTTACAGATGAGAAAACTGAGGAAAACAGAGTTAAGTGAGTTGCCAGGGGTTATATTGATAATGAGCATATGAGTCCACCTTTGAAATCAGGTCTTCCTGACTCCAGGCCTTGCACTATATCCACTGTACCTTCTAGCTGCCCGTTTCTGTTGTGATTAGATAACATACATTTTTAGTGGCTATTAAGTACAATTTTTGGCAACTAGGTGACTCCGTGGATAGAGTACTGGGCTTGGAATCAGTAGACTCATTCATTAATTCAAATCCTTCCATGGATAGTTACTACCTGTGTGACCCTGAGCAAGTCACTTAACCCTGTTTTCCTCAGTTTTCTCATTTGTAAAATGAACTGGAGATGGAAATGGCAAACCACTTCAGTAGTTTTGCCAAGCAAACCCCCAAATAAGGTCACAAAGAGTTGGACACAGATGAAATGATTGAACACGAAGGGCAACAAGAAGAACAATTTTGTGGCTTCCTTCATTTCCATTAAGCAGCATATGAAAAAAAGTGAAGCAAGCAGATGGTGGGAATAATTCGGGATTGGTGTTTGGAATGGAGTGATCAGCACTGGGACAAGGAGGCAAGGAATTCAAAAGTAGAGAGTAGTATATCGCTGAACTGATTCACCAAGTGTTTGGGATAATTATACCTGTGCCATCTGCTTTAGAGGCTTACAGCACTCTCAGTGTTTAGCACAGATCCTGGCACATAGGAAGCCCTCAAAATGCTTGCTGACTGACTGAATGAGGAGCAAAGTGCTTTGTAAAACCAAAGCAGGAACAGAAATGTGAGCTGTTGTTACTATGGGTGAAGAAAAAAAAAATTCACCCATTTAACCTTGTTATGTTATTTGTTTGTTTGTTTTTAATCTAATCCTTTGATGAAGTATAATTCTGCTCCTTTACATTGCTACCAAGTATCTTGAGCTGGTTATGTTCCCAAACTTGGTGAAAGAATTTTATTTTACTGGATCACATGTAGTAAAAGGATGGGGACCATCATCTCAGTGCTTAATCAGCAGGAGAAGTCGAGCCTTTTATGCCTTTGTATACTCCAGTCAACAGAAAGTTATTGCTTAATTAACCCCTTTGAATGAAGACCTGGTAATTAATAAACCCACGAAGTATACCCCAAGGCTTTGAGCTGGAGAAGTCTCCTCTGTTCAAGTAGAAAAAGAAGGAAACGGGCTGAACTAATGGGAAATAATTCCGGTAGAAGGCAAACCAATTAGGATTAGTGAATTCCATTTCATTTAAAGTTCCAAGATACAGAAGCCATTTATCTGGCAAATTAATAATGGTAGTGACTTTTCTGATGCAGTTGCAAGCCCTTAGTATTATATTAGGGAAAATCCAAACTGGCTAATAGAATAACAGGCCTATTTTTGTATTTTTCTGTTATACATCTCTTAAAAATGTCACTGTTTTAAATTTATAATTCTCTTTGAAATGAGTTTCTCCCTTGGTTTGGAATGATACTTTCAATATTATGACCCCTAAGGAAAAAAAAATCAATATATTTTTAGCTTTTTCTTTCATTTTATAATGCCATGCCATCTGGCTAATTGTATTAGGGGAAGGAAAGTGAAGACTTACAAATGTGACTCTCTCGCAGTGGGTGTGACCTCCTTTGTCAATAAAACAGATAGGGAAGGTTAGGGTCCTCTGTGTGTGTGTGTGTGTGTGTGTGTGTGTGTGTGTGTGTGTGTGTGTGTAGTTTAAAAAGGAAGAGGACAGGAGCCTGAAAGAATGAAGGCACATTAGTTTTATTTTTTAAAATACAACTTAGTAAAAATGTCCATTTTCTTATGAAACCCATGTTACATGTTTAAGGAAAATTCAAATATTTTTGGATTTTAGAGTTGGAGGGAGGGATACTTGGAGAGTTTGTTGACTAATTCCTGCCTTAACAGGATCTTCTACAAAATTCAGGATTAAGTGATCATTCAGCCTCCAACAGAAGACCTACAAAGATGATCTTAAGGCAATTTGTTCTGCTCGGGGCTAGCTCTGGTTCCATCCATTCTTATGGCATTCTTATCTTTCTTTCCTTGGTCCTGGTTCTTTCCCACTCTAACCCTGAGGCCAAGCAGAACACTCCTAATCCCTTCTTCAAAAGACAGACCTTTATGTGTTTGAATGTGACTATTATGTTCCTCTGGCCATCTCCTCTCTAGAAGAGATATTCTCAATTCCTCCAGCTCTTCCATATATGGTAGAGATTTTCCATCCATTCCCTCTATACATGTTCCAGCTTGTCACTGTGTTTCTCAGAAGTGGATGCCTCATCATCCTATGATCTGAGTGGGGCAAACTCCTAGCATCAGACCTAAGAATCAGGAGACATATATGGGTTTCAATCCTTGTCTTTCCACTTACTAGAAATATGACCACTAAGAAGTCCTTTTATTTCTCAAATAATACCTGGCATTTCTATCTCACAGGGTTGTTGTGTGTTGTGAGGCTCTAATGAGAAGGAGCATATGTAGCTTTCATAAATATATCATCCATCATGCTGGCTACTCTACCTTTCTCAATGAAGCCAGGTTGCCATGTCACACAGCTGGCTTGTATTTATAACCTCTCATGGGAAACTCTGTTTACTCATAACCCTCTTCTCCAGAACATATGAGATTGATTTTTGAAGGTAATTACAAGCTTTTGCATCTATCCTATTATATTTCATCTTGGTACATTCTTACCATCATTTAAGACTGACAAGGGATTCTGATTAGTAATAACTGACATAGATATAGTATTTTAAAATGTGTATGTGCTTTCATGCGTAATCTAATCCAAACTTCATAACAGACTTTGGAGATAAGTCCTATAGCTATTATTACCTTCATTTTACAGATGAGACAATCTAAACTGAGAAAAGTAAGTTTACATGCATAATATGATTCAGAACCAAGTCTTTCTTTGTTCAAGGCCATTGCTCCATACAATAAGCCAAACTTCCTCTCTTATTCCATCATCTAGCATAATGCTGTACTTTCTAGATGTGTGTCATTTGCAAACTTAATAAGTGACAAAAATATACTTATTCAGGTCATTGGTTTAAAAAAACAAAATAAAACAAACGCATTAAGCAGCAGAGGACTCAGGAAAGAGATTTTCTTCCAATTGACATTGAACCATTAATGGCTATTCTTTAGATCAAGTCCTTTGACATTCTTTTAATCCATCTAACTGAAGGAATGAAAAAAAAAATTAAATACGTACCATATGCTAAGCACCATGTTAAATACTAGGGAAAATAAAAACAATTCTAACCCTATAGGAGTTTATATTCTAATAGGAGAAAATAACAGATGTCTACCCATACATACATATATATGTGTGTATATATGTGTGTGTGTGTATGTGTGTATACATGCATATATATGTATAACTGTATATGTATATATATGTGAATTTCTAACATGTAACATAAATATATAAGTGCATATTTCTGAGTGTATATAGGGGTGTGGAGAGGTGTGTGTATCTACACATTTTCATATATACAGAGCAAGAAAGACATGAATAAAAAGTAATTTCCATGAGCGGATTATAAATACAAACCAGCTGTGTTACATGGAACCTAGCTTTATTGAGAAAGATAGTATATCCAGCATGCTGAATCATGTATCTATAAAAGCTTGATATGTGCCTTCTCATTTGAGCCTCATAACTCACTCACAATAGCTAGGTGAGGTAGTCATTTAGGTATTTCAGGTATACATACATACATGCATGTAGATGTAGATTTCTATATATCTATATCTATATAGACATATATCTACATATATACATGTATATAGATACACATGTGTGCATATAGGAGTGGTAGCCAAAGAGGGCTATTATGGCATATGAAGTTACAAGAAAGGTAAATTGACCCAAAGTTTGACCTTTTTCTAGTAGCTATATCAGGCTTAATTGATTATGATACAGAACCAGAAATCAAAAGAGGAATGTTCAGCTAAAAAGAGAGGTCTGAGGAGTAAAGGGAAGCATGGCTGGAGGCAGTCTGATATAGTGGAACGTAGTAGGTACTCATCAATGGTGGGTGAATATATGGGAGTAAATGGGGAGAGGTTGTAGATTGTGATCCAACCTACTTTTTACCTACAGACTATTCTGATGGTGAAGGACAGTTGTCATTCAGTGATTTTTCAGTCATGCCCTACTCTTTGTTATCTCATTTGGGGTTTTCTTGGCAAAGATACTAGAAGGGATAGCCATTTTCTTCTCCAGTTCATTTTACAGATGAAAAAGCTGAGGTAAACAGGGCTGAGTGATTTATCCAGGATCATACAGCTACTAAGTGTCTGAGGCTGGTTTTGAACTTGGTAAGATGAATCTTCCTGGCTCTAGTCTTGGCACTCTCTCTACCGTGCCACTATGGTTTCTTTTTTTCCCCCAGTTAGATTATTCCATTATACTCCAAGTGTTTCAGATCCCTTCCAACATAATGATCCTTCAGAAAACCTTTAATGGTTTAGGCTATTCTCTGTTCTGAACCAACATTATATATAGGAAGAATCCTTATAGCAAAGTTCATGGAAAAATTTCAGAGAGTCCAGCAGAATAAAAAAACACACCATTTATTGCTTCCTTCCATTTTGGATTCTAAAAAAAATTCTGAGAAAGAATCTACAAGTTTCACAGGACCACCAAAGAGATCCACTGAGTCCTCTGCCATCTACCTTCCTCACCATTTCTAGAGATGGTTAGGTGGAATTCTGGGTAGAGCATTGAACCAAAAGTCAGGAAGACCTGCATTCTAATATGGCCTTAGATGCTTACTAGCTGGGTGAGTTTGAGCATATCACTTAATTACTATTTGCCTGAGTTTCCTTATCTAATAAAATCAGTAAAAAAAAAAAAACAAAAACAAAAACCTATCTCCTAGAGTTGTTGGAAGGATCAAATTAGATAATATTTATTTTGTTTAGGTGTAATGATGACTATCTCTAGAGTGAGATAGGGGAGAAAAGAAAAAAAGGAAAAAAAAAGAAAATTCCTCCCTTTTAGAAATAACTTTTCCTAATTCAGGCTCTGCTGACATATGAGTAGAACTTATAACTGGAAAGAGATCAACAAAGACACAAATGACTTCTCAAGCTTCAAAAAAAAGGTACAACAAATTGTACCCATGTATATATGTTTGTGTCTGTATTAGAGCACTTTACAAATGAATCAAAGTTAACCACAATCTGAAAACTGGAAGTCCCTTCAATGACCACTGAGTCCAACTATAGCTTAAATTAAGTTCTTTCTACAATATACTCAACCAATGATCATCCAGTGTTGCCTTAAGAACTCTAATGAGAGGGCACCTATTGTAACCAGTCCACTGCACTTTTGTATAACTCTAGGAGATTGGACATTGTTCCTTATTTGCAACCTAAATTTCCTAGGTCTCCTCATTTGTCTTAGTTGTGCTCCTTGGAGTTTGATAAAGGAACATTGACTCCCTTTTTTATGGACAAGCTTTTAAAGACTCCCACAGTTAGCATATTCTTCCTATGACCTTTTCTTCAGACTAACCATAATTCCTAGTTCATTTAACCCATAAGGCATGAACTTGAACCTTCTATCATCCTACTGGCCACCTTTTGGACATTTGCCATTTCCTTCTCCAATTCATTTCACAAGTGAGAAAACTGAGGCTAACAGGATTAAGTGACTTGCCCAGGATTATACAGCTTATAAGTGTCTGAGGAAGATGAGTTGTCAGGACCATGGGCTACATGTATATACACATACCTACACATATATCTTATACATGAATAATTTTATTAATAGTAACTGAGGCATCTTACAGGTCACAATAGACTTGCCTCAGAACACTGTTGTGCTGTGAGTAGCAGTCTCATGGTAATCAAGACTGTTAAATCACTGGCTGTTTAATCTCTCCTACTTGCCCCTCACAGTACTACTAACTTGATGCCCAGATATTTTCCAAGTATAAAGTATTTCCTTCCTAGGAAGCAGTTTCAATGGATTTGTAATTCTCTTTATCATTTTAGGCTCCTTGAATCCCCAGCCAGAGCAGTACTTCTGGCAAAACACTTCAGGATTAGATCTATTTCTATTTCTTCTCTGGAGATGTTGCCCTTTCATATGTTTCCAGTAAGAAAACCTGACTAAAAAATGCCAGTGGTTAGCAGAGTTTATCAAATAAACAAACAGTGTTTAAAACAAATAAATGTAAATAAACTTCCCTCTGTCCAGAGAAAAGTCTATTATGATGCTCAAAGAGATAAGGAGATATAGCATTACCCTATTGTGATAAAAGTGTCTTTGGGGTAGAAGGAAGTTCAGCTCATTGGCTCAATCAACCTTGCTCCCCGATTTCCTGACTTCTGTCTGTGCTTCTAGGCTCCTAACTCCATATAAGCTCTTACAGCTTTTCTTTTCCTAGCTCTATATAGCTTTTACTCATGCATTGGGTATTATCTTCTTTGTGGCTCTCCATTCACCAAACTGACTTGAAAAGCTTACCTGGAGGTTTGGTTATAATTCTTCATTCTATGGCATTGCTTCTTTTCTAAGTCACTCAAAGAGCTCTTTTACATCTTATAAAAGGATCAGCTGGTTAAACATCTCATTATCTGTATTCAGTTCTGTGACTGGGCCTGTGAAAGACCGACTCATTAAGGGGCAGTTTTGGCTGGGGCTGAAGTCAGGAAGACCTAGATGCTCCTCTGACCTCAGGCATTTGGTAACTGGGTGATCCTGGGCAAATTATTGTTTGCTTTGGTCTCCCCATCTGTAAAATGGGGATAATAATAATAGCACCTACCTCCCATTGTTATCTTGAGGGTCAATGAGAAAATATTTATTATTAAATAATAATAATATAGTACAGTGCCTGGCCTAGAGTGAGTTCTTAATAAATGCTTTTGTTCTGCTTCCCTTCCTTCCTTCCTTCCTTCCTTCCTTCCTTCCTTCCTTCCTTCCTCCCTTCCTTCCTCCCTCCCTCCCTTCCTCCCTTCCTCCCTTCCTCCCTTCCTCCCTTTCTCCCTCCCTTCCTCCCTCCCTCCCTTCCTCCCTTCCTCCCTTCCTTCCTTCCTCCTTTCTTTCCTTCCTCCCTTCCTTTTTTCTTCCTTCCTCTCTACTTTCCTTCCACCCTCTCTTCCTTCTCTCCTTCCACATAAAGAAACCAAATTCCAAGGAGTCTACTAATTTAATTAAGGACATTTAATTAGGAAATGGCAAATTCAGGACCTGACCCTAGGGCATCTTTGAATCCAATACCAGTGTTATTTCCAGTATATGTCTGTATGTATATGTATGTGTGTATGTGTATAGATAGATATATATACATAACATATTATATACAAATATAAACATATATGAATCATACAAACCCTCAAATACACAAGAATAATTATATTCAAGAATATAATCTGTGCAGTTTTTTCATCTTTAAAGTCACTACAAGAGAAGTTTTCTTTTGCAGACTAAATTAGCAAAGTAGAAACAGATGAATTCAATTGCCCATCACTCAAGTGCAGGTAAAACATTATAAAGACAGATTTCAATCTAAGGGGCTGTTAATGTGGGAAGATAAATCGCTCTTTGTATAACGTGTGTCAGCTGTGATCTGTGACAACCCATTTCCTGCCTCAAAATCCTTGGGCATTTTCAGAACTTAAATATTCTGTTCATTTCTTGTTACTTCAACTAAGGAAAAGCTTCAGGATCATCTAAACAATCACTCTGAGATTTCGCCTTATTGGACAAATCTGCCTTCTTTCTCTCCAGTGTACCTAGCTGTTAACATGGAATATAATTAGGAAACCTAGATGTCAGGAGTGCCCCCAATAAGTGGGCAAGGCTATTGCTGCTTGGTACAGTTTCTTGCCTGTCTTAATGCATATCTTGGATCAGTGGTTGGCCAAGCCACCTAAATGAATGCCAATGACCCATTAAAACAAATTGAATGTGTTATGGTCAGCTTAATTCTGTTATTGAGAAATGGCTTTCATTGTACTGCAGTACAATGTGAAAGTTTGATAACTGAGTAGCAGTGGGAGAAAAAATAATAATACTAATAATAGCTTAAATTAATATAGTGATTTAAGTTTTACAAATCACTTTATCTGTCCCTTTTGATTTCTACAACTTTATGAGGTACATGCTATCATCCCATTTTACAGTTAAGCAAAATGAGATCCAGAGAATTTGTGACTTGCCATGATGCAAAGTTAGCATTTAAGTATCTGAAGGTCATTTCAAATCCAGGTCTTCCCGACTCAAAGTCTCAGCTTTCTCTCCTCTCCTCTAATTCCCCATTTAATCACAATAGGCCACCAAACAAGGAAAATCTTGTGTCCAAAGTGGATTAGTAAGGGCTGCCTCAAAATCATGGGGACGAAAATATCTGTATGGATTAAATGAGTCAGATGATTGATAAATCATCATTTGGCACTACGCCGGATACACAATAGTTACTGTCTCACCAATTCAGTCTAAAGTCTCCAGTCAGCAAACTGGCAGGTCATCTTTTCTCCTCTGAGTCCTAAGTAATTTGAGAAGGAGAGGGAAAATGCAAAAATTGCATTGACTTTATCCTTTAATATTGGTATAAAAATAGAGCTGCTGTATTGGTGGTGATTAATGCAGTATGCAGAGGAGTGTGTCCTTTCTCCTTTGATTTGCTATTTATTGTCCCTACCCACTATATCTTTCCCTTAATTCATTTTCTTTTCCCTATTAGTCTCAGAGTTGCAGAATCTAAGTTGGAAGGAAGGTCTAACCCTTAAGCCAGAATCTCCCTTCACTCTGAACTTCCTTGTCTACTAATAATTCTGGAATGGGTACCCTAATCTCTAATCCCCCTGTCACTACTCTAGTTTCTGTCTTTATATCTACCCATCTGTGCTATTTCAACCAATTTCCTTGTTTCCATTCTCTTCTTTCTCCAATCAACCCTTTGCCAGATGCCTGAGTCATCAAATTAAGGCATTGCTCCAATTACATCGTACTCCTTTGCTCAAAAATCTTCAGGGCTCCCCATTACCTAATGAATGTAACATAAATTATTAAGCCTGTATTCAGAGCCTTCCGTATCTGCCACCAAACTGCATTTCCAACCTTTCTCATTCTACTCCCTTTAAGATATTCCATCTTCTTGCCAAAATGGTCTCCTTATCACCTATTTGTGTCTAAATCCTGTATTCTTGTCAATCACCATGCTTGGGATGAACTCCAACTGTTTATCTTTCTCTTTCTGTGAGTCCTGACTGTGACTGTTCCCTCTGCAAAGTCTTCTCAACCAACCCTGTTCCCCAATGCTAAAAAGCAATCTCTCAAATTTCTTATGACACTTTCTGAATCTCTCCATTATACTAAAATCTTACTTTCTGGTTTATCAGTTATTGGTACTTTTGTCTTTTCTCTCAATAACCTGTAAGCTCTGAGAAAACAGGAACCGAAATCAGATATTTGTATCTTCCCTAAAATTTAGAGTGGCATTTTGATGTTAGTAGGCTCTTGTTTTTTGTTCTTTATTTCTGAAGAGGACCAATGATATCATAAGGATGATGTCTTGACTCATACATGGATCAATTTAAGGGAGGCAGAGTTGTACAAAGCCATCAACCTGACTCATTCTTCCATTCATTGCAGTTCAGTGGCAGGACCAAAGTGAAAATGACTGGACATGGTAGGGGATGCACTGGATGAACCTGCCATCTTTGATGTCTGACCAAGCTTTAAGCACTCCACAGCACCTACTTCAGCTGCTTTCATGTCTGGTACTCATCAAATGTTTTGAGTGAGTGACTAAAGAAATAATTTTTATGATAATTGTCACTTCAGCACCATGAATTTTCAGAGGGGAGAATAAGTCAACTGATTCACCTGGAATTTAAGCCAAAAGTTCTATTGGATTTGGCTGTTTGGTAGACAAGGGAGAATCCTGTCTTCCCTTCATCCTCCACTTAATTTGCTCCTTTTTGCTGGTTAAAGGACTTACTAAAACTTGTATTTTCTTGAGTTGTACTAATAGCAGTTATAGAAAGGGAAGGAGGTGGGTGTAAAAAGTAGAGCTGTTTTTCTCATGAATAGAAACATTCCCTTTTCTCTGGGACAGTTTAGAGGCCCAAGTGGTAACTCTAATGGGGGAGTTAGAAACTGCTAGAATTCATGGATTAAATAACTGCTGTTCTCTAAACCAATTGCTTTCAGTAATGCATTTATTGTTCTCCCGTTCCCCTGGAAGAATTGATCTCTTTAGCCAGGGCTGTGAATTGTTAAGGAAAATGAAAGAGAGAGTGAGGAAAGGTGGATGTAGGGAGAGTTTTGACTGCCTTTTTGCCATTCTTGGTATAGTGGAAAGAAAATTGGGTACAGTGTCACATCACTATGGACTTCAGCTCAAGTTCTGGTATTTATTACCTATGAGGTCTTGGGGATGTGACTACATCTCTGAGGTTTAGTTTCCCCATCTAGACAAAGAAAGGATTGGATTGGTTAAGCCCTAGGGTTCCTTCTGGTTCTAAATCTTAACCGTTCTAAGTTCCAGCTCAGCCATTTATCAGCTATGTGATTCTGCAAAAATTATTTCCCTTTCATGTACTTTAGTTTTCTCATTTGTAAAATCAGTTTAAGATGCAATGGGCAGGGAGGAGAGAGGTTGTGAAGATGAAATGAGCCAGTATATATAAGAGGGATTTGTAAGGGTATTGTGCTAAGTAGATGTGAACTGTTACTACTTTTATAGAATTTCAGAGGGGGAAGTGATCTGTGAGATTTTCTATTCTACCCCTTTATGTTATAGATGAAAAAAATTCCATCTAGAGCACCCAAGGTTGTAGAATTTAGAATTGGAGGAAATTTTAATTAATCCAATCATTTCCTTCAGCAAATGAGCAAAGTGAGCAACTTATTTGAGTCCACAAAGATAATAAATAGATGGTTCAAACCAACTATTCTAATGAAAGAGTAGTATCCATGCTCCTGCTCCTCCCCTTCTCTGGGACTGATCTTCCCACCCACATCTCCTGGTTCCTAGTCTAGACTTATTTTCATGAGCTGATTGATAGAGCCTGGCCTCTACCACTTTCTACGAAATGTTGCAAATTGTATTGGTATTAGGCCTTGGAAGAACATTCTAAAACTGTCAGATTAGGTTGCTGCCCTCTTATGAAGAAGGTGGTTTGGTATTATATCTCTGCCATATGGTATTAGCATTAATATTGAAAGCTCCTAGGAGAGAACACAAGTCTTTGGTTGCGTGTGTGTGTGTGTATGTATGTGTCTATGTGTATGTGAGAGACAGAGACAGAGAGAGACACACACAGAGAAAGAAAGACAGAGACAGAGGGGGGGAAAGGAGGGGGAAGGGAGAGGGGGACAGGGAAGGAGTAGGAGAAAAGGAGGGAGAGAAATGCAGAAAAACAGCAACACGAAGAGACTCGGAAAGATAGACACATAAATAGAAAGCTAGGGAGACAGAGACACAAAAACAGACAAAAGGAAATAGAAATAGAGAACCACACAAAGAAGAAGGAGAGGCAGAAACTGATAGGGACATAGATACAAACAAAGAGAGATAGAGACACACAGAGAGAGAAACAGAGGCAGACACACACACACAACACACACAAAGACAAAATCAAAGAGACAAAAACAGAGAGAGACAGAGAAACACAAACACACAGGAATACAGACAGACACAGAGAGATAATCATTGACACACATACATAGAGGAGACAGATAGACAGAAAGAGAGAGAGAGAGAGAGAGAGAGAGAGAGAGAGAGAGAGAGAGAGAGAGAGACACACAGACACACAGACACATAGACACACAGACACACAGAGACAGAGAGAGAGAGAAGGATTAGGACATTGCTAATCATGTTTTACTGAGAACCTTAAGAAACTTCTCAGAAACTGCACAGCTAATAAGGCTATGATGCATAAAGGACAAAGTATTATATTTAAAGTTATTAAAACATGGATTCAAAGTACCTGCCTCAGGCACTTAATAGCTGTGTGACTTTAGGCAAGTCATTTGAAGAAGTCTCTGAGTCCCAGTTTCTACATCTGGAGATGGGGATAATGTCCCCTCACACTCCAAATTTCTGTGAACACCAGAGAGGTCTAAGGAAAATGGTTTGCAAACCTTGAAGTGTTAGATGAATGGGATATGTATAAGTATGCATGTGGTTTGTGTGCTTGGGATCACACAAATTCTGCACCTGCTTTAATAAAAGATCCTCATTTAAAATGCAGACTTTAGTTATGGACTAGATAGAGTTTAGAGGGATGTGTATATGGGGGTGGGGGAGGCTGTGAAGGATATTAGGGACTTCCTCTTTGGGAAGACTTGTCTTGTCAATTGAGAGCCTGTTTCACCTTATCAAAATGACCCAGGTCAGATTTCACCATGGTGGTTAAATGATGTAATGTCCCTGGAGAATGTATAATGTCTTCTCCTTGGGAATCCGCATACTTGAGGAAAGTGATGAAGAACTGGAGTTTCCAGACTGGTCTGACCAGTTTGCTCATTAGCAAAGCTGCAAAAACAGTTGCCAAGAGGCAGCTCTAAACTGCCCTGTTGGACCCTTTTGGGTATAGTATCCTCTTCTCCAGGATTTTAAAGCACAGAATTTTAGAGCTGACTGGTACCTAAGAAATCATTCCAAACTTTCTATTTGACAAATGGAGAAACTGAGACTGACAGATGTAAAGGCACTGCATAATCCAGTACAAATGATCTAACATCTCCCAATCCCATGTTCCTCATGTAAGAGCCTTTAAAGTGGTCATCAGTTCATTCTTTGTATCTGTATCCCCATCTTCTGGCACATATTAGACATTTAATCAATGATTAGTGATTGATCACTGTGGAATAATGGAAAGAGAGAGACTTGAAATCAACAATCTTCTAAAACTTATTTATCGGTGTGACCTTAGGGAAGCCATTTTTTCCCTTAGCCTCAGTTTTTTCATCTGTAAAATGTGAATAAAGCTTTTTTTTTTATGAATTGTAAAGTATTGCAAATAAGGGATCTGATATAATTTTTATATTCACTGAAGGCAGAGTTTACTAATTATGTTTCTTCTCTCTGGTCTGAAGTGACGAGTATAAAGAAACACACAGGAGGTGCATATTAATTGTCTATAAGTGTATATCCTGTCTGGAGAGCTAAGTTTACCTGACTGTTCTGAAGGAGAATAGCAATATATCTTAGATTCACCTTCAGTTTCTAGTGTCACCTAGTCTTACTCAGTTGTATGAATGAGTGAATGAATGAATGAAGGAAGGACTGATGAAACTCAGCTAAGCTCAGTATGCGTAGTCACAGCTTATTAGTCATTGCTAACAATTTTATTTTCATTTTTCACACACAGCCTTGGAATGGTTGGACATTATTGTACATTGAACTTAAAGACAGTTTTAAACTTGATTTAAAGAAAACTTTATAAAATTCAGGGCTATCTAAAAGTGGCACAACACTCTAACAATAATGAGGTTATTTTAAGCCTCAACACAATACAATGGGTCCTTGGGGTTCCCTTCTCTGCTGCTTCAGAGAGTTTTTATGATATGAAACATTAGGAATACCATCACACTTACTCTGAGCCCCCAGTCAGGAAAACTCGTACCATTTAAGCAGGGGTTTGGCTCTCTGCCTTCATTTATATTTATAGTTATTTTTTGATAATGTTTGGCCTCTTTGTGGTAGAGCCAAAATTCCAATTTCCTGAAATGCAGAGTAAATAAACAGGCACCCAGCAAGGAAACTGGGGAAAGAATAGACTTTTTCTTGGTATTTCCCTCAGTCCTTGAAGATGTCATTAACCAAAGATGTCTGTAGGGCCAATGGTCCTCCTTTGATCTTTCCCTTCTTCACCATAACACAGTCCTACTCTCTCTGGTTCCCCATGTTCTGCTAATTCTTTGTTCTGAACTAGCAGGTCCTTTAATACAAGTTCCTCCAGGCATGACCAATCAGAACAGATTTCTTTCCTGTGGCACTTAATTGAAATGTCTTTGATTCAATAAGGTGTCCCTTCTGGGCTTTGTTCACAGCTAGTGAACAATCTAGGTGTGTTCTCAATTGATTAATGCCTATTTCACCCTTCCCTAAATTATTTCTTGACCTTAGAAGTTCCTGTGGTCAGTGGAATGTTTACTTAATCAAAATCAGAAGCAGAACAGGGTTCAAACACCTGCACTTCACTTGTACGTAAGCTATGGGACTTCTTTGTCAAGTGAATTTCAATTTCTCATCTGTTAAATGGGTCACTATTTTCTTCATAGAATTGTTTTGAGGAAAGCATTTTCTAAACTGTGAGACCTTAGATCAGGGGTTCGTAGCCTAGGGCCCAACAGCTAATTTTATTTTGTTTTGTTTTACTTGATAACTTTTTTTTTTTTTCTGAGACAATTGGGGTTAAGTGACTTGCCCAGGGTCACACAGCTAGGAAGTGTCAAGTGTTTGAGATTAGATTTGAACTCTGGTCCTCCTGACTTTAGGGCTGGTGCTCTAGCCATTGAGCCACCTAGCTTTCCCTGGTAACTATTTCTTTTTTACATTGTTTTATTTTTTTCTGGTTTTAAGTGTGTGTGTGTATGTGTATATATATATATTATATATATACATATATATGTATAAACTGTTTTCTATATATATGTATATGTACATATTAACTTTTAAAATATACATTTCTTTATGAATCATGTTGGGAAAGAAAAATCAGAACAATGGGAAAAATCACAAGAGAAAAAAACAGAAAATATGTGAACAATTAATAATTATATAAGATGTTGAAAAATAAGTACATTAAGGCTTTTTTTAGGCTTCATTAAGATGTTTTAGGGGCATATCTTGGTGGTACAGTAGATAGAGTGCCAGGCTTTGACTTAGGAAGACCTGTGTTTCAACTCTGGCCTCAGACACTCATGGTGTGACTCTGGGCAAATCACTTAATCCTTCGTGCCTCGGTTTCTTCATCAGCAACATAAGCTGGAGAAGGAAATTTTTGCCAAGAAAATACTCAAAAGAAATCATGAAGATAGCTAAATAAGAAAACTTTTGGGGTACCCTGGATAATTGGTTTCCTTGGAAATTCTACATATTTTATTTTATGCAATTAAAAAGTTCTTTTTTTTTTTTTACTGATTGCCAAATGTATCCATGACAACCAAAAAGGATTATCAACTTCTACCTTAGACAACTGAATTCATTTATTTCATTTACATTTATTAAGTTCCACATACAGAGATCATTAGTGCTGAAAGAAATATGATACTCAGATAAAACGCAGTGGCTTGCCCTCCAAGCTCACAGTTTAGTGCGTAAGATCAGTGCTTTGAGATTTATGAAGGACATTTATCACTAAATGCCCATGAAGGAGACTAAAATGACCATCACCCTTTTATAGAATGGGAAACTGAGGCTTGGAGATTTCAAATGACTAACATTCAAAGTTACACAAGTGCTAAGTTTCAGAGCTAGGAGATGAACATATCAATCCTGTTTCCAAGTCTACTTCTCTCCTCTTCCATGAAACATCTGCCTCCAGATAGCCACAACTCATAGGAATTTATGAGAGAGACTAACCAAGAAGAGGTGTGCCATCCAAAGGGAAAATGTTTTACCAATTTGGCTTCTGGATAGAGCTCTGAAATAGATCAGGACAGCCTTCAGAGCATCTTTCATAATAAGCAGGTTATTGTTATTAACGTGCTAAAGCTCTGGGATGGAATTTGGGCAACTGATTTTCATGACAAAGGAACGAGATGCCGGGAAGTGTGGCCAGGTTGAATGTCTTTGGCTGGCTTTCAGGGTCATGGGGCTTCTTTTGTTCATGATCACAGTGAAAATAAATAAATAAATAAAAAGAGCACGAAAAACCAACAGGGGATCACATTTCCAAACTCCCGTTCTCAGGGCTGACTTCTGAATCATCAGTTTAGTAATTAAGAGACGAAAGCACAAAGTTGCATTTGGCTATGAGATGTAAATTGTACCTTGCAAAAGGTCAAGGCCTGCCTTTGATTAAGCAGCTCCTCAGGCTGCTTTATCACAGCTGAAACAATAGTAAAATTGAGGTTATTTATAGGTGCCCCCCCTTTCTTTCCAGAAATTCTCCGTTGGGATGTGAGGGTTTGGGAAGATGATTTCCATATACTTGCGGTTTGGAACTTTGCATCAGAGAGTTTCTATAGCATCAGCTGGGTGCTGACAGCTGCTGAAGAGTAAACAAGCGATGATGCATTGAACTGGGAAGTCCATATGGTTCGGAAAAATAGAATAAAATAAAATAAAAACATTTGTTATTATGTTGGATTGTTGAGCAGAACTGGATTCAGCCGTTTAACACTACTTGGATGCCTTGCACGGCTGTAAGAGAAGCAAATCATTATAAATGGGAATGTTTCTTTTTTGGATGAAAAGAGATTTCTGATGTGGATGGAGTGTCAGGAGGTAGGGTGTGGGGCAGGATTTCTCAGCAGCTGTCCTTATTATCTAGATATAGGTCTTGTGACAGAATGGAAATTGGCTTCCTAAGCCTTCTGGGACCAGAGTCCCACTTGGAATGGTGACTTTCTGGTGTTTTCATCTCTGGTACATCATTATCTCATTTGCCCCTGTCAATAACCTTGTTGAGAAGTCAGTGAAACAGTTTTTGTCCCTGTTTTATAGGTAAGGAGATTCAGACTGAAGAAAGTTCTCATGAGTGCTCTTTTTTCTCTGATCATATTTCCCATTGGTTGTTTCCACAAAATTTAGCTATGGATGGCAGATTGTCATATATTATTTTCTGATTATTTGTTGAGAGTTAATTCTGCTTTTCATGTAGGATTTGCAGTGAAAAGAGAAATGGATTTGGAATCCAAGAGTATGAGTTTGAATCCCCAACCTCCTAATTTACTGGCTTTATGACAATGAGGAAGTCTTTTTTCCTCTATGATTCTCAATTTACTTATTTGTAAAATGAAATGATTGAATTTGTTAAACTCTAATGTTAATTTCAACTAAAAATGATTTGTTGGTGCTATAGTTATAAGTTCCTTGGGGGTGGGAATAAGGTTTCATGCCTTTTGGATGTCATCTGTGGATTAATAATGTTTCTTCTTGGTTTTTTGCCTGACCTGGGGGGGGGGAGGGGAGGAGAGACAGAGACAGAGACAGAGGGAGACAGAGAGAGAGAGATGTCAGAAACCCAAGTTAAGGACCTATGAATTAGATGATCCTATTGGTTACTTCTAACTCTGGTATTTGAAATTTATGCCATCCATGCAACTTTTATACAACTGGAGTGAACAGAAAGTGCTAACCACATGCTAGGTTGATTAAAAGGGGAGAGAGTGCAGCTATGTCTGGATTTACTTGAGGGATTGCTTAGGCAGGCTCCCTTTATCGAAAGGCTGCTGGTAAAATCCAGGGGTCTTCTAGGATTCTGTCTGTGAACATGATCCTATTGAGGACCCTGTTTTGTTTGGCCAGGGAAAACTTAGAATGTTTATCATGTGAAAACATCTCTTTGTGTATGTAGCTTCTTAAAGAGTGAGAGGATGGCCATCTTCTTGCTGATTTTCTCTAGAGCTGAGATGGTGGGTGCCTTCTGAGTCTTGGAACGATAACTTCCCAGTGCTTCTATCCCAAGGAAATTTGTGCTACCACAAAAGCTTGTTGGCTATATCTCAGAAGATCAGCTCTGCTAAGGAGCTGCAAAAGTTTGGGGGTTTCTATGTTGTCCTAAGCCAAACAAATGCAAGTACCTTTGGCTGCTATTTCTGGCAAGTTTTCCTAATTTAGGTAATAGACAAAAAAGGGAAGAGCAGTATAGAAGGTGGGCTTTGTGTCTGCATAGCATGAACACTGTAGGGATATCTAGAGGGGGATTTTTAGGGGGCTCCTGAAGAGATGGCATGAGTACTGTGAGTGAAACACACAATAGAAAGTCTTTGCTCTTGATATTTGCTGCAGAGATAAGCATGAGTAAATGTTGCCTGCCCCAGTGCCAGGCTGGTGATTTAACTTGAGGGGAGCATTTAAGTGGGCCAAGTAGTTCTTTCCAATTCCTTACATTTCCTAGGCTTTTAAGAAGCCCTCCAGTTTTTATGTTTTCCTTCCAAAGATTCATTCCCTACCATTTAGATCTACTATTTCAGATACTCTCTGGCAAAATTGCAAGGAGTGGGATCAGCACATCTATGTACAGTAGGAGAATATATTTGGAATGCTTATTTCCGAGAGCTGTTGGAGATGACTAACAATTTTACACCACACAGAAGGATTGACAATAAATTTAGGAGTGGCAAATGGAACTACTGTTCTATTTCCCTCTCGGTAAATAAATAACGACAAAACCTGTATTCCAATACCAAAGCGTCAAATCCATGGTACCCAGTTGATTAATACTGAAAACATCTTGGTGAAAACGATACATTTAGAATAGTCATAATGTGAGCCCCAGCAGCTGACACTGAAGGTTTATTTTAATGTAGCACGAATCAAAAAGCTCGACATGAAGAGTGCATGGCTCTCTTTGTGAGGGACCACCTGTGTCCATACCTGGGAAGTTTGCAAAGCTTTTTTTTTTTTTTTTTTAAATCAGATTTGCAAGCAAAACCAGTTCTGCTTATGTCTTCAAGGCTCCCAAGAAAGACATAATGAGGAAGTTGATGGAGCAGCAACAGCTTTGGAGACCTTTGTTTTTAACTTTTTGCATTTTCTCCTTATCTCTACCTCTTAGAAACCCTAGCTTCTTTTATGGCTTAGAAAATACCAACCTCTGTAGAAGGCCTATCTAGTTATCCACCTCACCCACCAAAATTATTTATTAACTATTTAAATTTTTTTTTACTATATATACACATACATATTTTATATTTTCTAAGACTCTGACTCTCCAAAGAGGCTTGAATCACTTGGATCAGATTCAGATCTGGGAACTTTTTTTTAAGAGTCATTGTCTCTTTAGCATATTAGGCTCACAATTGGAATTCTGCAGGATGAAAATTTAAAATAAATCTTAAGTATATTTTATATTTAAGTTTCCCCAGATATGTACAACAGGGCTCCCCAATTCCTGCCCAGATACTCAATGTACAATATTAGTGGTATGGGTCAGCTTTCATTTCACCACTGCAGAAAGTTATGAAACAAAGGACTCCTATAAGCCCAGAGACAGAGATAAAAACATAAAGCAGCCCTTGTACCAAGCTTTAATCAAGCACTCAGCAAATGAGAACCCCAATCTCTGGAACCCAGTGAGTATGGTGGGGCTACATGAGTAAAGTTATTAATAATATTTTGAGGTACCCATTACGTGCCAGGCACTGTGTTAAAGTACTGGAGATGCAAAGAAAGGCAAACCACAAGCCCTGTTCTCAAGAAGTCCACAGTCTAATGGGAGAGAGACAACATGTGAATAACTAGATATAAACAAGATAAATACCAAGAAGATTGAATGTAGTCTTAGAGAGAAAGCAGTAAGATTAAGGAGGATTGAGACATGAAGAAAGCCAGGGAAGCCAGGAGGCAGAGATAAGAAGGGAGAGTTCCAGAAATGGGGGATAACCAGGGTAAATTCACAAAGACAGGACATAAAGAACCTTTGTGAAAGGAATGGCAAGGAGTCCTCTGTCACTGAATCATAGGATATATACAAGAGCGAGGTAGGAAGGGGGCCAGGTTACCAAGGATTTTAACAGCCAAACAGAGTTTTATATTTGATTAGGGAGATAATGCGGAGTCACTAGAATTTATTGAATGGGGCAGGGGAAGGGGCATGGTCAGATCTGTGTTTTGGGAAGAACAATATTGCAATATACTAGAAGATAGATTGGAGTGGGGAGAGACTTGAGAGAGGGAGACCTGTCTCGTGGAATTTTACTGGTTTGGATGCTTTACTTGTCTGGGTGCAAGTGATGAGTCCAATACTAGGGAAGGACTCATCAGATGACTGGATTAGAGTTCATAGCCTATTATCTAATCAAGCCTAGTGGGTAGAATTTATCAAATTGACCACAAGGAGTGACAGAAACGAGAATGGATAAACCTTCCTTCCCTTGCTCTTGTAACTTAGTTTTCAAGAAGTACATATTGATGTATATATGTATGAATATATGTGTATATATAAATGTGTATATATAAACTACCTTTATGTAATATATAAACTCTGCATGTATATGTATATATGTGTGTGTGTGTGTGTGTGTGTGTGTGTATGTATGTGTATATATATGTAGTCTTTTTGTCTATATGTGTATATCACACACACACAGACATACATACACGCAGATAGTACTTGAATGGAGTAGGGCATTTGTAGTTAGCTGCTGGCAAACAGGACAATTTGATGACTTGAACCTACTATTGCCTAAGTATTATTTAATAACACATGCTTTTTTATTCTTAGTGTCTTAAGGTTTGAAAAGAAATTATCTCATCTGATTCTCCCAATAGTCCTGGGAGGTAAGTCATTAACAGCTAGTATTTAACCTCATTTTAGAGATGAGGAAACTGAGACTCAGACACATTAAATGATTTAATTAATATCTGTCATACATCTTATAAATATCGAAGATGGAATTTAAACTTGGATCTTCATATCTGGAATGGGATGTGATATGTCTGAGGTGACATTTAAACCCGGTGTCCACTGGCTCTTAGTTAAGTGTTCTTTCCACCATAGTTCACTGACTTCCAGGAGAAATGTGAAAAACTTTTTTGTAAGCTATAAAAAATCCTATGGAAATGGACACTGGTTTCCTTATTTAATGAAGGCTTGCACATGATCCCTCACACCTGCATCTTGTTCTTCCAAGATCTTAGCTTTTCAGAAATTGGGATTTGGTTGTCCAGTTGCTATGAAAGGCAAAACTCCCTAAGCAGAATCTGATCTTTATGTGTCTAGCTTCTGGCCACCAGTAAGCTGCCAGCTTGTTGCTGTTAGTTCCTCTCTATTCTAGTAACCTAGTATGGCAAGAAGATTGGATTTTGAACCAGCAGAGATAAGGAGGACACAAGGAATAGCTCCAAAGAGGTGAAGCAAAGGGACTGGAGATGGTGTTGACTTGTATAGAAAGTTCTGTGTTAAAAGCAACTGAATAAGAACTGCAAAGATGCCATCATTATTTCCTTTGTACTTGTCCTAACTCCATCAGAATGGCTCATAAGAAGGAATGGGAGTTGGAAGGCTGTGGGAGAGAAAGCCTAGGGAATTCCTGAAGCCTTTTTTAATTAAAAACTTAAAAAAAAAAATCCAACCTAGACACTCCACATCGCTGTGGCACTATAACAAATTGGGGAATTTCTTTTCGGCAATTAGGGTGAAATTAGGTCAGTGCAGAAATGAGCATGAATATGCCATTCTCATTCTGAGTCCTTTGAAAGAAGATGTGGGCTGTAACAAATGTGTCAGAAGCAGTGAGTCCCTGCCTGAGCTGGGGCAGTCCTACCCTTGGGAATAGAAGGTCAAACGTTGATTGGTGGAAAGTGTGCTGGGCTTACAGTCAGAAGGACCTGGCTTCACAATCCCTTTTTCATAGCTATGTGACCTTGCACAGGACACTTACCTCCTTATAGTCTCAATTTCCCCCTTAGTAAAATGGATATACTGATACTGGTAGTACCAATCTTATATGCTAAAAATGAGACTCAAATGAAATAAGGTAAGGAAGATTCTTTCCAAGGCTTAGAATACTGTATAAGTGTCAGCTATTATTAGTAGTATGTAAGAGAGGTCCAGGCCTTGGAAAAGTGGAGAGTGGATAAATTTAGAGGGCCTATTCATACAACAGTAGCTTAAATTGCAGAAAGGATATGACCCTTGCCAGGCAGATCCTTCAATTAAGGGTTAGACTATTAGTGTCTCCCTGAATGTTGAACCTTACACAAGGGGGAAGAAGTGACCCAGAGTGAGGATCACCCCTTGAATTTAACATTCACTCGCCAATACACATTCAAAAACCTAACCTGGCTCGAGTGAGAGGGTCAACATGGGAAAGCTTCAGCTGCTAGAGTATCAGAGGACCTGGATGGGGATGCTAGTTTTGCTGCTGACTAGGTTAAAGTCACTTCATCTCATCTGAGATTCAGTTTCATTTTCTCTAAAAGGAAAATGGCTAGAATAGATCAGGGTTTCTTAACTTTTTTATGTCAGTTGACACATTTATAGTGTATATAGCCCATCATCTATGCAAACCTGTGCCCTCTAACTAATGGTTTCATCTAGTCCCAAGTCTTTATTGAGCATCACCTCCTTAAGTCTCCTAAAGTCAGAACTAGGCATGCCCCCCCTCCCCATAATCACACACACATGTACATGTTCATACACATCTATACCTACATACAATGCAAAGCTAGATCTGGCACCCCCCCCATAATCACACACACATGTACACGTGCTCACACACGTACATAAAATGCAGAATTAGCCTTGGCAACCCCTCATAATCATACACACACATACATAAAATGCAGAATTAGCCTTGGCAGCTCCTCATAATCATACATGCACATGTACACACACTCACATACACATATATATACATACACACAATGCAAAACTAGCTCTGGCATCTTCCCCTAATCATACACACTAGCATATACATATGCATACAAAAACACAGAGATAAATACACACATAAACACATGTATGCAAACATATGCATATACATACATACTAATATATGCACACAGAAATACACATTACCCACCAACCATTCAATAAATATTTCTTCAGCACCAGACACAGTGTTCAGTGCTTGGGGTTTTAAAACAGAATATGAAACAATTCTTGCTCTGAAGAATTAGTCAATTGGGAGAGACAACACATATCCTTATAATTTTATACAAAAGAAAAACAGAAACATTGTATTTTTTTGCACATATATGTGTTTATCTGTGTATGAATACAAAAAATACATTCTCAAGAGATACATGCATATAAGACATCTAGATGATGCAGTGGATAGAGCTCAGGACCTAGCCTTAGGAAGACCTAACTTCAAATCCAACCTCAGATAACTTACTACCCGTGCGACCCTCATCTGTAAAATGAGCTAGAGAAGAAAATGGCAAACCACTAAGCTGTTTTTGCCAAGAAAACTCCAAATGGGGTCTCAGAGTCAGACATGGCTGAACAGCAATAACAGCACACATATATACAAAAAATCTATCTATCTATCTATCTATTTATCTATCTATCTCCCTCTTTCTCTCTCTCTCTATCTGAATGCCTGCCTGCCTGTCTATCTATTTATCTATCTATCTATCCATACATACGTCTACCTACCTATCTACCCACCTACATGTATACTTATGTACATGTATATATACAGATATATATATTATATATATATACACACACTCACCCACACATATATGCATGCATATATACACAGATACATATATCTATACACGTATTATATTTAGCATACTAATAGAGGTTGTCTCCTTTGACTAGATTGTAAGCTTCTGAAGGATAGGTATTAATATTGTTGTTGTTGTTGTTGTTGTTGTTGTTTTTATTCTATTCCCAGAACTTAATGTTTGCTAATTATTATATCAGGAAATCTGTTCCTATCCATGTGGTGGAGGGAGAGACAGCGGGAGAGAGATGCATAGTATTTGGAATCAGCATACTTCAATTCCACTCTTAACTGCTGTCTCTTTCTAGCTATGTTACCTTAGATAAATCTCTTACCAAATAAAGTGACTTAACCAATGTCTTAGCTGTAAAATGTGAGGATTGGATTTGATCATCTGGAGGGTTCTTTCTAGCTTTAAATCTGTAATATTCTAAAGTCTGAGACAGGAATGATTAATGATATATACTTGATTAGCCAGGTGACAGTCCAGGGAATATATTCCCAGAGGATTTTGTATCATTTCTGCAGCAACAGCAGCTGGAGTGGTACCTTAAATGTCCTTCAGGACACTAAGTACTCACCTTTTCAAGAATTTGTACAATGAGTATCCACAGATGTTCACCTATAAAAACACCACATATATGTCAAGTGCCAGAATTCCATCATATTCGTGACTGAGAACATTTCAAAAATAATATGACTCAAACAAAAACATAAGTAAGAAATTAAGCAACCCAATTAAATGACCTCTTTGAAGCAAATCCACAGGGTCACACATCCTTAGGGGAAAATACTAAGTATTTTCAGGACTTTTGAAAAGGTTTCCTTCCTTTTTTGCCAGTGGTGTGTATGCATGTATGCATGTATGTATGTGTGTGTGTGTATGTGTGTGTGTGCGTGCACGCGAGCAAAAGAGTCAGAGACAGAGACAGACCTACAGAGACACACACACACATACACACACTTACAGATAGAGATAGAGAGACAAAGAGAGAGATACAGAGATAGAAAGAGACACCAAGAGAGAAATAAAGACAGAGACAGAGACATACAGAATCAGAGAAAGAGTAAGTTAAGGAATTATTTTTCTTGAATAACTATTTTTAAAAGTGGATTGTAAGATTCAAAGTTTGCCATATATAATCCCCATCTCTCCTCATTCCTAAGTCATGGAGGTCCTAAAAACAACCAAAAAAATCATCAATTTTAGAGCTATAAGAGATTTTAGAAGTTGTTCAGTTCAATACCTTGGTTTTGCCCAAGGGAAGACATGGAATTCAGAATTAGGTGCTTTGATTTCAGGTTCAATCATATTTCTCTGACACTATCTCTTTTGTGCTTGGTGCTAGAAAACAATAGCTTTCAGACTGGGGCTGTTCCCTTACACTGTGACTCCAACTGAGTTTGTAACTAGGCCCTGGCACAGTGACAAGAACCTTGGGTTTAAAATCAGGAAAGAGATAGAACTAGATTAGAAAATGAGAAGGACCAAATGCAAATGATGTATATAGTGTTCTGGAAACTTCAGATAACATTAGGTGTAATGTACCCCTAATTTCAAATGAGATAAAAGGAAAATGGAAAAGTACGTAAGTACATAAATAAGTATATACCTACAAACATACTCATAAAAGTACTCTCAGAAGTACAAAAATATAAAGAGCCGTACTTTTTTGGTGTCCTTTCATCAGCCCCTTAGTATCTCTCTACCAATGTTTTTAGGCCTTTATCTCTTATAATCTTTGTTTCATTTTTAATCAGAATAGTCAAGAACTGCAAATATAATAGGGGGTACTCATCAAGAGAAGAATGATTACATCAACGAGAATGCAGTGGAATATTATTACGCCATAAGAAATGAGGGATCCAAAGAAATGGAAAGATTTGTAGGAACTTAGGCAAAGTGAAACAAATGGAACCAAGGAAACAGTGTACAAAATGGTTACAGTAATGTAGGGGAAAAACAACAATAACAACATTGAAAGACTCTCTGTGTTCTGATTGCTGAAGTGACCAAAAGATGAATGAATGAATTTAGAAGACTGATTATAAAAGTACAATTCCACTCTCTTGGCAGAGGAGTGGAGGATTTAGGGATGTGAAATGAAGCATACTCTTTAGAAAGATTACTGTATTGAATGTATTATTTATTTTGCTTACCTATACTTATTTATTACAAAGTAGGGTTCTTTTTTTAAGGTAGAGTTGGGATAAGTCACTTCAAAATGACAATGCCATAAAGAAGAAGAAAAGTATCAATAAGAAAATTGTAAATGCTATGGAGAGGTGGTAGAGTTAAGATGGTAGATAAAGGCAGGGACTCTCTTAACCTCTTCCCCAAACTCCCAAAATGTTTTTAAATAATGACTCTATCATATTTTAGAACAGTAGAACACAATAAGATGGAGCAAAATGGTTTTCCAGCCCAAGACAATTTAGGAGGTTGGCAGGAAAGATCTGTTGCACTAGAGTGAGAGTAAAGCGTAATCCAGCAGAGATAGAGCCAGTATGGACCCAACCACAGCAAAATAGGAGTAGGTCTTGGGAACTTGGGAGGCAGTGGCTGCTCCTGAAATATGTTACAGACAGTAAAAAGGTTGAATAATTGGTCAGAAGGAGATTATAGGGATTTCTTTGCAAGCACTGAGGTAGCACCCTTATTTGTGTCTGGGTTATAATTTTGGTAGCAGTCCCAGGGAAAGGAAGAGCATTAATATAACAGAGATTGTGGATATAGTAGAAGGGGATGGTGGACCCTCAACATAGTTCCAGGGTAGAAAAGAGGGCTTGTGATCACTCAGAGACCAGAGCACAGGTAGTAAACTCCTCTCTTTAGATCATATCATCTTGCAAGAAGTGAAAACTTACAGATTCCTAGAAGTGAAATTGAAGAAAGCTACACAAAATCCCTCAAGCTTGGGTCAGTACACCCTCTCCCATGGAATCAGAACACTTTTTTAACAAAGAGTTAATCCTCAAGTAGTAGGCTGAGAAAATTAGCAAACAACAGAAAAAAAGTTCTTATCACAAAAAATTACTCTAGTGACAAGGAAGAGCAAAACAAAAGTCAAAATTCCTACATACAAAGCTTTCAAGAAAAAAATGAATTGGTTTTAGGAAGAGTTCAAAAAGGATCTTTAAAATTAGTAAGGAAAGCAGAGAAAAAAAATTAGAAGATAAATGAGACTGATGCAAGAAGATCTTGAAAAGCAAGTCAATAGCTTGATAAAGGAGACACATAAAAAATACTGGAAAAAATAATACCTTATCAAACAGACTAGGTCAAATGGTAGAAGAGGTATAAAAAGCCAATGAGGAGAAGAATGCCTTAAAAAGCAGAATTGGCCAAATGAAAGAAGAGGCACAAAAATTCACTGAAAAAAAAAAACTCCTTTAAAAGTAGAATTGGCCAAATGAAAAAGAAGTTACAAAAACTCACTGAAGAAAATATTAAAATTTTCTTGAATTCTTAAAATTAGAATTGAGCAAATGGAAACTAATGACTTTAAGAGAAATCAAGAAATAAACAAAATGAAAAAAAATGAAAAAATAGAAAACAATGTAAGATATCTCATTGAAAAAATAACTGACATGGGAAATAATTTCAAGAGAGAGAATTTAAAAAATATTGGACTTACCTAAAAGCTATGGTCAAAAAAAAGCTTAGATATCATTTTCCAAGAAACTATCAAGGAAAACTGTCCTGATATTTTAGAATCAGAAAATAAAATGGAAAATTTAAGAATCCACTGATCAGTGCTTGAAAAAGATCCCAAAATGAAATTCCCAAGAATGGCCAAATTCCAGAAGTCTCAACTCAAGGAGAAAATGTTACAAGCAGTCAGAAAGAAACAATTCAAGTATCATGGAGCTATAGGACAGATAACACAAGATTTAGCAGTTTCTACATTAAAAGATCAGAAAGGTTAGAATATGATATTTTAGAAACTAGATGATTTGGGATTACAATCAAGAATCACCCATTCAGAAAAAATGAATATAATCCTTCAGGGGGAAAAGTGAATTTTCAATGAAATAAAGGACTTTCAAGCATTCTTGATGAAAAGACTAGAGCTGAATAGAAAATCTGGTTTCAAATACAAGACTCAAGAGAAGCATAAAAAGGTAAACAGGAAAGTGGTATCATAAGGGACCTAATACAATTTAACTATGGGGGAAGGTGTTACTTGTAACTCATAAGAAATTTCTCATTATTAGAGGAGTTAGAAGGACTATACATAGACAGAGGGCACAGGTATGAGTTGAAAATGAAGGGATGAAATCTGAAAAAAACTGAGGGGTGAAAGAGGAATGTACTGGGAAAAGGAAAAGGGGAGGTAGAATGAGAGAAATTATCTCACAGAAAAGAAGCAAGGAAAAACTTTTACAGTAGAGAGGTAAGAGGGATAAAGATAGGTGAATGAGTGAACCTTAGTCTCATCAGAATTAAATCAAATGGGGACTATATAAATCCACTCTATTGGGTTTAGAAATCTATCTTGTCTTACAAGAAAGGAAGAGAAAAAGAGGATAACAGAAAAGGGGAGTAATAGAAGGGAGGGCAGATTGGGAAAGAAGGTTGTCAGAAGCAAAACATTTCTGAGGAGGTATAAGGTGAAAAGAAAGAAAGAAAATAGAATGAATGGGGAGAATAGGATGGAGATAAATACAGTTAACAAAAGTAACTTTGAAAACATTTTGAAGCAAGCTTCTCTTATAAAGGCCTCATTTGTTAAACATATAGAGAACTTAGTCAAATTTATCAAAAACATATGAAATTTCCCAGTTGATAAATGATGAAAAGATATGAAGTTTTCAGATGAAATAATCAAAGCTATCCATAGCCATATAAAATGTTCTAACTCACTATTGATTGTAGAAATGAAAACAATATTGAGGTAGTACCTCATACCTATTAGATTGGCTAATAGGACAGAAAATTAAGATGAAAAATGGTAGGAGGGATACAGGAAAAAAATATGACATTTATGCCTCATCTGTAGAGTTGTTGACTAATTCAACCATTCTAGAGAGCAATTTGAACTATGATTAAAGGAGTATAAAACCATGCCTGCTCTTTGACCTAGCAGTATCACTACTAAATATGTATCTTAAAAAAGATAAAAAGCCAAGGGGGAAGGGGTTTATTTGTACAAAAATATTTATAGCAGTTATTTTCTGACATCAGAGAATTAGAAATCGAGGGAAGGTCTATCAATTGGAGAAGGGATGAATGAATTGTGGTATGTGATTATGAGGGAATATTATTATGCTATAAGAAATGATGAGCAGGATACTCTTAGAAAAAGCTGGAAAGACTTATATGAACTGATGTAAAGTGAAATGTACTGTATGCAAAATAACAGCAATATTGTAAGATGATCAGCTGTGAATGACTTGGCTATTTTCAACAATACAATGATCTAAGATAACTCTAAAGATGAAAAATTCTATCATAGTCAAAAAAAGAACTGATAGTGTCTGAATATAGATTGAACCATACTTTAAAAAAATAAATTTTCTTTGTTTTTCTTGAGGGTATTTTTGTTGTTGCTATTATTGGTCTTTGTTTTCTTTCACAATATGAAATGGTTTGTATGATGATACATGTGTAACATATATTAAATTGCTTGCCTTCTCAAAGAGGGAAGTTGGAGAGGGAGGAAGGGAGAGGAATTGGAACTCAAAGTTTTTAAAAGAGTGATAAAATTGTTTTTAGATGCCACTGTGGAAAATCAAATAATAAATAAATTTAATAAAAATATTTTGATAAAAAATTCTATGGTAATGTCAACCATCATTATAATCCATAAAAAATCCATTAAAAAAACACTAAAACATTTTAGATTATTTGTATGACCTTTTGTCTAGTACCATATCTCCTCACTCCCCAGGTGACTTTTTAAATCCAAGTGTGGGATTGTGCATTAGTTCCTTTCAATCTGATCTTCAGTTCATTGTTCTAGCATGTTGAAATGTTTTCAACCTCTGAGTCTATCATCCAATATGTTAGCTATCTCTCTAAACTTTGTAGTATAATTGTATAATTCTAATGATGGAAACCTCACTACCTAATGAGACAGCTCCTTCCACTTTTGGATAGGAGCCATTGAAGATTCACTTAGGTAACTCTTAGGTAACTCTACTCTGCTTTGCTTGAGGAGATGTAGCCTAAGCTGGGTCCTTTCTTTCTCAATTGTGTTTGACAGCTCCAGTTTCATTTCAGTGACAAGAAATGTGTCAAGCTAAAAATATACTGAGCAGATGTAAATCTGGGTGATGTGGCAAGATCACACCCATTGTGGCATGTGCTCAGCTTCCCATGTCTCTAGAGGCACAGTTGCTACAAGACCACTCACAGACGTTGTATTTGTCAGTGTGTTAGATCCACGCAAGCTTGAGGTGAGGCAGGATAATAGCAGAAAATCCATAAATGTGACCCCCTCTTCAGTCAGCGAGCATAATTCCTCCTGACACCGGACAATTGGTGAGCAAAAATACAATCAACTCAGGGAAATGTGTAATTTCCTGGTACATAAATATGTGCGCCTTCATCTCTCTCTCCTCTTGTTTTCAGGACATTTCTCAAGAAGATAACTCTCTTCCTTATAAGCTAAAAAACATCCTCTGAGTTTCCCAGAAGCATGAACTTCTATCTCAGGCCTGGGATCTTAACATTGTGGGATCCCAGAGATCTTCCAGTTATATATAAATGTATAATCTATGGCAATTTAACCAAAACTTAGAGAAAGGAACTGTTTTGCCCAAGGTCCCATAGGTAGGAAGATGACCATCTGGGATTTTAATATTGATCTTCTGACTGCAGATACAGTGGAATTTCTCAACTAAGAGTCATATTTGATGATCAGTCCATGATATGCCCAATTGAATAATGGTGGGAGAATCTTTAAGACATGAAAGGATAGGAAAGAAGAGTTTTCT
The DNA here is from genome assembly GCF_016432865.1 of Antechinus flavipes. NCBI lineage: Eukaryota > Metazoa > Chordata > Mammalia > Dasyuromorphia > Dasyuridae > Antechinus > Antechinus flavipes. The sequence continues at coordinate 79,074,622 of NC_067399.1, forward strand.
GATTTTTGGGAGCCAATCATTGAAAACTACTTATGCCATAAATAAATCCATGGATGTATAAATCACAAGGGTAGTCTTTGACCTTAGGGGTAAAGAACTGGAAAAAAAATATATTTATTATTATTACTGTTTAGCTTTTGCACCTTTCAACTTCCTAATTGTAGTAACAGTTATCAAAACAATGTTATAATAATGCATCTGTCTAATAATAATTATGATAATAGCTACCATTTATATAGGATTTTAAGGCTTACAAAGTACTTTATAAATATTTCATTTGATCCTCAAACAACTCTGGGAGATGGCTGCTATTATCACCCCAATTTTACAGATGGGGAAACTGAGGAAGAAATTAAATAACTTGCCTACAAACACCCAATTAAGTATCTCAGGTCAGATTTGACTTCCTGACTATAGGTCCAATATACCTAACTGTCTCATAGCCAGTATACGTCAGAGGATAAACTTGAACTCAGTAGCTTTGAGTTCCAACTCCCTGTATATTTTAGAATACCCTGCCTCCTTTATAAATTTCAAGTACCACATAAATATGAATTGGAAAAACAAAGATGTTAAAATGTAAGCTTCCTGAGGGCATGGATTTTTCATTTTTTTTCTGTTGTTATATTGCCATCTCCTAGGCCAGTTCTGGATACAAAGCAAATGTTTAATAAATACTTGTTGAGTACTTTACTATAATACTCACATTCATCATTATTGTTGTTATTATCATAGTTCTAGGAATGTGATACTGCAGTAAAAAAGAACTGTCTTTTTAATTGGCTGATTGAGAAACTGATATTTAGGCAGCAGACCAATAGATTAAACAGCATATTGAGAGGGAAAGATCTCAGAATTTTTGTGAACCTGTGTGTAAACTCAATGTGAGCCAGGAGTATGACATGGAAAACACAAAAACTAATGTGACCCTAGCCTGCATCAATAAATGCACAGAGTCCAGAGAGATGTGATGTTAGAAACTCTCTTTTCTACTTTGCCAAGTCAAATTGGGAGGCTTGTTGCATAGTCTGGGCAATACATTGGATAAAAGACATTCACAAATTGAATCATATCCAAAGGAACATCAGCAAAATCATGGAGGGCCTGTAATTGATGTTAGCTAAGGCTCAGATGCAGAAGACAGAGTTGATTTACTGAAGAAAAGAAAATTTAAGGAGGGAAGATGGTGGAAGATAAAATTTTATAGTCTTTGTCTTCAAGTAACTAAAATACTATACGTAGATAAGCAATAAATTATCTTTTAGTCCACCCTAAAGAGCAAAATTAGGAATCCTAAGTAAAAGTTGTAGAAGCTGATAAATACCTCTCCACTTAGAAGCTTTGATTAATTCCATTGATGTCTGGATTAGGTGTGAATGTGTCATCAAGTATCTAAAACAAGGGTACTATCTTTGCCACTTCAATTAGATATTTTCTTTTTTAAAAATTTTCTATTATAGCTTTTTATTTACAAGATATATGCGTGGGTAATTTTTCAGCATTGACAATTACAAAACCTTTTTTTTTTTTTCCAACTTCTCCCTTCCTTCCCCTCATCCCTTCCCCCAGATGGCAGGTTGACGAATACATGTTAAATGTTAAAGTATAAGTTAAATACAATATATGTATACATGTCCAAACGGTTATTTTGCTGTACAAAAAGAACCTGACTTTGAAATAGTGTACTATTAGCCTGTGAAGGAAATCAAAAATGCAGGTGGACAAAAATAGAGGGATTGGGAATTCTATGTAGTGGTTCATAGTCATCTCCCAGAGTTCTTTTGCAGGGCGTAGCTGGTTCAGTTCATTACTGCTCCATTGGAAGTGATTTGGTACATCTCATTGCTGAGGATGGCCAGGTCCATCATAATTGGTCATCATATAGTATTGTTGTTGAAGTATATAATGATCTCCTGGTCCTGCTCATTTCACTCAGCATCAGTTCATGTAAGTCTCTCCACTTACTTACTCCACTCCACTTATTTGAAATCATCCTGCTGGTCCTTTCTTACAGAACAATAATATTCCATAATATTCATATACCACAATTTATTCAGCCATTCTCCAATTGATGGGCATCCAGTCAGTTTCCAGTTTCTGGCCACTACAAAGAGGGCTGCCACAAACATCCTTGCACATACTGGTCCCTTTCCCTTCTTTAAAATCTCTTTGGGATATAAGCCCAGCAGTAACACTACTGGATCAAAGGGTATGCACAGTTTGATAACTTTTTGAGCATAGTTTCAAATTGCTCTCCAGAATGGCTGGATATATTCACAATTCCACCAACAATGTATCAATGTCCCAGTTTTCCCACATCCCTCCAACATTCCGCATTATCTTTCCCTGTCATTCTAGCCAATCTGACAGGTGTGTAGTAGTATCTTAGAGTTGTCTTAATTTGCATTTCTCTGATTAATAATGACTTGGACCATCTTTTCATATGGCTAGAAATAGTTTTAATTTCTTCATCAATTGGAGAATGGCTTGATTTCTTATAAATTAGAGTCAATTCTCTATATATTTTGGATATGAGGCCTTTATCAGAACCTTTGACTATAAAAATGTTTTCCCAGTTTATTGCTTCCCTTCTAATCTTGTCTGCATTAATTTTGTCTGTACAAAAACTTTTCAATTTGATATAATCAAAATTTTCTATTTTGTGATCAATAATGATCTCTAGTTCTTCTTTGGTCATAATTCCTTCCTCTTCCACAGGTCTGAGAGGTAAACTATCCTATGTTCTTCTAATTTATTTATAATCTCATTCTTTATGCATAGGTCATAAACCCATTTTGACCTTATCTTGGTGTATGGTGTGAAGTGTGAGTCGATGCCTAGTTTCTGCCATACTACTTTCCAATTTTCCCAGCAATTTTTGTCAAGCAGTGAGTTCTTATCCCCAAAGATGGGGTCTTTGGGTTTGTCAAACACTAGATTATTAAAGTTATTGACTGTTTTGTCCTTTGAACCTAACCTATTCCACTGATCAACTAGTCTATTTCTTAGCCAATACCAGATGGTTTTGGTAACCGCAGCTTTATAATATAATTTTAGATCTGGTACAGCTAGGCCACATTCATTTGATTTTTTTTTTTCATTAATTCCCTTTAAATTCTTGACCTTTTGTTTTTCCATATGAACTTTGTTGTTATTTTTTTCTAGGTCATTAAAATAATTTTTTCGGTGTCTGATTGGTATAGTGCTAAATAAATAGATTAGTTTAGGTAGTGTTGTCATCTTTATGATATTTGCTCACTCTGTCCAACAGCATTTAATATTTTCCAATTGGTTAGATCTGATTTTATTTGTGTGGAAAGTGTTTTGTAGTTTTGCTCATATAGTTTCTGATTTTCCCTTGGCAGATAGATTCCTAAATATTTTATACTACTGGTAGTTACTTTAAATGGAATTTCTCTTTGTAACCCTAACTGTTGGATTTTGTTAGTGATATATAAGAATTCTGATGACTTACGTGGGTTTATTTTGTATCCTGCAACTTTGTTAAATGTGTGGATTATTTCTAATAGCTTTTTAGTAGATCTCTGAGGTTCTCTAAGTATATCATCATATCATCAGCAAAGAGTGATAATTTGGTTTCCTCATTACCGACTCTAATTCCTTTAATCTCTTTCTCAATTCTTATTGCCAAAGCTAGCATTTCTAATACAATATTGAATAGTAATGGTGATAGTGGGCATCCTTGTTTCACTCCTGATCTTATTGGGAATGGTTCCAGTTTATCCCCATTACTGATGCTTACTGATGGTTTTAAATAGATGCTACTGATTATTTTAAAGAAAAGTCCATTTATTCCTGTACTCTCAAGCATTTTTAATAGGAATGGATGTTGGATTTCATCAAATGCTTTTTCTGCATCTATTGAGATGATCATATGGTTTTTGTTAATTTGGTTATTAATATGGTCAATTATAATATTGAACCAGCCTTGCATTCCTGGTATAAATCCTACTTGATCATGGTATATTATCCTAAGGATGATTTCCTGTAGTCTTTTTGCTAATATCTTATTTACGATTTTAGCATCAATATTCATTAGGGAGATTGGTCTATAATTTTCTTTCTCTGTTTTCAACCTATCTGGTTTAGGTATCAGTATCATGTCTGTATCATAAAAGGAATTTGGTAGGCCTCCTTCATTCCCTATTTTTTCAAATAGTTTATATAGCATTTGGGCTATCAATTAGGTATTTTCAAATAACTCAAGGAGATGCCTCAATTCCTGATCTGTAAAATTAACTGGAGAAGGAAATGGCAAACCAATAACTCTGTGACCCATGGCAAGTCACTTTCAATCAGCTAAAGAAGAAAATGGCAAACAACTCCAGTATTATTGTCAAGAAAATTTCAAATGGGGTCAGGAGGAGTCAGAAATAACTTGACAACAATCTTACCTCCTTGGAGAGGAATAATCAAAGAACTTATCCTTTACTTTTATTAAATTATTTAAGTTTACCTAATTCTAGGAAACCTATTATTCCAAATTTTCAGGAATCAGGCTAATTATTACTGGCTGCCTTCAGGTCTCAACTAAAATCTCACTTTCTACAGGAAACTTTTCCTTTTCCCTCTTAATTTTAGTCAGTCAATAATAGACATTTGTTAAACACCTACTATATGTCAGACATCATGCTAAGTGCCTTTACTTCCTTATTTCCAATTTGTCCTGTTTAGAGCTTGTTTGTACCTAGTTATTTGTGTGTTGTCTCCCCCAGGAGACTGTAAGCTCCTACAGATAAGCAATTGTCTTTTTAATGCATTTGGGGTAATTTTGCACTTAGTTCCTGGCATATAGGAGGGACTTAATAAATGCTTGTTGATTGACTGATTAACTAACACAAACATTCCTATAACTTAATAAATATTCTTCAAGTATTTCCATGTTCAAAATAATTAATTCAACATCTTCTGGCTAAACTGTGAGGAATTTTTCTGAATTTAATATCTTAGATCTAGACATGAGTGATTTTTTTCTCCTCAATCATTTTCAGTACTGTCTGACTCTTTGTGACCCCACTTGAGTGTTCTTGGCAAAGATACAGGAGTTATCTCCCACTCATTTTTGCAGATGAGAAACTGAAGTAAACAGGGTTATATGATATACCCAGGCTCATATAGCTAATAAGTGTCTGAGGCCCACTTTTAACAATTAGCGCTTTTCAAGAGGGAAAAAGGTCACCTTTATTCAGTAGGAGGTTAGTCATCATTTGTAGTTCTTCAGGAGAAGGCTAGATAATTTGTCATAAATGCTCCATGGGGGATTCCTGCTCAGCAAGATGTTGGGCTTGATAAATGTTGAGATCTCTTCCAATTCTGGTATTCTAATAAAATTAGATGGTAGGGTCATTGAACACATTTATAAAAGCTGGAACTAAATTTGAGTTCTGGTCTGTGATTCACAGTATGAGCTATATGGACCTATGGGAAATTATTTTTTCTCATTGAGAAAAAGCAAATATCCTCTGTTGTGGTTAAAGACAACACTTATTTTAAAAAAAAAAACCACACATATTTTCTAGAGAAACATTAACCCTTTATTTTCTTGGTGGAGACCAAGAAAGTAGTGGCTTTCCCAGTAAGACTGCATTAAGAATTGGAGTCATAATTGGTGGAAAGGATTCTAGATTTCTAGTCAAAGGACCAGAATTCAAATTCCTAACTCTGCTACTGGATACTTGTGTGAACTTGGACAAGTCACTTAACCTCTGAGCCTCAGTTTCTCATCTGGAAAATGAGGGAGTTGGAAAATAAGATTGAAAGTCCTTTTTAGCTCTATATCTGTAATTCCATAAATTGGACCCAATTCATGATAGTTATGGATCCAGGGACACAAAGCACTTGACTGAGACTCTGGGACAGTCTCAGTTACTTTGGCTTATGGTAATACCTGTAGAGATATATAATCTGGGTTGGGTGATGATGGTGTTGGAGAGTAGGCAGAATCACTTAAGAGTTCCCCCAAAGTGACCCAATTAGTCCACTTTCTATTTTACAAAGGTGGGTTTTTGAAGAACTTATTCTCAGTGTTTTTGAGAGCAATGGGAGATTAGAAAGGTATGAGTTTGAAGTCAGAAGACATGCTACTATCCCTTAGTCATGGCATAACATGAAGCAAACACCTCTTCTCAGGTCTCAGTTTTCTCATTTATAAATTGAAGTGTTGATCACATATTCTCTGAAATCTCTTGGAGTTCTGATTTCTCTATTCTAAGGCATCTTACACCTTACAATTTCTGGTATTGCTTTTCATAATAATGACCCTAATTCCTTCTTGGATTCCTATATACCTTGAATCAGAAGAAGGGTGCAGACATGATGTTCATAACCAGTTTTGCCTTGGCATTTGTACAGTACCTTCTGTTCTGGCAGATTGGAGGTTGATCCTTTGATCTAACATATGGCCATATTGGTAGCTATAGTTTAAAATGTATATTCTCATAAAAGTCCAAATCATACTTAAGTTGATCCAGTTACCCATAAATAATTGGCAATTTTTTAAAGAAAATAATGAGCTATAGAGAGCTCAAATGAGCATGCATGTTTTGACCATGGGTTATTGGATCCTAAGAAAAACTAACTCTATCAGTAATTCCCAGATATCACCCTTTGTCTTCAGTTTTGTTGCTACAACCAGGAATATAGGGCAAATGAACTATGGTTAGGAAGGACAATTGCTACTTCCAGACAAGGCCACCAAATTCCTTGTTTCTCTAGGACTGTTTATAGTCAGCCAATAAAAGGAAAACTACTTCAGGTTCTAGAAAAATGTTTCCTAAATTGTCCTTTCTCCTTCAGAGCTCTCTTTCTGAGATGTCAGGAGGATAGTAAAGGAGCCAGACAGAGACCTTTTGTGTAATGGCACAGTAGGAGTTTTAATACCTAGGAGGAGGAAGGATGTGGTAGGAGCAATGTCTCTGAGAAACTTGGTCTTGTAGGTTATGCTAGTTTTTCCTCAAAAAAATATTGAAAAACATTTGAAGGAACATCAGAGATCATCTAGACTCAAACCTCTCATTTTATAGAGAGGGGAACTAAAGCTCAACTAAGGGAAATAATTCATCTAAAGTCACGCAATGAGTCAGTGTCAGAGCTAATAATTAAACCTAACTTTCCTGGATCAACGCTTTTTTTTTCCTATTCTGATACGGATTTAGAAAATTAGGCTGCACAAACTAAAAGTTTCTTCAGTGCAATTGTTGGTTTTATTTCTGCTTATACAAGCTGTTCCAAGTGTATCATTCCCCTTATCCCATCCATTCAAGTGAAAACTCACTATGGGATATGGTTGCAGAAGGATCTAGTTGTCCTGGAGTGGGAGCTGGTATATAGGTAAAGGAAAACCATCATAAGCTCCTTCCCTTACTCTAAACCTACACCACATCATGAAATATCACAGAGTTAGGGTCAGTATCTGGGAAAGACACTGACCTAGGAATCAGTTGCATTGATTTGAATCTGTACTTTGCCACTATAATGTGAATTCTCCCTTTGTCCTTCTATCAAGACCTTAGCTTCTCTGAATTTCCATTTCTTCATGTGTGAAATCAGGGGTTTGAGTGAATAAGAATAACCCCTGGAACCCCTCTTCTAAATCCTAAGATTTCATTACTATATTGATTAAAATATTTATATTTAATTGCTTATCTGTTTTTTTCTGGACCTGTGATTTCAGTAATTTAGGGAACTCCTGCTAAGAACTCCTTCTATCAATACTTTTGGCACCTTTTCTGTTATTTATAGTCTTGTAATAGTTAAGTGGCTATAGATTCAGGATGTATTCAAGGCTGGAATTGAATCCAGATTTTTTTTTTGACCAAAAGCCACTGTACCTTCAATGAATGAATCAATGAAATAAAGCATTTATTAAGTGCCTACTATATGTCAGACATTGTACTAAGCATTAGAAAAAAATACAAAAAAAAGTGTAAGAATGGGATGGAATAAACCAATGAGTCCAGTCCTTTTAAGCATGTACAACATGCTTGACTTACACAATTTCCATATGTATTTTGGTGCATGTGTAGACAACTTATTCTGATCCATTAATCATGTGATGATGGATGAGTAGCTTATTTGATTGGCTGTGGAACTGGAACTGGGATGCATTTCAAAGCCACTAAGCAGCCAAAGTGGGTCTCCTTGTTCTAGCTCTTTTTGGCTTGGTCACCTGTAAAGTCAAGAAATGTTGTATACCTCCTAAAGGAGAGAGAGGTCTCAGGTCTTAATCGGTCATCACTAGTCCACACAGGAGTCTGTATAGACATGGCTTTACTATCGCTTCTAACTCTCTCTATTGTGTCCATTCTTCCTGTAATAAGTAAAGGAGTATTGGAAACCTTCATGAATTCATGAGCTTCAAAAGGTCAGAATGGTGTACTGCCAGAGGTCCAGAACCTAGAGTCCAAATTAGATTTTGTAATTGGCCAAGCTCCAGACTTCTTGAAGTGAAGCTCTAGGGAATGACTTGAAGGATCCAATCCAAAAATGATTGGGATATAGATTAATCCAGTATTTGGAAGTGGTTCATGGGACAAATGTTTGTAGTAGTGACAGTAAGTTTGAGACTATTCGTTCAGGTGCTCTTATAATGGTGTTTGCCTACAGCTTCCAGGCTTCAGGTGCTTCCAGGAGGAGAGGAAGAGAAGATGTTTATGCTTTTGGTTTTGTTATATATTTGTGGTAAACATCCTATTTAGTAGGTCAGCTAGGTAGTGCATTAGATAGAGCACAGAATATGGAATTTGGTGACCTGAGTTCATATCTGGTCTTAGATGTTTATTAGCTATGTGACCACAGGCAAATCATTTAACCCTGTTTTCCTCAGTTTCCTCATATGTAAAATGAGCTGAGAAGGAAATGGCAAACCACTCCAGTATCTTTGCCAAGAAAATCCCAAAAAGGTTCATAGAGAATTGGACATAATTCTAACTATTGAACCACAGCCATAACAACTATCCCATTTCTAAAAGTTAATTGGTTAAATTGAATTAAGGCATTTATCACTGGCTTTTTACAGTGGAGAAAACATACCATAATGGGTGTTTGTACCAATGACATTAAGGAAAGTCATCCTAGATCTCTCAGGGATAACCTAGAAACATGAGGGAAGAGATACAATCTTGCTCTAGAGAACCTGACTCAATAGTGTGATTGTAAATTTTAATGAGGATTCCCAGATCTTATAAGCATTGATTGTAAGGAAATTCCTACCTTACCTCAAGAAGTTTATGTTTTAACAGAGGAAGGCAACATATATAGAAGGGAGTGTTTTGTTTAGAGATGTTACAGAGATAATGAGTGGAGTCATAGAGTGATTGATTGACAGGAATAAAAGTATTGATTTAAATAGTACATAGGTGGCTGATATGTCACAAAAATGGGTCTGAGGCAGCACTGTGGATCTAGGGTGGTGCTAGATTTGGAAAATGTTCATCAATCAAAAGCTGACAGTCAGAAAGAGATAGTACTGGGTGGGAAGTAGAGGTTGGAGAGGCAGGAGTTTGGGATGAAGATGGCTTGGAACTATTTGGTCAAAGGTGGGGCTGGCTATGGTAGATGCTCACCAATTAGAAGAACTAGGGCTCAGGATGAAAGTTAATTTTTCTATTCGATAGGAGCCAGGTGGGGTAAGGTGAGAAAAATTCTGAATTAAGGAAAAGTCCAAACAAGGGAGTGCTTGTTTAAAGAATTTTAATTTCAAGTTCATAAATATATCAAACCCAGACCATAATATTTTATTAAGGAAAAAAATGAGATTCTTTGAAGGAATAGATAAGAATCACTATGATGAGCATATCAGTTATTTACATGTAAATGAAGGCTTTAGAATATTGGAACATAATTCAAACTAGTCTACTCTTTATAATATTTAAGCACCCTCCCTTTAAATTGTTACACTATAAATTCAGTAAGGAGTTTTGTAAGGCAAATCAGCTGCAGTTTAGTAAAAATCATACCTGATCCAAGAATCTCATCCATGTCCAAAACAATTAGATATCCAGATAGATCCAGAGTAATGGGAACCCCACTATCAGTCACAGAAGCCCAATTTAAACAAAAGTTAATTCTTAGGTATTATCTATATTATATTAAGTTCCAAATGTGCTGATCTGACTAAATTTGAAGGGTAACTGTTATTTTCCAGGACCAATGGTACCACCTTGTTGCTTCTCAGACTGACCAGGGTCAGAGACCCTGAACTATATATCTGAACTAAATGGGAGTGCTAAGTGTGAAAATCCAAAGAAATCTATGTTGACCCAGATCAATCCTACACAGAGGTAGCACAATGTAATATAAATAGCCCTGAATTCAGGGTCAAAGAAATTATATTCTAATGAGGATTAGGTTACATCTGGGAACTTGGTTAAGAAATTTTCATTTTCTGGGCCTCAATTTTTCTTCAGTACTGGGGAAAATTGGATTACTGATTGATCCTAAAATGAGATGTCACACATACGGTGGAGAGTTGTTTCATAGGCAACAACATTTTCCAAGGTGATCAGAACTTGACTGAGATGTAATTGGGTAATATTTAACAAAATAAATTAAAATATAATATAACATAGATAATGCTAATGTGTCATTTCTTAAGTCAATACAGATGCCAATAGGAATCCCTATATACAATTTAATGACCCTGTTTCTCTTTGAGTTTGATACCACTAATCTTGAAGGCAGCTAGGTGGTTCAATAGATAATAGGCCTGGAATCAAGGAAGACCTGAATTCAAATCTGTCATTAGACACCTACTAGCTATGTGACCCTGGTTATCTTAGGTTCTTCATCTTTAAAATGAGAAGGAAATGGCAAACCACTCCAATATCTTTGTCAAGAAAATCCTGTAATGGGCTGAGGCTCGAGTTGATGCACTGAGGTCCCAAGCACGTGAAGCTAAATAGAAATTTATATATTTATATGTATACTCTCTCTCTCTCTCTCTCTCTCTCTCTCTCTCTCTCTCTATATATATATATATATATATATATATATATATATATATATATATATACTTGCACAAAGAGTGGGCAGGGACCATTCTTTCTCCAAGCATATATATTAATAGAGTATAGTCCAATTACTATTTAGCCTCACGTGCATCACAAAATCCCATGGACAGTATTGTGCTACTATAGTACACAGATAGAGTTGGATACAACTAAACAATAAACTTAAAGATCAAAGAATCAGAGAATTTCGGAATTGGAACAGACCTTGTCAGCCTAGTATAACTCATAAATACAAAAAATCCCTACTATAACACACATGGTAAGTTATCATTCTTTCTAGCTCCCAATTTTATAAAAAAGTGTGACTGAGGTAAGTTTTTTTCCTATCAGCTGCTCAGAATGTAAGTTTAAGTTGGAATCTTTGAGGAGCCTTGAGACTGGAGTGAGAAAAGTCTCAGTTGGAATCCAGACTTAGACATTTAAGTAGGTGGAAAAGTCACTTAGCTCTCTCAGCCTCAATTTTTTCATCTGTCAAATGGGGATAATAATAGCATCTATTTCCTAGAATTGTGTCTGGTCTAAAACTAGTTCAAAGCTTAGACCACCATACCATCCTTATTTCACTCCCTATGGGCTCTTTAGTAAGCAACTTATAACCTTCTCACCTCTAGGTAGAAGGGTAAAAATAGTGGGAGTAGCAGTGGTAATAATAATATTAGCAGTAAAATTAGTAATAGTAGCAATAGTAATACTAGTAGTAAAATTAGTAGTAGTAATAGTAATGATGATGGTGATAGCAGCAGTACTAGCAATAGTGATAGTCATAATATTAGTTGTAATAGTAACAGTAGTAGTAGTAATAGTAACAGTAGTTATAGCAGCAACAATAATAATATAACCTTTAAATGCATCTTCCTCGTAACAATCTTCAGGAATGTTGTTGTTTTAATAGTATTATAAAGGATGAAACTGCAACCTGAGAAGTTGTTTTCCTTGTGGTTACTTGACTAGTAAGCTTCAAAGGGGGAAATCTGCATCAAGGCCAGGTTTCATGACTCTCACTTTAGTCCTTTTGCTATCATCCCACAGGTGTCTCCTTTCACCCTTTCATAGGCAATGTTATGGCTTGTGTTGGACTCAGCTAAAGCATGAGTCATACCCAAAGATACAGAACATCTCTGGGACATTCTTCCTTCTAAATGGAGAGAAAATAGTATGCTCTGAAACATTGGCAGTCCCAGGGCTTTATCCCGAAGTGCCTTTAAGTTTCTATCCCTCCCTCCTCATCAGTTTCCTTAGGAGTATTAACAGAATGAGTCTTTCAAAAGCAAAATACTCATCAAAGATGGCAACCTGGATATCCTTCCAATGAAATCATTTAACTTAGCTAATAAGAGAAGTGCTAAACTTTTGAATGAGAACATGAAAAGGTTTAATAGAAATAGATGAGAATGAGAAGTCATGCACTGGAATCCTAGTTCCATCTTTAACTTAATGATGTGACTTCAGGCAACTCCACTTAGGGCCTCAGTTTCCCTTTTTGTAAAAATGAGAGTGTCAGATCTCCCTGCTACATTATTCCAGGTCTGACATTTTATGTTTTAGAATCTAAGTTCTGTTGTTCTCTGTTTAGGGATCTTTCTACTCCTGACAGTTTGTAGTTTTGTGACTTTTGGTAAGACTCAGGGTCAAGAGCACTGGGAGGTACCTCATGATCCATGTTCTCGATAGGCTGTTTGCTGTTCTCTATGGGCAATTCCTTCTCTTAGGAGAATAGACTAACTGTAACTGATCACTTTTACTTTTAATTTCTCTTTTCTTTCTGGGTACCCACACCAACCGCCCTGTGATGACTGCAGCCCTGGAAGAGGGAATGCAAAGCCAACAAATAATCCATTTTCAAGGTTTGCTAACAGAGAGGAGGCTCTATTTATGAAACGTATATTGTTCAGTTTCAGGGGGAAATCATGTAATCATTGCAGAGGGAAAGGCATGGAAAGTGCTTTATTTTGCATAAAAATCTCCTTGCTCTATGATTTATGTGACGGAATTTTTCAGGCCTGGAGAGGACAGGTCTCAGTTCCACACCTAAGGAAGGTGGGATTTAAAATGCAGAGAGAATTGCTGGCCAACAGTAAAACATTGAAGTTAAATCAATCTCAGAGAAAAGAGCAAGATAGAAATCTCCCTATCTCAGGGGGAGACCCCAGCACTGAGAGACAAACTTGCTGCCGCCCACTGCCACCTTTAACAGATACAGCACCATCATCAATTTGGTGAGGTCCTGTACCATATTATACAGATCAGAAGACTGAGCTGGAGGGGACCCTAAAGAACATTCTGTCCAACCCTTTCTTTTTTTGCAGATGAGGAAACTGAGACCCAGAGAGAAGGACCTTGGCCTGAAGTTACATAGATCATTGATAACATAGCCAAGACCTAAGAACAATTTCAAAAGTATGGCTCTTTATAATAAGTAATATGTTACTGGCTCCTGAGACAGTGGTCTCTAAACTCTTTTGATCATGTACCACATTAATAATAAAATTTAAAAAAAAAAAGAAGAGGTACCTCTACTATAGGTAAATCCATTTATTTGCAAATTACATCTATTTACAATAGTACTACTAATAGTATAGATCACCAACCTTTAACACAATACTAACTAAAGTGAATGAGATAAAGCTATAATACTTTTTAGTTGTAGAATCAGTAGGAAGTTACTAGAATTTATTGAGTAAGAGAGAATATGTTCAGATCCACACCCGAGAAAAATCACTTTGGCATTTGGGTGCAGATTGTATTGGTAAGAGGAGTGACTTGAGACAGGGAGCAATTAGTAGGTTAGTGCAACTATCCAGATGAGAGGTCATGTTAGCCTGAAGGAGCATAATGACTTTCTGAACTGGGAGAATAGGTTAGATTAGAGAAATATTATGGATTTGGAAATGACAAGATTTGGCAACTGATTGGATGTGTTGGGTGAGAAGTCAAAGATGAATTTGAAGTTACAAGACAGACCACATCAAAGGTGGCAGCTTGAGTGTTCTTGACAAAAATAGGACATTTAGAAAAGGGATGGGTTTGGGAGGAAAGATAATGTCATAAAATCTTCAAGGCATATTGCAACCCATCCATATTCCATACTTGCCTGTGCTGTGGAGCCCACTTTATCTACCCAAAACACAAAGAGCAAAGTGGGGCTTTTACTTACCGGTTACTTTCCTAGAGCTACAAAATGATCTAGGGGCTAGAGGGTGGACATGCTGGGAGAAGGGATTTTTTCCCAATGGCCTTAGGTAGCAGCTGCTATGAGCCCCCAGGGAAGGATTAGGTTATAAAAGTGTTGTGGCCCGTGCTCAATACAGAAGGGAACTAGACACTTGCACAGAGGAACTAGAGAGAGTGATGGAGGTTAATGGAAGATCTTGCAACTGGCTACACTGGGGAGGGTGCGATGTAACCCATCTTCTCATTTCTGAAAATGATCGATTACATATCCCTTGGAATCAGACCATGGTTCTCCATAAGATCCTGGCTACTGCTTTTAGAAACCACTAATTTATGAGGTAAAATAGAGCTTCCAATTAGAATTTTAGAGGGATTCACTACTGTACCCCGCCCCCCCAATCACCTCTTGAATTTCTTCAGCGACTTTACTAAGGATCCCTGAGGGAAGGGACCATTCTACTGGCAGCCCTTCTAATCCCAAAATCATCGTAAGGAGAATTCTCTGTTCAAAAAAAAGACTATCTATGAGGTGATTAGCACAAGTATCATTACATTCATTTTCCTTATAAGATATATGATACTCATACAGACTTTTTTTTGTTATTGATCAAACAAAAAGTTCACATTTTAATTTATCATTCATAATAACTTACAAAACAAGTATCATATATTGTACTAAGCAAGAGAGAGGTCAAAGCAGTCTCTGCTTTCAAGGAGCTTACATTCAAACAAGGAAAAAGACATGTGGATATACCTAGATTCATACAAGAGCCATCCAGAAGAGACAGTAGGTAATCCAGCAGCAAGGGGACTAGTAAAGATTTCCCCTAGAAAGGGATGTTTAAGTCTGAAACTTGGAAGTAGACAAGATTTAGAACTACAAAGAACATTAGAGATTGTTTAGTTTGAAGCTCTTAATCTTTATTGTGTTCTAGTCCCATTTTGGTGATTTTGTCACTTTCCATGAATTTAGTTATATTTTCATGTTAATGTTTCTCAAATATAACTTTTCTGCCCCAATTTCCAAGCTAGCATCTCTAACTGTCTTTTAAACATCTCAAACTGGTTGTCCAGTACACATATGTCCAGAACTGAACTTATTATCTTATCCTCTAAATCCTCTGCCTTCTTACCTTCCCTATTAATGTAAAGGAAAGACCCTACCAATCCCTCAGCCTCCCAAAAGAGATAATGGGCTCTTCACTATTTCTCACTCCTAACTCCATATTCTATATCCATGCCGTTGCCAATGCCTGTCTATTCCATCTTTGTGTCATATCTCAAATAAGTCCTCTTCTCTCCTCTGAAATTGCTTGGATAACTGTATTAGACTGAGTGTGGGTCTACCTACTTCAAGTATCTCCCCACTTCCATCTGTCCTCCACTCAGTCACTAAATCGATTTTCCTAAATGCAGGTCCAATCATGTTACCATCACCCCCATGGTCTCCTTCTCTCTCTTTCCCTTTTTCTGCTTCTGTCTGTCTCTGTCTCTGTCTCTCTATCTCTGTCCATCTCTCTGTTTATCTTCCTCTGTCTGTCTCTGTCTCTGTCCATCTCTTTCTCTCTTCCTTTTTCTCTTTTTTTCTCTCTCCGTCTCTCCTTTCCTCTGTCCCTCTCTTCCTCCCTCTCTCTCTATCTGTCTGTCTGATTCTCTGTGTCTTTCTGTCTCTGCCACTCTGCTTCTGTCTGCCTCTCCCTCTCTGTCTTTGTCCATTTCTCTGACTTTCTCCTCTTTCTGTCTCTGTTTCTGTCTCTGCCTCTCTCTCTGTCTCTGTCCATCTTTCTCTCTCTCTCTCTCCTCTCTCTTGCTCCCTCCATCCTTCCCTTCTTCTTTCCCTCCCTCCATCTATCTTTGTCCAGCTCTCTGACTTTGTCCTCTGTCTCTCTATCTCTGTCTATGGTCATATCTCTGTCTCTGTCTCTCTTTCTCTCTGTTTCTCTGTCTATCTTTCTCTGTGTTTCTCTGTCTCTGTCTCTGTCTCTCTCTGTCTCTTTGTCTGTCTGTCTCTTTTTCTTTCTCTCTCTCTCTCTCTCTCTCTCTCTCCTCTCCCCTCTCTCCCCCCCCCCCCGCCCAGTGTCATTAGCTTCCTGGCTTTTCCATAAACAAGATTTTTATGCCTGGAAGGCTCTTTCTCTTTTTCTTCACCTTCTGATATCTCTGGATTTCTTTAAGTTCTAACTAAAATTTCATCTTATATAGGAAGCCCTCATCAATCCTTATAAATGCCATCTTTTCATGGATCCCTCAATTATCTTTGAATCTCAAATATGCTACAGAAAAGAAAACCTAGTCCCAAAGAAATGATGACACCTAGAATCACTTGAAGATATATTTTGAACAAAGTCCAGAACTCCATCCATTTCTTTTAAAGATATAGGCCTTTATTGCTCCAAGCTTACCCTTGACATAGATAAAATTGGAGAGAGCTGGTATTTTCCACTTAGAGATGTCTACTGGTCATAAAGATTCTAGTTCTACTGCTTATGGGAATGTGGTAAATAGTCAGCCTTAACTTTCTACTGTGTTGATTTCTTTTGTAGATAGAAAGACCTGACATTAGACAGTTCTGCTAGCTTCAAGAGAAAGAAAGTTTTGCTTTCATCAAACAGACCATCATTTCCTCCACCATATATTTTAAAATTTTGTAGGGGGAAGGTTTGATATGGAGAGGGATTAGCAGTTGGAAGGAAAGGACATCCAAGAAAAAGAAAAGGAAGATGGCAGAGTAAAAGGAGAATTAGAAAAAAGGAGAGAATCCATAAGGGCGGAGTCTTGGTTTTTATTTTCTTAGTGTGGACTGAGGGTAGGATCTAATGTACTCTCAGCCAGATGAGTTTCCTTGCCCAGTCAGCAACATGAGAACACGTTCGAGCAATGGGTCTGTGAGGAAAACCCTCATTAATTAATAACTAACTATTGTCTGAGGCTCTATTGAGGAGTCCAGACCATGGAGTGAAGTCTCTTTTGTAAACAGAAGCTAGAGGTCTGTCACTGATTTCAATGAAGGAAGTCAAGTCTTTCCTCTGTGGCTGAGCTATGGCCCACAGGAAGGATTGATTATCTTTTCTGTGAGCACAAAGATGAGGAACATTTGGAGAAATATAAATTCTATCGACCGGCTGGGCACAGGTACTGCATTATTCAGCCTCGGGAATTAATGCACGAAGCTTGCCATTATCATTAAACTTTGACTGCAAATAATTCATGCTTAGAACTTTTAGAGGATATATTATTAACGATAACACCAGCAAAACCTGACTGACTGAATTCTTGGAATTTGGTGGGAATGACAGCTCTATGAGTCCTTCCATAGGAATACCATTCATTTTTAAAAGAAACAGAATGATGGAGAGGAAAGAGCCCTCAATATGGATTGAGAGATGCCTGAGTTTAAGTCCTGGCTTCCTAACTCTGTATAACCAAGCATCAGTGTAGTCTGTCTCTGACCTTACTTATTCTTATCTGTTAAATGGGAATGATAATAAGATTTTATTCTACCTACCTACCTCCAAGGGTTTTAAAGAAATTTCTTTGAGCAATACAGGGCCAAATTCTGTTGCCTCTGAGTACTTTGCGTATCAGCATCAGTCTTCCTAATCTGGCAAATGGTATCAAAACTTAGTAGAGGAAGGGATTATTGGTACAGAGGACAATCTATGATGGAGGAGGCTCAATTTATTGGGTGAAGCAATGATAGTACAGATGCTGGTTTTCTGGAGTTAGGAATGGAATTTCAGGGAACTCTTGACAGTCATTCTAGGAAAGGGAAAAACCCATTTCCCAAAAGCTGGCCTGGGATTGATAACTTGGAGCCTAATGGATCATGTTCCTGCCACCAGCAATGAGAAAACAGCAAGTTCTAGGGACAATGACCTTTGGGCTGTAGAGGAGAATTGTGCTCCTCTGGACATGGAGTTCTGGGTAAGACTCCCAGTCTTCCCACCACAATTATGACTTTACTATTGACTTAAGTTGAAGTTGTGGTCAATTAAAATCCCCAGATACTTTCACATGAATTGTTGAGTAGATCAAAGTATGAGAAGATGTTTCTGGCAGTGATTTGAAGAATAGATTGGAGACCTAAAAATAAATGTGGGTTTGGGTTCTGTCACCTTAACCCTCTTGCTTTTCACTCCAGATTTTCTATTATTGGAATCATCTGAGACTTCTAAAAAGGATGTACTCTTATGCTACTCAGAAAATAAAGACTGAAAGAAGCTAGCCTACAGGAGGAACCCTCCTCTTTCCCCATCCCTCATAGACACATTGGATCAATGTCCAGTAGTATGCTTTCTATTTATCTTCTTTCCCTTTCTCTACTCCCAAACAAGTCTTCCTCTGGTTGTCCTCCATATCTAGAATGTTCTCCCACCCCATTTCTACTTCCTAGCTTCCCAGGATTTCTTCACATTTAAACTAAAATCTCATCTTCTGCAAAAAACCTTTCTCAATCCTCCTTAACTTTAATGCCTTCCCTTTCAAGACTGGCCCCAACATACCCTGTTTATTTTATTTTTATGGGCAAGCAGGTGACTCGGTGATAATAATGTGCTGGATCTGGAGTCATGAAGAATCATATTTCTTACTCACTAGTTATATGACTCTGGGCACCCCTGTTTTCCTCAGTTTCCTCATCTGTAAAATGAGCTGGAAAAGGAAGCAGCAAACTACTTCAGTATATTTGCCAAGAAGAATCAGACACAACTGAAAAACAATAAAATCAATATATTGTTTGTAACTAATTGTTTCCATATGGTTTCTCTCACTAAATTCTGAGCTCCTTGAAAGTAGGAACTATTTTTGTTTTTGCCATTCTTGGCATCCCCATCACTTAACATAGTGCTTGGCATGTAGTGCTTGATAAATACATAATGCTTGATAATACTAATTTCTGTCTGATTCTTCCCATTCTAGGAATGAATAACTATTCTCTTAATGTTAATCATTAATCCTTATATTTCTCTCCATATCCCCATTTCCCATATATAACTAGAGGTCAGTTGTTTATAAACATGTATTTTGCTTGGGCTAAGGGAGAGTCAAAGTTTAGTTAAAATTAGTCATTGCCCTCACTGGAATTTATAGTCTAGTAGAAAAAGGTAATGCAACAAAATCATTTTTTAATTTAACTTGACAAGCATTTATTAAGTACTTGTTCTTTATAAAATATTATGCCAAGTTATAGGAGAGATGCAACTTTAGCTTTAATTGACACTTTTCTTTTGGGGGGAGCTGAAAGGGATAAATCAGTTAGATCTTGTTGGTATGATTGAGCTAGAAGATTCCAAAGTCTTCTATAGATAGAGCTTTCACTGGGTCTAGGGTGCTCCCTTTTCTCAAGAAACTGAGCCCAAGGAGTCTTAATGGAAGTATAAAGAAGCATATTCTCCTCCTTTCAAAGCAAGTCTTGTTTCTTGCTTTTCAATCCCATCGAGGAGCTCTTTAGAATCTTTCGAACATGGCTCAAAATAGAAAGTGATATGAAGTTAAAAATATAACTTCAATGAAGCATGGCTCTGTGTCAAAAGAACTGTTTCTGGTGCCTTATTATGAAAATGAGACAAATCCTGTTAGATGGAAGCATTTAAGTGAGCAGTCCCTGATATTCCCCAAGCTTGTAGGTGGCTGAGGCTCTGACTGGCCAACTGAGCAGCCTGTCCAGGGAATGGAGGATGTACCAAGGTAAAAGGAATCAAATCTTTTTTGAGGAGAGTCTGCCTCATTAATGGTAGCCATTATTGGCCTCTGCCTTTTATACCAAATAAGCTCCCAGAGAGGAAAAAGGGATGCTTTATATTTCAATAAGATTTTCAGTTTTTTTTCCCCACCCAATAGCCCTGAGAGTCAGATGGTAACGTGATTATCTCAGGGTGACAGATGAAGAAATTAAGGTTCAAAGGGAGAAGTAACCTGGAACATCCAATCTGAGGAACAAAAATGGAACTCAGAATTTTGGATTTACAGATTTGGAATCAGAATTTCCCAAGAGTTGGAAGAGGTCTCAGACACTATCCAGGGTAGGGATTCTTGATATTTTTTTGTTATGAATCTCTTTGGGAGTCTGGTGAAAGTTATGGACCAATTCTCATAATATTGTATTTAAATACCTGCACATACATATTGTTTATATGTCCACATACATACATAGTATATATATACGTATGTACATATATACATATATGTGTATATATATGCATATATATTATGTTTATATATATATATATGTATGTATGTGTGTGTATAAATAACAAAGGAATATCACAGTGCTTAACACTTAGAACAATGACTATCATCTAGTTAGTGCTTAATAAACGTTTATTGATTGAATGATTGAAGGGAATAAATTTGATAAATGTATTCATTCACAAAGACATAGACACACACACACATACACTCACAATATTTCAAGTTTTAGTGCAGATTAAACTTCAATAGTTTAAATTTAAACTGACTATTGAAACACTCCATGTATGCAAATACATTTTCCCCATCTCTCTTTCTCCCCCTTCCTCAAGATAGCAACCAATCAAATATAGTTAAACTTAAACATGTGAAGTCTTCTAAACATATTTCCATTTTCAAAAATGACCTATTCTTAATGAAGCCATGCCCTCTTTTTGTGATCACTATATCCTTTTTTCTGAACAACTTATTAATGATCCCTAAAGTGTTACATAGATAGACTTTAGCATTTACTAAGACTGTGTCATATGAAAACTCTTATGAAAGTATTGCCTTTTTATAACTTCAACCCGTTATTCCTATTCTGCCCCTGAGGGCCAAGCAGAATAAAACTAATCCCTCTTTTATAGGATAAAACTTCATATATGTACTTGAAGCCAGCAAGAATGTCTTCCCCTGCTTTCTTTTTCACTAGGTAAAACCTCCCTATTTACCTTTGGTTCTCTTATGCTTTATTCTACAGGCTTTTTACCATCCTTTCTAAAACATAGCTCAGAGAATGAAACTAAACAGCTTCCAAGTGAAGGATGACCAGGCCATTGATTCCTGGCTTTTAGAACTCTGTGGTTTTTCTCTGCCCAGCAGAAGATGCCACATCCCCTTTACCTGGGATGGGCCTTCTTTAATGGGTGGGCCACTGTCTACTGGTTGGCTTAGGGGAAAATGTGCTTACCTGTGGGAAGCTGCTGAGCAATAATTCAAATGAAAATGGCCTATTTATTATGATCACATCAAGCTGGAATGATTATGTTGCCTGAGGTGTAATTACTGCAAGCCCCAGCTACACCAGGTTCCATTTTGATGTTGGCAGCCCAGCCTAGACATAGGAGGCAAAACACTTTGTTTCTCTGAGAAAGACTGAGTTTTTTCCAGACATGACCAATGGATGGTCTGATCCCGGCAGGAATCTGTCATGGAGTGGTTATGTAATTTTGAAATAGTGCACTCAAGGCTTCTTTTAATGAAGGCACTCTTGTGTTGGTCAGAATGTGGAATCCAGAGAATCCAGCAAATTGTCTATTAAGGATTCAGAATATCTTTGGCTTGGAGAGTTCTACTTCTCCAAAACTGGGATTTGTTTTTTTAGAGGATAGATCAAAAGAACATGGATTCTGGTTGTGATATTAAGGATGGGGAAGAGCTTCATGGTGGTAGAGTTTGAGATCCAATGAATACATTACCTGGGGGGATCTCATCTTAAAAGCCATCTCTAATATCTGTGTTTTAAGGATGTTCTGTCTGAAGGGGTATGTGTGTAGGCAGGAAAGGAATTCTGACTTCTGGGAAATTCCCTGGCCCTTTATATGATGGTTACTTTAAAGAACTTTAGAATTAAAAAAACAAATTTGAGCTGATTGATGAAAATAACCTCAAATATTTGGATTTGAATCTACCAAATCCAAAATCTGTTTCAATGAAAATGTAGGCAGCTATTTCAAGGTAGTTGAAACTGCTTAAATAAATTTCTTGTTGTTCTGTCTTTTAACAATGTAGCTATTGAAAATGAATTTAGCCCTAATCTTATTTTTTTATTTTTTAAATAACTTTTTATTGATAGAACCCATGCCAGGGTAATTTTTTATAGCATTATCCCTTGCATTCACTTCTGTTCCGATTTTTCCCCTCCCTCCCTCTGTCCCCTCCCCCAGATGGCAAGCAGTCCTTTACATGTTGAATAGGTTACAGTATATCCTAGATACAACATATGTGTGCAGAACCAAACAGTTTTCTTGTTGCACAGGGAGAATTGAATTCAGAAAGTATAAATAACCCGGGAAGAAAAACAAAAATGAAAATGAAGTTAGCCCTAATCTTATGGAGGTATTATTTCTTCATCTGAAAGAAATGAGATCAGACAAGATGATTTCTAGAGCTCCTGCTAGCTCTGACATTCTATGTTCTAAGATCTCTCTCCGTTTTGATATTCTGTGTTCTCTGCTTTAAGTAAAAATCCCTCCTGGTGAAAAGCTAGATGTAACCACAGAGTAATGAGATTGAAATTTAGGTACAAGAATATTCATCTAGGATTTAGGAGATTTGGTTTCAAGCTTTGGCTCTATCACTCACAGTGAGATCTAGGTTAAGTAACTTAGCTTCTGTGCACCTCAGGGTTCTATTCCATACCACAACAAGGGTGGTTACATGATCTCATGTTTGAGATGAGGGGATAGGCTAGATGATGTTCTATTCCAGCAGTAAAACTAGGATTTTTTTTCTAAAGTAGGGGTCTTACAATTCTGAAAATCTTTTTTGATTCTTAGAATGAACATAACTGTACTTCAGTTCATGACTAAGGTGCTATTTGGAATTGAGCCACTGAGCCACATGAGCAATGTATTATACTGTGCCAAGAAAGACTCCATTTCTAGTTAGGAAAGGCATTTGTGTTGTCTCTCATTGATTTTGTTTTTCTTGAAAAGACAAATGTATTTGTAAAAATTGTCCAAACCCCGCAGTATAGTTCTTCAGGACAGCTTTGTGTTTGTCCAAATATGTGGCCACTGGGGGCCAGCATTCTTTCCCTGCTTGCTCCATCTATGCTGCTCAGTGGGGACCCCATTCACTTGGTGTGTGAAAACACCCTCTGAGGGATCCCAGGTTTCAGGTCACATTTTTAACCTGTTGGCTCTAGCTGCACTTAGGGTGTCTTGGAATAGATTCAACAGACCATGCTGATTCCCTTCTGTACTAGCTTTGTACAGAGTGGTAGAAGAATCTTATTAGGGAGGGAGAAGGACAAAATTAGAGCTGAGTGAATGACTAAGTCAGTTATGAGCATTGATCAAACATGTGATGTGACTACAAGAAGTATTGCTCCACATAAGAGACCTCAACTGAAGAAAAACATGTTTGTAGCCTTTGTTACTATTCAGATCTATGATGTCACTAGTAGAGGGAACTTCAAAAGAGAAATTTTCCTTGACCAATGCCAACCAGCAGCTGTGAGCTGTCTGGGGCTGCTTATAGGTTACATGATGATGATGATAATGATGATGATGATCGTGGTGGTGGTGGTGCTGGTGGTGGCGGCTAATATTTCTTTAGCACTCAGTATGGACCAGGCATTGTAATAAGAATAGAGGTATAAAAGGAAGCAAAAGCTATTGAGTCACACAATTAGAAAACATTGGATGCCAGGTTTGAATTCATTTCTTCCTGACTCCAGCCCCAGAGTTCTTTCCACTGTGCCATCTACTACTATAACGGGAGAGGCAGTGATTAATGTCTGGTTCTACCTACCATTCAGGATCTTTCGGGCCTTCAATGTTATGTATATTATCTTGATCTATTTCTGGCCCAGAGAACAGGGCTTGGTAATGTCTCCCAATTCTGAATTACCAATGACTAGCTATGACCCATACTCAGTCTTAGTATAGCACCAAACTAAACCATGTCTCTTTCTTTGTTAATGGTCCATAATCCTCTGGATACCTTCTTTATAGAATCCCAGGATCCAAAATCTGGAAGCTATCTTCAGGTCGAATCCAACCTCTAGCTGAGAAGAAATCTTTTCTATTGAATCCCTGACAAGTGTTCATGTAATCTGTAGTTGAAGGCTTCCTATGGGGGGAAGTACACTGCCTGCCAAGCAGCTCGTTCCACTTTTTGATAGCTCTGTTAGGAGGTTTTTCTTTAAATGGAACTGAAATCTACTCTCCTATAATTTGCTATCACGGATCCTAGTTCTCTGCCCCCTGGGGCCAAGTACAATAAGTCCAAACCCCTTTCTCATATGACAAATTCTGAAATTGTTGAAGACAGAAGTTATGTTCCCCCTATGTCTTTTTTTCCCTCAAACTTAAACTATCAGATAAAAAATGATTCTGAGATCTCATTATTTCTGGAATTTCCTCCAAGAAGATATTTTCTGTGGCTCTTCCCCATATTCTCCCAAAATCTTACCATAAAGTTGTCCACCCAAAGTGCTAGCCATCTTCCTCAATTGCTTCCAGCATTGAGAAGTGGAACACTCTAGTAATCTATTTGTCATCTGTCATTTTTTTCTTTGGAGTCTTTCATTAGGTTTATTTTGTGATTTATTTGGCATTTAGTTTTATTTATTAGTTTTATGTTGCAGCCTTCATTCACCTACTCCATTGCCTTCTGTGTGATGCTCATCTTTAATGCTTTGGAGTTAGGGCTGTTCCATTTCTTACTGTTGTACATGCATCACTGAAAAAATAACTATATTGAAAAGATAAGATGTTGCTGCTATGGGAAGATAAAGTCAATAAAAGTGTTTGAAATATCCTAGAATTCTTCTGTTAAATTCTGGATCTTCTTCATGACCCATCAAATTTGAACATCCCAGTTAATTCAGTTGATCTTGGTATATAGCCTGATTCCCATTTCCTTTCTCATTTTTTTCCTTCTCTAATTATTGTCCAGTTCATCAAGATCATTCTTAAAATGTGATGGTTAAAACTATATTAAACAGCCTTTTGATGATCACCTTTCCTATTCTAGATATTGCCTTCCTTCATGTAGTCTAAGATCAGAGTACCTGTTTTGAAGGTTTTGTAATATTATTGAATTACTGAATTTGTGGTTCACTAAAATTTTTAGTGCTTTAAAAAAAATCTACAGACTAGTTCTTGTGAATGCTTCTTTAGTGACTAAGCTTCTTTTTTGTTTTAGAGTTTTGAGGTCCCACTGCATACAGGGAACACTACTGAACTCATTTATTCAATTATAATGGAGCCTTTCCTCCCTTCTTTACCATGTGACCTATATTATAGGATCAGATCAGGATTGATGTTGTATTTAAAGAAAATCTAGGAACAGGGAGCTGATTCTTTATCCTTGATATAAGATACAGTGGCAAGTGAGTGAGATACTGTCATATGGAAATATTGGATTAATTTGTTTTTGAAAAAGAAATGAAGGATGAATTTTTTTTTCCTTGCAGTGCTAGGAATTTCTTCTTCAAAGTTGGGAATCTTTTATCACTACACTTGATCCCATTTATTCTTTTGATGGTGGCCACTCATTTCATCTAGCTGAATCACTGATGACTTCAAGAACCTTTGAATATTAATATGTGGCACAGATCTGGTTGGAAAACTCACATAAAAGTAAAATTTTTTAAAGATTCATGAATGATGAGGACAAATGCCAATAGGATGTGGTACAATGAACCTGAAGGCCAAGGTTCTGATGAATGCTAAAATATTTCATAGTTAGATCTTTTTTAAACTTCCTTGGATTACTTGGAAATAGAAGTGGTCTGATCTGTACACAGATACTTGGGACTGGACTGATGATTGACAGAAAAACTAATGGGGTTCTTTGTATTATAGGAAGCAGGCACATCAATGTACTCTTGGTGGAGGTGAAAATTTGAAGAGTCATTTCAGAAAGAAATCTGAAACTGTCATTAAATATATTCTCTGATCTAAGAATGCCACTCCTAGATCTATACTCCCAAGACATCAAATAAAAGAGGAAAATGACTTACATGTAACAAAAAAAAAAATTATAGCACCTCTTTTTTGTAATGAAAAGAACAAGAAACTACAGGAGGCAAATAATTGGGAAATAGGTGCACAAATTTGTAGCATATTAATGCAACAGAATTCTATTGAGCCATAAAAAATGACAAAGGAATGATTTCAGACTATCCTGGGAAGACTTTTTTGGCCTGATGCAGAGTGAAATGAATAGAACCAGGAGAACAACTACACTTTCAATACGAATGACTTTCAAAGTCTTTACAAGTTTGATTTATTCAATTTTTAAAGGTCCAAAAATAGGGAATGCTACTCACCTCCTGGACAGTGAGATGATGGACTCAAGGTGAAAAATGAGACATTCATTTTTGGATATGGTCAATGTGGGAATTTTTCTTGTTTGACTTTTCACTTTTGTTATATGTATTTTGATTTTATTTTTAATTAGGGAGTTGGCAAAAGGAAAAAAAAATACTTGTAAATTGAAAAAATATCAAAGTTAGAAAATACCATAGACAGAATCAGAAAGCTCTCTCCCACAAAGAATTTAAATGACAATATTACTCATTGGCTCAGAAATCTTCTGTAGCTCTTTCCTGGATAACATATGAACTTTTTAGCCAGGCATTTGTAGTCCTTCATAATCTGGCTTTCTAATTTTATTTCACACTACCATCATTCTTGCAGTCTATTGTCCCATCAAATTATATTGATAACCACTCTTGGATTTTATCCTGCCCTCTCCTATCTCTGTGTCTTTTCCACTTATTAAAATCTTTATCTTCTTTTAAAGTCCATTCAAGTGTATGTCTTCCTTCTTCCTTGAATACTTTCTTTGATCTCTCAAGCATTTTCTTCTGCCATATATTTTCCTAAAGCACTATATTTAGATTTTTCCTTTCTCCCTGTCAAATTCTATGGAGTGTGCATAACCTAGATTTTGTCTCTGTTTCCTAAACTCTTTCCTGAACATGGGGTATAGTTCCCTAGACAGCATCAGTTCCTTGATATTGTGAATTGGTTTTGCCCTGCATCCTTGTTTCCTTAGGGATAAGGTTTCTGTTCCAGCCTTGATGGTGTCTCCTTGAGAAGGTGAGATAAATTCTGAATTTCCCAGGGGACGGCCTGAGAGGAAGCAAAATGAATTCAGTTCTGATGTTCTTCGAACTGAGGGACTATCCAAAAAGTGGTATGCTTATTGAAAAGTCCTCAAGATAGCATTTGGTTCATATAAACCCAGAGACTCATTCTGACCCAACTGAACCAACAATTATTTCCAACTGAGGTTACATAAGGACTGCCCTATTTTTTTTCTTCCTAGCACAGAGCCTTGCATGCCATTACCAATTAATAGTCATTGTTTTAAACTGGATGGAACTGAATTAAGAAAATTGTGCCCTTAAGTCTAGATGGTTAAGATCTCAGGACACATTATCGGGAACCCCAAAGACCTAGAAACATAGATTAGTAGAGACCTTAGAGATCTCTTCCAATTCTCTTATTTTACAGATGGGGAATCTGATCCCCAAAGAGGGGTAACAACTATAGTTCAGCTAAGATCACATGTTGGCAGGCTCCAAACAGCACAGAGTATTAAATCTAGGTTCAAAATTCAAATAGGTTCAAATCTAACAGAATCAGAAAATCATGGCATCATTTAATCCCAGCATGTGAGAGAACTATAAGGTTGACTTTAGTGGTTCCCTCATTTGATTGATTAGGAAGATAAAGCTCAGTGAATCATAGCTATAGAACTGTCTTCACTTTATGGTTAGGAAAATGAAACCCTGAGAGTTTAAGTGATTTATCCAGAATCACACAGGCAGCCACCATAAAAGCAGAATTTGAATTCAGAACCTTTGAATCAGTGCCGTCTACATATACCTATAGCAATTTAAAGGCAAGAGCCTAGATCTCCTGACTGCCAGTCTACTATTTTTGTTTTGGAATCACTTGGGGTTGTGACTTGTTTTGGGTGATACATCTAGTGTAGGTATTAGAAGCCAGATTCGGAGTTCCTCTTGCCTCCAGGGCTGGTGCTCTATCCAAGGATCCTGAATGGTAGGTAGAACCAGACATTACTACAATGCCTGGTCCATGCTGAGTGCTATAGAAAACATCAGCTTTCTCAAGTCTATTATTTTTTAAATGTAGCCTCAAGTGCTGTCTAGGCCCAGTTTTGACACACTTCAGCCTATCTCCAATTATCTAACCTAAGGGTTGACAAAGAATTATCCAAATAATCTCAGATAAGACTGCAATTGAACACTAGTGATATAATTGTTAAACATTTTAAGAGTTCTGTGAATCAAAGGAGGTAGGTGATCTATGGATGGCTTCTCCTTTTCCTAAGCTATGTTGGATAGAGATGAGGATACCCTATATGCTATAGCTACTGTTCTTTAAATCCTTTTCACAGGAGAGAATTCATGGAGTCCTTCATGGGGCTCATTTCCATCATATGCCTGAAGAGTCTAGGTTTCATGCCAAATGACAATCCTACCCAGCTCCTTTTCTGCTCAGCTTATGAGGAACATCTGGTTTTAAAGTGTCGCAATTTTAAAACATATTATAATGCTCATGGGAACAGAATATCAACAACTGTCTATTGCGGCAAACCACACGTCTGGAAAACATTCCTGCAAACTGAGTTCTTAAATAAACATAAATCGCCCATAACCCATGATGCAGGACAATGTTCATTTGTAAATGGAATATTTAGACCAGATGAGGTGCAAATTCTGGTGCTTTCCATCAGATTGTCAAAGGGGGGAAGGAAGAACCTTGAATCTTTTTCTGGAGTCCCAATGGAGTTCCATGTTATCTCAGGCCCCCTCAGTTATCTCTGCAAGCTGTTAACTTCTCCTATGCTGTCTCTCAACTACAATCACTTTCTACTGCTTTTGGCTGGGCTCTGATGCAAATAGTCTAGAAAAAAACCATTATCATTTATGACAGGAAAGGGAAAGGGTAGATAGGGAAATGGTGATAATGATTTTAAAAATAATTTTTAATATATCTTTTGTTCTTAAATCACTTAAAATTTCTCCTGTGTCTTCCTTCTTCTCCCAGGGAGCTAGTCCCCATAAGACAAAATATTTTTAAAAAAATATATGTAAGCAAAATAAACACACCAAAGAATCTCTCAATGGCCCACACCTGTGGATTCTTTCTCACTAACTCTAAAACCCAGTATAAGGAAGTGTCTTTTTCTATTTCTTCTGTGGGACCATGCTTATTCTTAACAATTTTTAAATGTTCATTTGCAGTTCTTTTTTGATGATTGTACTTTCCATTTACATTGTTGTAGTTATTGTGCATGTTGTTTCCTTGGCACTGCTCCTTTCATTCTGTATCAGTACATATAAATCTTTCTATGCTCCTCTGTATGTATTCATCATTTCTAATAGCACAGTAATATTCCATTATATTCACATGCAATAATTTGTTTAGCTATTTCTTAATCAATGGACACCTACTTTGTTTTTAGTTCTTTGCTTCCAACAATTTTGTTATAAATATTTTAGTTCATGAAAGATTTTCTTTTGTGCTTTCTTTTATTCCTTTCCTCCCTTCCCTCCTTCCTTCTATACTTACCTTCTTTCCTTCCTTCCTTCCTTCTTTCCTTCCTTCCTTCCTTCTTTCCTTCCTTCCTTCCTTCCTTCCTTCCTTCTTTCCTTCCTTCCTTCCTTCCTTCCTTTCTTCCTTCCTTCCTTCCTTCCTATCACCTTCTTGAGGATGTTAATAATTATTTTTAACCTGTCCTAGGATTTAGCACTAGAAGGAACTATAAGGTCATCTAGCCTCAAAGTGTCAAACATGTGGCCCTGGCTTACAACATTCCTGAGTGCCTCCTGAACCACATTAAAATGTAATTGGGAAATATTTAACAAAATAAATAAAAAGTACAATAATTTAGATAATATTACATTATAAAGCTAAGGTGATATGTAATGCACCAGGACACTCCTGTATGGTTATTGGCACTGATTTCTATTTGAGATTGACATCACTGATCTAGCTAATCTTCTCACAGGATCATGGGACTTTGGTGGCAAAAGATTAAAGATCAGCACTAGGCACTATAGCCTAATGGATGAAGTCTGGGTTTAGTTATAAGAACTGGATTTAAATCCTGTTCCTGACACTTGTGACCCTGGATAAATCACTTCATGTCTCTGAGATTGTTGATAATAACTTGTACTACTTAGCTTACAGGGCTGTTATTGTGAGACTCAAACAGGATAGTAAACACTTGGCAAATGTCGAAGTAAGAGGTCAGTTATTATTAACTAGCTGAAACATCTTCAGTATGTCGGGCTAAATGAAGGTGAGCTATTTGTCCAAGGTCACAAAGATGTCAGAGAGGGTATTTTAACCTACTTCATGTTCACATGTTATTGGTAAATATCATAAGCAGGATTGATTATATTTCCTTTGATTCTAACTTCATGGGAAAAGAAAAAAAACAGATTTAAATAGAGAGATAACTGAAACTTTATTCCTATGAGACAGGGAATGAAATGATTATTAGACCCATTTTACAGATGAGGAAACTGAGGCCCCAGCTCACACAGTTACTGATAAATCTTATAGGCAGGTTTTGATTATACTTCTTTGCTTCTAAATTCATAGGAAAATAGTAAAGCCCAGATTTAAAATATAAAGATAACTGAAATTTCATTTATTGATTTCTATGAGGCAGGGAGTGAAATGGTTGCTAGTCCCATTTCAGAGATAAGAAAATTGAGATTATAATTTGCAAAGTCTCTTGTTGAAGGTCACACAATTAGTGTCAGAGTTAGGAATCAAAACTGTGACTTATGGTTCTCTTGATTCCAACATTAGTACTCTCACCACTGCCTATAAACTCATATCCTTTTTTTCTGAAAGTTAATAGACTTCTTTAGTCCTGATGGACACTTAGATGACACAATGGAGAGAACATCAAAACTGCAATCAAGATTTGATTCATATCCAACCTCAGCCACTTACTACTTATGTGACCCTAGACAAGTCACTTAATTCCATTTGCCTCAGTTTCCTCAATTGTAAAATGAGCTGGAAAAGGAAATGACAAAGCATTCCATTATCTTTGCCAAGAAAATTCCAAAAGCGGTCATGAAGAGTTGACAAATGATAAAACTAAATAAAACTCCTAGTCAGCTATCTTGGATCTCCTAAGTCAAAAAAATCTGCCTTTGATCCTGATAAGTGTTTAATTTGTTCCCTTTTGAAACTTACTTTTTAGTCCCCTGCTCTGAGTTACGTAGAGAACTCCTAGGGTGTAAATTCTAGCTATTTTGACTAATAGTAGTTCTGTAAGTTACACAAAAGCTATAAGATAACAGCTAGATAGCCTAGTGAATAGAGTGGTGGATTTGGAGGTAAAAAGACTTGAGTTCCAGTCCTGCCTTGGTACAATTACTAGTTGTATGACCCTGGACAAGTCATTAAAGCTCTATGGGATTCAGTTCCCCTACTGGTGAAATGGAAAAAATAATAGCACCTGCCTCCCAGGGGGTGTTGGGACAATTAAGTACAATAATATTTATATAGTGTTTTGCAAACCTTAAAGTGCCATATAAATGTTAGCTAATATTATTCTAGAAGGAACAGTCCAGGATACCCCATATTGCTCTGAAGTGGACCAGCTGCTCTCTCTCCCCTTCTCCAGCCTATGAAAATGAATAGTTCCCAAATGCCAAACAGATAACATACTGTCCTTAAATACTCTTGTGTAATAATATTTATTATTAATTCTAAAAGGTCATCAAATCCAACCCTCCAATGCACTAGGCAAGGCATTCTTAATGGTCTCTGGACTGGCCCTTACCATCTGATTTCCTTGACCTGAAGTTTTGTATCCTGCCCTCAGTAAATATATAGATCTGAGCCTAGCAAAGCTGCTCCCAGTGGTATACAAGACAAGTGGTGAATAAATGACTTGGGCCATTTGAATGAGCCCTTCACAGCATGGGCTCAGGGACGACTGTACCTTTACCCAGGTCCCTGTTTTCACCTTGATGTTAATTCTGCTGTGGAAAACCTTTCACTAGACTCCCCAATGGAAAGGAGAAATCTACATTTAAATAGAAGCACTGCATACAACTCAGTCCAGAGACTTGGTAAACTGAATCCTCGTGGGATAGAACTAGGTCTTGGAAAAACTGGAGAAGAGAGAGGAAATACTTTGAAAAGGAGTTCACAAATTTCTGTGGGGCAAGATTGGGGTGTTGGTGGTGATGGAATAAAACCATTCTCCCTCGGAGAAAATCTAGGAAAGCAACATTTTCTGCAGAAAAGGGCTATTAGCTGGGATGCAGCTGGCTCCAAAGAACAACTTGGTTTCATCTCTGGTATTAAAACAAAAAAGACAAAGGGCAGATATTAGGGTGTTTTTTTTTAATATATATCAATAGTTCCAAACCTCATAAAATATTAGTAGCTGCATCAGCTATAAAAATTAATGGCCACGGATTCTTTTGTGGCACCATCTTCAATTTCATTTTATCACAATGTTTTCAGGCCTTGTCTTTCGATCTGCCTAAGTTGTTTGGTGTTCTGATGTTTATGAGCTTCATAAGCTTGATAAGACAGAGAAGCAAGGGGAAAAAAAGACTCTAACAAAAGGCTCAGTCTGATTCCTTTACATCAGAGTTTACAGGGGGAATAGTTACATTGTGATAATACATTGCGATAACATGGCGGAAAAAGAGAAGGAAACTCTGGCCTTCATTCATGGCATTGTTATAGTCTGACTTATTATTTTTTTTAATAGCAAGGACTAAAAAACTTCTAATTTCCTCAGGCCTAACCTGGCCTTTTAAAAATGCTTTCGGGCCACAGTGAGCACTCAACTCAATTTTGCATTTGCATTTACATAATATAATTTTTACCATCAATTAATCAATCAACTTTAAATTCCTAAAGTGTCCTACAAGTAATAACTACCCCCAGGTGCTAGGAAAAGTTAATTTCCAAATGCAAAGGCCACTTTGACTTTCAAAAAGCTGAATCAAGTTTCAGATTGGTTTCCCAACCAAGAACGGATTTGAAATTCAACAGTGGTTCAGAGGTTGATAGTGCCCCAGAATGTCCAGTGGCAATAGGCAAATGGATCCTGAGAGCCAAGGGTGGAAGGGCTGTAGGCGCTGCAAAGTTCCACATGTGCAAGAAGACAGGACTTCTACCCAGATGACATATAAGGGGCTATGTTGAGCACAGAGGGAACAAAGCAGAAAAAATAAATTAGTTCCTGCCTTCAAGAAGCTTGCAGTCTAATAATATACTTCATTTTATGCACCTTAGAATGTTAATTGCTATTGTCATTGCCCTTGTTACTGTTACTGATATTGTCCTCATGGCTCAGAGGAACCTAGTGACACAGTGGATAGAGCACTGGGCATGGAGTTAGGAAAGCCTG
This sequence comes from Antechinus flavipes, assembly GCF_016432865.1. Taxonomy (NCBI): domain Eukaryota; kingdom Metazoa; phylum Chordata; class Mammalia; order Dasyuromorphia; family Dasyuridae; genus Antechinus; species Antechinus flavipes. The sequence continues at coordinate 79,108,164 of NC_067399.1, forward strand.
AGTTCAAATTTGACCTCAGGCATTCATTAGCTGAATGTACAAGTGACTTTCATTTCTGTCTGCCTCAGTTCCCTCAAGTGTAAAATTAAGACAATAAAAGCACCCATGTTATTGTGAAGAATAAATGAGATAATACTTGTAAAAAAAACTAGCACAGAGTAAGCACCACATAAATGTATATACTCCTCACCCTCTCGCATTATTATTATTATTGTTTTAACAGTGGCTATTCTAGTTCTTTACTGCTTGAAAACCAGGTGTGTTACATTTCATCCCTCCTTAGGGTTCTCTGGTACCCTGAGAGGGTTGGAGGGTTTCTGACCTTTGCTATTGGCTCAAGCTTTCATAGATTGGGTTTTCCCAATTTAAGGGGCCCAAGCACTCCAGTTCCATTTAACCACTTAACAGCTGAATCCACTTTTACAAGGGAATATTTGCTTCAAAGATAGAACAAAAGTAAGCATAGAAATATTTTCCTTCAATACTTTAGAACATATTCTCCCCTATACCAACTTGATCTCTGGGGAGGGGAGGGAGATTAGCTTCACAGTTTAGTTTAGTTCCTTATTAGCATTAATGGTAGTAAACTCAAGGTAAATCCTTGGATTTACCTTCAGGGATCTTAGACTTCTCAAGACTTCCATGCTAGATTGGTAGTAATATCCAGCCTAAAATCTGGACTTCCAATTCTCCATGGCTTCAATGGCCAGATTAAAACTCTATTCCCTGTATCTAGAACTGAAAATGACAGATGAAACAAGACCCAAGTCTTAAGCCCTTTTCTCAAAGTCACAGTGGCTAAGGGGAGAAGTTAGTGGCTCTCAGATTCTGCTCCATTCAGTGTATAGTTCAGTATCTGGCCTTCGTCTTTGGATGGATTTGAAAAGAGGGAGTGACTGTGCCTTCAACAGGTAGAATCACAAATGTAAGCTGTTTTAACTATGGAACCAATGAAGAAAGGAATTGTTCCCAACCTCATGGTAGGTCAAATTGGAATGTCCAAGCAAGCTCCAGTGTTTTTGTCTCCTAGAAGCAGGTCCTTGGTATCTCTAATACAGGTATATTCATATTGGATGGTACAAGTATGACTAACCTAATTAAATTGTTATAAATCATTAATAATAATAGAGATAATTACATTATTTATATTATATAAGCCAAGGGACCTGAATTTGAATTCTAGTTCTACCACTTATTACCCATATAAATTTGGACATATCACTAAACAATTATAGTTCTCCAATTTTTATCTGCAATAATAACAAAAACAACTAGCATTTATATAGTATTTTAATGTTTACAAAGCACTTTACGTGTTATCTCCTCTAATCATTCCTGTAACCCTATAATTATCCCCATTTTACAGTGAAAGAAACTGAGCCTGCTAGAAGTTAAGTGGTTTGCCCAGAACCACACAACTAGTAAATGTCTGACAGAATTTGAGATGTGTTTTCCTCCAACTGGAATTCTCCATCCACTATGTGGCATGTTATAAAATGGGAGACTAGACAACATGCCCCCTATAGTCCCATTGGATTATTAAATCTCTTATCTTCTATCCATGATGTGTGCATGATAAAAGATGAAGCTAGTAGGAGCAAAGGAGAGATGCAAAGTATTTTTTAGAAATAAGAGAACTTTGTCACCTGTGGGAACCACAAACTTCATAGATGAAGAATTGGGCCTTGAAGAAAGAGGAGATGAAGGTGAGGACAGATTGTGTTGCAGCCAGTAGAAATAACCTGTGAATGCTCAGAAGCCAGAGGATATAGTAGTAGCTGACAATCCATTATGGCTGAAATGCAAAATGTTGGAAAAGGAGTACATTTCAAACTACTCTCTGCTGGAAAAGGAGTAGCATGAACTAGAGCTGGGAAGATGAACTGAAGTTAGATTCATTATTTTGTGAGTCTCAATGAGGGCCATTATAAATAGACCAGACATGTTGCAGCCCATCTTTTTCATGAATGTAGATACAGGCTTGTGGGAGTGAGTTGCATGTATACATATGCATGTGTCCATATAGCACTTTGGAGACTGATCAGTCTGACTGCCAAACTAGTTCTGAGCCTATTGTGGTGTTCTGAGAAAGACTTTTAAAGAGACATCATAAGACAATTAATTTTTAAATTATATTTTATTTTTTCAACACACAAACTTTGGTTGTTTTTTTCTGTTTATTTCTCCCTTCCTTAGAAAAAGAAAAAAAAAGGAAACCTTTTGCAAGAAACACACATAGTCAAGCAAAACAACTATCCACATTGAATATATTCCCTCAAAAGTGTGTTTCATTATGCATATTCAGTTGGTTGGATCAGATTTTTCATCATAATTCATTTAGAATTGTAGTTAGTCATTGCATTGATCAGAATGTTTCCAGAGCCATTCATTTTTTCCCTTGTTACTCTTATAGTCTAAGTTGTTCTGGTCCTGCTGATTTCCCTATGTATCACTTCTTCTAAATCTTCTCAGATTTCTCTAAAATAATTTCCTTCAAATATTCCTTAATTGATGGACTTTATTAGTTTCCGTTCTTTGCCACTTTAAGAAGGGCTGCTATAATTTCTTTTGTATATATGTGTCTTTCCTTCACCTGCTTTTTTTTTTCTTCTTTTTTTGAGGATCATAAATTTAGAATTGGAAGGGACCTAATCTTATAGATACAGAAACTGAGTGAAAGGAGATTACATAATTTGTCCAAAGTAAATCATGGAAATAGGATTCAGGGAATAATGCATTGGAGATAAGACAACTAAGATGGTGAGGGGATTTGAAATCATGTCCTATGGGAAGAGGGGGAGTATAAAAGAAAGAAAAGATAAGGAGAGTTTAGGACAGTTGTCCTGAAGCATTTGTGGAAGGGGAAGAAACTTATTCTATTTGTACCCAGAGAGAAAAACTAAGTACATGGTTGGAAGTTGCAGAGGCAGATTTTAGCTTGATATAAGAAAAAAGTTGTCCTAAAGTAGAATGGGTTATCTAAAGGGATAGTAAATTCTTTACCACCATAAGTCTTCAAATAAAGACTTGATGACTACTTTGAGGGATTTTTTTGTATTAAACATTAAATTTGTTTTTTATTTTTTTTCAATCAACAAAACCTATTTCAAACATGGTTAGTCAAGTAAATAGGACATATGTTAAATTTTATCACTTATCATTATATTTATATACAATATTTATGTATTTATATTTTAATATATTATATCATAAATAGTTACACATTATAATTATAATTTATTACATATTGTATGAAATAGGTATTATATAACATATATGTACAAATGTGTATATATATAAAACTCATTAGAGACATGATAGTTGAGTAAATATGATACATATTATATGGAATCTAACTTGTCATATATTATATAAGATAGGCATTGTATGACATGCATGCATGTGTATATACATGTATAAAACCCACTATAGACATGATAATTGAGTAAATAAAAATACATTATATGGAATATATCACACATTTATAAGATAGCCATTATACAACATGTTATGAATATATGTGTGTGCACATGTGGGTATACCTGTAAATGTATGTAGACATACTAGAATAAATACAAAGTTGTTTAGAGAAAAAGCCCTAGAAGTTGGGGAATCTAAAAAATTTACATATAGAAAATTGTGCTTGGGGAAAGTAGGAAGAGAGGAAAAGAGGGTAATTTTTCAGTATTGATAATTACAATACTTTTTTTTCCAACTTTTCCCCTTCTCCCCTTCACCCCTTCCCCCAGATGGCAGATTAACCAATACATGTTAAATATGTTAAAGTATAAGTTAAATACAATATGTGTATACATGTCCATACAATTATTTTGCTGTACAAAAAGAATCAGACTTTGAAACAGAGTACAATTAACTGTGAAGGAAATCAAAAATGCAGGCAGACAAAAATAGAGGGACTGGGAATTTTATGTAAGTGGTTCATAGTTATCCCCCAAAGTTCTTTCCCTGGGTGTAGCTGGTTCAATTCATTACTGTTCTATTGGAACTGATTTGGTTCATCTCATTGCTGGAGATGGCCATGTCCATCATAACTGATCATTATATAGTATTGTTGTTGAAGTATATAATGATTTCCTGGTCCTGCTCATTTCATTCAGCATCAGTTCATGTAAGTCTCTCTAGGGTAGCTCAACTTGAACCAAGGTCTTCCTGAGTCTAGACTGTGCTCTATTGTGCTGTAGATGATAGATAGATAGTTAAATAGATGACTGTGTAGATTGGAGAGATAGAGAGAGACAGAGAAAGAAACAGAGAGAGAAGGAGGAAAGAGAAAGAGAGAGACAGAAAGAAACAGACAGATATATAGAGAGAAAGACAGAGACAAAGGCTGACAGAGAGACAGAAACAGACAGAGACAGAAAGACAGAGACAGAGAGACAACTAGAGAGAGAGACAGAGGAAGAGAGAGATGGAGACAGAGACATAGAGAGAGGCAGTCAGAGAGACAGACACAGAGAAATACAGAGACACAGAGAAAGAGACAGAGAGACAGACACACAAAGAGACAGAGAGACACATACACAGAGATATGTATAGAGACACATAGAGAAACATACAGAGACACACAGAGAGACAGAGACACACAGAAAGACACACAGAGAGAAACAGACAAAGAGAGATAGAGAGACTGAGCGAAAGAGAGCCAGAGAGTGAAAGAAGAGAAGAGAAGGGAAAGTTAGATCAGGTTCAAAGGATTTTAAAAGAGAGTAGATTATCTTTTATCTGAAAGACAATAGAAAGTCAGTGGAATTATTGAGTAGAAGTATGATAGTATCATAATTTGTACTCAATCTGGCAGTTGAGTGGAGGAGGAATTGGGCCAGAAGAAAACTCTAGGTTAGGAGCAAACTTTCTTATGGAGAAGAAAACTTAGCAAAGTAAATAAATACAAAATTCATAAAAAGGCAAATTCAAAGCCATTTGTAGTGAAGTATAAAGAATGTCTAGAAGAAAATCAGGAGAGGCCTCTGGTAGCAGGTGGTTTGAACTGAACTCTGAAGAAAGCTTGGAATTTCACAATGCTGTAGTAGATCCTAGGAATAATTTTTCAATTTGTTTTGTAAATAATATCTAAATGGAGACTCACAACAGCTTTATAGGGCAAGAGGGGCAAATATTACTAGCCTGTTTTTAATCAATGATGAACTGAAGTTCAGAGGAAGGAAATTACTTGTCTAAAGTCACACTGATAATCGGTAACATTGTGAAGATTAAGGTCACTGACCTTAGATCCTATACTATATTACCACTGATAAATGTGTTCTTCTCAATAGCTTTTCTTGGAGTTCACTCAGTATATGCACCTTTACAAGAATAGTATTATTTGACATTTCTAGAGACCCAGTAAAGCATAAGTAATACAGAATTAAGCTTATATCTACTTAGTTCATTTTAATACAAAGCAGCCCATGATGATAAAAGTTTTTGTTTTTATATATAGGATTCTAGAGCACAGTCTACAAAATACATGAACTCTTTTATATGATTCTTAGTTCATTAACATAAATATTAAGCAAAACCTATAGAAACATGTGAAGATATCAGTCAGAGCTCTAATCCCTTCCCCCCTCCTCCCCCCCCCCCCGCCAAAGACCACAAAAGACAGAAATAGCATCACTAGATTTTGTTTGGATGAAGGAAAAATAAAATATATAATTGATTTGTATGTGATTTTAGCAAAAATATAAAACTCTGTTCAATAAACTCTGTTGGTGACATTATAGCTAGTTAATGAGAAAAAAAACAGGTGAAAGAAGAAGGAAAAGGAGAAGGTGAAGAAGGAGAAGAAAAAAGATGATGATGATTATGATGATAATGAAGGAGGAGGAGAAGGAGGAAGAAGGAGAGGAGGAGCAGGAAGAGGAGAAAGAAAAGAAGAAGAAAAAGAAAAAGCAGAAGAAGGAAGAGGAGGAGGAGGAAGAGGAGGAAAAAGAAGAGGAGAAGGAGGAGGAGGAGGAGGAGGAGGAGGAGGAGGAGGAGGAGGAGGAGGAGGAGGAGGAGGACAGAAGAAAGGAGGGTTGGTTAAACTAAATGACCTTTAAGGGACTTTTCTTCTTCATACCTATGATTTTGCTGAGTTCATTTTAATGATAGAAGACATAGGCCCTGTGGAAAATGGGTGACATCTGGATGTATCATTCAGAATGAAATCAGAGCTGTTGATATCAGAGCAGATTAATGAAAAGATGAGCCTGGACCATGAGATCTTGGACTCTTAGTTATTCAAGGATGATTTGGAGTCCTCTTTTTTCTTCTTTATGTGTTCCTTTTCAGTGTTCAGGGTATAGACAAAATTTCAGGACAAGAAGTAACACTCCAGTCCTTCCATTTGGATTCTATTAGCAGTTTGGCCAACAGTTATGCTAGAAACACAATGAATAGTGGTTTAAAGTAATGGAATTGGGCATTATTTATGATACCACTTATTCAAAATTTAATCCATTCTTAGATAAACAAATCTAGAATTCAATATTTTATTCCAGTGTCAACCATTTAATTCAAACACTCACTAAAGTAATTCAAGGAGAGAGGGTAGAATCTCTCTTATCTAAGAGGATCAGATAAGGCTTCATGGAAGAGGCAACACCTAAGCAGGAGCTTGAAAGAAGACAGCTATTTCAATAAACATGCATGTGAAAGAAGAAAGGAGAACAATATATGGGCCTGTTTGGCAGAAGCATAATGTCAAGCTTAATGAGGTTTCCATTTTTGGATAGTTATTGTGAATTTCAGCTAATTTCCCTATTACTCAAACCTAGTTCTATGCTAAAGAATGAATGATTTAACACAAATTGTGTTAAAATTGTATCTAATATTTTGTCTCTTAAGGGAGGGGAGGAGATGGATGTATTTATGAAATGTGGATGCTATGCCTTCATCTATTAATATCTCTTTAATTTGTTGGAGAAGAACCAGATTCTCATGGGATTTGGAGAGAGGGGTGGGGTCAGACCCTTTTGCTAAAAGGTGGTCAGAGAGCAAGAGAAAGAATTGGGAATATAGGAAATGCTTGGAAAGGAGGATGTTTCATTAGGGAGCCTCAGGATTGTTGAGAGTGGGAGGAATGGTACTTATTATATTTTTGTTGAATTGAACTAGTCCTGAACTAGAGGATGAAGCTGTGGTAGGAGGCTTTGTAAGGAACAACAGTGAAATGTGTTAGAGAATTTGGAGGTCAGGAGCAGGTGTACTCAGTTAGTCTCTAGGAAAGGAGACCTTATATAAACTGAGAAGAGCCTTGTAGAATTATTTTCTAAAGGCATTGGATTCCCCAAACCCATGTCCTACAATGCAGTGCAAACTGTGCCTAAAATAATGGGAAGGTGGGAATGTAACCAAGATGGTAAGATGTTAGATCTCTCAGATTCCCACTCACTCTGAAATACTATCTGGGACCTGGGACAGGATTTTATTTATAAGAAATCATAGTTCAAAAAGTTTGGGGATTTAAAATTGGAAGGGACCATGTATGATATTTAATAAAATCCTTTCCTCTTGCACATGAAGATACTAACACAGAGAGAAGGAAATAAGAATTCCCTAATGTTATACAAGATATTAAATGACAGTCAGGATTTGAACCTAGGGCTTCATGTCTATATACAGTATTCTTTCACTGATAATAATGAGGCTTAATAGCAGACGGTTGGATCTTTCAAAAAGCCTATAAAAACTCCTAGGAACATCAGCTTAAATGTCCTGGAATTTACAATTTATCTTAAATGATTTATATGCTCCACACTATCATATTTACACTGAAAAGCTACAGCTGGCATAACCCCAATGGCTGACAATTATAAATTCATATGACCCTCCCCATTCCTTCTATACTGTCCTTCTCATCTTCTCTCCCCTCCCTGTTTAATATGCAAAGGAGACTTGAACCTTCAGAGTGCCAAAGGGTAAATAATCGGGTAATTGATCTGAGATTTGTGGATTTTACCTCAAATTTCTGTTTATGGTTGAAGGTCGTAAGCTATACAAACCCCTATTGATCAGAGTCTTCTTTGTTTAAACAAAACCTACTGTATTTATTTGTGCTGTTCTTCTAAAGTCAAACAAAAGGGGACAGTTATAAGTAGATCTCGGCATGACACTGTGGCCATGTGGTTCATTCACTCACTATACAGATGTTTTCAATCTGTACAGTTTGTCTTTCCTTTCCATATGAGATGAAGCAGGCTTGATTTAGGCTGGGAGAGATGCCAAAGGGAGAAGATATACCATTAACCCTTCCGAAACAAGTTTGGATTCTCTACTTGGAGATAGGAACTGATTCTTTAGGGTAGAAACCTTCCCACAGAGGAAGTTTGTATTTATCTGAATCTTTGGTCATCTTTGTTGCCCAGAAAGACAATCCATATTCTTTCTGTAGCCATTGTATTTCTAGAGGGATTTCCTCACCGAACATGTTCCATTTCCTGGAGTTCCTTTCAAGATTCCTGCATTGGATCCAGGAGAGAAATTCCCTTAGGAAACTAAAATTTGCCAGCGACCCATTCTGCTCTGAAATCAGGCCTAAAAGGAAACAGATCTGGGCCCCTTCACTTTCCTCTGGACAAGGGCAGACAGCTCCCTCTGCAAGAAATTTCCCCCAATTTCTGCAAATGGTTTTTCTTAATGATGAACTAATAACTTCTTCGCCGCATCGCAGAGAAGAAATTGCTGAGTTAATGCTGTTGGTGCAGGATCTAATTCAATCAAGGCACCATAGGGTGTTGCACACCCTTTGCCAATAGTAACAACTCTTGACTTTCACAGGGAGCCGTGTGGTTTGGCAATCCAAATCGGAATTGATTGGTTTTTTCCTTCCACCCAGGCTCGATTGAAATGAAGAAATTGGCTCTTCTCCAATTGGTTTCATAACTAGGCTTGGGTTAGAGTTCTCTGCATAGACCCAGTTGCTGATCTAAGTAGGTTAATGAAGCCATTTGAAAATACAATTATTCAACAATGGACCAAGAACTAGGAAACTTGAGCTCTAGTTCCTCCTCTGCTGTTTAACTTATTTTATTACTTTAGACTATTTTTTTTTCCTTTTTCTTTGCATCTCATTATCTCAACTGTATATCACTTTTAAGGTTCCTTCCAGCACTGATAACAATTTATGTTCTAAAATTTCACCAAGTTTTAATATTCTGACTTCTAAGGTGTCACCCCTTTGTAACATTCTGTGTTCTAACATTCTTTCTAGCCCTGACATTCTATGCATTACATTCCCTTCTACCTCTTCTACCTTCTTTCTTTTATGTTCCAGTTCTTATACTTGAGGTTCAAAGGATTCTTCCACTTCTACAATTCTAAGATTTTATTCAAGTTCAAAGTATAAGAACATTTTTGGTAGCATTTTTCTTCCTGTTCTTTCTTAGAGGGAGGGGAAGATGCCATCCCATAAAAATAGGTTGAAAGCATTTTAATTTGTATTTTTATTGTATCATTCCTTGTCTGACTTTTATCAGACATAGTAACTGTATCTACATTATATCAGCCACATGAATAAAAATAAAAATCATACTGACATTTGGTCTTCATGTTTCCTAGAACTGGGTAGTTAGAAAACCCAAATGACTGAGTTTTTCACTTTCTATCCAGGTGTCACAAAACACAGTAATTTAGGCATTCTTTTTATATCATTTCTTTTTATTTTTTTAAAGTTTTACAAATGTCTTTTATTTTTCCATAACAGTCATTTCAAGATATACTCTACCCTTCTATTCAGTGCAACAAAAAGAAAAAAAAAGTAGTTAAAAAATTAACCAGCACAGAGGATATTTCTAAGAATACATATAACATGCTACAAACATGGTGAGCTACTAATTCATCAAAAGAAGAGAATTGCAATTCTTCATAACTTTATTAGGACCACAAATGGTCATTTATTGCAAATTGTATGTTATTTTTAAATCTTTTAATACTTTGTTTCCTCTACCCACCCAACCCCAATCAGACTATCTTCCAAAAATAAACCAATAATTACATGGAAGATGATTTTGGGTTTAAGAACTTTGAATCAAGAAGTTATAATCCTGCATATATTAATTATGTGTACAGACATTTATATTGCTGTAATGATAGATAGGTAGATAGATAGATAGAGATATTAAATGCTTTTTTGTGTCTGGCATGAATAGTAGGGAAGCAAGATAATTCCTGACCTCAAAGGGCTTAAATTATTTTTTAAGTGTGTATAATGTATATATTTGTATTTATAAATTTATATACAAATATATGTATATATTTGTATATGTGTATATATCCCAATTATATGCAAATTTTTAACATCTCTCTCTCTCTCTTTTTTCTCCTGAGGCAATTAAAGTTAAGTGACTTGCCCAGGGTCACACAGCTAGGCAATGTTAAGTATATGATGTCAAATTTGAACTCAGGTCTTTCTGACTTTATGACTGGTGCTCTATCCACTGCGCCACCTAGCTGCCCCAATGTCTCTTTTAATTCAAAAAATTCTCTTTCCCATCTTTCCCTCACCCCTTAAGAAGACAAGTAATATATCAACTATACATGTGAAGACAAGCAAAATACATTCCATATTAGTCGTGTTGCAAAAGAAAATGTACACATAATAAGAAAAAAGAAAAAATATTTAAAAATAGTTAAGTTTCAGGCTGCACTCAAAGTTCATACTTTCCCTGGAAGCAGATGACATTTTTTTATCATAGATTCTTTGGAATTGTCTAGGATCATTATCTTGATCAGAGTAGCTAAGTCATTCACAGTTGGTCATCATACAACAATTCTAATACAAGGTTCTTTTGGTTCTGCTTACTTATTTTGTACGAGTTTATTTAGGTCTTCCCAGGTTCTTTTGAAACCATTCTGTTTGTCATTCCTTACAGCACAATAATATTCCTTCACATTCATATACCACAACTTGTTTGGTATGTTTAGCCATTGGCTGTTTAGCCATTTCCCAACTGGTTGGCAATCCCTGAGTTTCCAATTCTTTGTCACCACAAAAAGAGCTGCAATAAATATTTTTCTACACATATGTTCTTTTTCCTTTCTTTGATCTTTTTGGGATATAGATCTAGTAGCGGCATTTATGGGTCAAAGGATATGTATAGTTTTATAATCTTTTAGAAGTGGCTCCATATTATTTTCCAGAATGGATGGACTATCTGTCATTTTATTTTTCTGTCAGGTGAGTCAATCCGAGAAGTGTGAAGTGGTTATCTCAGAATTGTTTTAATTTGCCTTTCTGTAACCAATAATGATATAAAGCACTTTTTTTTCATTTGACTATTGATGACTTTTATTTATTTTTCTGGAAACTGCCTGATCATATCTTTTGATCATTTATCAACTGAGGAATGGAAGGTGCTTGAATTCCAATAAGAGAAAACAGAATATAAAGGGGGAATGAAGAAAGAGATGATCTTCCTTGGATAACATAATATAGAGCTAGTGGCTAGGAAGTGAAATAAAGGCTTGATTCAAAACAGTATAGGGGAAAATTCAGTTATTAGGACCCAAAGTGGTCCCATCCTATGGATTCCAACCTTCCAGTAGAGAAAGAGATAGGGACAAGGGCCAAAGTGAAAGGGTCAAAATTTAGAGCCAGTGGCTGAGAAGTCCTTATGTATATTGCCTTAAAGTGTTTCAAGCACTGCTCTATACATAATTTCATTTAACCCTTACCAGTAACCCCCTGAGGTAAAAGATAACAATTATAATAATTTCTTTATTTCCCTAGAATGTTAAAGTAAGGTTTACATAGCCTTTTCCATAATTCTCTTGTGATACAATTACATAGGTAATGAAAATATTATCTCCATTTTATAGGTAAAGACATTAAATCACAAAGAAGAGAAATTAGTATCTAAGGTCATAAATTCTAGTCTCTTGACTGCTCCTCCTATATACACTTCAGGGAACACATTCAATTCAGGGAGAGTTAATATTTTGGGATATGTGATTTTCGTAGTATATTAGGCCTCTACCATTATAGATTCCTAATCTTTCTTGTCTCTTAATAGTGTGATCTTGGAACTACTATGATCCTCAAACAATTTCTCCTCTAGAAACGCCACTTCAGATAATGAGGAATTCAAAATGAAGCCAAACTGCTGCAGAGAGGGCAAATTTTAGTCTGTCCTTGAGCCATACCAGAAGTCTTTCTGACTTGGTATGACTTCCTGGCTTTCTTTCCACTGGCATCCAAGAGGGAAGAAAAGTGCTGTTGTAGGATAGAAGAGAAGGAAAAATAAATGAGAATAGGGGAAGATGAGAAGGAAGAAAGAAAGAGAAGAAGAAGAAGAAGGAGGAGGAGGAGGAGGAGGAGGAGGAGGAGGAGGAGGAGGAGGAGGAGGAGGAGAAAGAGGAGAAGAGGAGGAGGAGAAAGAGGAAGAGGAGAAGAAAGAAGAAGAAAAGGAAAAGGTTTGAGTAAGGCAGATTAACATTTTCTGATATTTTTTTTTCTTTCTCAGGGATTCTCTTCCCCTTTCTCTCTTTGTTTCCTACCTTTTGTGATCACCCTTTTTTGATTCCATCTCTTCTGCTCCCCATATACCTTTCATGTCAATATATCTTCTTGTCAGTCTTTCTACTTCTGCTGGTTTAAACTGGCTTCAAAGACAGCCTTCCCATAGGGCTGCTCTGTGTCCTTTCTCAGAAGCCTGTGACTAGAAGCCTTAGAACTGGTATTAAATGGTTTAAAGTCACCCCTCTGCCAAGTACTAGCTCTATGGCCCTGGGCAGGTGACTTCATCTTTCAGAGCTTCAATCTCCTCCTCTGTAAAATAAGGATTGCAATCTTTGCCTTGCCTCCCTCTAACTGCTTTTCGAAAGTTTGATTGAGATAACCTAACTAAAGTGCTTGGTAACCAAAAGAGAGCCTCTAAATGGTAGCTCTCATTGTTAACTCTGTGACACTACCTCTGTCAGCCCAGTTTGCTTATTTGTAAAGTGAACATAATAGTTAGCTGTTCTGAAAGTCATAATTATTTGTAATTTATGTTTTAAAGCTGCTTTTCTTGAGATTCTCTAGATGAAAGAGACTTTATCAATGCAAATATTATTGCAATTAAACTGTGTGACTAGTCAAATTTTCATGTAATCCAAACCTCAATCTGAGATCTGATATGGTGGGGCTTAGATGATGAAATTAAGGTAACGTTAACATCAATTTGTGTTAACAAGATCATTTAGATAGGAAAACCTACAGGACATTTCTGTGCCTCTGTACTGATGTGAAGAATTAGCTATGGGACACTCTCATCACTATACAAAAACAAAGAGGCTTAAATAGCATAACTGATGAAACACTCACATCACTGAGAACCCTCTCATTGTATAGAAGAAACCGAAATCAAGAAAGTTGGATTTCACCAGGGAAGGGGAAAATGAAATGCCTAAGGCAATATGGCTAGTAAGTGATGAAAGTAGAATCCAATCTTAGATTTTCAATTCAGTCCACTTTAAAAAACAAAACAAAACATTTTATTTTCTCCAAATTACATGCAAAAACAATTTTAACATTCTTTTTTTTTCAAATTCCAAGATTCAAATCTTTCCCTCTCACCCCCTTCCCATTAAGAAGCCTAACAATTTGACATGTTATACAAGTATAAGCATGAAAAACACATATCCATGAAAGTCAAGTATGAAAGAAAACATAAAACAAAACAAATACCAATAAAAATAAAAGGAAGGAAAGAAAAAAAGTATGCTTCAATCTTTTCAGATTTCTCTTGTTTTTGTTTGAAGATAGCACCTTTCATAAATCCTTTAGAACTGTTTTAAATCATTGTATTTCTGACAATAGCTGTCATTAACAGTTGATCATCCTACAATATTTCTATTACAATGTGAAGTCTTCTCCTGATTCTGCTCATTTAACTTTGCATCAGTTCATGTACATCTTTCCAGGATTTTCTAGCATTCTGCTAATCATTTCTTGTAACAGTAGTATTCCATCACATTCATATACAATTTATTTAGCCATTATGCAATTTATTGACATCCCCTCACTTTTAAATTCTTTATCAGCACTTAAAGAGCTAATATAAATATTTTTGTACATATATTTTTTTTCTATTTGATTTTTTTATCTCTTTGGAATATATGCTTAGTGTTTTTATTCTATAATCCAAAGCTTTGCATGATTTTTATAACCTTTTGGGCATAGTTCCAAATTACTCTTTCCATTTATTTAACATCTATTATATGAGAGGCACTTTCCTCAGCACTTGTAATGCAAAGGTAAAAATAACATGATCCCTAAAACCTGCAAATAAGTCCATAACTTTTATAGAAAGTCTCTCCCACATAATTCTAATACCTTTCTTCTCTTATTTATTTCCAGTTTTTCCTATATATAGCTTATTTGTAAATCTTTGTTTTCTTATTAGTTCCTCTATTAGACTGAAAGCTTCTCAAGATCAGAACTATCTTTAGCCTTTTTGTATTTCCAGTGCTTAACACAGTATCTGGCACAGAATTGATGCTTAATAAATGTTTATTACTAACTGACTGACACAGATAACTGTAATATGAAGTGAGATCTTTGGGGAAAAATGATTTAGAAAAAGTGTTCAAGAGCAAGGATTGGCCTGTGATTTCACTAGCAGAGAAACTCTTCCATAAAGAAATTCTTTTTCCTAACTCAGGAAGACCCCTACTCTGAGATTTAGTCATAGAGAGTGGTTCTCAATTTTTCATTCTCCATATCTTTAAACTATTAAAATTATTGAGAATCTGTCCAAAGTATTTTTGCTCATGTTAGATAGATGGATAGATGTGTGATAAATATATATTTATGATATTAGAAATAAAAAGAAATAATTTTGACTTTGTAGAGCCCCTGAAAAGATGTAGATTTGTAGAAAACCTGAAAAGTTTTCAGAGAGCCCCAGAATTCTCATGGACACACATAAGAACCATGGGTCTAAGATGCTCTAAAATTAAGTGACTTGCTTATGCAGGATCTCATAGCCAGTATGTTTTAGAGATGGAACTTGAACCCAGAATTCTTTGAAGAGGGAGAAAACTCTTTCAGCTGGGAGATCAAGGTTCCCCTTCAGTCACTTGGTGTCACTCCCTAGAGTAGGAGCTAGTTAATTAATGATTAATTAATGAATGGTAAATTAACCTAATTTAGAAGATATTCTGAAGCTATCCAGATATGTAGCGTGACTGCCTTATGTGCCTGTGAAGATGAATCTAAACTAGAATAATCTGAGCCACAAAGCCATTTCTGAATTTAGAAAATAGCACATGGGTGTGGTTTCTATGTGCGTGTGATGGGTACTCTTCACACCACAAACAGAGTAGCCTACAGGGCATTTATGTCTGCAGTGACAGAAGGAGTGTAAGTAAGAATGACTGAGTAGTAGCTGAGACCCATCTCTGCTTATGCACAGAGACTGATAAATCTACAAAGTAGAGCTAACAACAAAGACTTATTCATATATTGTGCTGAGTGGAGATCTGAAATAGGAAAATGATTTTGGATTTGGACAATTGGACATTCCATCTCTTCTTCCCACTTGTGGGAAGTTTTTGTGTCCTCCATTTTTTTAGTGATCAAATGCCTTACAAATGCCTTATGCCTAGTGTTCTAGATGTCTAGATGGTACTTTGGATAGAGCACTGAATCTGGAGTCAGGAAGACTTGAATTCATATCCAACCTCAGACACTAGCTGTATGACTGGACAAGTCTTAACCTTATTTACCTCAGTTTTCTCTTTTGTAAAATGGAGATAATAGCACCTACCTTCCAGAGTTGTTCTGAAGTTCAAATAAGATAAAATGATTAGCACAGTGCTTGGCACATAGTGCTACATAAATATTAGATGAAGAAAAAGAGGAAGAGGAAGAGGAGGAAGAAGAAGAAGAAGAAGAAGAAGAAGAAGAAGAAGAACAACAACAACAACAACAACACAACAACAACAACAACAACAACAACAACAACAACAACAACAACAACAACAACAAACAATAACAACAAGAAGGTGGGGGTGGTAGGGGTGGTGGGGATGGTGATGATGATTAAGTATTGGACCTTCCAGTCAGGAAAACTAAAGTTCAAATCTGTCCCCAGATGCTTCCTTGCTGTATATCTGTCTCATATCCTGGATTGTTTTCTCTCCTTATTTTCTCATCTACTAGCTTCCTTCAAGTCCTGGCCAAAATCCTACTTTTCATAAGAGACCTTTACCAATCCTTTTTAATTTTAATGCCTTTCCTTTGTTCCTTAGTTACAATTTATCCTGAATATAGCTGGTTTATACATAGTTATTTGCATGTTATTTCCCCCATAAGACTGAGAGCTTTTTGAGAATAAGGACTGACTTTTGCCTTTCCTCATAAGAGCCCTGGCCAGGATCACATGGTCATGTGTTAGAGATAGGTCAGAGAATTCTGGACTTCCCCAATTCAAGGTCAACTCTCTACCCATGATGTCATAATGCTTCTTTAAAATACTCTTTAAGTTCCTGGGCATATTCTTTCCTTTTGAGAAATAGTTGTTGGCAAAAGGGTTGTCCTTGGAGCAAGGACAATATAGGTTTAAGCATTACCTTTGATACAAGACAATCTTTAAGGATCTCTCAGGCAGCATTCTAAAGTTATAAGTTTCAGATGAAGTAATAATTTGCATAGGTTGTGTTGGGGGAAGGGTTTCCACTTCAGAACTTTCTAACATTGATGAAATCAAAAGTTGGAACTAAATGTGCGTTTGTATAACATACATATTTATATATAATATGTATGTACTATTTAATATTGTATATTTATTATACACATAATACTTATATGCATTTAGTTCCAACTTGCAATTAATATATGCAAAAGGGCACATAGACATGTATAGATATTATATATATGTGAATATATGTATATAGATTATGCATATATGCATTTATGTGAATATATGCACACATACTCACATCCATACAATATAAAGCTTTAATAAGATAAAAAGTTCTCCAAGACTCCTTTTTGGAATCCATCACCCAGCTTTTGGTACCTATATATATATATACATATATGTATATATGTGTATATATATATATATATATATATATATACACACACACACACATACATACATTTGTATATCTTCTCCTCAAGGTTCTGATGCCTTTTCTCCTTCTTAAGAGGACCCTGGGCTTTCAAAGTCTGTATCTTAGGAGGAAAAACTCCTGCAAGTCTTGTAAATTGGAGATGGATTGATGACAGACTGTCTCTAAAAGACCAGTCTAGAGAAATGCAGATTATCAGAGACTTGACCATGAGCTCCTGTCATTAATAAAATCACTTACCAAGACTGGAAGAACTGGACTTAGTCTTGGTGAGAGTTACTTGTTTCAAGAAAATCATAGATCATTGAAGTATTCTTATTCTTATTATATTATTAGTCTTTTTATTGTATTTGTGTGTATGTGTATTTGGCGAGTTCATCAATGAGTTAACTGCCTAATTGTTGGGGAGTTATCCAAGAGGGTGAATGTATATCTAGGAAACTGGGAATTCCTACAAGAGATAGAATTGGCCATGAAAGGGCCTGGCTAGACAGTTGGGAATTGAAAGCTGGTAGGGAGATCACAGGCAGTGAGTGGGGCTCTGCTGCCATCTCATTTTGTAGCAGCTGGAAGACGCTTTGTTGCTGAACAGTTTGTACATTGAGTTTTTTCCACAGCTGTCAAGTCCAATTGATTTTCAGTCATTTTAACCTGGTAGGATCAGCAAACCTGGTCCCTCAGGTGCAAACCCAGCACAGTGAGGGAGCTCTCCTGGTGGACTGATTTTACCAGTTCTTTGAAAATACAAAGAATGTGTTTATTTGCCTTTTTTTCCTCACTAGAGCAGAAAGATTAATGATAATGAAGGGAGCTGTCTTTATTGTATGAGATCTAGATTTAGATCTAGCAAAGACCTTAGAATGTATCTAGTCCAATTCCTTCATTGTATGGCCCAAGAAATTGAGTTCTAGGAAGTTTAGTCACATATATATTAATTTTGAGAGATGAGATTTGAATCCAGTAGCAATGGCTCCACATCCAAGAAGATTTTTATTCCTCATTGAACCACATGGTGACTTCATAGCTTGCTATCATAAATATGGTTCATAATGTCATCTCAAAAACTAATGCATTTAGAGGAGCACCTGTTCATTTTATCTCCAAATACCTCTTGCCTCAGTTTCTTCCATTCTATTCCTTGGCTCAAGCCCTTATTGCTTCTCTCAGATTACTATAAATGCTGAAGTATTTAGGGGAGGACTCGAACTTTTGATGTGAGGGCTTGAAGAACCCTTTTTAGGACTGCTCATCCATTTTTTTGTGTCTACCTGTCACCCATCTCAGAACTTATAATTTGTCTAGTGGCCACACCTAGGTAAAATCAATTGTAGGGAGCAGCTGAGTGGCCAGTAAATAAAGCCCTGGAATCAGGAGCTTCTGAGTCCAAATTCAACTTCAGACACTTCATATAACCATCTGCTATTAACCCACATTATTATTAGTGAAAGAATATTATACATAGACATATGACCCTGGGTAAATCACTCAATCCCAATTACCTGGGAAGAGGTGGGAACACTAGGCAGATGGGCTAAACCAAGTTGAAATTGCCAGGTTTTAACTGGCAAGCCTCAAAACCATTGGTGAGTTGGGGGACTGTCTACCCCATGCATGAGAATACTTCTCTCTTTTGGAATGGGCAGATGAGACAATTTGTTCCAATGGCCATGAAGATGATTGAAGTAGGCACTGTGGAAGGCTTAGAGCTTGATCAGACATCCAAGATACCAAGATCATCCACTGCATTCTGGGCCATTGCCCATCATCTTGACTTTTATTTTGCCACTGAACTTCGACAACTCTGGAGGCTGACAACTTTGTGCAATTCTACCTTACTCCAATTTAATTCACAAGTACATGTCAAGACATCACCCCATGATGTCATTGGAGCTGTTTGAAAACAAAGGATGAACAACATCATTATAAATGCCTTCTAACTAATCTTCCAGTTTCTAGTCCATAATCCTTCCTTTACCCAGTTGTTAAATAATCTTCTCAGAGAACAAATCTGACCATGCTGTGTCCCTTTTCAAAAAAAAATGAGTAATGTCCTACTACTTTTAGAAAAAAAAAATACTGACTAGAATTAGAGAGGGAAGTTGGTCCAATAAATAGCAAGATGGAGTCAGAAAAACCTTTGTTCAAATCCAGCCCTTGCCACTCACTGGCCAAATCTCTTTATCACTCCAAGTCTCCTTCATGAAGCCTTCCCTGACCCAAAGACATAGTATCACATGAATTAGAACTAAAAGGGACATTAGAAATCAGTTTTTCTCCCCCTGCTTTCTGCTCACCCTCTACTCCCTTCTCTTCTCCTCTCTTTTCTCCTCTCCTTACTTTACCTCTCCTCATCTCTTTCCTCAGAGGTGAAGTAACTTTGCTCAAGGTCCCAACTGTCATCAGTGGAACCAATATTAGAACTCAACTTTTCTGACTAAGTTCAGTTCTCTTCTATTACTCTCTGTGGTCTCTCTTAAAGTAGCTTCTCTCCATTAACATAGAGCTATTTTTAGTGTCCTCCTATTTGCTTATGTCTAGTATTTATCAGAGTTTACATACATGTTATTCCTTCCTACTAGATCACTTGTTCCTTAAGAGCAAAGGCCATGTCACTTCTATTTTTATCACTCTAATACCACCAAACACAGGTTTCTTAGACATAGTAAAATGGAATATGCATTTGCTGAATGATCCAGTTCTAGAGGATGACTCCAAAAGTGTCATTAATTCTTGTTATGTCCCCACTTGGACTTTGCCAGGAAAATATTTAAAAATACAGTTTAGGTATATAGTTCATATGTTGATTTTCCCAATGTATTTAACTGGATTTTCAACTCCCACATAGGCACTCAGTATAAAATATGGGCAGTGGGTAGGGGAGAGCTTTTAATTTCCTCCACACTGAAAATGTATGAGATGCAAAAGATTTACAAATACATATGAACAAATATGAGAGATATATAATACCCAAGCATCTCATTATACTCATTAGCCTCTAACTGGGGGTAGAAGAAAAAAATTCCCCTCCTCCTTCCCCTTGCTATGCTCTAGTACAGAAATCTGGCAAAGAGAAAGGATGAGAAAAAGAATACAAGCAAGAGTCATTTGAACTATTCTTATAGTTGAAGAAGAGGGAGTCTCTGGAGGAGCTGCTTCCTTTTGGATGTCAGTCATCAATCATTTTGGAGTAGAGAAATGTCTCAGTCATCTCAGGAGGAGATAAGACACATGGCGAATGCCTGATGGTAAAAGCAATATCTATTATGATTTCTACTATGTAGACTAAACTAGTTTTTTTTCTAACATGCAAAGAATCTGTCCCATTGACCTAATTGCTCCTGAGGGCTAAGACTTCATTGATGAAACTTTTAGTCACCTAAAGACATAAAAGAAGCCATCCCACAGAGAGTTTTAATGCTGCTCAAATTTGGCTGATGTCTCATTGCCATACGAGTCATGCTGACCAGACATGTTTCTGTCTACAGACAAGGGAGATTACCTGAGCCAGTGCTTTCTCCTTGCTTAGAATCATATCCATGCTATGGCTAAATAAACTTCCTTTTATTAACTTTTGAAAGGGTAGTTAGGTGGCACAATAGATGGAATGCTAGACCTGGAGTCAAGAGGGCCTGATTTCAAATCTTGCTTCGGACACTTACTAGCTGAGTGATCCTGGGCAAATCAGTTACTTCTGTTTGTCACAGTTTCCTCATCTGTAAAATAAGTTGGAGAAGGAAATGGCAAATCACTCCATTATTTTTTAAAGAAATTCCCCAAATAGGGTCTTGCAGAATCACACAGGACTGAAATAACTGAATAACAACTATGAATTACTATGTTGCCCCTATTAGAGCCTAGTCTAGAACATGTTCTTTCCAACCAAGGTGCATACTCTATAAATGTATTAAATTGATTAGATCTCATGAAATTGAACAGGTACTTCCTGACCAATCTTTGTTATAACCAAGTGGTGTTCATAAATAATATTCTATAACAAAAGTTTTCCATACATATCATCACTACTGGTACAGTGAATAGAGTACTGAAAGTAGAATCAGGAAAAAAACTGTGTTCAAGATTGTCCTAAGACACTAACTTGGTAATTCTGGACGAGTACTTATATCTGTTGACTGTTTCTTCATCTATAAAATTGGAATAAAAATAACACCTATTTATGGAAAATACTTCACAAAACTTAAAGTGATAAATACAAAAGATCTATTTATACATAGATCTACCTTTATATAATATTTCTCCTCCTCTTTTTCTTCATCATCTTCCTCTTCTTCTTCTTCTTCTTCATCATCATCATCATCATCATCACCCCCACTTCCTCTCACCATCATTATAATCATTGGTTGGCCAAAAGATGGTGAATTCTTTCACCATGAAACTCCATTAACAAAGTAAATTAAAGGTGTCTGCCCTCAATCATGTTACTGAAGCATCCTTTCATTTCCCGAAGTGACAATGGCATAGGTATTAAAAACTGAACATTTTTTTAGAGCTACTTGTAAACATTAACTTACCTCTAACTGTGTGGTCATTTTTCAGTGACCAACACATTGACGTGCTTTTGGAAGAACTGGAAAATATCATCCTTGGCAGTCTTACGATAAATTAAGCCAGAAGATATAAAGCTCTTCTGGGTAAATAGATGGAAGGCTCTCAGCCTTAGAGAAGTAATTAAAAGATAACTTTATATTCTTTCCAAAGATGACAAAAATAATTTATAGGAAATTTAGTCATTATACTCAATAGTGTTCATGATCCACATAAGTAAAAAGACAACTATGAAAATAAATGCACAAATTTATATTACAGAGGATAAAATAGAGAAATTCTATGAAAACATTGACAAAATTTCCTCAAACCAAGTCAATATAGAAATTGGTACTTGGTGACTTCAGAGCTAAGGTGAGAAGATAATGAAGATTATGTTGGAAAATATAATTTTAAAATGGTTTGTAGAATATTTTTAATCTTTCTATCCATATATTCTAGATCCTTTCTTCAATAAGAAAGCAAGAATAGTTTAGAAACAGTAGGCCACAAATGTCACAGTGAAAATGACTATCTTAAAAGAAAACAACTCCAGGAGTCATTTCTACATTGGCCATCTACCTGCAGAAATTTTGAGTTATTAATAAAGGTTAATATCAACAACAAGTTTGAAGAAGTTAGAAAAAAGATGGGCAGACATTGTATAAAATAGCTATAGTCTAATATACACTAATATTATATTTGCTCATGTATATATTTATATGTAGTCTGAATATATTAGAAAATTGGATTGGATAGAGAGTATAATCTAGAGACTAATCATCATTTCCTACAGAAATTTAACTAATTCAATCACCACAATGAGAAAACCAAAAGTCTTCAAAAACCTCATTAACCACAAAACACTTATCCCCATTATAAAGAGAAAGAGAGAAAGAAATAAAGGGGGAAGACAGAAAGACAGACACAGAGACTAAGAGAAACTGAGAGACAAAAAGAGACAGTCAGACAGAGAGACACAAAGAGAGAGTAAGTACAGGAAATACAGATTTAAGAAATAAACTGTTTAAAAAATATTACTAAGGGAATGGTAGAAGATTACTAAAAGATCTTTTGGTGGGGTACTGAATTGAGTGCTAGACTCAAAGTCAGGACAAATCATTTGAGTTCAGTTTCCTCATTTGTAAGATGATAGACCAGGTCATTTCTAATATCCCTTCCAAATGATCCCATCAGTCAATCAGTCAATAAACATTTATTAAGTTTTTTTTTTTTAATTCCAGGTACTTTGCTAAACATTGCAGACACTAATAAAGATGGTTCCTGTTCTCAGCCTCAAGGATTTTGCAATTTAATTGAGAAGACAACATGCAAACAACTGTTTATAAATAAGATAGAAACAGGATAATTGGAGAGAATGAACCAAGGGATTTACCATATGGAGAAGAAAGTAAATTTTGTATGAGACTCTTCTAAGCCAGGACACCTCAGTAATATTTATAAATGAAACCAATAGGACAGCAAACAAGTGAAAAATGGGAAAGATTTCTTTTAAAAATATGGTATTATTGACAGCATCACTGGTATGTAATATAAAGGAGTTAAAATTCAACAATGAAGTTGAAGAAAGAAAGAGTGGTGAGATTTAATCATCCATGCTTGGATAAACCAATGAGAAAAGCATGAGATCTCTCTTGCTAAGTTATCTCAAAGAGGGGAAAGTTGACTGGAAAAGTCTTATGGGAAGTATTATTATCAAAAAGAGGCACCGTGGTAGTCATCTATAATACTGACTCAAATACCTTCTTTCTCATCTCTATTAAATAGTTAGGGATATAATCTATACACATACTAAGGATATCCTTGATGAAATATAAGAAGAAAACATGTAAGATTTCTATTCAATCTTTTCTTCACAATCATGCTACTGACTGCATGTTTTAGACAGTTCAAGTGCCTGCTCTGGTTATTGTTTTAAAAATGAACAACTTTAAAGGATCACAGGTTTAAAACTAGAAGGAATCTTAAAGAGTGTTCAGAGATGAAAAGACTTGCCTTCAGTCACATGAGAAGGAGTGGCAGAATCATTCGTTATCCAAAATTCTTCAATTGATGCAATCATACAAAAAACTTTGTTTAATGATCCTCTTATTTTAAGTATCAAATGAGGCAAAAGAAAAAAAAAAGAACAGTGAGAGATCTGCTCAACAAATGTGTTTATCATAGCCATGGAAGATGTCCCATATAGCATCCAAATGAAACAGGGATTCCCTGTATATGATGAGCTCTTCCAGATGTTCCTATTTGTGGATGACATTATGTTCATGGCTTGAAGATCTGGAATACTACAATGTCTCCTAAGTGAGATTTTTAACCATTCAAAAGAATTTGGCTTGAAAAGCGGGAAAAATATATATAAATCTATGCTGAATGTCTATTGTCCACCCTCTGTCATGCAGTTGGATAGGCAGACCTTTGAATGATTTCATCAGTAGATATATGTTGGCCAGACCCCAAATTTCAGAAAAAGAGATCTGGTCAGCATATAGGGGAAATTGCTTCCCATTTTCATTAGTCCCAATAGGCTTCTCTATATAAAAATTCATCTTTAAAAGTAACATTCTTTTTGATGATGGTATATCACTGTGAATCATGGAACCTCATATTCTTCAAGGAATGAATAAAGTGGTTGATCCAAAGGGCAATGGAAAGATATGGTTGGTGGAAGGCTGAAGTACTTCAAGTGCACATCTGACCATGTCACCCCCTTATTTAGTAAACTTCAAGGACTCCTTCTTGTCTCTACTATCAAATATGAAATCCTCTGTTTGTTTGGCTTTTAAAACCCTTCATAAGCTGCTCTTTCTTACCTTTCCCATCTTCTTGGTTTTCACTCTCGTCCACATGTTATAAGATCAAGTGGTATTGGTCTCTTGGCTATACTATGAAGAAGACACTTTAGCTTCAGACTCAGGGAATCTTCACTGGCCAACTTCCCATTCTTAGAATTCTCTCCATCCTCATTCTGCTTCCTGATTTCCTTCAAGTCTCAGGTAATGTCTTCAAGAAGCTTTTTATGTTCCCCTAGATGTTAGTGTCTTTCCTCTAAGATAATTCCAATTTATCCTGTTTGTATCTTGTTTGTTTGTGCATAGCTGTTCTCATGGTGTCTCCCCCATAAGGTAGACCCAGTGTTTTTGCCTTTTTTCACATACCTAACATTTAACGGCTTCCAGTACTTAATAAATGCTTAATTTAGTGTTTTGTGACTTGACTTGACTTGAAGTAGTATAAATGGCATTATACAAAAAAAAAATATAATCAGAAAAGGTGAATTGTATGATAAGAAGAAGGTAGTCAGAGAATGTTTAAGAATTTAGACGAAGTCCCCTGATATATTTTATAGCTCCTCTATGAAGGACTTATGGAAAGAGATGAATAAGAATAGAATAGGAGAAGGACACCTAGGAAAATTCAGACTGAGCTGCCCCTTTGCAGGAATTACCCACATCGATATTTTTTATTAAAGTGTTGAAATAACAATGGCCAATTGACTTATTAGACTTAAATAGATCAGGAAATTCAATATATGTTGGTATGCTACTGGAGTGCCCAGAAATATATAAATTTCTCATGTAAACCTTTTTTTTAAAATTTTAAGTAAAGTTTAATTGCTAATTAAAATAAGTTTAGTTAAAATGAATTTCTTTAGTTCATTTGATGAATAAAAATCACATGCTTTGTAATTAAGTCTTCAGGAAAAGTTGGCTTTAATTTTTTTTTTAATTTCCTGAATTTTCACGCTAATGAAATGTGAGGCCATTCCTCTGGCTATATATATATTTAGTTTATGAGCATTTTAGCAAACCATTTGTCAAAACTTTCTCAGTTTGGCATCTGCCACTTAATAGATATGGGATCAGCAATTTCATTCCTGAATTTTGTTTTTCTTATCTGCAGAATGAGGACAATAATAGCCTTTATGCTACTTCTCACACATGATGTTTCTTTGTCTCCTTAGCCTGTGACTTTCCCCCTTCTGCTCCACTATGTCTGGAATGCTCTTGCTCCTTACCTCTGTCTCCTGGCTTCTTTCCAGTCTCAGTTCAAATCCCACCTTCTATAAAAGATCTTTCCTGGGTCTTCCATGTATCCAATCCTAGTAATTTTTCTCATTGACACATATATCTAGTATGTACATAGTTTTTTTGGTTGTTGTGTTTCTCATTAGAAAGCAAGCTTATGGAAGGCAGAGACTATTTTTGCCTTTTTTAATCTCTACTACTGAATATAGTGCCTAGCACATAGTAAGTGCTTAAAATGCTTACTAATTGACTATGAGGCATAAATTATAAAACATATATATATATATATATATAAATGTGAGTTGCTAATTATCATTAATTATGTATTAATTAATAGTTATATATTAATCATATGATAATTGATTATTGTTGATTATATATGAATACTAATCAAAAACCTCCAGTGGTTTCTTTTCCTCTATAGAATAAAATAAAATATTAACTCTTCTATTTGGCTTTCAAAGACCTTTATAAACCATCTGCAACCTACCTTTATAGCATCATTACACATTACTCTTCTGTGTACACTCTATGGTACAGCCAGATTGACATTCTTGTTCATTCTCATACATGGTATTCTATCTCCCCTTCTGATGACTTAGTAATACTTTTGTCTCCACTTCATAGAGTCCTTTTACCATACTCAAGATGCCGCTCAAGCTCTCCTTTCTACATAAACCTTTCCTACCTCCTCCTAGGACTCTCCCTCTCTCCCTCCCTTGTTTTTATTTTGTATTTATTCTTTTAAGATCTTACATACTCTTATCTTAACAAGTAGGATGTAAACCCTTTAAATTAATAGAGATTGTTTCATTCTTGATTGTTCTTTGCATCTCCAGCACCAAGAATCATACCTAGAAGGCTTTTATTTACATTTTTTCCTAGCAGTTATTAACAAATGTCACACAAGTAGGTTGGATTGATTGATGGAAATTTACAGTCCCTTCCTTACCAAATATCATTGAATTTATTGTTCAAGATTTGCTAGAAATTTTGTTTATGATCTTGGCCATTAGAATGTGAGCTTCTTGAGAGAAAAGACCATCTTAAGTTTCTTTGTATCTCCAGTTCTTAGCTTAGCATGATGCTTTGCGCATGGTAGACGTTTGATAAATGCTTCATTCATTCACTCATTCATTTAATTAACTTCCTATCTTTGAGGTTATCTTCATCTCTGGAACCGCTGGATTATATAATATTAATCTGGAGTTGGAAGGAACATTGGAAACCAAAAAGTTCAGTCCCTCACTTTGCAAATATCTGGTGTGGGATTTGAATTCAAATCTTGATACCACATTCAGTGCCCTTTCTGTTTTACTCAGCTACCTCTCAAATTGAGGAACTCTCTGAATGGATAGCCTCCATGATCTTGTCTCATGTTGACATTTTGTGGCTTTCATTTTTAAGTCCTTAACTGTTATTAACAGTAATAGTAGCAGGTAAAGTTGGTAGAACTTCTTGTTAAGATTTCCAAAACACTCTGTAACTCTGTATACAAGTTTCAAATGAGCCTCATGGCAACTTTGTAAATATTTCTCTCTCTCTCTGTTTCTATGTGTGTACATATATGCATATGTATATAACATATATATCTATACATATATATACACACATACACACACAAATAAACACATATCTAAGTTACAGATGGAGAAACTGAGGTTCTTTCCTTTTATATAAATTTTGTCCTGCCAGCCTGTGCAGGGACCCATCTTGAGAGCTATGCATATTGTTGGTGGTTGGGGCACATGGCAGTTTGCCTGCCTGCCTACTTACCTGGCCCTGGGAAGCTATGTTGCTGAAATTGGAAGTCCTCCACCCAGATCCCCATGTGCCTGAGCAGCTGTGAGCCTGCCTGCTTGCTAGCCCCCTGGGGATTCTAGCACCCCTCTCACTTGCCTTGGGATTGGCATCAGATCAGAGCAATGGGATTGGAATAGCTTTTGGCAGCAGAATGTAGATGGGCAGAATCACATTGCTGTGCAGAGGAAGGTACCCATCATGATGTAATAGTTTTCCCAAAGGAGCTTCCAGCTCCTCTGAGGCAGGCTCTTACTATGAGTATACAAGATAGATATGAACAGTCTTGTTTTATTACATAAATTTAAAAAAATAGGTGAAACATAATGAATACAAAATAAAACAACAAGAGAGAAAGGAACAGACCCACGAGGAAGGTGCTGGGGGCTTCCTGGTCA
The DNA here is from genome assembly GCF_016432865.1 of Antechinus flavipes. NCBI lineage: Eukaryota > Metazoa > Chordata > Mammalia > Dasyuromorphia > Dasyuridae > Antechinus > Antechinus flavipes. Next base: position 79,136,011 of record NC_067399.1, read on the forward strand.
TTGGGATTCCTCCAAATCCATTAGGGAGAGAATATATAATCCATCCCAGTTCAAACTCCCCTGAAACACAGTAGTAAGGAAAGCAACACATTTTAATTAATAAAGTGGCAAATATGGAATCAGGAAGACCCAGGTTAAAATGCTGCTTCAGGGACTAAAGTCTCTAGGCCGGCCACAATTTCTTTTGCCCTTAGTTTCTCATTTGTAAAATCTGGCGGTTGTTCAAGAAGGTCTCTAAGGTCCTTTTTCTAACTCTAAATCTTTTATTCTATGAAATCAGAAGAAAGAATAATTAATAATAATTCATCTTTGTAAATGTAAATGAAAAATTTAATATCTCAATAGCAATAACATGATGTTATGGCTAACCTCCTACCCTTGCTATTAGAAAAAAACATTAATTTTAAAAATTATTTTTCTGTATATATTTTGTTTCCTCCCCATTAGAATTTATTGAAGAAAAGGACTTTTTTTTTTGTATTCAATACTAAACACATGATAGTCATTTAATAAAAGCTTATTGAATTGAATTGAAAGGGATTGAGGTACTGGTTATGTGACCAAGGAAAAGTATCTTAAAGTCTTGGTGGTCCATCATCTTTTTAAGATTATAGGTTACAGTTAGTCAATCAACAAACATTTGTTAAGCATTTATTATATGCCAGGCACTGTTCTAAGCTCTAGGGCTATGAAGAAAAGTAAAACCTAAGAGTAGCTGATTGATAGTCATAGAAGCTGGTTTTCCAGTAAGAGTTCCTCAACTGGATGAGGTCACAGGTCTAGAAAAACAATACAGGTAACAAAACCACTCTCCTTCCAACAATCCTATGAAGTACTTTTTGTCCCTGTTTTACAGAAAAACAAACAAAAAACCAAAACATAATAAAAACCTGAGACTGATACTGAGACATGAACTGCTATCAGATCTAATGTTTATTTATGTTATAAATAAATATATTTGTGTATTAATTTACATAAATTATTATAAATAATAATTTATGTTATGCTTCTCTTAATCTGGGACTGTGAGGGCAGGGAGAACAGAGAAGCTGAGAGCTACCAGCAGCTGATCAGGTCATCTTGGATAAAACTCTTGAAGAAATCACAAGTAAAAAAATGATTTGCTCAGTATCTTTTAACCAGAACTCTAATCCAGGCTGACTTCCACACTAGTCTTCTTACTATAAAAAGCATATAGGGGAATGGACTAGAAAGGGAGAGAAAGAAAATCATTGTGCCAGCCTCCTCTGCACGGCTGGCACAGAATGGCCCTGCTGAGTCCAGGGCTGCAGATTTCTCAGTGAGACCTCATTGGTTTAATTCAATTACAAAAGCTCCTCCCCATATGGCATTTGATTGTTTTCCCCTTTTCCTCTGGAGTTTCCTACCCTGAAACTGCAGTATGATTGGGTTGACATAAGGGCAAGAGAGTTGGGCATTAGGTTTTTAATAAGGCCTTCTTTTGACTAGCATACATAGAACATGAACATCTCACAGCTCCATTATCTGGGCAACTCCCTTTCTTCCTATAGGGGTAGGATTGAAGTGGGGGTGGGGTTGCTCTGGCCTAGAGGCAAAGCCTGCCCTTTGCATGAGGGGTTAGTGCACAATGACCTGCTGATCCGTAATTCCTGATGATCCTGCAGAAAGCAGAAATAGAAACCTTAGTCCTGGCCCACAAATCAGCAGGGAAGAGGAGTATGGATCTGCTTAAACAAAGCAAAGCTTCCCAACTAAATGGAGAAAGATGGGAAAAAAAAAAAAAACCTTCTTCTATATACCCCCCACCATCATACTGAATAAAGTCTTGTTGATAGAACAATATGAGGGTGATGATGGGGTAAGGGAAAGAGATAATCCTGAAGATGTCTTTTTTTTTTTTTTCCTGAGGCAATTGGGTTTAAGTGATTTACCTAGGGTCATAGCTAGGAAGTATTAAGTGTCTGAGGTTGGATTTGAACTCAAGTCCTGGTGCTCTATCCACTGCCCCATCTAGCTGCCCCTAAGGTACCTGTTTTTTTGTTTGTTTGTTTGTTTGTTTGTTTGTTTGTTTTTTTTTGTCTATGAGACTTCCTATTGCTTTTGTTCCTTCAAGAAATCTGGGGGTTCTATATGACTAAGCTTTTTCCAAGTTGTATATAGTGTCTTCTAGATCCTTGCAATAACACTAGTATAAGTGTTCTGGGGCATTGATGAGAAGCATCAGGTCATTAAATACAGATTACACTAATAAAACCAGCATCTCTGATCTCAAGTGGAATTTTTAGAAATCAGAAGGATCCGATCTGTGTTAGAGTCAAGAGTAACAGTAGATTAGGCATCTAGATTGAGTAGGAACTAGAGGGAAAAAGATCTTGAATATTTAATAGCTCTATACCTAGCCATCCTTATTTTAGTTTCAAATCTAGAGACTTTTTTTTACTATAACGAGTTTTTTTTTCCCCTTAGGGGTCTTCCTTCAGTTTATTTTTATTTATAAGTGGTTTCTATTAATCTAATGAATTTGTTTCTTTAAAAAATAATCAAGAATTGTATTTCAATAAGATTAGCTTACTTTGTCCTGTCATGTATTTTATTTTATGCATATAAAAACATTCTGAGGCAGGGCTCACATATTTCATTAGGCTGCTAAAGCAGTTCAAAAGACAAACAAAAAGGTTAAGAACCTCTGATTTGGAGAAACCAAATAAGAAGCTCTCAGAATGTTGTGGTCCCAGGCATATCTCCGAAGCCTTAAAATGACTTTCTAGGACCCATTGTCTGTGCTGCCAAAGGGAGCCCTTCCTTCCTGTGTTGTTTGGCTCAAACTAGTGGGAACATTAGACTCTGGGTTATAGGAAATTAATCTGGATAGCTGAAGGGAAGCTTTGAATCCATTTCCCATTTCCTGAAATTAACCCAGGGAGTTTCTCAGGGTATGGGGGGAGGGGAGACACTTCTCTTGGGCAATGCAAAGACCAAGGTTCTTTTCTGAACCAAAGCTGGCACCAAGGAAATGATGAAGAACACCAGCACTGGCTTCTCTGTCACAGTCATTAATGCTAGCTAGGAAAGAGAGTAACAGTAAATCTTCCTTCTAAACTAACTAGTCTGTGGTCCCGCCCAGGAACAGGTCACAATCTCCTAGCCTTTGATTCATTCAAGTGTAATTAATGCCATTCATTAGCTCTTCTAGAGTGACTTAATTACAAGGGAAAACAGCTTCTTTTCCCCTCCCAATTATTAATTATGTGTGTTCAGTACAATCATATTCCTTTGGCTGGCCCGTCATTCAGAGATGTGCTCTTCAGCATGTCTGGGCTCCTTGCTGGGAATTGCTTTCAGATCCAATTTCCCATAACCAGGATGGTTCATTGAAAAAAAGATACAACTTGGGATCTGTCACTTTGTACCTATGTGAGTCACTAAACCTTGTGCTTTGGTTTCTTCGTCCTGGGGAGAGTGGTAAAGTCCAGTTGACTTTCATCTCATCAGAAGAAATGTAGTTGGTGACTCCCATTTCATCCAATCAATGAGAGCAGTAGCACTTTCCAGATGGGTTCTGCTTGTGGGAGAAGGAGAAAAGCAGGAAGAAAGAATATTAAGGGTAGAAGGCCACTTAAAACCTTATAAGTATAAAATATGTTTCAGAAATGAAAGTAATCATAGAACATAAAATGAATTAGAGTATGAGAGTTGTAAGGGATCTTAGACAAAATCTCTAATATCATTTCCTTTTAGAAATTATTACTGCACTTTAAACAAGATGGTAGATTGTAAACTCCATTCAATTGTAAACTTTTTGAGGTCAGGGGCTGTTTCTTTTTGTCTCTTTTTGTATTTCTATTGTTTAGCACAGACACTTAATAAATTTTAATGAGTAACTAATTGGTAACAAATCCTCATTATGAAGATAAGGAAAGAGATGAAATTCTTTCCTCATTCTGGTCCACTTGAAGTTGGAAAAGAAAATAAGAAAGAAGTAATGAACTTAGGAAACAAATTGTGGGTCTCATATCTTGAATTGACCCTGTCCTTAAAAATTTGACCTACCTGGCCACTAAGCAACAGGAGTCAGGAAAATGTCAGTTTGAATCCTGCCTTAGAAACTAGCTCTGCCATCCTGGACAAGTCATTTAATAACTACTCTCAATTTCAGTTTTTTCATCTATAAAATGGGTTAATAAAATGTACTTCCCAGGATTGAGAATACCAACTGAAATACTATTTGTGAAGTGCTTTGCGAATTTTAAAGGTCTGTATGAGTACTTACTCTTTTGATTAATATAACTGTCAGAGTGGACAGAATCAGGTTTACCTTGATTTGAAGTAGTATATAGGCCAATCTAGAATTTATTATTATTTTTTAAAAAGAAAGGAATTGTCCAGCAAGAAATAACTGTCTGGCTGCTTGTACAGAATTCATAGACTTAGGCTGGCCATATTCTGTGGAAAGTATTACCTTTGTACTCACTTAAAGAGAAGAAAAGACATTGGCCACATTAACTAGCATTAAAATATGAGTTAGGAAGAATATCAAGACAATTATCTAAATAAATTCACCTAAGAACACTATGAATAATTGACTTTCCCCATTCTTTTAAGCAAGGTGATTTGGGGGAATTTAAATCTGAGCCCCTTAACTGTGTCCTTTCAACTCTTGGGTTTTAGAGGGTAAATATAATATTAATAAAAATTGATGTAAAATAATTATGTAATAATATAATGTAATATGATAATAAATAATAAATCTAAGCATTGACACAAAGTTCCTCCAAGTTCTAGGTTGTGCCTTGAGTGAAGACTAATAAGGGTTGGAGTTGTTTGATCTTAGGAAGAGTTTCAGACATCTAATCTGTGTGGGTATTACTTAATGTATTTGTTTGATTCCTTTTCTTCTATAATTAGGAATATATCACCATGTCAATTTCATTTTTTTAATTGGAAGCACTTATCATGTTACATCCTTTGATCAAATCCATTTTACAGTGGACAATGTAGGGCCCAGATTCATCATACTCCTGTTTGCTGATCCACATTTGTTGGAAGGCAGAAAGACTCTACCAAAGTGCAACAGGAAAGGAAAAAGTATTTTTTTGTTGTTGTTGTTATTGTTTTATTGTAAGTAGGGATGAGCTAAGAATATAACTGGATAGGTCCATATGCACAAAATCTTTAGATCATCAAGGTGAATTGAGGGCAGAGCTAAAGGAGGTAATTGACTATCTGAGAACCAGAGAGAATTTATAATACCTTACAGAAACTTTTGGTGATGAGTGAAGTGTCTGGAAATAATGTCTGGAAATATCATGAATGTATATATTTATATGTGATTTATCCTTTGTTTTCAAAAAAGGACTAATGACATCAGGAGTGATGTCTTGACTTGTGAGTGAATTGGATTTAAGTGAGGCAAAGTTGCACAAAGTCAACAGTCTCTTTCTCCCAGAGTCATTGAAGTCAAGTGACAAGACAAACATCAGGATGACTGATGATGGCACAGGATGCATGAATGATTTTGGTTTTTTTGATATCTTACCAATCTCTAAGCCTTCTGCAACACCTGCTTCAGTCACCTTCATAGTCATTGGAACAAATTGTTCTCAACCACCAAATCTGCTGGGGAAAGTTTTCACATGCTTAGGGTAGACACTCCCAACTCATGCTTGAGGCATGTTGGGTACCCAAAACTCAATTTTTAGCTCATGTGCAGAGATGGTTTTACTGAGGTGTGGTGATTGTGGATGCCATAGTTTTTTGGAGCCACAATTGAGAAGGAGGTGATAGGAAGATACCCAAAGTGAATGAGCAGTTGGGAAAAAGGCTGATCAAACCCTCACACCAGTGTTGTTAGTTCTCCCTGAACAACATATATGTTCCATTAATCCCAGCTAGCTATCAGTGGATATTTGCTCATCTTGGAGGGAGAAAGATTCATATTCATGAGTTCAAATCCTGTCTCAGACTCTTACTAGCTGTGGAAGCCCAGACAAGTCACTTAACCCTGCTTGCCTGTTTCCTCATCTTTAAAATGAGCTGAAGAAGGAAATGGCAAACCAGTCCAGTATATATACTCATATATAGCTAGAATGTATTTATTTAATCCTTATTAGTGAATAGTATAAGACAACATCACAGAGAGACCTCTGGTGGTTAAACATTCAAGTATAGATGCTGGCCTACTATTGAATTTCTCATCAGGCTTTCTCTGAGTTACTGCTTTCTGACACCTCTCATTCTCTTATTGATTGGCCAACAACAGGTCCCAGCCACCCACCTCACTTGGTCATTGTTTGGATTCTCATGGCTCAGAATCTTGTAAATAATAATTGTTTCTGTTTTGGCTCCAATCATTGCTTTTCTTTCTTGTCCAGATTGATGCTTATACCAATTTTCTCACTTGAAGCTCAGGACAAGCATAACAAGCCTCCTGGTATTGGTATGATGCTATCCTCTAAGCTAGGAATGCACTCCCTGTTCATCCCCATCTCTTAAACCCACTTATGTCTTTCAAGGTTAATCTCCAGTGGTATCTCCTATAAAATGTCTTTCTCATGTCTCTGCTTTTCCCCTACTTGTACTTCTTTGGCAGGTCATCATCTGACTGTATACATTTTTTCATTTACTTATCTATCTATATGGTGTCTCTGCTCATTAAATTGTAATCTCTTTCAAGATGGGACCTAGAAGAGTTCCTGGTACATAATCAGTGATGAATAAATATTTTGAATGAATTAAGTCTTACAAAATGCCAGAGGAGGATATTGTGTTTTGTTTATTTTTATGTCCTCCCAAAATCCTCATCATGTGGTATTTTGGATGGAGTGCTAGAGCTGGAGTATAGAAGAGTTGAGTTTGAATACTGCCTTAGGATCCATGCTAGCTAGCCTTGTGATATCTGACTCAGTTACTTTATGTGTAAAATGTGGATAACACTTATCTTCTAGGATCAATGTGAGTATCAAATGAGATAAGGTTTACTTAGCAAATCTTAAAGTATTATATAAGCACTGACAATTGTGGTGAGGATGATGAAGATGAAGGAAATGATGATGAAGTTCTTGGAGCTATCCTTGGCAGTCTGTGTAAAGCAAATTCTGAATGTCTAATTTGATAGAAAATCTTCTAGAGCAAGATCTTACCATTGTTTTTGAGGTTAGAATCCTGAAAACCCTCAAATCCACAATCCTTAAAAACTCCTCAGTGGATTACACCATCTTTACTAGCTATCATCCAATATGTCTATTTCTCTTTGAGAAAGTTGTCTACATTTAGTGCCTCTCCTTCTTCTTGCAAGCACTTCTAACTCCTCTGTAATCTCTGCCTCTCAACTGAAACTGCCTCCTGGAAAGTTGCCACTGATTTCTAAATGGTCAAAATAATAGGCCTTTTCATAAGCTTCATTTTTCTTGATCTTTCTGAAGACTTTCAAACTGTTAAGTACTTTCTCCTGCTAAATCTTTTCTCTTCTCCAATTTTTCCCTCTGATATTGTTCTCCTTCTCAGTCTTTTTTTTTGGCTGTATCCACTGCACTAAAATTCCATTTTCCTTCCAGTCTCCATATTGCCTTCCTCCAGACAATCTATGATCCCACTATTCTGGCTTCCTTGATGTGCTCCAGATACAACCCTCCATCTCCTGACTGCCTTTTTGCATTAGTTGCTCCCCATTTATGCAATGCTCTGCCCCTTCACTTCTGTCTCTTAGTTTCCTCAGCTTCCTTCAAGAACAAATTCATATCTCAACTCATGTAGGAGGCCTTTCTCAGTTCCTTCAGCTACTACTGTTGCCTTCCTTTCTCTGATAGACTTTTGTCTACTCTCCTATATGTAGCTCAAAGGTACTTAATTACTTCTTAATTGTCTTCTCCTTTGAATTGTAAACTCCTTGAGAGGGTCCATATTTTTACTTTTCTTTATATCCCTAGGACCTAGCACATCATCAGTACTTGGTAAATGCTTATTGTCCTTCTAACTAAACAGAGATTACATAAAAATAGTAACAATAGTAACATGTTTATTTAGTATCTTAGTGCTTAAGATGAATTAGAATAGTTTATTTTAAGACTGGAATGGTAGGTTGGAGTCAGATTGTGAAAGGCCTGGAATGTTAAACCATAAAGGGGCCATATATAGTATTTGGAGCTAGATGGGAGCTTGAAAATCAGTGTGGGAGACAATTTTGGCACAGTTCAAGGAATGCCATATCAGAAGGCCAGGGTTCAAATTCTGTATGTGGTGACCTCAGGGAGGTCATGTGTCATTCAACAGTTTCCTCATCTAAAAAATGAAGTTCTAAGCTTCCTTTTACCTCTACAGTTTTGATCAACTAGTCATTTTGCATAGAAGGAAGATGAAATCCACAGAGAGAAACTTGTTTATTTAGTCAGTGAGAAGTAGAGGTAAGATTCAAATCCAGGTCTTCTCATTCTAAATCCATTGCACTTTCTATTGTTATTTGGTATCTATCTTCCAAAGGAATTTTTATGAAGGGAAGCTTAAAGAATATAGAACACTGGTCATGGAAGCAGAGAAGCTAGATCTAAATCTTGGTTCCATCTCCTCTCAAGATATCACTTTGGGCAAATTACTTCTCTCTGAGCCTCCTTTTTCTCATCTGTAAAGTGGAGATAATGTTTGTACTATGAAATTCAGAGGGGAATATTATGATAAAGACACTTTGTAAAGCTCTTTAAAAACACGGATCTTTATCACGGCTACACTGGAATTCTGGATGAAGGAAAAGGTTGTAACTAGATAATTTCCCATCTATCTTCGGATTTTTCATCCCGCAAAAGGTCCTTGCAGCCCAAGAAAGATAATACTAATTTCTTGTAGGATCTCTACAAATGTCTCCAAGAGCTGGTGAATCTAAACAGAAGCAATGAAACAAGAAGAGTTCTCCCTATATTGCATCTTTATTTGTTATATAAATTACATTTGGGACTCTCTCCTCGAACAACTCTTTTGTGTGGCCAGGTGCCATCAATACTTTCCATGTCTCCCTTATTTTGGCTTCCTTCTATCTCCCACTCCATCTCATCCCCAAGTAAGTGACTGACTGATAGAGACTGTTAAACATTTTTTCCCATCTTGTATCTTTTCACTATGGAATCATATTTTTTTTTGACAAAAGATGAGCCCCCAAATCCTCCTACCTTTTCTAGTCTAATCATCCACTTGGACTCTACAAACTGACTTCCTATGTCACCTCTCACAGTAAGTATTTCACTGGGGAAAAAGGAGCTGACAATTCAGTTACTTTGCTTCCTGTTAATCCCTGGCTTCTCTACTATAAACTCCAGTTTTACAGTATGCTGAAGGAACAGAATGAAACTCCATCCCATCTTGGGCCCATCATCAAGCAGCTGTCAGAGAGTAATGATTTTCAATCACTGCCAAGCAGGTTCTAGATTTGAACCAATGACCTAGAAAAGGAAGTCTCCATAGCCCATTACCAAATTATCCCCTGAGTCCTCTAGTCCCCCCACTAACACCCTTTCCGATAAAACTCCCTTTCTGTCATTGACTCTGTCAGTGCACACAGCAAATCCCTGAAGTATGAAATTAATTTGAACTATAGAATTGGACAAACAAGCTCTGAAGTGAAGTCTTTAGAAATGAAAGCAAATATTTCAGCTGCTAATCCATTTGTGGAGAACATCTTTGGGCATTTGCTTGGTTGGTTGAGGAGGGGTGCATGTGGCCGTGGTTACTGGGGGGAGTGAGGATGAAGATAAATAAGGAGGTATGAGTTATTTCCCACACAACAGCTATGAACATTCAAAGCTGAACGGTGCTTATCTCTTTGAGTGGATTTAGGCAAACCTCTCACTGCGTCTTATGCTTAGGAGGGAAACCCGGAGATTAGAAGGAAGGATCAGTTCAGAAATGCAGGGTCAGTCTTTCTCAAACCGGGTTACTTGGGTTGGGGCATTTGAAAAACATATACATGAAACATTGTGAAATTATTATTATTTTATTTTATTTTTTTGTTTTGAGTCTGACTTTCCTTCCTATGTAAATATCAACCGTGAACTCGCTATGAGAAGAAACTTCCTGTGGTAGGAAACACCTTATCTTGTACCCTGGCGTCCCAGTAACATCTGCTTCAGTGAAACCCTTGCTGGGGGCCTGAAATGTTTTCCTAAACCTTGATAATATTTGTAGTGAACTAGCCTGAAAAATAACCTAGATATTAGATGAGGCTAAATTCAGCACGTTCTCTGAACAAGCAGGAGAGGAAGAAAGGAAATAGATATATTCATGTAGGCTTTGGGTGATGTTATATCTGATGGGCTATCACCTCTCTTTCCTGAGACATTACCCACCCAGGAGATATGGATGTGGTCAAGTAACACTAAAAATATCTAAATTTATTTTAGAATTAATTTTGAACTTTTGCTACGAGGCAATTATAACAACAACAACGAAAAGCAACCTTTCTCCTCCAAAAGCAATAACCTCTTTTCATATCCACAAGGACATAACTTTAAAATAGAGGAACAAGTTTCCATTCACTTTAATTCATGAATTCCTTATTCTTTAAATTGCTCCAACAGTCAAGCACCTAGTAATATTTGTGCCTGAGGCAAAAGGTGGTGGGGCATCTGTGTCCATGGTCAGGAACCCAAAGTTCCTTGGAGAGCAGATCTGAGGAGGCTATTGAGTGCAGCAGGGAAATGAGCAAGGTGGCGCAGGGGAGAAGGGGGTGCCGGTGATATGCTGTCTGGTCACTTTATATTTTAACTACTAATTCTAGCTAAGAGAGTCAGTGTGACATAGAGATTTAACTATGAAGCTAGGAAGTACTAGGGTCAAGTCTTGCCTCTGGCAATACTGCTTGTGTGACCCTGGGCAATTAATTTACCCACTTTGTGCTCTAGGCAAGTTTCTAAGACTCTTAAATTGTAGAGAAGGTGCAAATCTGCATCAGTAGAGGAAGAGCCCTATCCTATTAGAATCTATAAAGCCTTCACTGATCTCCCCAGTAAAAGAGATCTTGTGAGTCTCTTAGGTCACTCTTTAGAACTCACATAGATATTAATTGAATTATAATTTGAAATTCTTTGTATATGTTTTATGCCTCCTATTAAACTGTAAATTCTCCAAAGGCAAAAATTGTACCTTGTTTAATTAATCCTTGATTCAGTAGGACCTGTATACAGTAGGAGTTCAGTGCATATCTGTCAAATTGAATGGAATGAAGTTAATGTTTATTTGAGATTAAATTTAGTTGAATTTGGTTGTATTAGAAAGCTCTTTCCTGGACAAACCTACACATTAAAGAGCAATTATTGGGAAGGAGATCAGTGACAGATCTATCTATAATGTTAAAAAAAATTGTAATTTCTTTCTCTGAACCAAACCATATTTATTGAATATCCATTAAATCACAGAGGATAAAAGTCAATGAGAAGTTCCTTGCTAGGAGACTGCTTACTGAAAAACATTTCCATAACCAATAAAGTTCTCCCTCAAAAAAGATTTTTATCAGGGGGAGGAGAGGAGAATGAGAACACAAATTGTCCAAGAAATTTGATCAAATAAACCAAAATTCAGTACACAAAAACCAAAATTATGAAATATAGAAAACCTGATTGGATTCCAAATCATGATGATAAATGAATAAGTTTCTTTCCATCCTATAGTAGACTGGATGATGATGATGATGATGATGATGATGACTCTAGGGTTCCACACATTTTTCTGCACCATAATCACAAAGAAGACCAGCTAGAATGTATACTTGACCTAGAACTTACTGAATGAAGGTAGGCCATTTCATATTTTCAGACAGGCAAATTTAATGATTCATGAATTTGAAATATTTTGATATATCTAGACTGACAATTTCTACCATGTCATTATTAAAAAAAAGATATCTTATTTTAAAGTAATATTTACTCACAAAGTTCCATCAGGTAAATAATTATATATTCAATGGGGACAAATTTTTGGAATAGAAAGACTTTCCTTGAAGGGATTAGACAGGATATTGTGGAAACTAAGAGAATATTAAGAATTATCAACATCTGTTCATGGTGTCCATGTCGAATTATTTAGTGTCCATCCCTATTCAACCAATCAGAAATACTTTCTTTGATTTATTGAATGAGTAACTGGTGATGTCATCAATTATCTTAAAAAAAAATAAAGACAAAAAAACAACAGGCAGAACAGTGGATGGAGCACTGGCCTTGGAATTAAAAAAGTAAAATCCTATTTCAGATACTTAATCGCCATTATTTTTCATTGGATCATGAGATGCCCTAGATTGTAAGTTCATTAAGGGAAGGGACTGTCTTTTGCCTTTGTGTCCCCACTGCTTAACACAGTTCCTGGAACACAGGAACTGTTTAATTGCTAATTGACTGTGTATGACTAATAATTTGGAGGCAAATCACTTAATATTTCTGAGTTTCATTGTCTTCATCTATAAGTTGGGAATAATCATAGTTTCTACTTTACACAGTTTCTTATAAGGATCAAATGATTTAGCATTGGTAAGTGCTTTGCAAACTTTAAAGTATAATATGTGTTAGAAGACTAAGTAAGTAGTGCAGCAGATAGAAAGCTGGGATTGGAGTCAGGAAGAACTAAGTTCAAATACATCTTCAGACACTTATTAGCTGTGTGACTTTGGGAAAGATCACTTTATCCTATTTGCCTCAGTTTCCTCATCTGTAAAATGGTATTTCCTTAGAGAAGGAAATGGCAAACTACTCCAATATCTTTGCCATGAAAATCCCAAATAAAGTCATGATAGTGGTCACAACTGACCAATAACATGTACTAACTATTATTATTATTATTATTAAATAGAATAGATTAGGGAACCAATCAAAGGATTTAGATCTAGTAGAGACTTTAGAGATTATCTAGTGTAATTGTTTTATTTTACAGATGGGGAAACTGAGAGTTGCCAAAATTCATACAATTTATAAGTTGCAGAGCTGGGATTTCTTCTTTTCCCCCAGGCTATATCCTTGGCTTCTATTCTAGGCATCTTTATTTGATTGAATGAATCCTATACAAATAAAACCTAAAAAATATCCTGAAACATGAACAGAATTTACTTTTTGTGTGAGTTTGGATTAGTACCCTGAATTACTGAGGTACAAAGAAGAGGTTAGTTTCTTTGCAAGAAGGTGATGCTTCTGAGTCACTATTAGGCATATGTACACTGTATGCTTTTCTACTGAACCTTCCATACTTGTTCTCATCTCCATCTCATTCTTGCTTAGAGTATCAGAGGCTTAAGAGCAGGAAAGAATTTTCTAGATTAGAATCAAATCCCTATTTTCTCCCTATAAGGAAATCAGGTCCCAAAAAATGAATAAAATTTGTACAGGTTACACAGTTGCTAAGTATAAACACTGATTCAAATCCTGGGTCTTACTACAAATTCAGTGCAGTTTTGCCAACAGTAGGCATTTTTTTGAGACAACTGGTTGGGTTCAGAGGGCAATTTGTGGTCAGGAAACACTTTTCTTTGAATAGTTAACTGGTACATACAGGGACTGAACTCACCAAAAAGAGGGATTGACTAAATGCTTAGCTAAGCATGACAACAACAGGTCAAATGAAACACTTAGGATCCCAGATTTAGAGGTACTTGTAAGCAAAGCAAATGATACTGATGTGGAAAGACATAAAGGATCTGAAGATAAAAGATAAATAGTGAACTAGTACCTGAATCAAATAAATAACCAGTTAACATTATGTGCCTTCAAAGAAGCAAAATATGGTGGGACAACAGAAAAATTAAGGTTGTGAGCAGTAGCATGCTAGAGGCAGCTCAAAATTAAGAACTGATTGTATAATTTTCAGTATGAGCATTTATATCTTGTAAAAACATCATTCAGAACTTAATTTATCATTATGTGTATTAGTTGGACGTCAGAAGTGATAGTGATAGAGAAAAGTTTATATATACATTATATATGCACATAAACATACAAATATATATGTATCCATATATGTACATATGTGTATCTATATATCTGATATAGAAAATATTAATAATGCAAATTAAAGTTAAAAAGCATTTTGTGTGTATTTAACTCCCTCAAGTCTGTTGTTAAACATATACCACTAGTATTCATTAACATAGATCCTATTTCTTTAGCATTTTCCCACAGGGTAGTGAGCAGTCTTGGAAAGTGTATAGATCATCACACTTTCACCTGTATTTGATGGAATGAGGATTAGAAAAGGAAAGCTATTTGGCCATGTCCTATGGTGGAGCTGATACTGGAATCTAGATTTTTTCATTCCCAGGTTATTTTCTTTTTAATTAGTCCAAGAAGGCTATCCAGGGGATATGGAATTTTATAACTTGTTTGAATGAGAAATACTTAATGATTCAGGGAGACCAAAACAAAGTTGATTTGGTAGAGAAAAACATTGATTTAAAGACTCTTCTCCAATAAAATATTTTTTACACACACAAGTTAAAATGAAAAAAAATTCCTTGCAATATAACAATAGACATAACCATTTTTGAAAAGCCTTGAGTAATTACTATCAAGCTAAGTATTTAGCCAAAGAAACAAAATTTCGAAAGGTATGTTCTACTGTCATGGAAAAGATCTAGAATAGAGTAAATCAAATGGAAGAGACATTCTCTATAGATAATTAATTCTCCAGATATTCTTGAATGTGAATAATTCTGAGTTGCTTGCATCAAGACCCAAAATATCACAGTCTAAGATGAGGTCCATAAGTCAAAGATATTTAACAGAATTTGTCTTTTGATTTAGGAAAAACTAAGTGGATAACAAATATCTCTTGGGTTGTATGTTTCTTGTCCATCCAAGGACAATGTGTACATATTTTCCTCCCAGCAGTATAGTATGGTATAGTGGAAAGAGTACTGGCTCTGGAGTAAGAGAATCTAGATTCAGATTTTGCTACTGAAAGAAAGAGACAGAGATATAGAAAAAGATGGATAGATAGATTTCTATATGTATGTGTATATATGTATGTGTATATGTGTATATCTACACACATATAAATACATACATCATATTAGATAGATAATATGTCAGTGAACTGAGTCCAAAACTATACAAGAGGAAAAGAATAGAATTTATTGCCTTTGAGAAATGGCAAAATTAATTTAATAAATAACAATAAAGACAACCCAACTATTTTATGTGTGTATAATGTATATACATAAACATATGTGTGTTTGTATATATGCATATATTATATTATATTTATTTATTTTTAAGATTTACTTTACATATATTATTTCATTCCATCTTCACAACAACCTAATGAGGTAAGGTGCTATTATTGTTTTTATTTTTACTGATATATTAAGATATATTCAAGTTAAATTGACTTCCCAGTTACACTAATTAGTATAAACTCAAATATTATTGAATGTAAGTGCAATGCTTTATTCTTCAAGCCACCTAGCTGTCTCCTTTTAAAGATGCCCCCTTCAAAAAATACCCACAAAATTTTTCCCTGAAATAAAGATCCTCAAATATTTCCCTGAAATACTCCAAAGGTTATTGACCAATGAAATAAATGTTAGAAAAATCATGATAGATAGGCTGATCAGGAATGGAGAGTGAGGCATACCTGATGGATAACTCACATATGTTTCATTATTACCAAGAGATAAAACTATGAAGGCATCTAGCATGTTAGGTAGACCTCTTTTAGTCAAAAATGAAGACACGGGAAAGAGCCACCATTCAGAGAATGGGGCTGAAAAGTAAAGGGATCTTCTAGAATAAGAAACCTGAAGAAGCAGAGCATCTTGGTGGGAGAGAAGGCTGAGTGATGGAGTGAAAAGCAGACTGAATATTGGGAACTCAATCAAGAAAATTGAAATAAAGCTAAATTGTTGAGTTATTGTGTTAAATACCAAAGAGAGGAATTTGAATTGTAACCCAGAGTCAATAGGAAAGTATTGGAACTTCTTTAGCAGGGCAATTACATGGTCAGACTTATGCATTAAAAATATAAATTTTTGTATGAAGGATGGATTAGAGAGAGAAAAGACTAGAAGCAGAGAGATCAAACAGGGACCTTTTGCAGGAAGCTGGGGGAGGTGATAAGGCCTTGAACTTGAATGGAGGTCCTGGGAATGGTGAGAAGATAATGAGTATACAAAACCTTAAGGAGGTGGAATCAATAGTACTCAGCAACTTATTGAGAAGAGATGGAATATGGATGGATGCTTTCTTCATTGCTCCTGTTGTTATCCTTTGTCCCTACAGAAATCATCAGAAATAAGTAATAGCCATCAGATTTGATGGATCTCAGGATGTCACATCATGCATGCATTGCTGAGAAAAACAGCTGATTTCTATTGTATATAATAGGTTGGAAACAACAATAAGCTTAATTAAGATTCAAAACTCAAATAAATAGTTTTAGATGGAAAGTTCTTATTCTGAGATTCATAAACCTTTAAGAAGTCTTGGAATAGATTCCAGGGGATCTGCAGACTTGGAAAGATTTACATATTTATTTAAAATATAATGAATTTTTTTTTACATACAATCCTATGGGGGGGGTTGGTATGTATTCAAAAACATTGTTTTGAGAATATGTAACATTTACATAGTGCCTTCTATGTCCCAGACACTGCAAATTTCATCTCATTTGATTCTCCTAACCATCCTGGAAGGCAGGTACTATTATTATTAACTGAGGCAAAAGTTAAAATGCTTTTCCCAGGGTTATACATCCAGAAAGTGTTTGAAGTCAGTTTTGACCTCAACTTTCATATACTCTACCACTTTGACAAGGCCTGTAAGCTACCCCAATTTGCCCACTGGTTCCATGGCCCAAAACTGGTTAAGAAGCCCTATTGTAGACATACATTTATCTCACCCTTCTCTGTTCTTGTTTCTCTTCTGCTCCTTGTTCACCCTGATTTGTAAGACTGAGATTAGATCAGTTACTCCGTGCTTTTCCTGATCCTGACAAAAAGCCCAAACTTGTTTCTTTAATGTTCCCATAGTTGTTACTTCTTTCTTCTGGGACAGAGCAGAATAAGCTAATTTCTCTTTTACAGATTGGTTAAGATCACTATAGGAAGGATAAGGAAACTACTCCCTCCAGGCCAAATCTGGTCTGCTGCCTATTTTTGTGTGGCTGGAGATTTTTAGTGGAAGAAAAAAGAAAGGTAGAAGTGGGGTGAATTTGGCTCATAAGAAATAACTTACAAACCGTTGAATGTTGCACTGGTAATCCTGAGTTACTAAGAGAAGAAGAATAAGGACTCTGGTTCTCAGAAAGACCTCACAGAGAGTTTATGAAAAGTTATGAACAAAAGTCATAGAGCATGAGAACATTTGGAAGGGTTGCTATCTTTGTTGGTTTAGGTAATACCCACCTGGATAAAATTAAGGGCCAATAGAATGTCAGTTATCAAAGTGATACTTCTCATTTCTTATGGGATTCTAAGCATCTTCAAAGTAAGGACTATATCTTATTCATTATTACATAAATCTCAGTGCCTACCATGGTACTATATGTGTGGTTTATGCCATGAACAACATCTGGAAATATTGGGTAAAATGCTGGACTTGTACTCAGGAAGGACTGGATTTGGATCTTACCTCAAGCACTTATTAACTGTGTCAAGCCAAGTAAATAAGCATTTATTAATATCTCCTACATGCCAAGTACTGAGCTAAGTGCTGAACTTGAAGCATATGATTTATCCTTTCAGCTTTAGTTTCCTCAGCTGAAAAATGGGGATAATTACCACAAAAGATTATTGTGAGAATTAAATGATAGAATTCGTGTAAAGTACTCAAAAAATGAGCATTGTTAAGTGCTTACTATATATCAGGTACTATACTTTGTCTTCAAAGAGATTACATTCTAAGAAGGGGAGACAGCATGAATATAGGAAAATACATCCAAGGCAAGCTCAGAAGGAAAGCAACTAGCATCTAGAAATATGGTGAAAAGTCTCCTGCTGACAGCAGCACTTGAACTCAGGCTTACAGGAAATTCTAAGCTTCGAGGGAGATGAATGGAGGCTGGGATGTGAGGTAAGCCAGGAGGTTTGGATCATAGCTTGTATGGAGTGATGTGTAAGAAGGCAAGAAAAGTAGAAAAGTCCCAATTTGTCACAATTAAAAGTAAACTCTTGGGGAGCAGAGATTTTTTTCTATTTGTTGTTTGTTTTTATTTTTCTGCTTGTGTAGTCTCAGCATTTAATTAATGTTTGACCCTTAAATGTTTTTTATATTATTGAAAATACTTTAGCCAACATGGGGACAGTCCAATGAAGACACAGAGCGTTTAGTTGAATTCTTTTTCTAATGTCACTGAGAGAAGATAGTCCATGACACAGGGTAGCAATAGGTTTTCCCCCGGCATTCGAGAGAACCCAATAGTAATAGCTATTTGACCTCTTAGAATTAGAACTTTGAGCCCTTTTCGTGTGGCTAAAGGAGCTCAGGCTGAGGAATTTGGCTCCTGGTATGGAATGAAAACGAAAAGTCAAAGACTGTTTATTTAAAGTGGCCAGTTTGAGTGGCACGTCAGCAAAAAAACCCATTAACTTCAGGAAATCTGTCCAACAGATCCATTCATTTATAAACAGGCCGTTTTCGTATTTGTCGATGCGTGTGTATGCATGACACATTAGTTCTCTGAGGAAGAGGTTTCAGATCCATGAGGGTTTTGCCTTGTAAAGTTGCATTCTTTATAAGTTTAAAAAATCATAATAAAGTCCAGGCATCTACCCCCCCCTCCCAACAGTGTTTTCTACAAAATTATGAGTCGTTACATTTTGATTTTCCGAGCTTGCTGCAAATGGAGGTGAATCGGACTACATTCCACATCATAATTGCTTTCTGTGTGAAGAGGTCTTTTCCAGGCCGTCTGGAGGCTGCTGTTTTAATCAGAAGCCTGTCTATTTGTATGTTAATAGTTTCATCTTGGTTTATTGGGCTTGTTGATGGAAAAGCTGGAATCAGATGCTTCACTATTTTCAAGATTTCCTATTAATCTACCACTTTTGTGCCAACACGAACCCATTTCAGCCTCCTCTGCTCTAAATCCTCTTAATGAAAGCATGAAGAATGACAAAATACTTCCTTTCATAAAGCAAGGGCTGCGCCAATTCCTTTCTCCATGCTCCTTCAGTGGGACGGAAGGGAGATGGGGGGGACTCCACAGGTGCTTTGCCCAGCAATCACGGACTCCCCAGTAATCCATTAAACTCATCTCATGCTCTGTTTGGGCTGGAGCTCAGAGTGGTCCAGCTGCAGCTGGGCAGTTACCTGGGATCAGGTTGGAGTGGGCAGCAGGACAGGCATGTGTTGAATTATTTTTCTAACATCACTGAGAGAAAATAGTCCACATAAGAGAGGCCACACAAACCAATTCTTCACTCTATGTCATAGGTTAATAAGTAAAACACTTTTTTTTTAATTTTAGAGGCTATATCTAAGTTCCTGTTGTGATTATTGGACTAAGGGGAGGGTTCAAGCTTTTCAGAGAGGCTGTGTTCATTTCTATTTTAGTTTAGTGTTTGTGCTAAGAACAACCCCCCCCCCCAACACACACACGCGCACACACACACACTGAACGAGGACATTTGGACACTGCCCTCAAAGAGACTAATAACAAATGGTGAGATGGGGGTTGAAGGGTAGGATATGGTGTGTACATAAGTTTAACACAAATTAGAACATAATATGGGCAAAGGAAAGATCTAGAAATAATGCTCGAAGAAAATTTGAGAAAGGAGAGATTACTTTTAATGGGTTGGACAGGACTCATTCATCAGGACAATTTCATCAGAGCTAGTATGTCTATTTTTCTAATATATGTCTGGTATGTTTATTTTTATTCTCCCTCAATAGAATATAAACTCTTTGAGAGCAAGAACTAGTTTATTTCCTTCTTTCCCTCCCTCCTTCCTTCCCTCCCTCCCTCCCTCCCTCCGTTCATTCGTTCCTTTCTTTCTTCTTTCCTTCCTTCCTCCTTTCTTCTCTCTTCTTCTCATCCTCCCTTCTTTCTCTCCTTCCTTCTTTCTGTTTTCCTTCCTCTCTCCATGCATCTCTCCTTCTCTCCCTCCTTCTCTCTTCCTCCCCCCTCTCTCTCTCTTTCTTCCTTCCTTCCTCCCTCCCCTTCTCTCTTTCTCTCTCTCTTTCTTTCTTTCTTTCTTTCTTTCTTTCTTTCTTTTTTTCTTTCTTTCTTTTTTTCTTTCTTTCTTTCTTTCTTTCTTCCTTTTTTCCTTCCTTCCTTTCTTCCTTCCTTCCTTCCTTTCTTTCTCAGCTGGGGTTAAATGACTTGTCTAGCTAGAAAATATCTCAGGTCACATTCCTGACTCTAAGGCTTATCCTCTATCCTTTGCTACCTAGTTGTTCTAAGGGCATGGGCTAGTTTCATTTTTGTCTTTGTATCCCCAATGCTTGGGCAACTTGATAAATGCTTTTCCATTATATCATAAATTTAAGACACCTTAAAGATAATTCAGTCCCAGTTTTTCATTTTGCAGATGAGAAAACTAAGGCTCAGTTAAAGTGACTTCCAAGGTACATGTCAGAGGTTAAATTTGAACTCCATTCTCTGTGACTGTAGCCCCAGTACTTTAATCACTAGACAACCCTGTCTCTCTTGTTGGATAGAATTTAATTGCTCTGAACCTGGAAATAAGATGATTTTTGTATAGCTGTAGGATGCTAGACAAGTCATTTAATGTCTGTTTACCTCAGTTTCCCCATCTAGAAAATGAGAATAATACCTCCCAGGGTTGTTGTGAGACTAAAATGAAAATTGCAAAGCACTTAGCAAAGTGCCAGCTATCATTATTATTATTGTTGTTGTTATAATTATTGATGATAATGATAGACAGATATACAGGCAGACAGCTAAATAGATAGATGCATAGACCAACAGACAAACAGATAGGTAGATAAATAGATTGATAGGTAGGAAGATATATAAAAATGGGAAGGAAGGGGGGGAAGAGAGATAGAGAGGGGGAAGAGAGATAGAGAGAGAGAGAGAGAGAGAAAGAAGAGACAGAGAGAGAGAGAAGAGACAGAGAGAGAAAGAAAAGGAGAAAGAGACAGAAAGAGAAAAAAAGAGACAGAGAGACAGAAAGAGAAAGAAAAAGAGAGAAACAGAGAGAGAAGAGAGAGAGAGAGAGAAAAAAAGAGAGAGAAAAAAAGAGAGAGAAAAAGAGAGAAAAAAGAAAAAGAAGAGAGAGAGAGAGAGAGAGAGAAGAGAGAGAGAGAGAGAGAGAGAGAGAGAGAGAGAGAGAAGGGAGGTAGTATATTAAAGGCATTCAGGACAGCTTGAATGAAGGCATGAACCCAAGAGCAAATCACTACTATTCTACCTAATAGTTCAGGTTGTCTGAGACACTGAGTACATGAAGGGAATTAATGTGAAATGAGTGTGGGAAAGTACGTTGTAGTCAGATTGTGGAAGTACTTAAATTAAAAGGGCTTGGGAGTGTGTTTTTTATTCTACAGGCAATAGAAAGCCATCAAAGGTTTTTGAGTGGACAACAGGAACGAGAGGAATGAAACGGGAAGCAAGAAAACTATAGAAGGGAAGGTGATGAGGAACTGTCCTAAAGTACTATCAGTGGGGCTGGAAAGGAGGGGACATAAATGGCATTGCCAAGAAAAAAAAATCCATAGAACAATGCAGATAATTGTACTTTTGCCTTTGAATAAAGTTTCAAGGACTTCTTAAACTTAGATCTGTAAATTATGTTGTTTTAAAGTATTCTGATGACTATCTCGATGTCATTGACTTGATTTGTAAAGCCAGTTTTGTACATCTTTAAAAATATTTTGAGAAGAGAATCATAGACTTTATCAGACTATCAAAATGTTCCATAACAGATAGACACACAGACACACACAGACACACACGCACACGCACACATGCACAAATTAAATAAAAACAACCAGGATTAAGAACCCTTACTCCAGAGAGACTGGAGAGTCTAGGAAGAGCAATGAGTGGCTAAATACTGGCTAAGTGGCTAAGATGAGATCCTTTTTATCTTCTTTTTCTGTTCCTTTCCTCATATGATGAATGACTAGGTCTGGTGGTTCTCTTTCCCCTTGCTTAGAGAAGCACAGGCAAAGGAACTTTCCTCAGTGGAGTTACCCATTGCTGTTCTTTCTCTTATTTCTCCAGGGTCTTCCTGGTAGTGAGAATGGATTTGGAGGAGTCATCAGACCCACACATTCTGTTTCCAGCTCTGGTGATACCTCCATACCTGTATCACAGATGAGTCACTTAACTTTTACTTCTTTCTCCTGGCAAGATCAAATTGCTTATAAGATTTTCTGAGTCCATAAGACACACTAGGAAGACTTTCGTCACATAGTAAGATTGGACTACCTACCCAACTTGATCAACGTGTGTTCTGATTTCTGTCTTGTCCCCATGCTGATTGTTATGTTTCATTTGTATCACTGCCTTTCTAACAGCCAGGTTACATCTAGCGTGGCATTTGAACATAGATTAATGTACTGGGAGTCACAAAGAGTTTGGTTCAAATGCTGTTCTGCTGGCCCCTGTGCTTCTTAACCAATCTGAACCTCATCCATTAGCTGCTTTGTTTATTTTCTTCCACCTCTAAATTTACTCCTCTAATTATTGTTCTAAATTTACTACTCTAATTACTCTAAATTTATTTCCAGTTCCTACAATAAGGCCTGGGTTTAAATACTGCTTCAGATACCTTTTTGATTTTAGACTGGTTATTTTTGCTTCTCTCAGCCTCTGTTTCCTCAACTGTACAATGCAGTAAGCATTATAGCACACCCTCACAGGCTCGTTGTGAATCTCAAATGGGAATTATGTCATAGAGTTTAGCCAATCTCCAAGTTATATGTAAATGCCAGGGAATATTGCCCAAAGGAGAAAATTATGAAATATAACCCATGTTTTTATGAGGTAGATAGCTGAAGAAGAAAGTCACTCAGTTTGGAATTTACCCCCTGAACTACCCATCACCTAAAGGGTAGTTCAGGGGGTAAATTACAAACTAAAGGTCAGAGGTGAGAGAGATCTGGGGTCACCAACTGAAGCTAAAAGAGAGTGAAAGATTTGTATAAGGTCCTCATGGTTCAAGAGATAGATCCAGTATTGGAAGGCTGATCACTACCCACTGCCTTTTGAGCCTAGGGCTCTTCCAATAACACATCAGCCAGTGACCTGATTCCCATTCTGGCTTGGGGTTCCAAAGCTTGGGCTCTGACCCAATTGAAACCATGTGGCTTGGTGTACAAGGCTCAGTGGGACAGTCTCTTCTACAAGGGCTTGTTCTGGACATGATTCAGCTAGGACAATTGATCCTAGCTCTTCACTCATCGGGGACCAGATTGCCTCTTCCTCCTGGACTTCAGGCATGGTGAAGATAAAGGCAATTTTGCCTTGTTCACTCTGGGTGTAACATGCCATAGCCAACATGTGTTCTTCTGTAAAAAGTAAGATTGGCCTGGGGCAACCAGGAGGTGCAGAGGATAGAGTTCTGGGCTTGAAAATCAGGAAGATTTCCCTTCATGAGTCTGATGATGAACCAGAGGTCCAGAGAGAGTCTATGACTTGCCTCAACTACATGAAGAATAGATACCCTTCCAAGGAAAAGCATCTCAACCATTTTCTCATACACTCCCCATGTAGACTGGGCAAAAACCACCTGGGAAAAGCAGAATCTTTAAGGTCCTGGTAATGGTAGTCATAATAGTTCTAGTGGTAGTATGATGGTAGTATGGTGGTAGTAGTGGTATTTGTAGTGGTAGTGAGAGTAGTAGTTGTATTATTAGTAGTAATAGTAGTGGTTGGAGTAGGAGTAGTTATAGTAGTAGTAGTAGTGGTGGTGGTGGGAGTGGGAGTAGTGATAGTAGTAGTAGTAGTGGTGATGTTAGTAATACTAGTAGTAGTATGGTGGTAGTAGTGGTACTTGTAGTGATAGTGATAGTAATAGTGTTAGTACTAGTAGTAGTAGTGGTGATAGTAGAGTACATGTAGTGGTAGTGATATTAGTAGTTGCAGTACTAGTAGTAGTAGTAGTAGTGGTGGTGGTGGGAGTGGTAGTAGTGATAATAGTAGTGGTGCTGGTGATGGTAGTAATACTAGTAATAATATGGTGGTATTAGTGGTACTTGGAATGGTAGTGATAGTAATAGTAGTAGTAGTGATGGGAGTGATAGTAGTAGTAGTAGTAGTGGTGGTGATGGTAATAGTACTAGTAGTAGTGTGATAGTAATGATACTTGTAGTGTTAGTGATAGTAGTAGTAGTAGTATTAGTAATAGTAGTAGTGGTGGTGGTAGCAGAGTAGTAGTAGAAGTAGTAATGGTGGTAGTAATAGTAACTAACATTTATACAGTGTTTACTATGTGTTAGGCATTCTGCTCAATGCTTTACAATTATTTTATTTGAGTCTCAAAAAAATCCTGGGAAATAGATGGTATTATCTTCTTTTTTAAAAATGAGGAAACTGAGGCAAAAATTAGCTACTCATCAGTAGCTGATAAGTATCTGGGCTGGATCTGAGTCTAGATTTTTCTGATTCCAGGCCTATCCATTGAGTCACCTAGCATCTCTTCTTTATTGGGAAAAAATTTTGGAAGTCATTAAATGTTTAAAGAGATTGAGCTAGTATGTTGTGTGTATTTATATATTCTGGATTCATGACTTCACCAATGTAGAGAATTCAGAATGTAGAAATTCTCTTCTCTGATGCAGAGGCAACTTCTTTTTAACTTTTGAGTTTAGAGAATTGCCTAGGGCAGTGGTTCTCAAAATTGTGGGTCTCAGGGCTTCTTAACACTCTTAAAAATTAATGAGGACCCCTTTCCCCCAAAGAGCTTTTTGTTTATATGGGTTATATCCAGGGGTATTCTGGAGCCAAGTCAAATGGGCTTACAAAAGACAACTGTTAAATTTCCAGTATGAAATATGCAAGCTACAAATGAGGGCTTGATTTATTGTTTTGTTGATTGTCCAGACTTAAGAAAGTGATGGAGAAAATGTTAATAATTCATAGTAAACTCAAAAGTGTATTGTGCATACATTTTTCCTCCAAGAAGAGATGGTTGCTAAATATCCACCAGGACACTCTTAGTTATATCTATTGATATTTATCATATTTGAAATGAAAATATCTTAGTGTCATTATAAACATAGTTTTCACATCATGGACACCCTAAAAGGATCTCAGAGACTTCTAAGGGTCCCTTAACCATATAGTGAGCACCATGAGAATAAGGGTCCAGAAAAATTAAGTAATATGGCCTCCAAAAATACAATTTTTTAAATTTTACTTATACAGATGAGGAAATTGAGACCCCTAGGGAACTATTTCTAAGACAATGGAATCCATGTCCTGTGACTTCTTCTTTTTTTTTTTTTTAATTTAATTTTATTTAATAATAACTTTGTATTGACAGAATCCATGCCAGGATAATTTTTACACAGCATTATCCCTTGCAATCACTTATGTTTCGTTTTTATCCCTCCCTCCCTCCCCCCCCCAAGATGGCAAGCAGTCCTATATATGTTAAATATGTTGCAGTATATCCTAGATACAATACACATTTGCAGAACCGAACAGTTCTCCCGCTGCACAGGGAGAATTGGATTCAGAAGGTAAAAATAACTTGGGAAGAAAATCAAAAATCAAATAGTTCACATTCATTTCCCAGTATTCCTTCTTTGGGTGTAGCTGTTTCTGTCCATCATTTATCCAATGAAACTCAGTTAAGTCTCTTTGTCAGAGAAATCCACTTCCATCAGAATACATCCTCATACAATATCGTTGTCGAAGTGTATAATGATCTCCTGGTTCTGCTCATCTTACTTAGCATCAGTCCATGTAGGTCTCTCCAAGCCTCTCTGTATTCATCCTGCTGGTCATTCCTTACAGAGCAATAATATTCCATAACATTCATATACCACAATTTACCCAGCCATTCTCCAATTGATGGGCACCCATTCATTTTCCAGTTTCTAGCCACTACAAACAGGGCTGCCACAAACATTTTGGCACATACAGGTCCCTTTCCCTTTTTTAGTATCTCTTTGGGGTATAAGCCCAATAGAAACACTGCTGGATCAAAGGGTATGCACAGTTTGATAACTTTTTGGGCATAATTCCAGATTGCTCTCCAGAATGGCTGGATTCATTCACAACTCCACCAACAATGCATCAGTGTCCCCGTTTTCCCGCATCCCCTCCAACATTCATCATTATTTTTTCCTGTCATCTTAGCCAATCTGACAGGTGTGTAGTGATATCTTAGAGTTGTCTTAATTTGCATTTCTCTGATCAATAGTGATTTGGAACACTCTTTCATGTGAGTGGTAATAGTTTCAATTTCTTCATCTGAAAATTGTCTGTTCATATCCTTTGACCATTTATCAATTGGAGAATGGCTTGATTTTTTATAAATTTGAGTCAGTTCTCTATATATTTTGGAAATGAGGCCTTTATCAGAACCTTTAATTGTAAAGATGTTTTCCCAGTTTGTTACTTCCCTACTAATCTTGTTTGCATTCGTTCTGTTTGTACAAAGGCTTTTTAATTTGATATAATCAAAATTTTCTATTTTGTGATCGGTAGTGGTCTCTAGTTCATCTTTGGTCACAAATTTCTTTCTCCTCCACAAGTCTGAGAGATAAACTATCCTATGTTCCTCTAATTTATTTATAATCTCGTTCTTTATGCCTAGGTCATGGACCCATTTTGATCTTATCTTGGTATGTGGTGTTAAGTGTGGGTCCTTGCCTAATTTCTGCCATACTAATTTCCAGTTATCCCAGCAGTTTTTATCAAATAATGAAATCTTATCCCAAAATTTAGAATCTTTGGGTTTGTCAAACACTAGATTGCTATAGTTGACTATTCTGTCTTGTGAACCTAACCTTTTCCACTGATCAACTAATCTATTTCTAAGCCAATACCAAATGGTTTTGGTGACTGCTGCTTTATAATATAATTTTAGATCAGGTACAGCTAGACCACCTTCATTTGATTTTTTTTCATTAATTCCCTTGAGATTCTCGACTTTTTATTGTTCCATATGAATCATGTCCTGTGACTTCAAGTCCAAGTACTCTTGTTCACTATGACATCTTGAGCCAATATGAATGTAAAATTGACAAAGGTAATTTCATCCATCTTGGTCATTATCGTCCTTATTTGTAAGAAAACTATACTGATAATTGTGGGTGACAAAATACATAGACTGATGATTCTTGAATCAAGAAGATCTGAGTTCAAATTCAAACTCAGACCCATACTAGGCAAGTCACTTGTTTGCTTCAGTTCCCTCAATTATAAAATGGGGATAAAAAATAGTAGCTTTCTCCCAAGGTTGTCCTGAGAATGAAATGAGGTCATAATTGTAATGTGCTTAGTACAGTGTCTGGCACATAATGGGTGCTATATAAATGCTTATTTCATCCCTTATCTATATCCCCAGGTTTAACGATACTTGATTTTTTAATGGTGCTGTGGTTTTTAATGTCCTGGATTGGACAAGTATAGTGGATTGAGAGAGGCAAAAGGCATGAACAAAGCCTCAGGTACTTCATCTGCAAAATGGGGATAATCATAACCACCTCATAGAGTGGCTCTGAGGATTGAATAATATTATTTCACTAAAGGCTTTGCAAACTTAAAATTGCTACAATAATGTCAGCTTTTATATAACCACAATGACAATAATGATAATGCTCAATACAGCTGCTAAGTTGGTTTCTTCCCTTGATTCTCATGGAAATTAATTTTAAAATGTAGATTTTAAAACTATGCAATGACGTAAAAGCTGCCATCTCAAAATGCTTTTTTTTTTGAAGCTTTTTTTTTTGCCCAAACATCCAGGAATTACAAGCTTTTCTATATTTTCTTTCTCGATTTTAAAACAAAAGCAGTTCACATTTTATTATTACCGTACTCTAGTATCAAGAGATCCACTAACTCTTGTGGTATACAGTGAGTGGCCTATGGCAGATTTTTATGTCTCTAGATAATAGGGCCCTCTAAGCATCTTTTTATTTTTTATTTATTTTTTTTTATTTTTACACTTGACACCAGAATTATGGAGCTCTATTTAGGAATTATGGGATGAGGTAGTATGGTACCCTGCTGTGTTTGGAGAAAAATTGTTTGAATTCAACTCTTCACAGTGAACTAGTTGAAATAGGATACTTACATGTATTTTTTAAACCAGTAATAACCATGTCAAGCTGCCTATTTTTGGTAAGCAGGGGGTAGGAATCATTCTTCCTTTTATTAAATTCACATTAAACCCTATAACAGAGTCATCATTCTGCAATAATTTCATTCACTCAAACACTGTCATTCTTTTAAAATCCCCCTTTCCCTCAGGATGTTTGAAATAGATTTAAGGAGACAGGAGTTATTGCTGTACCTTTTATACATACATATGTTTGACTTCATGCTGGTAGCAAAGAAATGAGTAAGATAGACACCTCCTGGAACTTCGGTTCACCACGGGGTGAGCAAGTTCTCCAAAGAAGGACAAACAGGAATTTCCATTCAAAGACCACTGATATTTATTTTGTGTCTACTGTGTACAAGGCATCATGTTAAACTGGAAGTGTGTTCAATCTCCCTTCTTGTAAGAGTTTGCATTTGAATGGGAAGACTAATCAAATCAAAAACACCATTCCTTTCAGAAAGGGGAAGGCATCTAATTTCCAACTGGATCAGCTTACTACCTCTATGACTTATTCTCTTCCATAACCACTAGTGTTTTGTACATGTAATTTCACCCTATTAGAAGGAAAGCACCCTGAGGGTAAGAGTTATACTTAAATCCCTAGAATTGAATATGGTACCTGGCATATGGCAATTGCTAAATGAATGTTTTCATCCATTCACTTATTCATTCATTCATCAATTATAAAGAGAGATTATTTGTAAAGCACCTAGTTTGTATGAGGTTATGTGACTTAAAATCTAGGCAATTTTCATAGATATATCCCTCTGGCAAAGGTTTTTTTTTTTTTTTTTAATTTGGGGAAATGTAACTTTTAAACAGTGTCGACACATTTGAAAAATCAAATACTCATAAACTTTTCTTGAAAACAAACATTAACATTTTTATTTTATACAGTAGTTTACAATGATTTTCAGAAGTACTTACAGGTCAGAATCTTAAGATGCTCACTTGTGACTAATTTCCAACACTTATTTGATTGGTGTGTTCACTCTACTATGCCATTTTCAGGTACATGTAGGGAGCTTACTGCTGAGGCTTAAACACAGTAGGTGTTCAATTAGTAACTTTTTCCCTTCTTCCTCTTCCCATTAATTCATACATCCATCTATCCATCCATCCATCCACTCATCAAGCAGAGGGATAGAACCCATGATCAGATAAATATATACACAATAATTTGAAGAGGAAAAACCCAACATCTAAGGGGATTAGGAAAAGCTCCCCTAATAACTGGTGAGGAACAGGCAGGATACATGACTTCTGAGCTGACCCTTAAAGGACACTCTGGATTCTAAGAAGCAGAGGTGAGAAGTGAGTGAATTGGAGGTATGAATGACAGCCTGGGTGTACAGAAAGACATCAGAATAGAAGATAGAATGTTGAGTTTAGGAAATAACAAGTGAAGATGAGCTGAAAATCACTTAAGGGAAAAGATACAGAAGTAAGTTAGAGCAATACCAAGAGTCGTTATGCTAATGTTTCCATCAGGAATGGGTGAAACTGTCCCCTTGACAGGAGAGAAACAATTAGCAGTGAAACTCTACACCAAGGTCTCCCATTTTTCACAGAAACCAATTAATAAGCACATCTTACTTTAAAGCAAAGGGGGGTAATTTCTTACCATCTACAGGCTTGGGATGGCTTGGAAATCTATTTTAATAATTCTTCCTGCCATCTTATCACAACTTCTATCACTCTACTTATGAAATGCAAATATTAATTATTAGTTATGAAAGGTTGATATGATTACAAAATGGGCTATAGTCTCATTTGTGCAAATGGTCAGGTGCACTCTAGACATCTGAATTCAAATCAATTCAGCAAACATTTATTATATTTCTGCCCTGTGCAAGGCCAGGTCCCAAGTGAATAAGAAAAATGATTTCAGGATTGTCATTTACATCCTTCAAACAATCGTATCTCACCATATAGGAATGAGCCCAAACAAACTGCATTTTAAAATGCCAGAGGATGGATTTCATTTTTTTCTCCCTGGGTCTCAGTTTTCTCTCTGTGAGGTTGAGATTAGGTAGATTCTACATTGTATTTTAGCAATAAAATTCTCTGTTCTGAGGTCCCTTCAGCTCTGTCTTTCACAGTTCGAGTTGCTATAGTTCCCTCCACCTCTGAAATCCTAAGTGATGTGTCCTAAGGAATCCTTCAGCAATGACCTTCCATTTCCTTTTCACCTCTGCCATTCCAAGATTTTTGTCCCAAACTTCCCTGCAGTTCTGACCTTCTGGTGTCTATATACTACAATTCTCCCCACATTCTCTGCTATTCTATGTCATTAGAGGCAGCTGGTGACTCAGTGGATAGAATGCTAGACCTGGATCCAGGTCTCTAGGCAAGTTACTTAATTCCTGTTTGCCTCAATTTCCTCAACTGCAAAATGGGGATAATAATTGCAACTATTTCTTATGGTTGTTATGAGAATCAACTGAGGCAATATTTGTAAAAAGCACTTAGCCCAGGACTGGGTACATGATCAGTGCTATCTAAATGCTTATACCCTTCCTCAAGCGCCATCACATCCTAAAGACTCCTCTATCTTTGGCAAACTTTCCTATATTCCTAAGAACTACAGTCCCTGAACATCATCTGTTTTCTATTTTACTATGTTATGTAAATGCTTGTTTTATTTTAATTTTTAAGTCAAAATAAAATAAAAAATTAAAAATCAGAACTGCAGTTACCATTTCTCTAATGAGACATCTATTTTTCCATTTCTCTCCAGAGAAATCTGGAGAAATCAAGGAAGATATGAATGTTGCTACAAAGAAGAAAGTTGGAGAGATACACAGATATTCCTTATTTAATTAAAAGGGGTAGTCTTCCAGTTATTTTACCCATGGAACACTAAGAAGACTTTTTTTGAGTCTTCCTTCTGGACAGACTGTCTTTTCCCTCAACCCCCTTTTGTTCTAACCTAGCAAGGGAATAACTGAAGTATGTATTCAACATTCTTAACCCATTTTCTTTTTGTGTGGACTCTGTTGAGATGTTGAGATGAAATCAGGCTGTCTCTCTCTGTTTCTGACTTTGTCTCTGCCTTTCTGTCTTTGTCTCTCTCTCTGTGTATCTCTCTATGTCTCTCTCTATGTCTCTCTCTCTATGTCTCTCTCTCTCTCTCTCTCTCTCTCTCTCTCTCTCTCTCTCTCTCTCTCTCTCTCTCTGCCTTTTCTCAACTTTGTTGTTGATCTTACCCTGGACTCTTCTTCCATTGAGGAGGCTTCCAAAGACTCAGAATCAGGAAAAAATAATGATTCAAAAGGGGTACAATAAGGATAAACCCAAAGAGACACAGCCCAGAACCTTCAGGTCAGTCCTAGGACTGTTCCAAGGAAATAAGTCAAAGCAAGTCAACAAAGTTTTATTAAGCCAGTCCTATCTCTTGCCCTTTTCTTCAGAGACATAAAACAAGATGTAAACCAGCCATGATGAAGGAAGGTGACAGGATCAGAGTTAAAGATCACATGGATTACATGATTCCTAGATTATCAGAGTTGGAAAAACCCTTCAAAATCCAAAATCCAGATTTTTTTCAGTTTTTTGGTATTGTTTTATCGATCTAGGAACTGAAACCTATGCTTAGAACTCAGAACAATGGTGGCAGTTGGGTTTCATTTTCCTTGGTTCTGATAAAAGTATGCTTAAAATCTTTGTATTCTTTTCTGGACATAATATTTTAGGAAAGACATTAACTAACTGGGGAATGTAAGAAGAGAATGAATAAAATAAGGAGAGAATGGAAGACAAATCCTTATAATCATAAACTGAAGGAACTAGCCTAGAAAAGATTTAAGATGGAGCATGATATTTCCTAGGAAAGAGGACCATCTCTTGGCCCCAAAGGGCAGAAGAATAGACACTACAAAAAGATCAATTTGAACTGGATGTCTGGAAAAGCTTTCTAACAATTACAGTTGTCCTAAAGATTCTTCATTACTTCAGACAGAAATTGAATGATCTCTTTTCAAGGATGCTCAGAGGAAATTCTTGGTCAGGTATGGGAAAGAGTTTTGACTTCTGAAATCCTTTCTAATCCTGAAATTCTGTGATTTTATGAAATCACTTGGCCCAAGGTCAATGAAGAATCAAGTAGTGGGTAGATGGTGTTTATCGACACAGTCTGCAAAGTACATTTTCGTTGATCTTCTCCATACCCTTTAGGGATAAAGGGGTCAGAGTAGTAGAACAAAGTGTGCCAGAATAAGATGTACATCAACCCACTGTGACAAAATGTACTATGGAATTCTCCATCTCCATTCATGTCTTTTTCTGTTACTATAGTTGTTTCTCTAGAAAGAGGTACCTATATATAAAAACCCACCCCAATTTAAAATGTTAGTGTTTTTATAAGAATATTCTTCAGGAATAAATGAAATAAAGCAAAATTTCACCTAAAACCTATAGTCTTTTAAGGACTAGATAGAAATTGGCTGATAGGGACCGCATGAGTAAGATTTGGTGACTGTGACAGATTACAAACAAGGAATTTATTCAGGAGAAGTGATTTGAAGAATGTGATCAGAAAACTGAATCACTAGAAGAAAAGTCAGGTCAGTCATTGCTGAAAGTGAGGGATAACCAAGGGCCAATTTGTGTGCTCTGCTGGGATTTATGGGAAGTCAAGAGAATGTGAGAAGGGCTTCATCATGTTGGTTTGGGCCACAATAGAGTTTTTATGGGAAGACATGGGTTGGGAGGCCATATTATTCAAGTTATACTTACATAAATAATATTACAGATCCACTGGTAATGTTGCCTGTCATCTATGTGTGAATATTGAATGTCAAGACAGATGTTCCCTCCTTCCTTTTTTATGTTCTATTTGATGTTTCTTTGAAATTCTGATGGTTTAAAAGGGAAACATAGTGAAGAGATATGGCTTCAGTGCCAGAGGACACTATTTTAAAGATAGCCTCTAACTGCATGACTTTGGGAAAGGTCATTGAACATTTCTGGTCCTCAATTTTTTTCTCTGAAAAAGGAGTGGCTGGGCCCATATGACCTTGAAGAACCTCCTCAATTCTAAATCTATGATCCTATTAACCAAATTGGAGTCTAGTAGTTAAAATATCCCAAAGCTAAAATGCCATTGATTAAAATGAAATAAAATTATTAGGTATTTGGAGAAGCCCTCTGATTTCCTGGGATTTCACAGGGGCCATTTTGAATGTGATGGGGTTTCTAAAAATTCACACCCAAGCCTGGTTCTGGGAATTACATTCTGCAATGGGTTTCCCAGTCATGAGGGAAAAAAATGGCCTCATCTTTGCAACCTATTCACTCAGTAACTGCTTGTGCGTAAGATCCCCAAATGTTCAGCTTAAAGTCTCCCGCTGGAGAGAACAGACTGATTATGACAAACTCTGTCAATTTTTATTAGCCAAACAGCTGTTATGGCGAGATGGGAGATCTGACCATCATTCTTTCAGTGACATGAACTGAAGCAGGCAGCTTCCTTTTCCTCCTCCCTGCTCCCCTCCCCAACCTCAGGCACATGTGGGTTTCCTGCTATTCATCCCAGAGATAGCTGCTTGTCCCAGAAATCTGGGCTATGGCCTTCAGGCTGACATGATCTTAGCAGGAAGAGATAAATGGGGCTTCAGGTTTTATGACCCAGGATGGAGGAAATAACCATTTTTAAGCACATGAAGTTCAGAAAGAATCTTAAAATGGAGTAAAATTTAAAAAAGCAAAAGAAAGCAAACAAACCCTCAAACTCAATCTTTATCTTGTACCCACTGTGTGTGTGTGCACATGATTTGAAAATGAGAATAAAATTATTTTACCAGCTTGATGGTTTTTCATTTGCACCTGAACCAGAACAATGTTATGTTTATATTCTATATTTTTAACTTCTTTACACTGGGTTTAAGAGCTTAGGCAATTTCTAACTTGTATAAAACTACACTTTTCCAATTCTTGGATGATCCTTGGGTGCATGGCTGCTCCTACTATACCCTTGGAAACCAATCACCTTCCCCTAACTTAGCAAATACCAGGAAGCAAACAGGAATAGTCCTGGTCCTTGCCTTCCAGAGAAATATAACATACTCTTAGTTTCTTTCAACTTTTCTCTCCCTACTCTATCACATTTTCCCTTTCTGTGGCTTATTCCCTTTTGTTTCATTCTTTACTTTTCAAAGTAGTGATCAATTCATAAGCTCGGAGAGCTAGAGAAGGAATGAATCCCCAAATCCATCTAATCCAAATTTCTCATTTTATAATTGGTGAAACTAAGACCTAGAGAAATTAAATAACATTCCCCCAAATCATACAGCATCAGACATTAAATTCGAATTCAGGCCTTTGACTCTGGAAAAATCAATGTTCTTTCTACTCTACACAATTCAAACAATTCAAAACATTTAATGTGCAGCTCCTATGTGGCAGACCCTACATTAGGTGTGGGGACAGAATTTAAATCCAGGTCTTTTGATTCCTAATCTAATATTCTTCCAGAACTTCATAGAACCCAGATAGTTTATGGCTAAGTCTTTCTGAAGAGTTTGAGAAAGGATTTGGTCCTAAGAAAATTTTTGCTAACCATGCCAGCAAATCTTTCCTTTTGCATCTTTATCCTCCATCCCCATTCTCCTCCTGATATATCCTTATATCAAAGGATGTTCTGATATATTGATTCAGTGCAGTGGGAAGAAGAATATGTACAAAAGTCTAAGGAGGGTTAAGGAGGACTAAGAAGATACCTCCCATTCCAGATCAAAATAGCATCCAGAAAACCAGCTACATAGAGTGCTTAACTTGGAGTTGGGAAAACCTGAGTTTAAATTCTTAGTCTCATTCTTATTGTGTGACCCTGAACAAGTCACTTGGTCTCTCATCTTTTTTTTTTTGTTTTGTTTTGTTTTGTTTTGTTTTGTCATTTTTTAATTTTTGTTTTATTTATTTATTTATTTATTTTGCTTTTTTTCCTAGAAAATAGGGATAATAATAGCACCTACTTCCCAGAGTTATTGAGAGGGTCTAATAAGGTGACATGAAAAAGTGCTTTGCAAACTTTAAAGTGCTATGTAGATGATAGCCATCATATATTAAAAATCATTGGGTTGCCCTCCAGATCCATATGTAGGCTCCACCTCCCAGTCACACAAGGGTCTGTTAATTGGCGTTTTTCCAATCCATTATTACCACATTACACTTCCATAGCCTAAAAAGTGGGGTTGGATAGCAATGACAGTGAATTCACACCCGGTGAGTTTATAAGTCTAATTAGACACAGACATGGATGTTCAAGATTTACTTAAACATAATCACAATTCTTTTCCTTCCTCCACTCAGCCCACTGACCATATAAAGACACTCATTTTTATAAATTCAAAATTCCTGCAAGCCTCACACAGGAGACACACTCTCTGCAGAATGGTTCTTGCTTCCCTCTGATGCTCTCCAGGATCCCTTCCTGGGGAAATCCTGCCCATCTCTGCCAACTTCCCCCACCCTTACCCCTGGAGCATGGGAAGAGAAAATAGGGTACAGAGGTGATCCATTGCTCTCTGTTTTCCTCAGCTCACCAAGGCCAAACCAAGTCTGTACTTGGAGAAAGGACTTGGAGGAGAGGCAGATTCATAGCATGCAGGATGTGGTTTTGGCCACAAAATCCGTGGCAGTTTCTCCTCCAAGTCAGTGACACCCCCAAGCCTGGGGTACCCAAAGGAAGGGGAGGAGATTCATATTCTTGCGTATAATTGACATCTGGGTCTATATCTCATTCCTTTATTAGATTCAAAGTGCCATCAGAGCAGGACCATATCTTATCTCAACTTTGTATCTGAAACTCTGAGCTCAGTGCTCTCAACACAAAACAGCACATAAAAATTTGTTTAATGAAAGAATGAATGAATCGATCAATAAAATCTGCATATGAGTCCCAATGTCTCTTTCGACTACCCTGATCTGCTTTTCCCCAGGTATCAAGATGCTTGTGTTCTATGGCCTTTGATGTCTGTCCCAGGAGTTAAAATCCCAACCTGGACTTATTCCAGGTGGTCTTTGATAATCCCAAGTGGTAATTGCATTCCATCAGGAGTTTCAGTTGGCTCAGTCCTACACATCCTGTCCTCATTGGGGGAGGTGTTGATGCTTTTCATGCCAAAGGTGGCTATGTTTCAAGCCTCATAAAGTTTCTAAATCACTCTGGAATGCCTTGGGGGTGAACGATGCTGCAGGCAGACTCCTGGACACTTCCTCTGGTCCTGTGCAAAGTCTCCCTTCTTGTTGAAATGCCAGTAAATAAAAATCATACATGTCTCTGTTTCCAAGTGTTACTTCATTGAGCATCCAACCTCTTGGAAAGCAAAATAAACACTTGCTCTGCAAATTGTTGCTAGTCTTCAGAGTTTATGAAGCTTTTTTAGATTTTCAGGATATAATTTTTTTGTTGTTTTGAATTTTAAAGGTCCTAAGGGGTGAGAAAGAGAGAGAGAAAGAGAGACAGAGAGAGAGACAGAGACAAAGACAGAGAGCCAGAGCCAGACAGACACACACACACACACACACACACAGAGACAGAGAGACAAAGAGAGACAGAGAGAGATGAGGAGAAAGAGAGACAGAGACAGAGAGAGACAGAGAGACAAAGAGACAGAGAGAGAGAGACAGAGACACAGAGAAAGAGAGAGACGGACAGAGAAAAGGACAGAGACAGAGACAGAGACACAGACACAGAGTCAGAGAATGAGACATAGAGACAGAGTGAGAAAGACAGACAGACAAAGTAGGCAGAGTTGGAAGTTACCTTAGTACACATCTAGTCTAACCCCTTGATTTTACAAAGGGTAGACTAAGGCTTTAGGAAGGAATATAATTTGCCCAAAGTCCCAGAGCTGTCAGCAGCAGAGCCAGTATCCAAAGTCAGAACCCCAAATCTAGAATATTTTCTATACTTCACAGAAAATGAAGTAAGACAAACATGATTGATTGTACCCAATTTCTCAGTCTTAATTTCAGTTCAATTCTTCTCTCTGACACATCCTGGCTGCATGAGGTTGGGTAAATAGTTCAGAGAAGGTACCAACTTGAATTAATAGAGGGAGATTCCTCTTCCAGTTATTTCCTGTACAAATGAAATCACAACTCCAATTCTTATTCCTTTTCACAAGCTGAATCCAGCTTGCTAATTCGAGGCCTAACAACTTAACCAACTGTTTGATGAGATATATGTTTGAGGGTAGAGGCTCCCACTTCTTTATGTTTTACAGAGAGCTATCCTGTTTCATCCCCATTTTCCAGAAGTGTAAACAGAGAGAAGTGACTTGCTCACAAATTGCCCAGGATTATAGGATGTAACTTCTTCTCTACTCCATTCTCAGCCTTATTTTCTTTATCTGTAAAATAAGGGGAGCTGGACCAGAGAGCCTCTGTGGTTTTTAGACCTATGATGCTATGATTTATTATCCAGAAATTTTCAGAGGGGTTGTTTTTTGCACATTTATAAGGAGAGACTCGAGACAGCCAAATGCTTGCTAACTGGATTGATTCCTTAAACAAAGTGGGTAATAGCTGAATTCACTCAGGTGCCCCTCCCATTGATTTCAAATCCCCTAGAATGGATCTTCCTGTGGGCAGAGTTTGGCCCCAGGGTCGTTCCCAGATCATACCTATTTCTGAGAACATGCTATTTCTTGAAATTGGTGATGCAATGCAGTAGAGTGTTTCAGGGCTGATCAATTATATTCCAGGCTGTGTTAGGATGTACTGTAATTTGACTCAGCTCAATAAATCTCAGCTTCATGGAAAGGCAAGGCTCCCTCAATGCCTCAAAATGCTCAAGTGAACACAATAACCTCCTTTTCCACAACCAGGCAACACCCTTATCCCTGATATACAGACATTCACACCAGAGACGTAAAATGTGTTTTTAAAACATCTAGTATTAAAAGCCCATTGATTGGCTCCTTACTGTGAGCCAAGGGCTCCAGCCTATCTGGGAGCCTCAGGTTATCCTAAAATCTTCAGTGTCTTGAGATGTACTAATGACTCACTTGCTACATAGATGGCAGAGAAGGCAGGAATGAATGGCACTTATCTTAGCTACTTTGGGGTGAAGGATATGGAAGATCGGGGAGTTTGGTTCTTAGAAGGAGAACTGGGATCATATAAATTTACCCCTTCACTTTACAGATGAAAGAAAACTACCTCAGAGAGTGAAGTTGATTAGTTGGAGGTCATAGAGATTATAGTCACAGTGGATGGTAGAGTCATTTGGGTTTCAAATACAAGTTCTTTGGCTCAGTGTTCTTCAGAGTGGGCAGAATAGGTCAGAATTTAGAATTGAGAGGTTTCAGGAAATGTCTCTTGTCCAAAGACATAACATGCAATGTTAAACAGTAAGAGAGC
Organism: Antechinus flavipes; assembly: GCF_016432865.1. Taxonomy (NCBI): domain Eukaryota; kingdom Metazoa; phylum Chordata; class Mammalia; order Dasyuromorphia; family Dasyuridae; genus Antechinus; species Antechinus flavipes. The sequence goes on from NC_067399.1 coordinate 79,174,574, forward strand.
TAGCTCGCTGTGAGTAGGTGATCTCACCTGCCCTTTTTGTGATTTGGTTACTTCTACGTTTAAAATGAAGGATTAGGCCAGATCAGTGGTTCTCAATTGGAGATCTCTAGACATCCTTGAAACTTTTTCAGAGGCTCTACAAGGTCAAAATCATTTTCATAATAACATTTTTGTTGTTGTTCAGATGTTTTCTGTCATGTCCAACTCTTTGTTACCCCTTTTGGGGTTTTCTTGACAAAGATGTCAGAATGGTTTACTGTTTCCTTCTCTAACTCATTTTACATATGAGAAAATTGAGGCAAACAGGGTTAAGAGACTAAATTGCTCACACTACTAGTATCTGAGGTTGAGATTTGAACTCAGTCTGGCCCTCTGTCTCACCTGCCCTTCCTAAACTAAGACATTTAATTTCTTAACAGTAAATATCAATAGATATTATTCATCTAAATAAAACCTCTTTGGGAAGGGGTGTCCTCAATAATTGTTAAGAGAAGTCCTGAGACCAAAAAGGTCTCTAAGAGCTCTACTAGATGACCTTCCAGGCTTCTGAAGCTTTAATATGTCATAATTTTAGAGTCTATTTTTAATTGAGATTTTGTTAAACAAGAAGTCTCTTCTTCTCATTTCCTTCTCCAAAGAAAAAGAAAGGGGGGAAAACCCTACTAGAAACATGCATAGTCATGCTAAACAAATTCCTCTATTGTATATCATGACTGGTCATGAATCATCATTAACAATAATTTTCATTTCTATAATACTTTAAGTAAATTGACAAATCTGTTGCCTCACAACAATTTTCATAGTATCATCATCATCATCATCATCATTAGTTTTAATGGTAATGAAACTGAGATTCAAGAGAGGTAACATACCTTGTCCTTGGTCATGAAGATAAAGTGAGAGTTAGACTTTGATTTCAGGCTATTGACTTAAAGGGCAGTACTTTTACTACACTACAAAATATAGACACAGAATTCATACTGTCAAATTTGTAAGATGATCCAGTGCTAGGAATGAGAGTAAATATGAAATCTATGTTAACATCCTGTAGATGAGATATCTGTGGATTGAGAGATGCTTCACTAAATGGATTTCAAATGTCATCACCAGAACCAAAGAAGGTTGATTAATGCACCGATGATGTGCCCAAGAGCTCTATTCTTAACCCTTTCTTGTTCAATGTATTATTCAATGAAAAAAGAGCACTAGATTTCAAGTCAGGGAACCAAGACTTGAATTTTTCTGTTCTGCTATTTAACAAATACTCATACTGAGGACAAGTCATTCCACTCTGGTTCTCACTTGTCTGTTAAATAAAGGAATTGGTCCATATAAGAAGTTCTTTATATGAGTTCCATGGATTGTTGAAAGTCCTATGAAGAAATTACAAAGCTCCTATAGCATTAGATAGTGGAAAATTAATTTTCACTAAACTTTTTTGAAATCCAGAATGTCCTTTTATTATTTAAAAAAATTATTCTGAGGAATCCATAGATTTTACAAAATTCCCAAAAAGATCTATGGAAAAGAAATAAAGAAGTACCCTGGGACTAAATGATCTTTAAGGTCCCTCCTAGCTTTAAAAACTGGGATGAAGATATAAAGCAAGATGAGCAGGGTTGACAGTTTTCTGATCTCTAGGCATAAAGTCATATGTAGTCTGGCAAGGAGAAATAGTATTATAGGTGCTTTGAAGCTAAAAAGAAAGATATGGGTATTAGAATTTAGACCTTTAATGAACTTTAGAAATCATCTAGTCCACTATTCTCATTTTATAATGAGGAAACAGAGTTGAAATGAATTGTTCCAGGTCACTTGGATGATTGGTAACAAATCTGATTTGAGTATAAATCCAATATCCTCTACTTTATCTTGAAGTCTAGGTCTCTGACAAGAGCATCTCCTTTTTTCCTGATTTTGAATGGTTCTTCTGACTCCAATGGGTTGTTTTAATGGCCCTGAAGTGGCTGAAGCAGGCAGTGTGGCGCTCTTAGAGCTTGGTCAAACATTAAAGATGCCACAATCATCCACTGCATCATGGCCTTGACTTTTGCCTTGCCAATAGACCTTGGTGACTCTGGAAGAGGCTGAGATTTTGTGCAACTTTGCCTCACTTAAATTCAATTCAGAAACAAGTCAAGACATCATCCTGTGATGTCATAGTTCCTCCTCGAAAATAAAGGAAAAATAGTAGCAGAACTCTCAAACACCAGAAAGTTAGAGATTTGGGTTTAAAGCTTAGGAGAGAACTTGAGAAATCTCATCTTGTCTTTAGACTTTCATTCCCTCATTTAAAATAAAGGGGTGGATTCAAGGACCTCTAAAGTTACTTATAGCTCTACATTCAACAATTCAATGACGTAAAAATATTTTGAATCACTCCTGGTTTCCTTCCAGGAAAATGGGCAGAATCATTCAAGTGGAACTCATGATCACATCTACATTCTATTGGTGGGTGGGGCTATTGCTGGTTCTACAGGGGATTCATTTTCTCCCCTAGCTGTGTAATACAGGACTGGCAATGTAGAGATGGTCCACAAAGGGGATTTGGGCTCATCATCATGTTTCCCCGAAAGAGGACTTGTAGGTAGCTTCAAAGGGTTTTACCATCAGACAGGCACTGGCTTGGCAAGAACTGACTGATCTGGGGAAGCTCAACTCAGTCAAGTGATAAAAAGAAGCCCTGGTTGCAACCTGCCCAACATTCTCCTCCTCTTTCTCATTCCTAAGTTACCCTACTCCTATTTCTAAAGCAGATTGAGGATTGAACTGGAAAAAAAATATTTCTTCATTTCTTCCCTATTCCCTCTTCAGATATATCAACTTTATTTCTTGGTGGTTGTAGAGTAGTGACAAATTTCTACAGACTCCCTGGCAATTTCCACTCCAACCATGAAGACAGAGACTTAGGTGTCTTTCTGCTATAGACCAAGGTTTGGGCTACTCTGGACCACTGTGGTCACAAATGGCCTCAGAGAAAGCCTCGTCTGGTTTGCCTCCTCTTGCCAGCTTCTGACAGAGCCTGGCTTGTCTCAGGGAGCCACTGAATGGCTAAAGAACGTTGAAAAGGGATTTTTCATGTCAAAACTACTCAAAAAGCCATCCCTGGAATAAAATGAGCATTTTAAAAACAGTTTTTCTTTTTCCCTTTTCTGTATTTTCTTCACAGTCAATTCAGAGATTCTTGCCTGGATCACAATGTTCTTCTAACCCTCATCCTATAATTTGTATTTCCCCCCAGTTTTCCTAGTAGTACACAGTAGGAAAAGACCATGAACCAGAAAGAAATCAGGAGTTTCAAATTCTAGGTCCAATTCTGCCATTTAAGGACTATTAGGCACTGAGTAAGTAGCACCTCTTCTCCAGATTTCAGTTCCTTATTTATAAACTGAGGGAATTAAAATAAATGATGTTTGAAATTCTTTCCAATGGCAACATGGTATATTAGAAAGAAATTGGAATCAGAAAAACCTGAATTCTAAGTCATTCTCCAATTGATAGTCAAAGGATATGAATAGACAATTTTCATTGAAAAAATTGAAACTGTTTCTAGTCACATGAAAAAGTACTCTAAATCACTATTGATTAGAGAAATGCAAATCAAGACAGCTCTAAGGTACCACTACATACCTCTCAGATTGGCAAAGATGACAAGAAAAGATAATGATGAATGTTGGAGGGAATGTGGGAAAACTAGGACACTAGTTGAAATTGATCCAACCATTCTGGAGGGCAATTTGGAGCTGTGCCCAAAGGGTAGTCAAAATGTGCATACCCTTTGATCCAGCAGCATTTCTCCTGGGTTCATAAAGAGATCAAAAAAGAGAGAAAGGGTCATATATGTGCACAAATGTTTATGGCAGCATTTTTTTGTAATGGCAAGAAACTGGAAACTGAGTAGATGCCCATCAGTTGGAGAATGGCTGAATAAGTTATGGCATAGGAATGTAAGAAATGATCAGCAGGATTATTTTAGGAGGCCTAGAGAAACTTACATGAACTGAAGGTAAATGAAGTGAGCAGAATCAGGAGGTCATTGTACATGGCAACAAGAAGATTATACTGCGATCATTTCTTATGGACATAGGTCTTCTCAACAATGAGATGATCCAGACCAGTTCCAATGATCTTGTGATGAAGAGAACCATCTATACCCAGAGAAAGGACTGTGGTATTTAAGTGTGGATCTCAACATAACATTTTTACTCTTCTTGTCATTTGTTTGCATTTTGTTTTCTTTCTCATTTTTTTTCACTTTTGATGTGATTTTTCTTGTGCAGCACAATAATTGTATAAATATGTATGCATATATTGGATTTAACATATTTTTGACATGCTTAACATATATTGGATCACTTGCCATTTGGAGGAGGGGTGGGGGGATGAAAGGGAAACATTTGCAACACAAGGTTTTGCCAGGGTCAATGTTGAAAAATTATCCATGCATATATTTTGAAAATAAAAAGCTTTAATAAAAATTTTAAAAAATTAAAAACAATTTTAAAAAATTAAGATTTAAATAACTGCAGCTATCTCATTAGTATGCAAATTTGATTTTGTCTTTAATAAATGGTAAAATTATATGTATAACAAACCTGAATTCTAATTCTGTTTCTACCATTCAACACCAGTTGATTTAATTTCCATGGTTTTGACCGCTATACTACTATATATAATTCAATGCTAATATTATACTTGTACTATGCAACTACTGTTATTATTACAAAGTAAATACATTGTTGATTGTTGTTATTGCTATTGTTTGTTGTTTGTCCTTCATTCTCAAAGAGAACCAATGACTTTTTGGGTGGGGGGTAATGATTTGCAAGTAATTTGGATTTAAGTAAGGCAGGGCTGTGGAAAATCATCAGGCTGACTCTCCCCTCCAGAGACATCAGGGTTCAGTGGCAAGACTGATGTGGCAAGATCAGGATGACTGAAGATGACTCCAGGTACAATAGAAGACCTTGGGTTTTTTAAACTGAAGTCTTTCCCAAGTCTCAGTTTGTTTGAGGCAACACCCATTCAGTGATTTGGTAATTTAAGGCTAGGTAAGAAATGAGACAAAAGATTGCCTAGTTTGCCTACCAAAAAAAAAAAAAAACATAAACAAAACAAAGTAAGAGGGGAAAAGTCAAAATCCAAAGTATTATAGGAAAAAGGGCTCAAATAACAGGGAAATCATAGAAGGCAGCATTTGAGCTAAGCCCAGTTCACAGCGATTTTCCCTACTCCATTAATATTGGTAACTCATATTTCTATAACACTGTGGTGATTGTAAAATGAGTAATCCTGTGAAGAAGATAGTGAAAATATTATACATAATGCCCATTTCACAGTTGAGGAAGCTAAGGCTTACAGAAAGAAAGTGGTTTGTCCAGATTCACATAGCAAGGGAGCAAGAGAGCCAGGATTAGAAACCAAAGACTGACACATCAATCCTAATTTGTTCTGATGATACCATCTTCCCTCTTATTCATGTTAGCAAAATTAGTTTAATAGGTAGAATGGGGTAAGGGAAAGGAATGAGCATTTATGTAGTATCTACTATTTACTAGGCACTGTTCTACATGCTTTTGGAAAATATTATTTCATTTAATCCTTGCAACAATTCTGTGAAAGATTGGTGCTATTATTATCCTATCCCCATTTTACAGTTTGTAAAAATTCATTTATTTTTAGAGACAACAGGAGTTAAGTAACTTCATCACAACTGCACGGCTGGATTTGAACTCAAATCCTCCTGACTTTAGGGCTGATGCTCTCTGCATTGTGCCATCTAGGTTGCCCATTTTACAGTTGGAAACTGAGGCAGACAGTAATGAGGTGATTTCTCCAGGGTCTTACACCTAGTAAGTATCTAAGATCAGAGTCTTTCTTACTTTAGCTTTAGCACTCTATCCAAAGTATGAGAAAATAAGCATGATCCAAAAAAAAGTCATGATTTCAGATCAGGCAAAGGTCACTCATTAGGTTTCATGAAAGAGAACTAGGGTTTCAGAAATGGGCTGGATGTGAATAAATAGAGACTATAGAGAAGAGGAGGCAAGGTTTAGAGAATCTTGTGGGAAAGATTCTGCATATTGGAGAGCAAAGGCCCTATATTAGAGACAGTTAACCATCCTGTTGGGCAGAGTATAGGGGGTATGGTAGGAAGGAGCTGAGATACAGTAAGAAAGGTATAAGAGTTCTGCCTCAAAAGGCCTCTAAAAATCTGGACTCTCATAGGTTAACCACCCATGGTTATTGCTTCATTGCCAAACATTCTCAGTCCCTCTCAGCAATCCAAAGAAAGAACTTGTTTCCCAAAAAATGATGCCAGAGGGATACTGATAAATGGCCCGAAAGGGAAGGAATCAAACCCTCACTCTATGAGGGACTGGGTCTATGATTTCATTGATATTAAAGATTCCTAGGTGAGGGACCTCTTTATACTCATGTAGGTCAGCAGAGTTTATACAATTTGTAGTAATTAGATATATTTTTGTCCATAGTTAATGTGGAAATTTGACCAGCTTAAATAGGAACATTTGATGTATCTTGTTTTTTCTTTCTTTTTTTTAATAAAGAAAGAAAATGAAAGAAAGTAAATGCTTGTTAATAAAAAATATAGATATAAATATATGTTCTTGTTTTTCTTTTTTTTCCAATAAAGGAGGAAAATTAAAAAAAGTGTGTTAATTAAACATAAATTTATATTATATATATGACAATTACATTCTAAAATTTTTTCAAGAATGCTAAAAAAAATGGAGTGACTTGTGTAGGATCACACAGCTAGACTTATGAGAAGCAGAACCTTGAACCCAGGTCTCCCTTGCTCTGAGGGTCATTCCTTCTTTACTACACATGCTAACCTCAGCCTTTAGAGAGGGTTCAGTGGCATAGGAGAAGTTTGGCACTCTTTTTTAATCAACACCAGCATTCTCTTAACTCCTTGCCTAGGAAAGTCAGGCACATAGCCTGCAAATCCACACAAATCCAACTTACCCAATACCTAGTCAGGGCACAGAACTCCTGAGTTGTGCAAGGGCCCCAGAAGGAGAAATTGGTGGGGAGGATTTGGGGGAGCTAATTGGATCCATTTTACTTTGCAGAACTTGGCTTTGGTTGAAACAGATCCAGCTCCTGATAATTATGTTACTCAAGTTGGTGACTCAAAAAGGAGTCTCAGAAAGTTAATTACCTGGCTTGGTTGCCATTGACTTCAAGGACATTTTTATCCAAGAGGCTCCGAGTGCTAATTGTGCCACTTCCCCTCCCCCACAACAATTAGCTGTGTGGACTCTCCTTAATCTGAGTTTCTTCATCAGTCAAACTGGGATGAGGTGGTTTATTGTCTCAGGTGTGGGCTCCCTAGTTGCTCCTTATTAAATGCTAATTAGTACATGATAAACACTGGCAAAATTAGGGGACTAAAGCTCAGGGTTGAATCCTAGAAGCAGTCGGTACTGCTTCTTCAAGATGAACCAGTTCTCCAAGTCAACATATAATAACTGGAAGCCTACCTACCTTATTATCCCATGAAGATCTTCCTTGGTGGAGAACATGTGCATGGAAAGATACATGGTTCAGCTGACCAAACTGCCTGTAGGGATGTCACATCTTTTTATACTGTGCAAAAATCTCATTTTTAAATTTATTTTTTCTGACATGGAAGTCGAGGCACAGAGGTTGGAGACTTGCACAGGTCACACAGCAAGTAAGTATTTGAGGCAGGATCTTAATTTAAGTCTTGTTGGTTCCAAATCTTCTATATATTTAACTAGCTCAAGGAATCTTAATCTGTATTCCATCATATTTTATTTTTGTTTGTTCAACTTTAGTATTTTTATATTGGCAGCTAGGTGGTACAGTAGATAGAGCAGTAGGCTTTTGAATCAGGAAGACTCATTTTCAGGAGTTGAAATCTGGTCTCTGACACTTACAGCTGTGTGACTCTGGACAAGTCACTTACCCCTGTTTGCCTTAATTCCTCATCTGTAAAATGAACTGGAGAAGGAAATAAATGAAAAATCACTCCAGGAGCTTTGCCAAGAAAACCCCAGATAGGGTCAGGAAGAGTCAGACATGACTGAAACAATTCAGCAGCAGCAAAAACTTTTTATAACTATTTCAGTAGAATTGCCTCCTTTTGTATTTTATGTACTTTTATGCATTTAACAACAATAGACTGAGAAGACTTTATAGACTTTATAGTCTATAGAAGACATCAGATTTTACTATATTGTTGCCAAGGGAGTCAATGGTGCAAAACCAAAAACAAAATAGCAACAACACAACAAAACACCATTCAGAACCCCGCACCTAGATATTTCCAGAGACATAATTGCCCTTTAAATTCACCAGTGGAGTGTTAAGATTGAATTTGGACAGTTGTGTTGCCTTTCCACATCGCCTTCATTTCCATTATCATAGTCACTGTATGCATTGTTCTTTTGGCTCTGCCTTTTTCACTGTCACTTAATATGCCATTCATGTTCCTCTGAATTCTTCATATTTGTCATTCTTTATGTGCAGAAATATTCCATTGCATTCATATAGCATGATCTGTTCATCCACTTCTCAAATATTGTCCCTATTTTGTTCTTATCTTTTTATTATAAAAATAAGATGACCATAAATATTCAGGAATATTTGTATAGATATGAATTTCCCTCCTCCCTCACCCCCATTCCCATCTTTTGGTAACCTCTGGGCATAATCTTATTACTAGAATCTTGAGGTCAAAGTATATAGATAGTTTAGCAAGTTTTCTTCAATAATATGAAAGATTCAGAAGAAATATAAGGTAAACATTAAAGACTAATTGTAAGGCACTCATTCAGATCAAACTGTTAAGTTATTATATATGAAAAAAGTTTTCAGTGTTTTTAAAATTGTCATCATTACTAAGGTAGCTTGAAGCAAAAGTTGGAGTTGAGTTGTGTATGATGGCGAAATTCTAAAAAACAAAATTGAATAGGAAAAGGTAAAAGGGAGCAATTATATTACAAAAATAGGGCATGAAAGGAAGAACTAAAACAGAGGAAGCAGGTGGAGATAGAGAGCTGGTAATGTTGGAACTTAATTCTCATCTGATTTTAAGAAGAAACAATGTATATTTAGAAAGGTATGGAAATCTTCTAGTCATAATTACAAATTGTTTTCTGAAACAGCTGAATCAATTCCCAGATCCACCAACAATAACTCTATTTCCCTAACCTCTCCAACATGGTTCTTCAGTCTTTGCTTATTTGATGAGTTATAAACATTGGTATGATTATTTGGATTCCTCTGATTATTCATGATTTGGAATTTTCTTGCAGATGTCTATTGATTGTTGTAATTTCTTAATTGGGTAACTTCATTTATAATTTAACTACTGATCTATTAGCAGAAGAATTTCATCTGAACAAATGTCTTGATCATATTTAGTGTTCATTGAATTGTCTTCTTGGTTGTGTACCTAAGAGTCCATTGATGCTGGTGGAAACCAGGTTGCTAATTCCTTTGGTAGAACTCTTTTTCCACCTGCCAGATATTTTCCACCATGAGTAGATAATATTTAGAATGGAAGTGGACATTGTCCTGTTGAATTTGTTTGACTGTTTAGCTTCACTCACATAAAAACATAGCTTCTATACTTTGTTTTTCACAGTCAAATCCATGGGTCTGCTTTCCTCTTCAGCCAGGCTAGCCAAGTGCAAACATGACTTTTCAGACATAGGAGAGGCAGTAATTAATGACCCCAAGATGGATAGTAAACTTTCCCTAACCTGGCCCAGTCCCAAGAATTAGTTACTTCATCTCACAGTGAATGATTGGACTATTTTGGCACCAGTACTCTTTTGGATTACTCACCTTTTCATCCCCTAGTTTTTGAAATTTCAGATAATTATATATCCCTAATGAGGACCCCCACTGCTATTGTCCTGGCATTGGAGCTTTTTGGCAGTTCCTTGTTAATTCTGAGGCAAAAAAAAACTGTGACTTTGACAGAAAGGAGACAGAATAGTGTATTAGAAACCTTGATGGATTTGGGGCTACAGAACTACAGTTCAAATTCTACTTTTGGTATATGCTATCTATGCCAGCTTGGGCAATTCATTTAATCTCTTTGGAACTCGGTTTTCTCATTTGAAAAAATGGAGTTGTTTTAGTGGATCTCTAAAATCCATTCTAGCACAGCTAGATAGCACAGTGAATAAAGTGCTGGACCTGAATTTAGGAAAACTCCTCTTCCTGAGTTCAAATCTTGCCTCAGAAACTTGCTACTTTGTGACTCTGGACAAGTCACTTAATGCTGTTTGCTTCAGTTTCCTCATCTGTCACATGAGCTGGAAATAGCAATCACTCCAATATTTTTGCCAAAAAAATCCTAAATAGAATCATAAAGAGTTAGACACGACTGAACAATAATATCCCTTCCAGACCTAAAGAAATCTATGATTTTATGAGCTGTGAAGCATCATAAGAAATCTAATTTTTCTCTTTGAAAGCTCAAGTTCCAGAGTCAGGCATTTAATGTGACTGAAACTATTTAAGGATTAATAGAGATTTCACAAATGAAAATTGGCTACAAACTTCATCTTACAGTAGACTATATTGGTGAGACCATGGAAAGGTAGGGAGAAAGCAGTTCCTTTTTGCCTAAGGCAAAGGTTCTTGATGATTTTTAATATCATGGACCCTGTTGGGAGTCTAGAGAAGCTTAAGAGCCCCCTTTAAGAATTTGTCAATACAAACAATAAATACATAGAATGACAAAGATAACCAATTACGTTGAAACATTGTTAACGGCTTTTTTTTTTTAATGAGCTCATGGACCCTAGTTTAAGAACTCCTGAACATTGAGTTGCACAATTGCTTGCTGACCCCAGACAGTCCTCATAGACTTGTTTGGAATCATAGGATGCCAGAGTTAGGATCTCAGAAGCCATGTGGTCCTGCCTGTAGTTGAACAAGGATCCCCTTGTTAATCATCATCTAAGCTGTGTTTGAAGATCTCAAGCAGAAGAGAGCCAGCTAACACCCCTTCCAATGACAGCTTATTCCCTTTTGAATAGCTCTGATTGTTAAAGAGCATTTGCTTATATTGAACCCAAATCTGATATTGTGCAATTTTCCTCTCCCTTCTTCCCCATGTTATTCCAGGTCCTTTCTTCTGGGCCTATGTAAGATAAAAGCTAAATCAATTGATTAAAGATAATCAATGGTGTGTTCCTCCCCACCACCACCATCTTCCCCTCCTGCAATTCTCCAAAGTATACATTCTTCCATTCCTTCACTAAAACCTTTATTTGACATATAATATTTAGTCCCTTCAAAAATCTGGCTAGTATGGTCTTCCTCCTAGCAAGGTCCTTCCTGATATGTACTCAGAAAGGAACAAATGCCTTGATTTGACCAATGTGATCTTGGGTCACTCTATAATGTATGTTTTAGACACTGCTACTTAAGTAATGGATATAAAACAAGGAAGAACTATAACTAGCTTTTTTTAAATTTATGAATTCAGTGAATAAAGGGGTTTTGAATTAAGGAGATAAATGAATTAGACAGTTGTAAAGAAATGGAAGTTAGGTGCATCTTTTAATACAATAAAAAAGTATAATAATTGGGACAGATAGATGGTGCAGTGGATAGAACAGTTGCTTTGGAATCAGGAGGACCTGATTTACTAGCTGTGTGACCCTGGGCAAATCATTTAAACCCAGATTGACTAGTCCTTATCCCCTAAGAACTGTAAAAATTGTTGGGAAGATTCTTTCCAATTAATTTCAAATCGATGTCTATCCAGTGAAACTCCTTTTTCTAAGAAGTGGAAATACAAAGAGAGTGAAGAGCTAGTCCAGCTCTCAAGAATCTTAAAATCTAATAGTGAGGGGAAAAGGTAGAATTGGGAGGGACAAATATAGAAATAATTGTGATACAAGGAAGAGTGGGATAGGTACAAAGTAGAGATTCAGACAATGTGCAACGACTGGTTTATAAAGAGGGAGATTGCTTTTGTCTGGGAGAGGAGGGGCAGGGGAAGCTCACAGCCAGCAGGATTCTGACTTATTTATAGATCTCCATTGGAGTCATTGGGAACTGGACTTGTTCTTTGCCTTTCTCTGTATCCCAGTACTTGATACATTGCCTGGCATATAGTAGGCACTTAATAAATGCTAGTTGACTCACCTTACTAAAAAAAAAAAATACCTGGGAGTTCTTGCCTAATGACAACATAATGACAACAACTACATTTTTTAGAGTACTTGAGAGACAGTGTGGCCTAGGGAAAAGAATACCAGACAGCATCATAATAGATCTGACTTCAAATCCTACCCCTAAAACTTAATAGCTGTTTTGTCACTGGCGAATTTGTTCTTTCTCTCTTTTCTCCTTCCTTCCATCCTTCCTTGTTTCCTTCTTTGCCTCTTTCTTTTTTGTTTCTTTTCTTCCTTCCTTCCTTCTTTTTCTTCCTTCCTTCCTTCCTTCCTTCCTTCCTTCCTTCCTTCCTTCCTTCCTTCCTTCCTTCCTTCCTTCCTTCCTTCCTTTCTTTCTTTCTTCCTTTCTTTCTTTCTTCCTTCCTTTCTTTCTTTCTTTCTTTCTTTCTTTCTTTCTTTCTTTCTTTCTTTCTTTCTTTCTTTCTTTTTTTCTTTCTTTCTTTCTTTCTTTCTTTCTTTCTTTCTTTCTTTCTTTCTTTCTTTCTTTCTTTCTTTCTTTCTTTCTTTCTTTCTTTCTTTCTTTTTCTTCCTTCCTTCCTTCCTTCCTTTCTTTCTTCCTTCCTTCCTTCCTCCCCCTCTCTCTCTTTCTCACATAGCTTTTGAGAGTCATGATGAGTCAGGATTTGAATCAAAGTGTCCTGACTTATAGTCTGAATCTCTTTTCACTGACCTCTTACCTCATAATCTAAGTGGCTTCAAGATATAATAACTTCCATTGAGGTGGGTCAAAATTCTGTTTTTTAAGCCTCTTTAACTTTTGAGGTGTCTATGCTTACTAGAATCTAATTGAAGAAATATTACAGATTTTAAGCAGTGAATGCTTCTTGTGCCCTCACTCTCTCCTCCCCCATCTCACCTCCTTGGGGAGTGAATCTATTCACAGGAAAATTTTCCAGTTGGAGAATGAAGGCTTTGGTATTCTACTGTAGGGTCTAAGGAGGGAGGGCTCCGCTATACATTTTCCCAGATCTCTGTGGGCAGCTACAAAGGAGCTTTTGAGGATAAACAAATAAAGAATTGAGAAAATAAGGAAGGAGCTGGCATCTTAAGAATGTGAATATTTAGAGAATGCTTGGGAGGGAACATAGAGGAGGCTGTTCCCTTTTCTGTTATATGGCCCACAACAAGAACAGGGAGAACAACAGTTGTTTCCAGGGGGAAAAGGTTCCTTCAGACCCCACTCTTTCCCACAAGCAGAAATTAATACCGTGAAAGGATGTGATTTTGTTTTGAGAGCCATTGCGGAGGCTGATAATCACAACCTTTTCATAGCTTGACCAAAATCATTTTATTAATTGTTTGTTTTGGGCTATTTATTTATTTGGTTCTGGCTCTAAAGAGGTCAGTTTAATTCATGAAGATAATCAGGGCCCAAAATGATGGTGAGTTTCAATAGTTCCTGGATTCCCAACCACATGAATTGGATTTCTAAAGAAAAACTGAACTTAGGAAATTATATGATAGTTACCAAAGAAAAGTTCACTTAATAGGAGTAGAGATCACAACATATTGGGCTTAGATAACTTCTTTTATAGTACAGAGGGGAAAACTGAGGTTCAGTTAGTCACTCTATTAATTAGCTTTTTATAAAATGTATATTACACGGGAAGTACTGTACTGAGCCATGGCAACACAAGGAAAGTAAATGATATCATGAGCATCCAAGGACCTCACATTTTAATGGGAGAGGCAAGACAAAAACAAATAAGTACATGTAGGATATATGCAGAGTAAATTGGAGGTAATCTCAAAGGCAAGCTGTCCATAGGAAGCAGAAGAAGGACATAGTATTGGAACTTAGAAGGGATTCCTGCAGAAGGTAAGATTTGAGCAGTTTTGGGGAAAAAAAAACAGTGAAATCTCAAAGTTGTGGATAGAAGAGCAAGAATTCCAAAAGTGGGGGTCAGAGAGGACAAAGCCACAAACCTGGAAGATGGAGTGAGTTATATGGGAAAAACAGGGAGAAGGCTAATGTCATAGGATCACAGAATATTTGAGGGGGAAAATGGAAATATTTAGGAAAGATCTAATTGTGAAGGGTTTCTAAAAGACAAACAGAGGATTTTATAGTTGACCTTGGAGATAATAAGCAGATACTGGAACTTATTGAGTATGGTAGATATGTGGTCAGATTTATGCTTTAGGAAGGTCATTCCCATGGTTGAGTGGAAGGTAGGACTAGAGGTATGGAGACTAATAAGCAGGCTATTGCAATGATCCAAACATGAGCTGAACTCATACCAGGTAGAGGAGTGATAGTGCTTCAGTATCAATATTCCAAATCCAATATGGGGGCAACTGTCGAATGGGAAAGATTTTTAACTAGTCAGTTAACACACATTGAACAAGTACTTGCTATGTATATAGTATTTGCTGAGTGCTAGGACTTCAGTTTTTTTACTTGTAAAATGGAAATAATAAAGTCTGTAGTATATATCACACTGTGGTTGTAGTGAGACTCCAGTAAGAAAATGGAAGTCATGAACTTCACAAATCTAAAAAACTTTATAAATATTGGTTATTAATATAATTGTTATTTTGTTCTTTATTTTTTTCCAAGGAACAGTCCTGGGAAAAGTTCCTAACCTGCTATTATTCTTTTATATATAAAGTTTCATGCATGAACTGTGACACAGGTGCATGTAATCTCATTCTCTGAAGGCTCATTGAAGAAGCTGTTGGAATATTTTCAGTGATTGTCATTCTTCCTTCTCCATGAGGACCAAAATCACTATGTTAGGGTCAAGGGATACGGTGTCCAACTGTGTCTGATCAGAACACTATGAACTCAAAGAACTCTACAAGTTAGGCACAAATAGTCCAAATGAGTATTTGAAGTGAAGATGTCTCTAAATTTGTATATGTTGTGTTTCTTTAAAAAAAAAAAAATTGAAAAGGAAAAAAAAAAGCATCAGATAGGAAGATGAAGATGGTTTGTACTTAATCTAGTTCTTATGTGAGTATTTTTCCTTCCACAAGGTGTCCATATTTTGAAAGTTTTAATCCCATGTTATTTGGAAGTTATGAATATAAACTTATTTATTTATTTTAAAATGTTGTATTTAAATTTTATGGATCAGTGTAACATTGAACAATCAACAATTTTGTCTCTGAGAATGTTTTAGTTTGAGTATAGTTTATCAGTTGAATTCTTGTTTTGAGACTCGTCTTTGCATTTGTTGTGTGTTAGTTACAACAAGGTCATGTTGCATATAATCCTCCTGATAATGTCTTTCTAAGCATTCAGCTGGTGACAAAGTTTTATAGCTTGCAGATACGTTACCGCCATTTTGTCCAATGATTCACATTGATCAGCAAAAATCCGGATTCCTTAAAGATAATCTTTCTGTAATTTCTACTGGCAATGAATTACTGTCACAAACTTCATTCTTTAAGACAAAATGGGATCCAAAGAGTGGAAGGCAGGGAGGGAGGGAGGTTACAGACTGGGGAAGAGCAAAGATTCTGAGATAGGAATTCCCAAGGCTTGCTTGGGAGGAGGGGTGGGAGTAGAGGAACCCTGAGTAGAGAGTGCCTCATTACCCTGGATTTCATAGTCTGTTGACCTCTGTTGACTTTTGGTAATTCAATTGTATATACATGCATGCTTGCCTGTGTTGGGCATACTGTATGCATAGATTTTTCTACTTTGATGAATCTATGTGCTTAATCATGTGGGCAGTCTGAGCATCTACACTTGAGTGGTTTATTTGAAAGAGTGCTGACATTGGAGCCAGGAAAAGCTTAGGTTCAAATCCCATGCTTGACACTTACGAGCTGTGTACTGATGGGCAACTCACTTAACCTCTCTGATCCTATTTCCTCATCTGCAAAATGAGATAATACTTATAGTATCTACCAGAGAAAGTTGTTTCTGAGAATCAATTGAAATAATGAATATAATTTAATATAATATAGAATAAATATAACATAAAGTGTACTTTCAACTCAAGGATTTTAAAAACCTTAAAATGGTATGCAAATCATTTAGTTCCCTCAGTCTCAGTTTTCTTATCTATACAGTGAAGATAATAATCACCCATCTCATGGAACCTTATAAGGAAAATGCCTCATCAAGGTTTGAGTATTTAAGAAATGTGAACTGTTCATATTGTCATCTTATGCAATTTGTGGTAGTGACCATCTGTACAGAGTTCATAGGGAATCCACTCAAAAGGCTGGAGATGTTTTGCTGGCTCTTTAGTGTTTTGGGGATTTCTGTGAAAATAATCCCTGTCATCTCTCTCTCTTGCTACATTAAAGTGCTAATAAGGAAGGAACCTCTTCATTTTAGGTTCATGTTCAGCCTTGATGATTTCTTGTATATTAATTTTTACATGCATGCTGGTCATCAGGTGACCTGTATGTTTTCTACTTATTTTCCATTAGCTGTACTTGTGATTTTTCTACTTTGATTTTTTTGTACTGAACCATTTAAATAGACATCTCATTATAAGTAAAATACATGCTTCACATACAGAGATCCACCTGAGATCATGATTATATTCTCTGGATAAGAGTTATTAATTCATTATGACCTCCAGATATATATATATATATATATATATATATATATATATATATATATATATATGGAATATCAATACAGAATATATACTAAAACACTGAGAATGATTCATTAATAACACATTAATAAAGCACATGCAAATAACAGAATAATCACAAATATTCAAAGGAGTATCATCCCCTTTAAAGAAGTCGCCTAGGGAAGCTGACATCTTATTCCATTCAGGAATTCAACTTAATTAAATTTAATCCAGCAAACTTTTTTTGTCTCTTTCATTTAATATTTTATTTCCCCTCAATTACATGTAAAAATAATTTTTAACATTCATTTTTTTTAAATTTTGATAATATTCTTTTCCTTCTTCCCTCTTCTCATTCATTGAGAAGGCAAGCAATTTGACATAGGCTATACATATTTAGTCATGCAAAACGTAGTTCCATATTAGTCATGTTGTGAAAGAAAACACAGACAAAAAAAGCCAAGGGGGAAAAAAAAAGAAAAAGTATGCTTTGATCTGCATTCAGACTCCATCAGTTCTTTCTTTTTGGAGATGGATAGCATTTTCATCATATGTCATTTGGAATTATCTTAGACCCTTGCAATGCAGATAACAGTTGTCATTCACTGTTGATCATTGTAAAGTACTGCTATTACAGTGTACAAAGTTCTCATGTTTCTGCTCATTTCACTTTGTATCAATCCATGTAAGTCTTTCCAGGCTTTTCCTATTTGTAATTTCTTATGCCACAATAGTATTCCATCACAGTTATATACCACAAAATCTATCACAGTCATTCCACAAATGATGGGCATCTCCTCAATTTCTGATTCACTCCAAAAAAAACATTTACTATTTATTTATTTATTTATTATTTATTAAGCACCCATTATATAACAGCTATTGTACCAATTTTGGAATTATAAAAAAAAAAATGAAAATAATTCTTTTCCTCAAGAAGCTTCTATTCTGTTAAAATTCTCAGAACACACCAAGGATTCTTCTTTGGCAACTTCTTTGAGTGGAGAAGCATATTCTTTGGAATTTCTTCAATGGTGGCAAATATTTGCACTTGGAGGACTATTCTTATGCATGTATTAAGCCCTAAGTGATTGAGAGACGTATTTGAGAAAGAGAAGGGAGATCAAACTAGTAAATTCTGTGTTTTTTCAGAAAAGCTGAAATATGACTTTGAATAATACAATTACACTGGATTTGCTTTAAGGGCCTTAGATATCAGAGAAATTTATACTTTATCCAGTAGACAATGGTAAGACACTGAAGTAGAGGAGACACTATTATATTAATGAATTATAACTACTCAGTAATTGGTGGGGAGGATGGGTTAGAGAAAGAACAGAATAAGACAAGAAAAACTGCTAAAATACTAAATATGTTCTTGGCTATAGTATCCCCAGTGATATTTTGGTTGTTTGGTAAAACAATCTTCATCTGGGAGTTTAAATTCTAATATGCTCATTTATAAAAATGACATACTACTAGTAGTCATGTTAAATATGGCACAGGCCTTATGTGCATTCAGAGGAATGACTCTGACAATGGGATTTTTAAGTAGATGGTGAAGATATTTTGGGGGAATAGAAGATGCTAAGAATTTTTCATTGCACACCTGCTCCTCTGCTTACCAGTTGGGAACAGATTTGTAAAGGGAATTCCTAAGACTGTGTCTATAGGGTAAAGAATAAAGAGAACTGATGGTTGTTTTTTGGTTACCTTTAAAGTTTTACTGATGCTTTTTATTTTTATATGATAGATATTTTCATATTATGTGATGCAATGGATGAGTCAGGGAAGGCATCTTCTAGTCTTCAGATATAGTCCTTACTTCTTTAAAGAAAGGAGGTGTCTCCTAATCTCTCCTTTAGAGATCAGATTGGTCATTATTATATCCACAAGGCATTTGGCTTAATTTAAGTGGGATTCTTTTTTATCTGGTGTGCCTACTCATAGCCTAGTCAAGTGATGGTCAATAGAATAATAAGAAATTTTTGAGTATCTACTTAAAGCTATTGGACACTGTATGGAATAATAGGCAACAGATAAATATATCAAAATGGCCCCACTCTCTTGCAGATGACATTTTAGTTGTAGAGACAAGGTAAAAAGATGAAGCAATGAAAGACCATGCTTTTGACTTTCTGGAACTTCAATATCAGATTTTGGATATTTTTGTACATATAGAGACTGTTTTTCTATCTTTGCCCTCTTTGGTGTGTTTATATATGTACAAGTGAGATCTCTAAGTCAAAGAGTATAAGCAATTTAGTGGCTTTTCTTGAATAATTCCAGATAATTTTTAAGAGCATCATGATAATTCTGAACTGGAAAGGACTTTTGAGACCATTCAGTTCAGCCACCTCTTTGTCTAGGGAAGTTAAAATTGTCCAGGATCAAACAGAAGGGGGATTGAATCAATTCAAAGCTCCACTAGGAACATAATGTGCCTGTCTGCTTGCAGTCCCTCCAACATCAAACCAAATCCTTATCACCAAATCACGTTTTCTCAGCTTGTTCTGGCCCTTCTGTGACATCCAGAAGAGTGGTAAACTGCGTAATGAATCATTTCTTACCTCCAGGTCCTGGAATGAGCTCAAAGGGTTAACACATCTGAACTACACTTGTAATCTGTCTTTCAAATGGTATTAAATATTCATTTTCTAGAACGCTAATAGATCTTTCTCCCCCTCCAAAGAACAGAACCTATGGTGTTTTCTCCATCCATAATTTAAACCTGATCCTTTGAAGGAATGTTAAAATGATAAACATGTTGCTTGTGATGTGTGACTGTTTAATGATGAAGTTATTGAGTAAGGAAATTAGATCCATGTCAGATGTGGTTTTGAAGAAGATACCTGCAGAAGAGGAGGATTTTCAAAGGCATTTTTCTTCTGCGTTCCTTGTGTCCCTCTATTCTTGAAGTATCTTAAAAACACATTGGCCTTTTTTTTTTTCAGCTTCTGATTCAAGTTTCCAAAGTGAGCTGTTTTATTTGTTTCAGATTTCTCTCACAGAAAGAGCCCTAAATTGATTTTTCATTAGATTTTAGCCTATTTTTGTTAACTTTTTCGATGTGGTTAAACTAACACACCAACAGGACACATTTTACTTAACAGAGGGTGAAGAAATGATATGTTTAACATTTGCTTTAAGAAAGCTTCCTGGAATTTCCATGTTCTGAAACAAAAACAAACAAACATTACATATACAAATATTTGAATATACATGGTTTAGTTAAGAAAGCAAAATCCTATACTTTGTTACTTTTTAAAAAACACTTTAAAAACAACAATACTTAGATAGAATAAAAATGAGGGGGACTAGAACAAAATTTATTAGTTGTTAAGAGAATCTAAAGTAAGAATTACAAGCATGTTATCAAAGCAAAACATATTCACAATGTAAAAAGAGATGGACAAGGAAAATATACTCATATATATAACATATATATGTATATATAGCATATATACATATTTGTATATATGTACTATATATACATATATACTTATATGTACTATATATGTGTGTGTGTGTATACAGAGAGAGAGAGAGAGAGAGAGAGAGAGAGAGAGAGAGAGAGAATGAGAAAAAGATAGAATTAGGCACCAGTGAGAGTTTATGAGGAATGCCGGAAAGTACATTATACTTGAGACTCTGGAGAACTGATTTTAAAACTTGCCTCCCAACTATGAAACCATAAGCAATATATTTAATTTGTGTGATCTTCTATTTCTCCCTCTTTAAAATGGGAATAAGAAACCTCTCATTGCCTATTTGATAAGATTATTGGGAGGAAAGTTCTTTATAAACCACACAGTGCTATCTATAACTTTGTGAATTTTTTTTTCCTCTATGGGCTTTTTTAAGGTCCTACCCTAGGACTTCCATAGTGCAAAGAATGCTTTGATCTATGTTGTGGAAACACCATTTCACAGACTTCCAATGTCATTTAACAATAGCATTACCAATTCATTATAACCAAACCCTAGTATTAGCATTGTTTGGTCCATTGCCCATTTATGACATCATTCCTACGAAGCTAATTGTTTTCCTGTAATGTTGTTTCACCTAATTTTCTGCTTTTGCAGAACCAATGAATAATTTTCGGATTTGCCTCTATTTCTTCATGGATGTCCTTCACTACAAAGGCAAATATCTATTCTTTTCTGATTGGTTATGAAATCTCACAATCCAGGTGAAATATTTCATGCCCAGTTCTAGAACCCACTTGTAGATCAGTCAATTAACAAGTATTTGTGAAATCTCTTACTATGTGCTGGGCATTAGAATCAAGCTCTTGGGAATACAAGAAAAGGGAAAAAAAAAACAAGGATTTCATATTCTAATGGAAGAAACAATAGGTAAACAACTATAAAGGTATAAAATAGATTTAGATAAAATGGGAGGTAATGTCAGAGGGAAGAAGAGGAGGAGTGGGAAAGGTTAAGTACAGAAGAAAGGCTTTAAACTGAGTTATATGGGAAGCCAGGAATGGAGATTTGGTATTGTGTGTGCTCTTTTAGTTAGGTGGTAATTTCTCATCACTCATGCCCTGTCGCATCTCTTCTGATCCCTTCTTCTTTCCTTATTTTCACCCTCACTTGCCAGGAGCCTGGAAATCTGTGGGACCAGAAGAGAGAAAAGAAAAAATCAGGTGCTTTCAATCCCATGGAAATACTTAAGAGCACCAGCAAGTAACCTAGTCTCATGGATGGCATTAGTTAACATGGAAAATGAAAGACTTTGCTGGGAGTGCTATTGAATAGCCTGTCAAAGAAGTAGGAAGACTGTAAGAACTCATTCAGATTGTATGTTTCAATAAGACTGGAGAATGGGAGAATAATGTGTTTGAGAAATGAATTCTCTATAAGTGAAATTTTCATAGTGTTATTATATAGGAGAATAAAAGTGAGTCAGTTAATAATGACAATAGCTAGCATTTATATAGAACCTTATAAAATGTGTCCATTCTGTATTCACAACAACTCACTAAAGAAAGTCCTAATATTAACTTTATTTTACCGATAAGAAAACTGAGGCCCAAAAAGTTGAAATGATTCCCCCAGAATCACAAAGCTATAGCCTGAGAGATTTTGAGCTCTGCTTTTAAGTCCAATGATGCAATAAGCCACGTAGCACATTCTGAAAGTAGACAAATCACAGAAGCTTTTGAATCTCAGTTTCCTCCACTGTAAAATCAAAAGATTCCTTCTAGCTCCAAATAGGTTTCTATGTTCCTACATTTTCTCTTAAGAGGCCCTTCATCTTTTGTGGCTTCTGTGGCAGAGCCTTATGCAAAAGTAGACACTTTAAAATGTTTGTTGAACTGAACTTGTTGTTGAATTATATATATATATATATATATATATATATATATATATATATATATATATATCTATATTTATTTTGCAGAGCTTAACTGATTTTGTAAGCAGATAAATGTTGCAAGGGACATTGCACTGGATCTAGTCAGGAAATTGAAATGAAAATTGGCCTCTTACATTTACTTGCTTTGTAATCTTGGTCAGTTGATTAAACTCTGTTTGCTTTGGTTCCCTCATCTGTGAAACGGAAATAATAACATTCCAGGATTTTGGGGGATATAAAATGAGATCTTAATTATAAGAGCTTTACAAACTTTAAATAATATATAAATGATAGTTATTGTTATTTGTTATCAGCTATTATTAAAATCATAGACTTGCAAAGTTGGAAAGAAACTTAAGGGGCTCTAATCCAACTTATATTTGGATGGACTTCTCCAAAAATGAGTCATCTAAATTTTACTGAACATGTAGATATTTAGTCTTTATTTGACAAATTCCGATGAAGAGAAACCCATTGCATACTAAGAGAGGCAATTCTATCTTCTACAGCTCTAATGGTTAGGAGGACTTCTTTTATGTTGAGTCTAAATCTGTCCCTTTGCAACTCCTTCCTACCCATTGCTTCATTGTTTTGCTTCTTCCTTTCGTGTGGGAGAAGAGGAGGGATAAACTTGATTGGGATTTTGATCGCTTATAGGGAAGATGGGGAGGAATTTTTGGAATTGGGACTGCAAGAACAATTGAATCCCATCTATCTTTAAATGTCTATGTTTCCTGAGCCTCTCTGAGTCTTCTCCTTGATAAAATAAAGTAGTTGATTTATAAGGTCCTTTCAGGTCTAAATCTTGCAATTCTATTACACTATAATAGTCATGCTTCTGAGATACAGATGGCAAATTCCATATGATTGTTGTGAGGGTTAAATTAGATTATATATATATAATTTTACAAACTTTAAAACACAAGAATTTCTATTATTATTATTATTGTCATGGACCAATATCATATTTATTCCTCATATTTTGTTTCTTTTGAGTTACTGTAGTTTCTGCTTGGCATGATTTCTCCAACAGGATTTACTAGAGTATCACAAGATCATAGACACAGAACTAAAAGAGACCATCAAATCTAATATCATGCAGTTCATTTAAAAGATGAGAAAACTAAGGCTAAAAATGATTATTCTTTTTCAAAGTTACACAGGCAGGAAATGAGAAGATTGGGCTTCAAATTTATGTCCTTTGACCCTGTAACCAATGACCTTGTCATTGGACCATATTGTCTCCCAAGTAGTAGTATTGTACTGATTGTGAACTTTCTTATGACGCCTCTTCAAACCTCTTCAAACATGGAGGAAGCATGATACAGTACAAAGAATTCTAGATTAAGAAATGGAATACCTAAGGTCAAATCCTAGGCTTGCCACTTATCACCAATGTGACCTAGGGAAAATCATTAATCTGTCTGAATCCTAAATTCTCATCTTTAAAATGAGGGTATAGAATTAGAGACTTCTAAAGCCCCTTTTAACAATAAATCTATCATCCTATATTCTATATAACTATTACTGAAATCTGATGATGCAAATTTAATAAATAATAAAAATGAAATGAAGAAAAAATCAGTCCTTACAATTACTTAGGACCAATGCAGAATACTTTCTCTTCCAGGAGGTAGCAATTTTAGAACCTGGCAGGAAGAAAGTCATCCTTTTGCAGGGTCCAATTTTCAAACCAAGGGAAGATCATCAGGGTGGAGGATGCTGAGCAGCCCAGACTCACATGCAGACCAGGGGTAATTTCATGCACAAAATGGTTATTTTGCTCAGTTTGCTGAGCTGAAGAGAAAGGTGCCTGTTGGAAACCTGACATAACTTTCGCTATAACAGCATAAACAGGCTGCTGCAAGAGTCCAAAAACCACTTTAAAGGAAATGCTTAGTTTTTCAAAAGAATCATCAAGCCCAAGAAGTTTGAAGCTGATGGAATGGGGTTGGGGGTGATATTGTAGGGAAAGTAAGCAGAAAGAACAGAATAGAAACCAAGGCTGTTTCTTTGGACTGACTCTGGGAACTCTGAATGGCCTTCGTGCTTATACTGCAATCCCTGAAGAATGGTGAGCAATTTGAGAAGTGCAAGTTGAATACCAGCAATAGAAGGAATTGATTCAAGCCATTCACTCAAATATCATTTTCACTCTAAGAAGGGTGTCAGTAGCTAATGATGAAGACAATGAAGTGAAGTGGAGAGTAGAGGCAATTGTTCAAATTATTCCAGCCAGGAAAACACAAACACACACATACACACACACACACACACACACACACACACACACACACACACAAAACACACCTCAATTATTTAGCTACGTGGATTGTTTTTCCTCTTTATTGGATAGAATAATTTGAAATTTTTCTTTAGGTCTCCAATTCCACTCTGGGGAAATATACTCAAAATACATTTTTTTTTTTTTTTTAGTAAATGGGGAAGGGGACATATATTCATTAAGTAGCTACTGTATTCTGGACATTGTGCTAAACACTTTAAATATTATTTCATTTAATCTTTACAACAATGCTGAGAGGTAAGTGCAGTAAAACCACTCTCATTTTATAATTGAGGAAACTAATTCAGACAGAAAGGAAATGATTTCCCTGGAGTCACATAGTAAAGTGGTTGAGTCTGGATTTGAACTCAGGTCTCCCTGACTCTAGCCTCAATGCTCAGTGCTTACCACAAAGTAAGACAGAATGCTAAATCAGAAGAATTAGGGAATTTGGATTCAAAAGACCTGAGTTGATATCCTGGCTCTGCTATTTTGAAAATCTGTGTCCTTTCAAGACAGGTAATAAATAGCAGTGTGTTAGTAGATAGAGGTATAGCCATGGAATGAGGAAGAACTACTTTCCAATACCCCTTCAAACATATCCTAGTGGTCAAGTCATTCAGTCAATAAGCTTTTCTTCAGTGATTGCTGTGTTTAAGTCACTATGCTAGATGCTTGGGAGTATAATTAAAAAGAAAAAAAGTCACTTGACATTTCAATTTCCTTTTTTGTAAAATTTCACATGGTCAAACAAGATGATGCATGTAAAATGCCTTGCAAACTTTAAAACATAATAGGAATTTCAGTTATTGCCATTGTTGTTATTATTATTATTAGCTTTGGTCCAGGCTTATTTTATCAACAGATCAACATTATATTGGACAATGGGCATTGACCCTAGTATTATAGTGACACAGAAATACACACCCTCTTTCTTCCTCTTTAAAATAAGTTTAAACATTGGACAGCTCCCAGCCAGTGGCACAGTGTTTCCCATGTGGAAAATAGTCATAGTCCAGCAGTCCTGGCCCCTAGCCACTCTCATTTATCAAGGTCACTAAGCATGCATTTAATTCTGCACATCCCCTTGCTAACATTTGGAAATTATACTTCATCGAATAGAGATCACTGAATTTACTAACGAGTCAAGTAAAAGTTGTGACCTTGGGCAAGCCACGCCCTTTCTCTGAGCATTTTTTCCTGGCCCTATAACACAGGGGTATTATAATAGTTGATGTATAAAGTTCCTTCCAATTTTAAATCCTCTGCTGTTATACACATTTTCTGTGATTCATAGATGAATACCACTACTATTTATTCCATATAGGCTGGATTTTTCTTGGCAAGATTTTGCTTTATTTTTTGGGGTCCAGATGTGTGATTTCATCCTTGTCAGGAACTCTTGGTGTAGAAATTATCCTCTAGCCTTAGCCCCCTACACCATATATGTACATCAGTTTTGCCTCCATAATTTTGGTCTTAGACAACAAATTCTTAGAGGTTACTGAGAGGTTAAGTTACTAATTCCTGACCACATAGACAATATATATGAGAGGTAGGCCTTAAACCAGGGTTTTGCTGAATTGGTCAACCCTCTCTGTTCCACATAACACACTGCTCCTTGCCAGGATTATAGAACAAGTCAATCAAACTTTTGTTACCTTATGTGCCAGGTACTGTGATAAACAATGAGAAAACAAAGAAAATCAGAAAAATAATCCTTGTTCTCAGTGAGCTCAAGTCTAATACGTAGAAAGATTTAGAAACTCAGACCCTCTTTCATACATTAATTCTTATTATAATTAGGGTTATAATTAATGCACTTGACTCCTTCCCCCAAAAAAACCAATTATCCAACAGTTATCATAGAAATTCTCTACGATACTCTCTTTATGATAATTCTCCCAAATTCAAGAGAATCTGGGTGTTATGGATATAAGGAAATGGGTCTCTTTTCCCTTGAACCCCACATATATGAATCCAGAGCCAGGGCCAGAAAGGGATCAGAGTTGGTAGCTGCCATTTTGTGGAGTATGAAATAGGTCAACTAGTATGGAAAATCTTGCTGTCAAAAAGTGGGTCACATGGAAAGGGAGGGGATTCAGTCATTGGAAAAGCAAAAAAATAGGGGACTAAGTAAAAGCCAAGCCTAGATATCAGAAAAGTTTTTCAGCAAAGGACTGACAAAGAAGACCAAAATACAGACAGGAAAGCAGAGTCCAGGCTGGTGTGTAGCTCAGAGGGACTACATAGTCTGAGGCTAAAGAAAAAGGCTCCTCATACCATTTGTCATGTACAATGGGGATGGTACATAAGCATTGCTTTGAGCCCAAAAGATATGATACTATCTCTACATGTCTTGCTCTTCTGAATGAGACTGTGATGTGATGAGCTTCTTGCAGCCCATAACATTTCCTCAATTTGAAATAACTGCTCAAACAGTGACAGACATTTGCCATCTCTTTTTATTGAGGTTGCTAAAGTTTATATTTTACTCTGAAGCTCTTGTTTGTTCAAGTTTGAAGCTACACTGAAATTTTCTAAGAAGTTAAATAAAGTTGACATTTGAGAAAAAAAAAGATCACAAACAATTGCTTAGAATATATCCATGTACTTAGGGACTATTATGAAAGGTTACTACACTTTAAATGGGGAGGTTCAGATTGCTCCTTCTGGTAAAAAGGAAATATTCTGACCAAGACTGACAGCTAGCTCATGCTTTGTTTTGAGTTCTGATTGGCCAGACCTGGCCTGGGTTAAGGGATAGCTTTTCCTGATCTCCACTCCTTCCCTCATACATATCCTTCCTCACAAACAATCTTATATTAAAATTCTTTGTATGCTTAATATTTATGAATATTCTATGTGTACTTGTCTCCTCCATTGGAATGTAAACTCTTTGAGAATAGGGATAGTGTCATTGTTAATATTTTTGCAGCCCTCCTTCCTTTATTTTTTGGGGTCCAGATGTGTGATTTCATCCTTGTCAGGAACTCTTGGAGTAGAAATTACCCTCTAGTCCTAGCCCTTTCTACCCAAAGTCCTGATTTTCCCACCTCTCATTCTTTTTGTTGTTTGCTTGCATTTTGTTTTCCTTCTCATTTTTTTCCTTTTTGATCTGATTTTTCTGATGCAGCATAATTTTAGAAATATGTGTAGAGGAATTGCACATGATTAACATATATTGAATCACTTGCCTACTGGGGAAAAGAGTAGACAGAAGAGAGGGAAAAATTTTGAACACAGGATTTTATAGTAGTGAATGTCGAAAATTATCCAGGTATATATTTTGAAAATTAAAAAAAAAACTATAATAAAAAAGAAAGATGGGATATGTGAGTGAGAAGTATACATAAATTTCATCTGGCTATTTGTTTTGAAACCAGGAAATGTAGTAGCATCTTGTGCTTTTCTAACCTAATAATTCTGTTTGGTTTTAAAGAGAGGTGTGTGTACACAAATCGTATATTTGCTGTATATGTGTGAATACGTGTCCATGCATGTATATTGGGTGTGTACATATATGTATATGTATGTATATACATATATATCTATATGATGGGGAACAATGTTACTATATTAAATTTGTATGTTTTGTGCTATGTACACACAGAATATATGTGCATGCATGCACATATTTATAATTTTTTTATCCAAAACTGAAGAACAAATGAAGTGCTATCATTTAAGGGTAAAATCTTTGGGGAATACTTTTCTTTTGAAATGAAAAAAAACTTGATGATTTCTCAGCATAATGTGAATGGTAATTATTAACATCATCACACAAGAATAGGCAAACAAAATATTTGGAAAAAGAAAGTATAGTAAGACTTTTGAAAGGGCTTCTAACTGAAAATCAGAAGATCTGGTTGATCTGCATAAGTCTTGACTTTGTCACAAGCTAACTGTGTGACCTAAGCTGTTTGACTTAGAGAATCTTTAAGGCTCTTCTCATCCCTGAATGCCAGCATTCTCTGTATATTCCTGTTTAGGGGAACCAATTCATGGGATAAATTATTCTTACAGGGAAGTTATAAATTTCATTTGCACACATATATTGATTAAAATCTCACATCTTTGCAACAAGAGCAAGGAAGATCTTTTGAGCTTTACCTCCCCCCCCATTTTTTTTAACAGTGACACATTTTACTGATTACTAGTAGCTGATTTGGGATTTAAGCCTTGGTCTTCTGCTTTTTCCATGGTACCACACTGCCTCTCCATAGAGATTCTAATGCTTGGATCATCTGAATTTCATGTGACACAGAGGCAGAGAGAACTGTAGGCTTTGGAGGAATGTTCTCCTTTACAGGAATGTGTAGCCTCATAATGAAGGGATAAAAGAGTGAAATATTTTGGAGTCTAAGAAGAACCCTTCAATTTTCCATTGCGGGGTCCTTCTATTTCTCCAAATTTGGGATGGAACAAGAGAAAACAAACTAATATTCAATATTGCAGGGGATAGCAATGCAGGTGGAAAATCATTCAGTCATAAACTGGGTGGGAAAAAGGAGAACTCAGCATAAACATCTATTCCAGGCTAGAAATCACATGGAAAGAAGTAATTGTAGTTCATAAGGAGGATATGCAGTATAGTAACAAAATACCAGTGTCTTGGAGCCAGGACAAATGGGTGCTACTCCTGCTTTTTCTAAGAAATTGTTGTGGGGTCTTGAATCAAGCCCTTCCCTCTGAAATTTACTTCCTTCATCTGTAAAACTGAGGATGAAGGGGTGGGAGGTAGAGTTGTATAGATGATGTCTAATATCCCTTTCAGTGTGGACTTTACTTATTTTAAGGTGCTTCCAGCTTTGACATTCAATCTGCTCACTTTGCTGTCAATCATCTTCAGCTATCTTATTTCCCTTGCCTCAATTTTGGACTTTATCCTTAGGTTTCCCAGTTCTGATAGATGATAGATTTTATCTCATCTTTCTAGGAACTAAGATTCTAAGCTGCTCCTGGATATCTCCCAACTGTTTCACTGTATACAAACTGCCCCCTCCTCTGCCAACTTTCTTTTTGTTGCTTTTTCAGATTGGAATGTAAGCTCTTGAGGGCAGAGACTCTTGTTTGCTTATATTAGTATCCCAAATACTTAGTGCAGTGTCTGGAACAAAATCTCTCTCTCTCTCCTCCCTCTCTTCCCTTCCTTCTTCTTCTCCCCTTCCTTCCTCTCTTTCCTCTTCCCTTACTCTCTCTCCTCTTCCCTCTTTCTTTCTCTTTTTCTCTCTCCCTGTCTCTCTCTCTCTCCCTCTGCTTCTATGTCTCTCAGTGTGTCTGTGTTTGTGTATATCTCTCTGTATCTCTCTCTATGTATCTGACTCTATTTGTCTCTGTCTGTCTCTGTTGTTCTGTCTCTATTGGTCTCTGTGTATCTGCCTCTGTCTGTCTCTATCTGTCTCTGTGTCTCTCTCTCTATGTCTTTGTCTCTCTGTCTGTCTTTCTGTCTCTCTTTCTCTCTCTCTCTCCCCCTCTCCTCTATCTCAGTGTCTGTCTCTCTCTGTATCTATCTCTCTTTCATATCTATCTGTATTCTAAATCCATCTTAGTTCTAACATTCTGTATTTTATATTTTAAGTATTATTTAAGCTCTGATTTTCTGTGTTCTCTGTTCTATATCACACAGCTTTGACATGTCTATGTTCGACATTCTTAGGGTCCTTTCAGGTCCGACATTTTTGTGTTCTAGGTTCTAAAGATCTTTTCAGTTCTAACATTTTTGTGTTCAATATTCTTAGGGTTCGTTCAATTCTGACATTTCTGTGATCTAGGGTATAAAGATCTTTTCAGCTCTGACGTCCCTGTGTTCTACATTCTAAAGGTTCTTTTAGCTCTGACATGTCTGTATTCTACAGTCTGAGGATCCTTTCAGTTCTGTAGTTTCTGTGTTCTAGGTTTTAAGGGTCTTTTCAGTTCTGACATTTTTGTGCTGTATATTCTAAGTGTCCTTTTAGTTCTGACATTTCTACGTTCTACATTCTAAGGGTCCTTTCAGGTCTGAGATTCTGTGCTCTGTATTCTAAGGCTTTACCAGCAACACATGATTTTCTCTATCCATTTTCTTTATACTGAAACAAACAGCCCCAGCTATTTTCTACAGTTCTTCCCTGGGCTAATTAAACACAATCTTAAGTGGGAACAATGCTGATGATGCAATTCAGAATTTGGTGTTTTTTCACATCCTCAGTGAGGCTGGATATTTCAGACTAGCCCATCTTTATCCACTGCAGAAAGACAGCATTTGATACCCAGTCAGAGAACCTTTCCTTCCTCTCACTACTTCCTCCTTCAAAGTTTCATTGATTAGCTCCTTCTGATATAAAGAAGGAGGGTGGGGGCAAGATTGTCACAGTAAAGTCTAGACATAGCCTGATTTCCTGTTTGCTGATAGAAGCCTCCCCCATATCAAGACTGTAAAGTTGAACCTATAGTGATTTATATGAAGCCATAGATTTTTTTTTGAGAGGATCAAACTGCTATAGCTTTTTCCTTTATCTTAGTTTAAAATGACCCAAATTCATGCAAGTTCACAGGGCAAAGATTACCGAAATGACAAATAAGTAGATGAAACTGCTGGCAAGACATGAAGATGAACCATAGCCATTATTTAAATGCATTT
Source organism: Antechinus flavipes (assembly GCF_016432865.1). Classification (NCBI taxonomy): domain Eukaryota; kingdom Metazoa; phylum Chordata; class Mammalia; order Dasyuromorphia; family Dasyuridae; genus Antechinus; species Antechinus flavipes. The sequence goes on from NC_067399.1 coordinate 79,205,585, forward strand.
AGATTCTATTGAATTAATTAAATTAAAATTTATTAAATATATTAAACTTTACACATTAAAAATGTATAAAGTCACATTTATTTCTCCTTAGTGTTTGTTTCTCTGGCATCTTTTCCCAATAGCCTCAGAGAACACAAGCAGAGATTTGATCAACAGCATATGGAAAGAATTGCAGGTAAGTGGGAGTAAAAAATATTTTAGGCCAGGATTTTAATGGGGAAAAAGGAGAGAGCTATTCTAACATAACTGGAGAAGTTCCTTCTAGAATGGAGGTGCCTGCATCCATAGCTAGCTGCAAAGTAATTTTACCCTTATACTTGATTTCTGACAACACACAATTTAGCCCTAAATGGGAAAACAGTAGTCCCTGATATCTATCCAGAGAAAGGATCTCAAGCTAACCCAGGTTTACAGGGGATTGGATAAAATAACCTCTAAGGTCTCTCTCAGCTCTAACTCCATGTCTTTATGTACCTCTGATTCTTTTCCAAGCCTACAAATCAGCACATTGTAGCTTCTTTGATCATTGAAAGTAATATTCTGAGAGGGGACACTTAAGACTGACTTTTAAACCAAACAGTGAGTGGTATAGCATCTGGCGCTGTCCAAATTTTGACCTATGGGCACTCCCTATCTACAGCCTAATTTTTCTGCTACATCATCTCCAATACCTGCAAGCCTGGTCCTCTTGATTCTATAGATCTTCCCCTGGGGTTCACCTTCTCAGGGACTTTCTGTTCTCCCTCTCTTTCCTTACATTAATCACTCGATCAGACTAAAGTTATGGATGCAATTAATTTTTCCTCAATGAAATGGTTTGTGCACAATTATCCAACTGTAAACCACTGCCTGGGAACATCCCCAGAGGATAGAGGTGGGGGCATTGAGTGGCATTTCAGCTTTATTAGGGAAGCTTATTTCCCTCTTTCCTCCATTCCCTACCCCCTCACACACACATACATATAGCATCCCCAAAATATTTTGACCTGAGTGATAGAATGACTCTGGTCTGGTAATAAAAGTTCACGGCACTGAAGTGGTTACCAACCATTTTGTTCAACCAGACTATTTACAAGTAGCAACAGGGTATCTGTTTCCTGTCATCTCCATCATATATCTTGAGGCAGAGAGATTGGAGCCCAATTACAGTCTGATATCTAATCAATACACACCTTATTCCTGGAGCGGGAAGTAAAGGAATAGGCCCTTGGGAGGCAGAGTTCAAATTACTCCACTGTCAATTCCAGATAGCAGCTAATGATAGGCTATACTTTGGAAGAGGGAAGGGGGAAGGGAGAAAGGGGACAAGGGAAGGTGGAGGGAATCTGCACATGCTTTGAATGGGATAGTTAAATCAAAGATCACATACATATTCACTTATGCTCTTCTGAAGCTGTGCTAAAGCTATCAGGAGAGAGACTTTCTGGGAGGAAAAGTCCTTGTGTCAATTTGCTCCTACTTCAACTTCAAAATGTTTACTTTCTTGAGTAATGAGCTTATTTGCTCAACTAAGCTCAACTCTGTGGCTCAGATATTCAATTCAATTCTACAAAGGCTTATTAAGCACCTATGAGGTGCAAGCCACTATCCTTGGTCCTGGCAATGCAATAGTATAAAATGAGAGAGCTTGGAGTCTATTAAGTGGGGTGTGACATATACACAAATCATTGTGGTACAATAGGACAAAATTAGGTGGATAGAAGAAAACCAAACAAAGAGGTCCAGAAAAAATCTGAGGAGGCAAAAAGCATTTTCATGTGGGAAGACCAGGGAAGATGATGACTGAGTTGAATCTTGAAAGAAGAGAAAGATTTCAATAGATATTTTCATGTATCCCTCAAACTAGGGAGAAAAACAAAGATTATGTGTCTCTTTTGAAACTGTAAAAATAAAACATGGTAGTGAGGGAACTTGTTCTTAGAAGTGAATTCTGCCTTGGCTATGTCTTCTGGGCTATGTCTGACCAAGCCATCTTATTTCTGAGTCTCATTTTCCTTTATTTATAAAATGTAAGCATGGAACATCATTACCACTGTCTCTTCTAGTTCTATGGATCTATCTATGGCTCATTGAATTCATCTATTTAACCACATACTCTCTACATTCCCAGCACATAATCAAGAGTTAGTTCTCAATGATTCTGAAGAGCTGGGAGAGTGACTCTGCTTTGTCAATATGGAGCTGTCCCAGGAGGCTATCATGGGGAGAGCTGAAAGTTAGTCTAAGATAGGCTGTGATGATAGCAGAGCTTTGCACATAATAGGCCCTTAGTAGAAATTGTTTGCATTATACTAATTCTTGCAGTGGCTGTCTTATGCCTCCTGATAGTAGTTTGGTCATACTCACTGCCACAAACAATGGCAAGTACATAAGAGACAAGAGTATAGAGCCAAGAGTCATAAGACCTAGATTCAAATCCTGCATCTGACCCTCATTGGTTGTATGATCCTGGGCAAAGTAATTAATCTTTGTGAGCCTCAGGTCTGTACCTACCCCTTGCGATTAATATGAAGCTCAAATTTTATTGTGCATATAAAGCACTTTACAAACTCTACTGGTAATAAATTTTCTGCTTGATCTGGAAGTAAGGATCCCAGGACTTGGGCATAAAAGGGAGAAATAGATAAATATATTCTTCTGTCTCTAGCTTGTACTTCATCCCTAAGATATAACCTTTGCTCTTCTGTCTCATGAGTAGTCCAGCCTCATTTCTCAACTCTATGCCTTGATTTGTCCTTCTCTAATATGGCTTTCAATTTTCTCCTACCTTGAAACACCTTATATGTCCTTCATGTTTCTCCTCCATGAAGCTTCCCTTAACCACTATTTCACTCTTCACCAGACTACTACTCTGAAACCCTGTGCTATTGAAAACCTCTCCAGAACAATGTGTATTTAATTAAATATTCTCTTAACCTGTGATTGAAAATATGATATCTCTGGTATCTGGAGTCAGGATTCCTACCTCTTTTTCTTATTAATTGTGTGACTGTGGGCAAGCTATCAAACATCCTTGGTTCTCAGTTTTTTTATGTATCAAATGGGTAGAATATTAATAGCTATTAGCAAAATGACTTGATAGATGCAATTTTTTACATATATACATGTATGCATGCATCATATTTATATACATATATGGATTTATGTGTGTGTACCCACATAAATATGTAGACACATGTGTGCATGATTTGTGGGTATATATATATATACACACATATATGTATGTGTATATATGTATATATGTATGTATATTTATACATATACACATATTCATACATGCATGTTGTCCCTAAGTTTCTGTGCAGTTTTAAGCTTTAAAAACTTTTGAAGTTTAAATGTTACTAATAGTAACAGCAAAAGTCAGTGTCATTCAAAAAAAAAAAAATCTTCTAAGTACCTACTATGTCCAGAGATCTGCTATCATCACAGCCAGTTTCCAAAAAAAAAAAAAAAAAAAATCTTTTGAAAGTTTAATTGTTGAAATTTCCTTGTTGGTTTTGCAAATTTTGACATTTGAAATTCTAATTTAACAGGAAAGGGAACTGTATCATTAGGTATTGTGTATGCAGCAGTTCCTGGATGAGACTTTCTCACAACAAGAGTACAGAAGATATTCAAGATGGGCCACTTCAGTTACCCAATCTATCTCTCTTAGCCTTTTTTTTCCTGTGGAGTGTCTTCAAACCTGTCATGTAGGTACGCCAAACTTCACTCTTTGGATGGTCATAAGGTTAAGGTTACAAGGCAATCGTTTCAGTTGTTAACAAGCACTTAAGGAAATCTAAGAAAAATTGAACAGACAATAGCTGTATTGAAGTTGCATAAGGAAGACATACATATTTGAAAAATTTCAACAATCAGCCTTTCAAATGTTGTTTTGCATGGTTGTAAAATTTAGACTTCAGAAGTTACTAAAGCTTAAAATGGTCCTAAGTTTTTTGGGATAGGCTATAATTATACAGTGCCTTGAATGTCATATGTGTTGTATTTTAAGGTTTGTAATGTAGTTTTATTACATGATTGGTTTCTTTTAACCCTTACAACCAAGAAGTGAAATAAATATTATGGGGATAATTACCCTCAAAATTATAGATGAGGAAATGGAGGTTCTGAGAGACATCATTAGTCCCATTAGTCCTTGTAAGTATCATACAACTAGTATTTGAGGTGACAAGGTAGCACAGGGTAAGGTAGGTGGTGCACTGGATAGAGTGTTGGTCCTAGCATAAGGAAAACAGGAGTTAAAATCTGGTCTCAGACACTTATTAGCTATATGACTCTAGCTATTATAACCCCAGAGAAGTCACTTAACCTTTTTTTGCCTCAGTTTCCTTATCTGTAAAATGACCTGGAGAAGGAAATGGCAAACCACTCTATTGTCTTTGCCAAGAAAACCCCAAATGGTATCATGAAAAACTTGATTCAGCGAAAATGACTCACCAAGATGGCACTGTATACAGTGCTGGTCCTAAAATCAGGAAAACCTTAGTTAAAATCTGGCCTTAGATACTTAAGAGTTTTATGAATCTGAGCAAGTCACCTAATCTATAATTGTCTTAATGTCCTCAACTTTAAAATTGTATAATATTAGATTCCCAGGGCTCTCATGAGGATTAAATAAGATAATATTTGTAAAATACTTTGAAAGTAAATACTTTAAAGGGTTACATAAACAAATGCTACCTACTATTATTTGAATGCTGTTCTTTCTGACTCCAAGTCCAAATTTTGTTATTTTCATTATTGCTATGATTATTTCATGTCTCTTTAATTGATCCAAGGAATAACAAATGCAAAGTGAGGGAAAATACCAGCATCTCACTGAATTCTCTGTGATGAACTGTTTAAATGTATGTGTTATCTTTGATATTACCTTAATGTTTATATATATATATATCCTCTTTCAAAAGAACTATCCTTTATAATTCAGAATAAACACTAACCAAACACATCAACCAAGTCTGAAAGTATATTCAAGATCTCATACTTATAGTCCCCCAGCTTTGCAAAGCAGAGAGGCAGCTAGAAGGGCACAGAGCACAGCATCCTGAGTTTAAATGCTGCCTTAGATACTTAAACTGGAATAATCATTATCCCCTGCCCATTCAGTTTCCCTATCTATATAATGGAGATAACACCTCCCAGTGCTATTGTGAAGATAAAAATAAATAATATTTTTAAGTATTTTACAAAACTTAAAGCACTACAAATTATTATCAATTATTATTTTATCATTTCTTCTCACCCAAAACTTTGTCATTATAAAGTCATAGCATTCAGATTTTGCTGTTCTTTTCATCTACATTGTTGAAGTGATTGTATATTTTGTTTTCTTGGTTCTGTTCCTTTTGCATTATCTCATGTAAATTTTTCCCATACTTCTCTGTAATCTTCATATTCATCATTTTTATGGTGTAATAAGCTCCCTCTTATCCACACTCATAGTCAATGTGATGAATAAGTACATACGATTGCTTTATCTGCATTGTGGGAGAGAACACCCAATTTGATGAGATCCTACAGTCATTTCAATATTTCAGTGTAATTTTGCTCCCCAACTAGATTTTAGGCTCTTTGATGGCAGAAATGTCAAAATTTCCACATTTCTGTTACCTTCATTCAGGTTCCTCTGTTCAAATAGTACAAAATGATCATTTGTTGATTAAATCATTCTCTTTCAATGACAGTTGACATTTCTATAGTGCTTTGAGGTTTATGAAGTCTTTTCTTACCAAGATCTTATGAAAGAACAAAAATTAATTATCTCACCACCCCATTTTACAAAGGAAGAATCAGACTCAGAGTGTCAGAGTGATTTGTCTAGGATCATACATCTAGAAAAAGTTAGAACTAGATTTGATCCTTGGTCTTCTGAAACCAATATTAGCCCTCTGCCCACTATAGCACTCTTTTAAAGTGTTTTATAAATAATTTCAACCATAACAAAGCCTTCTAAAATTAATTTTTAAATTGTGATTAATCAATAGACTAGGAAACAAATAGAAAACTCTAATTATGGAAGATACAATGAAAATGACATTTTAAAACATATAGAAAATAGGGTCTAAGCAGTTTGTGCTTTTGGTTATAGACCATAATACACTTCTTTTTAAAAGAAAAATCATGTTTTATTTTCCCCTAAATCACATGTGAAATGATTTTTAACATGTGCTATCTTTTTTATTTTTAAATTTGGAATTCCAAATTCCATTCTTCCCTCCTTCCTTTCCCCTCCTCCCTGAGATAATAAGCAATCTGATTTAGGTTTTTACATGTTTAATCATGTAACACATTTCCATATTTGTCATTTTATGCAAGAAGACAAAGAGAGACAGACAGACAGACACAAAAGGAGGGAGGAAAGGAGGAAAAAGAAAAGGAGGGGGAGAGAGAGAAGGAGGAGGAGAAGAAGGAGAAGGAGGCAGAGGAAGAAGAGGAGGAGGAGGAGGAAGAGGAGGAGGAGGAGGAGGAGGAGAAGGAAGAGGAGGAGGAGGAGGAGGAGGAGGAGGAAGAGGAGGAGGAGGAGGAGGAGGAGGAGGAGGAGGAGGAGGAGGAGGAGGAGGAGGAGGAGGAGGAGGAGGAGGAGGAGGAGGGAAGAGGCAGGGAGGGAGAAAAGAAGGAAGAGAAGGAAGGGAAAAGAAGGAAAGAAGGAAGGGAGGGAGGGAGGTAAAATTATATACATTAGCTTATATTCAGGCAACAGCAGTCCTTTCTCTGGAGGTAGCATTTTTCATCATGAGGACAGAATGCACTTCTAAACCATTCCCTTTCTTTACTCCCTCCATACCTTCTCTGAACATGCTTTTCTTACTTTTCCATTTAAAGAAGCTGCATGACAGAGTGTCTAGAGAACCTTTAAGCCAGGAATACCTGTGTTGGTGTCCTACCTAATGATTCTGAACAAGTCTCAACCTCTCAGTGCTTAAGGCCAGAAGGATAAACACCTCATTTAGTCCACAATTCTCTCTAAAGAAGCCAGGACCAGACTCGAATATAATTGGGAGATATTTAACAAAATAAACAAAAGACACAATAGAACATAGATAATGGTAATTATGTGATTTTCTAAATTAATCTGTGACCCTCAGGGATTCTTATATGCAATTTATTGGTCTCCTTTTCTTTGTGAGTTTGATATTATTTCTTTTTCAGGGGTCCTCAAACTTTTTAAATAGGAGGCCAGTTCACTGTCCCTCAGACTGTGGGAGGGCCAGACTATAGTAAAAACAAAAACTTTGTTTTGTGGGCCTTTAAATAAAGAAACTTCATAGCCCTGGGTGAGGGGGATAATCGTCCTCAGCTGCCGCATCTGGCCCGTGGTCTGTAATTTGAGGACCCCTGCAATGTCACTACCATCCCTTTAAGACTATACATAGCTGAGAAGTTGCTAACATGCACTGACTGAGATATCAAGTCAAGTCCATATCCCTTTTCCTTAATTAAAATGATTTTTGCTCAGGAAAATGTATGCAGGCTGAAGACAGGGACTGTTTTCTTCTTTGTCTTTTTATCTTGAGCATCTAGTGTAGTTAACTGATGTGTAATAGATCCTTAATAAATGCTTGGCACATTCAAATGAATAAATGTCTTCAAATGTTTTAGCCTGATTCCATGCTTGTAACATTTGAAACATCTGACTTAGTTAGAATGCTGTCTCCTGATGTATCTATTAAAACTTTGAGGGTGGCTGAAAAACTTGAGTTGCTTAAAGAGCAAATAAATTCTCAGTTCAAATTCAACAAGCATTTCCTAAGTGTCTACTATGTGCATGGGGCTAGGAATATAAAGAGAAATGTCAAGTCGTTCTGGTATCCAGGAGTTTATTTTCATGGTGATAAACTGGAGTTCTTCTCCATGCTTTATTATGATGTAGAAGTAACCAGGGGTCTTAAGAGGCAAAGGCCACTAGAGTGGCCTCCCTCATTAGGACTGTACTTGTTTCCTATGTTGGCAAGGCCTGATTATGTATCAGTGATAGATTGTATTTATTATCAGGGGATCAGGGGATCCAACATGTACAATTGACCACTAAGGGATATTTCTCTGTCTCTCTGTCTCTCTCTTTGTCTCTCTGCCTCTATCTTTTTCTGTCTCCGTCTCTATCTCTTTCTCTGTCTGTCCCCACTCTTTCTCTCTCTATTTCTTATTCCTCCCCTCTCTCTTCTTTTGCTCACTTCACTCTCCTCCTCCTTTCTTCTTTTTTTCCTTCTTCTTGTTGTTCTTCTGCTTGTCCTTCTTTTTGCTCTTCTCCTCCTTCTCCTCTTTGTCCTCCTTCTCCTCCTCCTTCTCTTCCTCCTCCTTCTCCTCCTCTTCCTTCACTATCCTCCTCCTCCTCTTCCTTCATTTTCCTCTTCTTCCTCTTTCACTCTCTTCTATCCTTCGTTTTTTCATTCTGTCTGTCCTCTCACTCTGTCTTTGTGTCTGTCTGTCTCTCTCATTCATATTACTATCTATCTATATCTCACGAGAGCACTCTTCCTGCTATACACACATACACATATACATACACATACACACACATAAAATATATCCTATATATATATACACTAGACATAAATTTCTCTACAGCAGCTCATACAGGTATAGAGAACTGAAAACCATGTGGGTACAAAGAGGATAACTCTCTCAATGAATCCTTGAATCACTGAAATGTCTTAAGCACAACCATCTGTGCCCACTGGCCATGGCATTCCAGCATTGCCACATAACGCAGGCTTCCAGAATGCCAGAGCTAGAGGGAAACTTTGAGATGAACTAGGTTGACCTCTTAATTTTACAGATTCTCAAACTTAAACCTAAGAAGGGAGAATTGTCCATCATCTCACAGCTCCAGAGGCAGCAGGACTGGCATTCTAAAACCAGGTCTCCTGTCTCCTAGCCCTGAGCTCTTTCTCCATATCAGTGAGTTACCCTTAATAAGGATAGTGCCTGCCAGCATCCAGGGGATTCAGCACCCTACAGCTGCTATCATCCCATTCCCCAAGTACCTATGGGCCTTCTGGGCAGTAACTATTTCTGCCCAATCCTCTGAGTAAAACCCAGTCCAGAAAAGAAGAGGGAGAAAGTGAAGGCTGCCTTTATTACAGCTAAACTGTTGGCTTCACTTCCTAAAATACTGTGGAATTTTCTTTTGGCGTACAGCTGTGTTTATAGAAGGCAATATCATGTATGTAAATAAATTCAGATGCTGCTTGAGTTATTTTAAAACAATCAGTCTAAGACTAATCAGCTTACTCAGAGACATAATCTTACCCCAAAAAAGTGACAAATCAGTAGAGAGTGTGCACCGTAAAGTAAAAGTTGAGTAAGTGGAATGTGAATGTTGTAAAGCTACCAATTTTATAAAAAGCTTACTGGCAAATATGGGTACACAGATATAGTAGCTTCTAGTTGTCTCTTCTGTGAAGTTTTATCTGTATATATAGCTAGACTGTCAGTCTAACAGCAAATGTTCACACAAAGAACCTCACACTTGAAAAGGATACCAGAGAATATCTAGATATTCCTAAATCATAGATATAGTAATAATTTGTTAGTATCTAATATGTGCCTGACACTCTGTTAAATATCTTACAGATGTTATCTTATTCGAGTCTTACAAAGACTTACAAAGGTAAGTGTTATCATTATCTCCATTTAATAGTTGAAGAAACTGAGGCAAACAGAGGCCAATTGACTTGCTCAATAAGTTTTTAAGGCTGGATTTGAACTCAAGTGGGTTCTTGTTCTAAGTTCAGTGTTTTATCCATCAGCCCACTGAAAAATCCTTGATATGATTATATGGCTTTACTTGAATACTTCCAAGGAGGAAGAACACCCTACCTTCTAAGTAGCTCATTCCATGAGAGGATGGCTCCATGATATTTTTCCTGACATGAATCCCAAAATCTATATCTTTTCAACAGCTAACAAGTGCTGCTAATTCTGCCCTTCAGGTCCAAGAAAAGAAAAGTAAATCAATTCTGTCTTTAAAATGAGGTTCTTCAGAGACTTGAATACAGCCAGAATCTTCTCCATAGCCCCCACCTTCTTCCCCACTTTCCTCATGCTCTAAATCTGCTCTGTTCCAGGCTCACTATTCTTCATTCTTCCAATTAGTCTGCAAATGGGAAGTTCTCAAGAACCTTCTGAATAATTATTCAGAAGAACATGATCTGAATAATATCTAATTTGTCAATATCCTTCCTAAACTGTGGAGGTCATCACTAGACTCAGTAACCCAGACATGTTCTACTTGAGTCAGTTGCTAAACAATGAACTCAAATCTGGACTACCTTCAAAGAGGTATCATATCAAGATCTGGGGGGGAGATATCTACCATCTCTCTAGACTGCTAGAAAAGCCACTTCTAGATACCACATTTTAAGAAAAATATTGACAAGTAAGAGAACATCCAAAGCAAATATCAAAATATTGAGGGTACATGAGATGACTCCATCTGAAGATCATTTGATATAATGGGAAGCACTTGGCCTAGAAAACAAAAAAAAAAATTAGGGGAACATAATGATTATATTTAATTATTTGAAAGATTGTCATATGGAAGAAGGATGAAATTTGTCTACATTAGCTCCAGAGAGAAGAAGTACTATAATAATAATAATTATTATTCCTATTTTACATATGAGGAAATTGAGGCACATAGAAATTAAATGACTTGTGCAGGGTTTCATAGCTAGTAATTATTTGAGGTGGGATTTGAATTCAGAACTTTACTCCAAGACCTACACTCTATTTACTTCACTCAAAGAGAAATAGACAACAATTTGAATTGATAGAAAGTAAAATGTTCCTTTCCTTCTTTTCTGAAATTTAGTTCATTCTTCAGCATTGTTGATCTGGCAAGAGGTCAGATGACTCAATTTTAGGAATGCTATAGAGAAGATTTATGCTTCTGTTGGGTTGAAGTAGGTGTTCTTCAAATTTACTTCTACCTCTAAGCATCTTTAATACTAGGATTCCATAGACTACAGAAGGGAAAAGATCATAAATTTATTTAATGTCAAATATAAAGTTATATGTTCCTATTTTAAAAATAAACTTTATAAATACAAGATTAGTGAAACAGAACTAGAAAGCAGTTTATATTTAAAAAATTGCAGGGTCTTAGTGGTCTATAAGCTGAATGAATCCAGTGTGACTAGAAAACATGGTCAATAGAAACATGATGCCTGGATTAGAGGTAGAGATATTTCGGTTCTTTCCTGCCCTTTGCAGGTAAGATCCTGGTTTTTAGTCCTGAATGCTGTTATTCCTGCAAATCAAAGATCTTTAGAGACATCTTATGGATAAAACTTTTGGGTTTGGGTTTTATTCCTACCTGCTTTGGGGAACTCCCAGTGAATAAACTTCTTGTACCCATTTAGATGAGCAAACTACTCTGTAGCCCATAGTCTCAATGAATTGCTTAGGGACAACTAAAAGGTTAAATGACGTGTACAGATTCTTACAACCAATGAGTGTCCAAGACAGGACTTAAATTCAGTTGCCTTGAATTTCAAGGTAGCTCTCTATTCATTGCACCACATGTAGTTATTACTACACTAATAGTATAACACATCACATTTCTATAATCCCTTAAAATTTACAAAGTGTTCCCTTCAACTTTTCATGCAATAGAATTTAGCTCAATAGAATGTAAACTCCCTGAGAGGAGAAACTTTTTCTATTATCTTCCTATTCCTTCACTCCTTCCTTAGTTCAATACTTAGAACAAAGCAGATATTTAATAAATGGTCAATTGAATTGAATTCATAAGAACTCCATAGAGGGTATGTTGTTGTTGCTCAGTCTTCTCAGTCCTAATTCATTGTGGTCCCCTTTGGGCTTTTCTTGGCAAAGGTACTGGAGTAGTTTGCCATTTCCTTCTCCTACTCATTTTACAGATGAAGAATCTGAGGCAAACAGCAATGACTTGCCCATAGTCATGTACCTGGGAAGTGTCTAAGGCTAGATTTGAATTCAGAAAAATAAGAGCTCTTGACTCTAGGTCCAGAACTCTATTAACTATATCCCCTAGGCAGTGTTATCACTCTCATTTTGCAGATGAGAAAACTGAGGCTCTGTTAAGGTCATGACTAATTCAAGGTCACCCAGTTAGTAATAGAACTAATACATAGAACCAAGCATATCTCTTGACTTCATGACCACAATTTTCTCCAGGTTACTTTATTCTGAAAAGCACATCTTTCTTGCATTGTTAACCCTTCTTTTTCATAGTATAACTAAACTTCAAAATGATTAAACTGTCTTGGAAGATTTAAAAAATTCTTTTATTTCTAGTTTCTTGCCTAGACAGTTGGAAGCTGATGTGATGGGAAAGGAAAGTTGTTGGACAGTGAGCACTGATGGGAAGTGGGACATTCACAGTCCAGCCTGTCTGAGTAGCTTCCTCTGATGACCTTCCTTTTCCTTTCCCACTCCTCTGGGACAACCCTTTCTCTTCCTTCCTCTATTGTCTAATATAAGTGATTCCACACCTGACTCGTCACCTCCTACTTGGCTGGTATCCCAACAGGTCAGCCTAGCCACCAAATTCCTCTTCTGCCTTATTCTTAGAATCTTTGTTTAATCAGACAGCATGGACAGAGCAGAATCACAGAGTGAAGAAAATGATGTTTTCAAATATTTGCTGAGTTATCTTCTAAAGAACAGAACTAAGATTTGGTGAATTGAAGTAGAGGTAGAGGGTTGCAGAGAAAGAGGTTTCAGCTCTATGTAAAGATTCATATTCCTATCAGTATATCTAATGCTACATAGAAAGGAGTACCTTATATATCAAGTAGAAACTGGATAACAACTTGTGACATTTGTAGCAGTTGTTATGGAATTTGGTCAAGATGTTCTTTGAGTATTGGTTCTGATAGTTAGTGATTCTAGTCTGGGCTATACCATTTCAGCTCAGCTTATCACTCAATGCTCCAATAGCACAAAATCCTGGGTATATACAGAAATCCAAATTATCAGGAAATAATGAATTTCCCTCATCAACAAGTACTTAGTTAACTACAAAAGTCATATATTTTCCAATATTTATAGCTCAGGTCTTCTTGGTGTGTGTATGGGGGGAGGGTTGTCTGTTACTGATAAATATAAGGATGTTCTCACCTAGAGACCTTACTTTCCCTTTGCCCAACAATAAGGCAATGTGAGGATGTACAGGATAATGTAAAAACATCTAGAGGAAGAGCTAAAAGTCCTTTACAGTTTTTGCTTATTTCACATGAAAGGAGACCAGACAAGGCTGAGGAAGATAACTTAAGTAGCTATGTGAAGGATGGATTGAAGAGGAAGCTAAAAATTTATCCTTCTACCTTACTATCTGCTAGAGGTAGAGTTCAATCAACAAAGCAAATTGTAAACCTATTATTCTTTGCTTCAATTGAGGTCCTAAGTCAAATATGTTTATATACTCATCCACACTGACACCAACACATGCTCACAAAGCCCTATAGCATCTCCTTGCCACCCCCTGACATGTATTTCATATATAAGATAACTCAAGAATGCTTTGCTTTTTGTGGAAGAATGGTATGAAACTTAGGGAAGAAGTATAGAAGCCATCAAGAAGCTGTAAGATTTATATGCTAAAAAAATTTGTGCGCAAATGCTGAGGATTAAGTGGTATAGTCAACAGAAAGTTATAAAGCTTCCGATATGTTCTAAGCTCTGGAGAGCAAACTAGAACAATGTTTTCCCTTAAGAAGAATATATTCCACTGCAAGGAATATGATGTCTACACAGATAAGGGAATATCAGGAAGGGAGTGAAAAGGACAAAAGAGAAGGCAAGTTGTGTGACAATAATATTCTAACAAAGATTAGGGAAAACTCTATGTAATATAATTAAACTGAATCTTAAAGGAAGATAAGAAATATGGATGGTAGTGTAGATAAAGAAGAGTTTTATGGGCATAGGAGATAGCCTTTTGGAATGCAGAGACAAATCACATTCTGAACTCAAAGACCAACTTGAGAGCATTTTATCTGGACTAGAAAATGTGTGAAAGTAACTAGAATGAAATAAGGCTGAAAAGTTGTTTGGAGAAAGATTTGGGAAGGCTTTCAATAATAAGCTGAGGAGTATCTATTTGAATTCATAGGCAGAAGGACATCATCAGAGTTACCTTCAGAAGATAATTATAGTAGTATCACCTCACACCTATCAGATTGGCTAATGGGACAGAAAAGGAAAGAAAAGAAAAATTGGGATACCAATGAACTTTTGATGCTGGAGAAGAATTGGGAACTAGACTCAAAGGACAATGAAATTGTGCAATTCTTTGATTCAGCAATAATATTATTAGGTTTCACAGAGATTTTTAAAAAGAAAAAGAAATTATTTGTATAAAAATGGTTTAAAGCTATCTTTTTTATAGTGACTAAGAATTTGAAATTGAGAGCATGCCCATCAATTGGTGAATAGTTGAACAAGTTGTGGTATATTACTGTAATGAAACATTATTGTACTATTAGAAATGACAAAAAGAATGATTTCTGAAAAATGTGGGCTTACATGAACTTATTTTTAGTTCAAGTTTTATTTTACAAAATGACTAATATGGAAATATTTTACATGATTGCACATGTATAACTTATATCAGATTGCTTGCCATACTAGATAGGACTGCGGAAAGGAAGGGAGGGATAGAATTTAGAACTCAAAACTTAAAAAAAAACACTAAAATGTTGTAAATTGCTTTTATATGTAATTGATACAAAACCAAAATATGATTTAAGAAAACAATAATTGTGTAACTATGTGAAAGCTGGATTGGAGAGGAGGTTTAAAAATGGATCATTTTATCTTACTGTCTACTAACGATAGAGTGCACCCAACAAAGTAGTCAGATTGTAAACCTATTACCCTTGCTTCACTAGAGCATAAGTCAAATCCCAACTTTAGAGAGATGAATGTTATGGTAGTTAAAAAGTGTGGATTTTGCAGTGTTATAAAGTGCTTCTTGTTCTCCAAATAGGTCACATCACAGGTGGATGACAATGTTACTTATACTTAATTCTGACTCTGATATCTGGAAAGACATTAGAATACTGAAGGGGAAAATGTACAAGATAAAATACAAAAATTGGCCCTGCATGAATCTCATTCTTTCCCTAAAGGAGATTATAAAATCAAAGAGAATCCTAGAATTCTGTAGTTGTAAAGGATTTCAGAGTTGATGTAGTCTAGACCTGACCTAAGGTAGAAATAATGTGTCAAAAATTGCAAAGAGGTAGATCAGGGGATACTTTCAAATAAATATAGCTATCCAAAAGTGGTTTGAGCTGCCTTGAGAGGTTATAGGTTCCCCACTTTTGGAAGTCATGAAGCCAAAGCTAGATCACTATTTGTCAGCTATGATATTATAATGGGGATTAATTTCATTCACAAGCAGTACTAAATGGCCTCTGATGTCCCTTCTCATTTTCAACTTCTGTAAAAGCAGGAATCAGTTCATCTGTAGAATCTCTGATAAGTGATTATATGGTGTCCCTCTGAAATCCTGAAATGGTGGGGAATTATCGGCTTTGACTGTCTTCTCAAGTAATATAGACAGTGCATATAAAATAGAAAACATGTTTGAGACCAGAATTAAAATAAAATTGAATCCCACCCTTCTGGCCCCTATGTGACCTCAGACAAATTATTTAACTACTTTGGGCATCATTTTCCCCTTTAAAAAGGATAAAGGTAGATTTGATGGTCCCGGAGAGACACCCCAACTCTACATCCATGAATCATTGATCTCCAGAGGAAGTCCATTATGTTATTGGACAACACTATCAAAAAGTTCTTCTTTGAATTGAACAGATCTAATTTTTCTCCTAATTCTATCTTTTGAAACCATGAATAACAAGCTTAATACCTTTTTCTTATCACACCACTTGAAAATGTTTGAGGAAAGTGATCTTTTCCCAACTATCTCATTCTCAATTTGTGTCAGTTAATTTTAATTATATTAAATAGCTTAATGCCAGACCATCGATCCCAATGACTGACATAATCTTATTGGTCCACTAAAATAGATGAAATAGGTAAAGCATTTGGGTGGCTTATTGTCTGACTATTTTGTCATAGAATACAGTAGAAAATTCTTGCTTCTGCAGCCAAGTTAGTTAGAAGATCCCTTATTCAAAGGTGTGAGATTACTAAGCAAGTCAATAAGAAGTTCCCTAAATGAGAGAAATAGATACCAGGATTTCTTATATAAAATGAGATAAAGATATCTTAGATGAAATATGTAATATCTTCTTCCAATGACTATTTCCGAATCTACATAAGCAAGATGAAATTGTGGGGAAAGCAGATTGTTTTGGATTGTCTTCATTGTTTTATTTGCACTCTTGCAAGCTTCAAAGAAGTGAATGAAAATTTCTCTGTTAGGTCACTTATTGTTTGGTCAACATGGTACCAAAGAATTGATTTCCCAGAAGTTTAATGGAATAATGAATGTTATTTTCCCCCCTAAAATCAGTGAGCTGACTGATAGTTTCGGGATTACTTAGACCAATGAACTTTTTTTGGAGAAAGTTCAGTCTATTATTTGTTTAACTGTGCAATGTTTCCATTCTCTGTCCTACTTAAGAGCACCATGCAATACTATGAACTTTAAATTCATCTTGCTTGAGGATTTTTTTTAAAGGCAAGAACTTCATAAGACCTTCTGTGGATGACTAGAAATTCCCAAATGTCTTAAAAACATTGAGAGTCTCCAGTAAAAACATTGCTTTAGATGGTACTTACACACAGCAGAATAGCTGCATATGTCATTTTTTTTCCACAGGATTGTTTAGATCAGAAATTTAGAAAACCAAATAGTTATCCAAGTCCTCAAGTATCTAAACCTCAGATTTAAAAAATTTCCTCTATTCTTTTTCTCACCTCCATGGGTATGATAGAAATAGCTTTTTCTATTCTAAGGAAGCTTATTATCAGATTTTTCAATGTGAGCATTTACAAATTAGAAAACAGTAAATGCTATAAATGTGGTCTTGACATTGTTTTGTCAATTATTTAGACAACCTAAAATAATGAAAGAAATATTAGTAATGTAGGTTAAAATTAAATGTGTGTCTAGAATAGTTTTTGTCTTTCAAAGCGCTAGTTGTTAAATATCAACTAACACATCCTTGTAGCTATGTCCCATCAGTTGCCAAGTGTAGTAGCTTCTATTTTCACAATACTTATAACATTTTTCTTTGTGTCTTCCTTCCATCATTATTCTAATTGAAGACCTTGTAACTTCTAACTTGATTCTTTGAAATAATTTCTTAATTTTTCCTTTACTATCTTTTCATTTTCAAATCAATCTTACACATAGCAGCTTTCATAATCTTCATAGGAGGCATTTCTGAGTCACAACTCCGCCTAAAAATAATGTTATGACTTTCAATTACTTATAGGATAAAATGGCAATTTACTAAACAACATGCTTTGCTTACTCCTTACTCCAGATGTTCCTAACCTTTTTTTTCCACATTACTTCATTTATATTCTCTATATAGTTACCAAATCAGACTGTTAACTATTCCCCAGAACTAGTATTTCCTGATTTTTGTTCGTTTTCTTTGATAACTCAACATGATTGGAAAGATGTATCTCTCCTTTCTTATCTCTAGCTTTCTCTTACTTTTAGGTTCCAGGGCTACTTCTTCCACGAAATTTGCACCAATGTCAGGTAAAGTTCTTTGTCTCTCTGTCTCTGTCTCTATCTGTCCATCTTTCCTGTACGCTCTCTCTCTCTGTCTCTGTCTCTCTTCCTCTGTCTGTCTGTCTGTCTGTCTCTCTCTCTCTCTCCCCCTCTCCCTTTCTCCTTCCCTCCCTCCCTCCCTCCACATTTCCTGGAATACTTTGTTTGGACCTCCTCTTTATTACCCTTCTAAATAAGGCAATATTCTGATCCAAGGGTATATTGCTAACTGTTTGACATCCAGCTCTTTGGAAAAAAGACAAAATGTTAAGTTTAATCTGTATTATTAACATTTTTCATGACTTTCTAAGTCTAGACAATCAATAAAATAAATCAAGCTAATGCCAATTTCTGAAGTGCTCTGAATGCTCACACTGAAAATTTAATAACTGGCTCTCATTAGCTAGCTAGGAGTTGACTTCAACACATTTGACTCTATTGGCATCCAATTCTCTGTTAATAAAATAACAATATCTAATAATTACTAAGCACTTAACATATATTATTTCATGTGAACCTCACAACAACATATTTTGTAGAGGAAAGGGGTAGGCAGTTTTATTAATGAAGAAGCTTTCAAGGAGGCTGAACCCAGGAGGTGGAGTAGAAATAACAACCTAGTCAGTCTCCCAATATTCCTTTCTAAACAACTTAAAAATAAAGCATAAAATCAAATTATGTAGCAGAAGTTCCAACAAAATATCAAGGAGAGACAATTTGTCCAGCCTGTGACAACTTAGGAAATCAACAGGAAAGGTCCATGACTTCAGGAAGGATATTCAGTGGCAATACCAGCAGTGAGTTTTAGAAGCACTATGGCACTGGCAGCTCTAAGTTCAGAGACTCTAAGACAGTTGAACAACTGATTAGAAAAAGATCATAAGGGACTCTTTGTTGGCACTATGTACAGTTGGTACGGATTAACAAGTTTATTGCTCATATATAGTTCTAGATCACAATTCTAGGTCAGAGAAGGGCACCTGTGGTCACTCACAAGGGAACAGGGAGCCTGGTGACAATTCCAAGGCAGAGAAAAGTTCTAATGCTTCCAACTGAAGGTGAGCATGGGACCTGATCATAGTACCAGAGCCAAAAGGAGTACTAGTACTTGCCATTGCGGATGAAGCAGCCATTTCTGGATAAAAATGAGAACACAGACACAGTGAACAGTAACTACACCTCCCATCAGATTACATAACCTCATAAGCAACTAAAGCTTGTAGATCCCTATAACTAGCTCTTAGAATAGCAGCATGAAAAAGCCTGAAATTTTGAATAGTACCTTCTCACCTCTGGATGAGTAGAGATTAATTTTAATATGAAGTTCAAAGTCAAGAAATAAACCAGAAAAACAATAAGCTGAAAACAACAAAAAGAAACAAACAAACAACAACAACAGTAAAACAATACTTGACCATAAAAAGCTACTACAAAAATGGGGAAGACAAGGACACAATCTCAGAAGATGACAACAATGCAAAAACACTTATAAAAAAATCTGAGAAGAAAAATGCTACTTGGATACAAGCCCAAAAAGAATTCTTGAAAGAATGAAAAAAGAGAAAGAGAAGAATGGTGAAGGATAATTTGAAAAAAAAAAGAAATGCAAATTATGCAAGAAAGTTATGAAAATAGGATTAATAGTTTGGTAAAAAGAGTACAAAAACTGAATAAAACAACATCTTAAAATCAGAATTGGCCTAATGGTTAAAAGAGGTACAAAAATTCACTGAACAAAAGTGCTCTTTTGAAAGCCAAATGGAAAAAGAGGTATAAAACTCACTGGAGAAAGAAATTCCTTAAAAAAAGCAAAATTGGTAAGAGGCAAAGGGAGATACAAAAGCTCACTCAAATATTTTCTTAAAAATTAGACCTGGGCAAGTGGAAGCTAATATCATGAGAAATCAAGAATCAGACAAACAAAATGAAAAGAATGAAAAAAAAAGAAGAAAAAGTAAAATATCTGGAAAAAATAATTGACCTTGAAGATATATCCAGAATAGATAACTTAAGAATCCTTGGACTATCTAAAAGCCATGAAGAAAAAAAATAATAAAGAAGCCTGGACAGCATCTTTCAAGAAATTATGAAAGAAAACCTCACTGACATTCCAAAACCAGAGGATCATATAACAATTGAAAGAAACCAGTAATCACTTCCTGAAAGAAATATCAAAATGAAACTCTCAAGGAATAACATAGCAAATTCTTGTGATCCTAAGTCAAAGTGAAAATACCTGAAGCAGCCAGGAAGAAATTCAAATATCACAGAGTCACAGAGAAGATTACAAATCTCTAGCAGCTTTCATATTAAAGGGAGTAGAAATATTTGGATATAATATCCCATAAGTAAAAAAAAAAAAAAAAAAAAAAAAAAAAAAAAACTAGGATTACAATGAAGAATCAGCTACCCAGCAAAATGGAGCATAATCCTTTGTGGGGAAATGGACATTTAATGAAATCAATTTAGAGCATTATTGATGGGTAATTACCCCCCAAAAAATAGCTGAATAGAAAACTTCACTTTGAAACACAAAACTCAAAAGAGAAGCCTAAGAAAGAAAATATGAAAGAGAAATCATAAGGGACTCAATAAAATTATTTGCATATCTATATAGGAAAAATGATACATGTTAACTCTTAAGAACTGTTATTATTAGGGCAGATAGGAAGAGGCTATATAGACAGAGGGCGTGAGTATGAGACAATTATTTGAAAATTATCTGAAAAAATGAGAAAAAGGAATGCATTGGGACAAGGGAGAAATAGAAAGAGGAAGATTTTCTTACATAAAAGAGGCACACCAAGAAGAATTTTTACAGTGGAGGGAAAAATGGCGTAGTGGTGGCAGGCAACAATTCCTCTTCAGTCTCATAAGAATTAGTTTATAGAAGGAAGAATATATATGTATGCATACACAGATTCTCAATTGGGTTATAGAAATCTATTTTACTCAATAGAGAACTGGGAGATGAAGGGAATAAGAGAAAAAGAAGAATTATAGAAGGGATGGAGGGTCGAGGAAAATAGTAATAAGCACAAAATCTGACTTTTGAGAGGGGTCTGGGCTGGCTCTCTGGTGGGCCTCAGGATCAGCCGGAAGCCTTGGGCTTAGTTGGGGGAGTGTAGCAAAGGAGGCAGGAGAGCAGATACATGGCTGGCCAAAAGTGGAGTCTGGATTCTGGAGTCTGGAGCCTAAAGTCTTCTCTGTGGCTAAGATCACTGCGGCTGAGAGAGCCCTCTGTCTCTGGGACATCCTTAAAATACCCCAATGTGACTATATTATGACACCAGACTGGGCATGTGCAGTTGTAGAACATCATATCACCACATCATTACATTATATCAGTTATGTGCTTAGAGAACCACCATCTCACATTGAGTAGGTACTTAACTACAAGCACCCTGCTGTCTTAGATTCACGCATACCCTTTCAGAGTTCTGGCCCACTACAGAGAATAAAACAGAAAAAATGGATTGGAGAAAATATAATTAATAAACATAATTGTGAATGTGAATGGGATAAACTCACCCATAAAATGGAAGGAGGTAGCAGAATATATTAGAAACTAGAATCCAACAAGAAAACCCCAACAAGGAAATAGAAAGAAAAAAAAATTACATACTTGTTTATATATTTTATAAGAATAGTATGTGTACACAATAGATTTGCAGTTTCATGTGCAAATTTTTAAAAATTATTTTAAGTTTTTTAAAAATTATATTATTTTTATTTTGTAATTTTTATCAATTTTTTATTTTTAAATTAATTTTATTTTATAATTATTGTAATTATATTATGCTATAACAATTCTTTTTTTCTTATGTTTTCTTATAACAATGTTTCTTATGTTCCATAAATTATAAATACAATAAATTTTTTAAAGAATTGGAGAGGTTAGTACACTGAGAGTCAAAGGGACTTTCTAAGAGCCACAATAGAAACATTTGTCAGAAGAAAAACTTGAGCCTGTTTTTCATGATTCTGATGTCAGCTTTCTATGTACCACCATTATGTCACACTTATTTGGGAGTACTGGTGTGATCTTTTAAACTGATGAGGGAACTGAGGTTCAATAATTTCAAAGTATTAAATAATGTGAACCCCTTTTGTCAAAAACATTTCCATTTTCCAGTATTATATCCTCAATCCAGAATGCAGTGCCTTGAAAACGACTAATAAATAATAAATATTTGTCAAGTTGAATTGTATCTCTGAATCACCATCATTGTGACACCATATAGATGGATCATTAGAAAGAATTTCTATCAACTAAATCTAAAACATTAAATGTGAAAAGGTACTTAGAGGTCATCTAGTGAAAACTCTACATTTTGAATATGAGGAAATTGAGACTCATAGAGGAAGAATGTATTACCTATGGTTAGGACATATGAATAGCACCTATGATATGCCAGGACTGGCACTATAAATATTATTGCATATGATCCTTCAATAACACTGCAAATGAAGTGCTGTTATAACCCACATTTTAATTTGAAGAAACTGAATCAAATAGAAATTAAATGACATTGAAAGTCACATAGGTGATTAATATCTGTCAGATTTTAATTCAGGTTTTTATGACTCTAGGCCCAGCATTTTATCCACTGTGCCATCTACTTACCTTGGTTGCACAGGTTTATAGAAGAATTTGGGACTGTTATCCGGGTCTCCCAATTCCCATTACAGTTTTCTTTCTAATATATCATGCTGCCTTCTCTTTCAGACTGTGACTAGAAAAATCTTTTTTTGTTGTTGTTAGTTGCTTTCTGCAGACATTGTCAAATATGTCTGTTTAACTGAATTCAATTTTTAAAAATCATAGTACAGGTTAAAAATTTTAGGATTTGATGAAATAGTAAAAAGCAGAGGAAGGTGGTTTATGTCATGCCAAGTAACTAATGAAAAATTATTTTTCCCCATGCTGTATCTATGTAGATAAAGCCAGAGAGCCTTAAAAAAAAAACCTACTAAAATGAGGTTAGATAATAAACAAGTTGACAGTGGGAGACAGCCAAAGTCTTCCCAATTGCTATTTTCTTTGCTATTTTCTGTGAATAAATGTATCTACAGTCATTTCATTAATAATAAATACTAAGTTATATAATAATGGACTAGTAACCTGTGGGATAGACCAGGAATATTTCCATTTTTGGCACTGCAACATAATTTGCTGACAAATATTATCATCTTCTGTCTCTTATAATAAACAAATATAAGTTCATAGGTAGGAGAGGCTATAAGACCCAAACCTTCTCATTTCATAGAGGATGAAACTGAAGTTTATGGAGGTTAACTGACTTACCCAAGATTTTGTGGATTACCAAAGAGCAAGGCTGCAATTAAATCAAAGTCTTCTGACTCCAAGTTCAGAATCATATGGTCTTCAGTCACTAACAAGGCAACGGATGTATTGCAATCTATCTCTTAGGAAAGAATAACTAAATTGAAAAACAAAACAGTAGAAGTTCTTTGATAATTCAATTAGGAAGGATTTTTGACAAGTTGGGAAGTATCTGGAGGAGGAAAATGAGGATGCTGAAGAACTTAGATTTTCTGCTGCATGAGTATTAGTTGAAGTAACTGTACATATTTAGTTTCAAGAAGAGGAGATTTGGGATATTAATCTTGGACTGTCTCCCTCACCACCTCAGGGGACCAATGAATGGGAATTTAGAAATAGCAAATATAGAATTTAAGGCAAACTAAAACTTTATAATAATTCTGTTTCGAAATGGGATGGGCTGCCTCCAGAGACAGTGTCTCTGCCCTCAGTGAAACTTTTCAAGAAAAGACTGGATGGCTACTTATTGTAAATATTATAGAAGGACTTCTTGATCAGGCGATGGCCACTAAGGAGACTTTTACCTCTGTGGGATTTAGTTTCTTCATATATAAAATGAGGATGTTGAACTTAAAGACACACAGGTCCTTTTCAGCTTTCAGTTGATACTACTGTCATCCCGGTTAAAACAAATCAGTCCCTTCCAAATTTGAGATTTGATTGCATGATCTCTATGGTACCTATTTCTAAAGCCATGGTTAGATACAACCCCCTATGTAGGGCTTCTCTTGCTTTACATCCAGGGCAGTGCTTTCCTACTTGGAAAGTAGAAAAGTAAAGAGCAGATTTGAGCCTGGGGTTTATAAATTAAAGCAGGAGCTTGTCTGCAGATGGAAACTGAATTGATTGGGGTGTTTAGCTGTCTCCAGGACTGATTTCTGCACAATCAATTGAATCAATTGTGTAGTTGGTCTGATTTGGACATTAAGACAGCTGGACAGCCCAGATGGACCATTTTTTCGATCTACTGCTTTTCATCAGACAGACACAGCCTGAATTCTGAGTACATATGATGAAGGACTTGGAAACTCCCCAGCTACTGAGGGAAAGGACAAGAACTGGACTGTTCTGCTCTATTGGCAGAAGCTTTGGTTGTACTGGCAACTTCATTGTCCCTATGTCCTTCTCTCCCTTCTCCACACCATAATCAGCATCAAAAAATGATTGAACCTCTGTTTGTTTGTTTTTTCTAAATTTAGATTACTTATTATCTTTCTGTGAGAGCTGGCAGATAATATTATGCCCATTTTACAGATAGGGAAACTGAGATTCGAGAAGAGTAATTTAATTCAATTAAATACAATTCAACTTAATTCACTGAACATTTAATAATGATGCTAGTGATAAACTGGAGTTATACCAAAATACCTCTGAGAATCCTGAAGAAGATGAGCTTAATCATTCAATATTTTTATTCAATTATAGAAATTGTTTATTGTATTCATATGTACAATATATACACACACATATATAATTTATATGCCATCAATATATTTACTTTTATACTAGATATAAAAGAATTATATCAAGTTAGAAACATCTCAAAATCATATTTATTTGTATTCTACCAAAAAGATGAGAATGAAATCATCATCCCCATCATCATCATTATAATCATCTCATACTTAATTCTTCAAGATTTTCAATATCACTATATATTGAGTAGTTATTATCTCCACTTTACAGATGAAGAAACTGAATCTAAGCTTATAGAACTAACTGTTCCATGGCCATATAGTTAACAGATATCTGAGACAAAATATGAACTTAATTCTTATGGACTCAAAATCTTGTATTCTACTATAACACACTATCTCTATTGAATACTTATGAAGGGAATAATTTTGCTCTGTTTATAAAAACACTAATAATGCTATAATATTTTAATTAAACACATAGTGATACACAAAGAAGAGAAATAAAACTATTTCTATTTGGTTATGATACAATGGTTTTCTAAGAATATCTTAAGGGTCCTTAAAAGAAATTATTTAGGATAACTTATAACTTCAGCATAGTTGGAGCTTACAAAATAAAACCCACAAAATCAACAACACTTCTATATTATGTATGTATATGTGTTAAGGACCATACCTAGGTGAAGGGGCAGGTCAATTCTCAGACAGCCTCACAGCTGGGAATCATAACATCTGAAGGAGTTGCTTTTGGACTGGGAATGAAATAAACTGAAGGCAGAGGGAAGAGGAGAGAGGTCAGACAAAGCAACTGCCTCTCAGTCTCCTTGTATTATCATTATCATCCTCTCACATGAAGGGATCCATTCTGCTGGTTTGAGTTGGATCCTCAGCAGTCACTGGTAGGTGGCTCTCATAACATCCAGCAGCCACTAGCAAGTGGCTTCCATATCACAACATATATGTATATATACACACAAATATAACACACATATATAGAAGAGGGGCAAAGAAGGATATGAGTCTAAATAATAATACAAACACATTAAACATATGTATAAAATGAAAAAAAATAATATTTTGGAGTCAATTTTCCAAAGCAAGTCAATACCAATACAGATTCAATTACAAAAATATCTTAAGAGAAATAACAATAGCTAGATGAAGATTTAATGTTCATAGATGAGTTGCTCTAATATAATAAAAATATCAAAGCTATAAAAAAAATAATGCCAGAAACTCAAACTGGCAAAGGGATACTTTACAAAATTACCTAAGGGCAGCTAGATGGCACAATGCAAAAATTTACTGACCCTGGAGTGTAAAAGACTCATCTTTGTGAGTTCAAATATGGCCTCAGACACTTGATAGCTATATGATCATGGGCAAGTCATTTAACCTTTTTTTTTTCCCTTGCTTACTTACCTACAAAATGAACTAGAGAAGGAAATGGAAAACCACTATAATATTTTTGCCAATAAAACCTGAAATGGGTTCATGATGGGTCAGACATGACTAAAAAAGCAACAGAACAACAATTGAAAATATAAAAGAAATGCCTTTAAAGGTTAAAAAAAACATAGAATATCAAGAAAAATAATAAAAAATGTAGAAATGAAGGGAAAACAATATCTAGACCTTTAACATACTAAAAAGCTATCATCATCAAAATTATTTGATATCAAAAATAGAGAATTATATAAATGGAACATAATGAACAAGAAAGAATAAGAAATATTTGATGATAATAACTTAGTGTTCCAAAAACATAAAAGACTTAGAAAAGAACTGTCGCTTTGATATGGATTGCTGAGGGAACTGGGAATAAATTTGGCAGAAATTAGTTTTAGCTCTACACCTTATATTTTACTTAATCATTAAAAATTTAAAGTAGAGCAGATCATATACTTCTCACAAATATGGCTAGGTGATAAATTCATAACCTAACAAGAGATAAAGGCAATTACAAAAGGGAAGATAAATAATTTTTATTATATGAAAGTGAAAACATTTTGCACAAAGTTAATATACTTAGGGAAGGGGAATAGTCAATAAGTACAAAATTATTTGCCTTAAGTATTTCTGCAAAAGGTTTGCTATCCAAGATACATAGACAACTGATTTAAAAAATTTAAGACCAAGAGTCACCACAATGGATAAATAGTCAAAGGTTATGAACAAATAGTTCTTAAAAGATAAGTAGCAATTATTTACAATTATATGAAAAATGCTCCAGATCAAGATAAGAAAAATGCAAATCAAAAACAACCCTGAGGTTTTACTTCATATCTATTAAACTAGAAAAGATGACAAAACATGTGAAAAGAAATTTTGACGAGGCTGTAGAAAGGTATGTGGCTGCATTGTCGGTGGAACTCTCAATTGATATAATCATTCTGGAAAATGATTTGAAATTATGCAAACTAAGTGACTAAAATATGCATACCATTTGACTCAGAGATTCTATTCCTATACATACAGAGGTCATTAACAAAAACAAAGATTCTTTGTTGTTAAAATATTTATTGTAGAAACAATAAACCAGTTTGGGGTTGGTTTGTTTGTGTGTTGTGTTTTTTTTTTTTTTTTTTTTGAGCAGAAGATAACTCTCTAGTGGATATATTAGAGAGAGAGACTTGTAGCTAGGAGATAAATTATCAGGCTTTCACAGTAGTTCACATGAGAAATCTGTGAGATCCTGAACCAGAGTAATAGCTGTGTGATTGGAGAGAAGAAAGATGGATGTGAAAATAGTGATGAGGTATCAACAAGAACCTGTGGCTGTTTGGTTATGTGGAATAAAAGCAAGTCCGAGGACCTGAGGATGATTTTTTGATTATAAATCTATATTACTAGAAGAAAATGATGACATCCTTCAGAGAAGTGGGCAATGTAAATTAAAAGATAGGTTTTGGGGAGAAGAAAATTAATTCTGTTTTGGACATGTTGAATTAGAATATGCATTGGAAAAATATAAGAAGAAGTTGGTGAAATAGGGTTGGAGCTCAGGAGAGAGACAAGGACTGGGTATATAAATCTGGAATTCATCTGATAGAAATGATAATTGAAGGCATTGACATTAATGAGATCACCCTGAGAAAGTAAAAAAAAAAAAAAGATAAGAGAAAGGGGAACATGAGAGGATCTTGAAGTATAGTCATAGTTAGAGGGAGGAACATGAATTATAATCCAGCAAAAGAGACTGAGAAATAGTAGCCAGACAGTTAGAGGGAGAAGCAAAAGAAGTCATTACAAAAACAAACAAACAAATAAAACAAAAGAGTATTTAGGCGGAGAGAGAGAGAGATCAGCCAAATAATTAAATGCTGTAAAGTGGTGAAGAAAGATGAAGCCTTGAGAAAATTCCTTTGATTGGGCATTGAAAAGATCCTTGATAATTTTGGAAAGAGCAGTTGCAGTTAACATGGGTGGAATACAAAGGGAGGGAAGAGAGAGAAAGGAGATACAACACGAACACATAAGAGACACAGTATTAATTAAGTGCATTACAGAGTTACAAAGTTGCTGTCAAAGACTACATAGATCTTAAGAGTTGATAGGAAAATTTGAGAAGGTTTTCTAGAGAAGATAATTTGTAAATAGATCTTTAAAGGATGGCTAGGAAATGCAATGTGTCCAAAACTGCATAGCTAGTTGTAATGTCAGGATTGGAGTCAGCCTTTCTTCTTCTGCAGATATTTCTTTTTTTCTCCACTCAATGCAAATACCTTCTTTATACACGATCCAATAAGACCTCTAGCGTCTTCCAAAAATTTCTATAAATCGTCAGCTTGTGCTGGTCAATCTGTGCATAAAGTTGCCTCCTTCCTTCCCAGCCCAATCTACACAGAACTAGATTTGAGTAATCCCTTTGGATGCCCATAATGAAATCCTACTCTATCTCTACATACTCAATAATAACAATCCTTTATATTTACTAATATGTGGCTTCATAGGAAAGTTACACAGCACATGCACATTCATTATCTCATTTAATTCTCCTGGTAGCTATATGAGGGAGGTATATTATGGAATATTATTTTGTAGATGAAGAGATTAATATTCAGAAAGAGCATGTTAGCTTAATATGATCATACAGACAGGAAGAGCCAGAATACATTTAGTTGATTCCAAATCTGGAACACTCTTCATCAAATCTTGTTTCTGACTATTCTAATCAATGCTTCTCATTGGACCTAAGGAGCATTAAGAA
Organism: Antechinus flavipes; assembly: GCF_016432865.1. Classification (NCBI taxonomy): domain Eukaryota; kingdom Metazoa; phylum Chordata; class Mammalia; order Dasyuromorphia; family Dasyuridae; genus Antechinus; species Antechinus flavipes. Next base: position 79,234,249 of record NC_067399.1, read on the forward strand.
AGTATAAAATAACAGAACCTTTTAGGCTATTGCCCTTTTCTTTCAACAATTACACTCTGTCTATTCATATCTCATGTCTTCCCTTACACATTTAAACCTCAACATATCTAGAACAGAACCTGATTGATGACTGAGTGAATATATCATTGTCCTTGGAGTCAGGAAACTTGGTTTTCATCCTTTCAGCTTTAAGCTATGGTCCTCTCAATGCTGCTCACAGAAAGCCTGAAGCTTTGGTAGCAAAATAATGAGCTAAGTCATGTTCTAGAAGGGTCCACAAAATCCCTGCTCCTTGGACATTTGAAGAGAGAGTAGATTCCAAAACTGGTACCTTTCCTATCTTCCATGTGTCCTAGGGGAAGTGCTCAAGAAACTCATTGGTATTGTAGGGCAGGCTTGCTCTTTGCCCCAACAAGATGCTTTAATTACATAGTGAAAGGGAGATAGGCACTTTCAAACCTCCCCAAATCCCCACAGCTTGAAGTAAACTTTAGTCTATCATTACTACGTCAGGTTTGGGTTTGCTCCTATCATCTGGCAGTAAGCCTTTCAGGTCTCCCTGACAGCAGAAACCAACCCCAAGACATGGATGTTGTGTTTAGGTTTGTGTCTTATAAACATTAATTATGAAATTCAGACCCTTGAACCCCTTCTTTCATCCAAGCAACTTGTAATTAGCCAAATGTCATTACACACTTACCTAAATAGTACTCACTGATGCTCCTTTGGAAGTGTGGACTCAGAGTCACATTGGTTCACCCTTTTGAAGAGGCACCCTTCTGGATGGATGTCTCATTCAAGTATGGAGGTAACCCTGGGATCTTAAGGGTTAAGCTAATAATAACAAGCTTGGACAATCTTTAAGTATAGGTTTGATATTGCATTATGTGTCTATCACTCCTTTAGGGAAAATACACTGAATTGAAAATTGAGAGATCCCTCTCTGTTAGAACTTTCCTCTTCCCTGCTCTAGTGGAATGCTGGACCTGGGCTCAGGAAATCTTGATTTCAAATCCTCCTCAGACAATTGATAACTGCATGACCTTGGACAAATAACTTGACTGCTATCAGCCTCAGTTACCTAATCTATTAAAAGGGACAATAGGAAAACTTACTTGATAATTATTGTTATGATGTATAAATGAAGCAAAAAAAGAGGTCACAAGATTGTAAAGTGCTATATAAATTTTGGTGATTATTATTACTTTTAACTGGTGATGATAATGAGGTACCCTTTTAGAGACTATGGGGAAATAAGGCCTCCCTTCAGACATGGTATGACCTGGCATCTCTGTGACTGTGTCTTTGAGACTACATGCCTGGCTGCCTTCCTGGTGGATCCCTCTCTTATTTTAAGGTCAAATTGAAGGGCTTCTTGCTTTTTTCCTTCCTCCTCTTTTCCTTTTTTCCTTCCTTCCTTCCTCCCTCCCTCCCTCTTTCTTTCTTTCTTTCTTTCTTTCTTTCTTTCTTTCTTTCTTTCTTTCTTTCTTTCTTTCTTTCTTTCTTTCTTTCTTTCTTTCTTTCTTTCTTTCTTTCTTTCTTTCTTTCTTTCTTTTTTCTTTCTTTCTTTTTCTTTCTTTCTTTTTCTGAGTTGAACTAGAGAGAAAAAATTTTTAAGTGAAAAAAGCAACACAAAGTTAAAAATAATTCACATTACATCCAAGAGAAAGTTGAAGGGGGGTAAGTTACTCAAAATCATATAAGTAGAAAACATAAAAGCCAGTATTTAAATTCCAGATTTCTGATTTCACATCTAATGCCATTTTAATTACATTATAAGTACAGTGACAAAGAATTTTGGAAGAGAGTGCATGTTTTAGAGATAATAAAGACTACTTGATGAGGAAAAAACTAAAGAGACTGATCCTGGTCTAGGAAGCTCAGTGGCAGCTGGTCTAATGTATGTATATGCCTGATCCTGACCTCTTGTGCTTGCCCAGGTGGACCACTGAACCTTGTGGCATCACACTGACCTTTCAAAGTCATACCCTATTTTTAAGAATATAGAAATAGATTCTGATTCATGGACAAAGCTTATTTTCATTTCAGCCATTGCCTAATGGCTTATTTGCAGTGTCTGTAAAAGTCATTAAGAGAAAGGAGATGGATAAAATACATACTTTCATCATGAAACTGGAAGAGAATAGAGGGGAAGGTAATAATGAAGAAAGAAGTCTTCTCTCTTCATTCCTCTCTCTCTCTCTCTGTGTCTCTTTGTCTCTGCCATTGTTTCTATCTATCTCTGTCTCTCTCTCACACACACACTTCAATATATACATATATGTATGCATACATATATGTGTATGCATATGTACCTTTATGTTTGTGTGCACAAACATATGTATATTATGTATATATTTATACTCTCTACTTAAGTTGTCTAGTTCTTTCCAGGTTTAAGTCTTATGTTGATTCTAATGCAATGTCTGAATCTCTGCTGCTTTCCTGTTTAATTCTCTTCCCTGCTCTCCCCAAATCCTTTCTTTCTCTTAGCATCTTGTGTTGAAAAGTAAGTAACTTTCAGCTGGCCATTGGTGGGGACAATAGTTAACTTGCAAATGAGACATACACATACACATACAAACACACAGAGAGAGAGAGAGAGAGAGAGAGAGAGAGAGAGAGAGAGAGAGAGAGAAAGAGAGAGAGAAAGATTGAGAGAGAGAGAGAGAGAGAGAGAGAGAGAGAGAGAGATTGAGAGAGAGAGAGAGAGACAGAAAGACAAAAAACAGAGACAGAGAAAAGCAAAGAGAAACAGAGAGACATAGAAAGAAAGAGATACACACTGACAAAGAAGAAACAAGCAAATACTAAGCATCTGAGAGTGTCCTATTTTAACAAATTACTCTTGCTAATTAGGTGCTAAGTATAGTAACTATTCTGTTGAAGGAGTGTGTATGCTAACAGTGCCTCTTAAATTTGGATACTCTGAGGCAAAACCCTAATCACCTCACCCTAGTTAAAGCTCTAAAAATCATAATGTGCCATCTTTGATTAGAAAAATAGCATAACCACGAACATTTTTGATAAATATGCCTTTTCACATTTGAGTTTCACAACTTATGAGGTAGATAATATAAATATTATTATCTAATGTGAAAATATGTTTAGAAGAATTGCACATGTTTAACCTATATTATATTACTTACTTGATAGGAGAAGGGGAAGGTGGGGCAGGAGGAAAAAATTTGGAGCACAAAGTTTTGCAAGTTTGGATGTTGAAAATTATCTTTGCATGTATTTTGAAAAATAAAAAGCTATAATTATATATTATATTAAAATAAATAAATATTGAGGATACAAAAATTAAATGTTATTGTCTCTATTTTAGAGGTAAGTAAACTAAGACCTGGGGGAATTTGGATGAAACACGAATTGGTATTCTTATAATGCAGCATTAAGGCATAGTACATATTAATGTATGAACAACCTATATTCAAAGCAGCCTTCCATCCTAGCATCTATGATAATCAGCACAGATCCCAAAGATTTAAATAATTATGAATCTTGAGGGCCATAAAGCCATTGAAAGCTTATTAAAGTTTATGAAAAAAATGGTAACTCTTGCCCAGTCAGGAGATTATAAACTCAGGAAATCTTTTGTTGGTCCCATTTTAAATGAACTCTTTTCTTTCAAAAGATGATTGGACATTTTAAAAGAACATAAAATCATTTTCCCTTTTGATTTTTACTTTAGCATCAGTTAATTTCTATGTATTCCTCCTCTCCCATTTCACTAATATCCCCTTTGTGTGTGTATATTTGTCGGATGCAATCTAGGAAACAATCACCTTAATTGATCCAGTGTTAACCTCTAACAGCTTAAGATCCAGACTTTTTATCTCTAGCTCAATCCTGGCTGCAGAATTAATTCCCTATAGTGCTTACATCTTTGTCACCACTGCTACCCCCTAGGGGAATGGGGATGTGTGAAAGGGGGGGTCTTTATAAAAAACATCTCTGTAAATAAATGCTGCTGTAAACAAAACAAGCTGATGTCCCTACAGGCTAGCCCAGTGCTGCAAAGCCCAGGTAGATACGTTTATTTTGCCTCCCACTGTACATAATGATAAATTTCATCCAGGTGTCATATTTTTTAGCGCTAGGTGAGGATTGATGGTTTACAGTAGGCTGATCCATCATCGGAGGCAGGTGGCACTGTATTGGAATTCCAGAAATCTGTTCCCAATCACATTCACTGTTGGATGACTCAGTAACGACCCTATTTGCGATGCGTTACTGAAAATCAATGTGCCACATTCAAGGTCAATGTACTGTTAGAAAACTCTTTAAGCACTGATGGATGGGTTGTGTTCATTCAGAATAAATGTGAGAAGAACCTGACAGCTGAGCGTCTAATATCAGTGCCAACTTTAAGAGACAGACTTCCTTCTTGATAGAAAAAAAGTGATTCCCAGAGGGGATGAGATCATTCAGTTCCTCTTGTTCTTTCCTCTTTGGGATAGGAAAGTAATGGGTTAGAGTATTTGTTCTCGCACAATTAAAGTATCAGAGCTGTGAGAGAATCACTGATGAGCAACAGCATTTGTGGATTTCATCCACTGAATATTTTAAAATTCTTCTGATTTATTTTATAATAACAACAATGGAGGCTAATAAAATGTCAGGGTAATAGAACAAAGAGAAACAGAGGGATGCATTAGAAAAGGTTCTTTGCTAGGAGTAAAGATGCTGGGGTCCTGTTATTTCCTGTAGGAAACAGAGCAGACATGTGCATAGGATTAGGCAAACAGTGTAAGGGAAAAGACAATCCTACCTGGGGAATAGATGTTACAGGACAGATTCAGAAGTATATCAAAAACCAGATGGAGAAAGGAAGAAAAATACTTCCAGAGCACTGACGGGGGGCTTAAATGAGTGATAAAAGTGGTTTCAGAAGAGATTCAAGACAGATCAGCACGAGATCAGGAGCTCAGACATTGGGAGGTCTGGTCACTGCTACTGAGCTTGCTCAAATATACTCTTTCAAACTTCAGTCTTTCTAGTGTTTGCCAACTGTATTCACATTTGCTCTCCTTTCTGGTCATAGGTTGGATCTAAGATTCACCTCCCACTAATATTCACTGCTTCTCCCTCCCAAAGAACACACCTATCATGCTCTGTGATTACATGATTCCAACTCTTGCCACTCTCCTGATTTAGACACATGACCTTGAACATGTCCCTTCTCCTTTCTAGATGTCTATAAAATGAAGGAGTGGACCAGATGATATTTATGGAAATCTGGACCACAAGGATCATAGACCATATATGCATGTGAAAATATAAGAGGTAGAGCAAAATACAGCTTCAATGGCTCTCCTCCTACAAAGTATCTTACATACATGTGTTAAGATCATACAAGGTGGCTGAAGAGCCATAACAATAGAGAGAAACTTTGTTTTAGAATCTCTGAATACTAAAAAGCAAGAGAGGTATAACATTGTAAGTTACATCCTCAAAAAAAGCTGTTTTCCATTCTTATAAAGTTGTCCAAGAGAGACTAAGGAAAAGAATGAAAAAAAATATTAAACACTTATTATGTCCTAAACTAAATGAAAAGAGGATTCCCTATAAATGACAATGTCTTCCAGGTGTTTCAGCTTTTATGGATAATATTGTACTGATTATAACATATCCTGGAATATCATAGAATCTCCTAAGTGAGCTATACAAATGTACAAAAATACAGTCTAATAAACCACATAGAGGTGAAAAAAGATGGGAAAAATTCTATTTTTCAGATTACAGTATACAGATATCATCTTTATTTTCTTACTAACTCCTATTGTTTCTACCTTTGGAGTATCTATCCTCTACATCCCCTTAACTTTCATCACATAGCCACTACCCTGATATAGAGCCTCATCATTTCATGCCTAAAATATGGCAAAAGGCTTCTGATTGGTCTCTCTGCACCAAATTTCTCTACTTTCAAGTCCATCTTCCACTCAGATAAATACCAATGATCTTTCTAAAACTCAGGTCTAACTATGTTACTCTACTATTCAATTTCCCACTCAATCTCCTACTCAGTAGCTTCCAATCAGCCTCTAGGATCAAATAAAAATTTGCTTTTAAAGACTGTTCACTTTCTACCTTTCCTGTCTTCTTGCACTTCACTCCCTTCCGTATTTTTCTTCTTGTTCTTCCTTATATACAACATTCTGTCTTCTAACTCCAGATCTTTTCACTGTCCTCCATGCCTAGAATTCAATGTTCAGTTCTGCTCTCTTCCCAGTTTCACTTCAAATCACACCAACTGCAAGAGGCCTTTTCCAGTTCTCATACCAATAGTGCCTTCCCTCTGAAGTTATTTGTCATTTACCCTGTACATTTCTCATATGTGCATAGTTGTATATTATCTACCCCAATAGAAAATATGTTCCACAAAGAGAGGAATTATTTTTGCCTTTCTTTGCATTCCCAGCACTTAGCACAATGTTTCACATATGGTAAGCACTTAATAAATGATTGTTGACTGACTATTTGATAGAGATAGTCCACAAAACCAGTCAATCTATACATAGACTACTATAAATGGGCAATGAATTTAAAAATTGAATAACAGGAAGAAAGTTGGCTTGATTCTATTTAGGAAACTGAACAGTATTTTTGATGACCTTAGATTCTTTCCAAAACAAAAACCCTTCTTTTTGGCAAGAGCTGTTTGCCAGCAACAATGATGGTTGCAGATCTTAGGAAACCACAATAAGCAAAGATCAAAACTGGAGCTGATCCAGTGTTAAATAAATAGATTTGTGGTGGACATGTATAATCTAGAACAGATTACTGAAGAAGAATTATATACTTAATCAAGCACAAGAGATACCATCAATATCTTCAAAGAGTTATATGTCTGGTAAGGGCAATGGAGTAACAATACAGTGAAATCAAGGGATAATAGATGAAAAGCCCCCATATTACATCACTACCAATTTAATACTAAGAGACAAAAAAGAAGGTTTCTACCATGTTGATTGAACTCCATTTGGAGAATTTAGTGAACATAGAAGAAATTGGTATAAGATGAAAATTGTAGATTCACAGAATTGGATGGACTTCAGAAACTATCTAATCCAACTTGTAGCTAGGTCCTTTAATGTCTCAGTGAACCTGGTGACTCTTTAGGACAAGTTATAGAACAATGATTTTCACTGGCAGCTCCATACTTGGAATTCCCTTTTTCTCTCCTCACCAAACTAGCTTCTATCAAAACAAAGCTCATAGCCCACCTTCTACAATAAACTTTTTTGGGTATGCTCTGCCCCCTCCCCTCTACATTAATGTCTTCCTTATAAAATTACCTCCAATTTAACATATCTATCTCTCCATCCATCTAAATATCTATCTATCCATCTATGTATCTATCTTTCTATCTGTCTACCTATCTATATTTCATATGTAAACAGTTGTTTTTATGTCATCCCCCCAATTAGAATAGTAGCTTCTTAAGGAAAAGATCTTTGAGGGATTTTTTTTTACCTTTTTTACTCCTAGTTCTTAGCACAATGCTTGACACTTATTAAACATTAAATCAATAATTACTGATGAGTAAGAGAAAGAAAAAAGTGGAAAATTTGTTTTCAGTAAAAGAACTTTTAAAACCTTTAATATTTCCCAGAAAAGAAATTCTAGGTCGGGACCAAAATAAAAGGGGAGCATCCCTTCAAATTCAAAAATGCTATGAGAAGACAGTTGAAAATAGTTCAGTATAAGAGACAGCACTTATTTTCAAGCCAGAATGATTGACAGTCATTTAGGAAAATGGACAAAGACCTCAGGTCAGGATTGGCCCATGAGCCTGATTTTCTAAGCAGCTTTAAGGATTTACAATGAAGAAAAAGTTCTCCAAAGGGGTCAAGTTGTTTTTGATGGTAAGATACACTTAAGATGTAAAATAGATCACATTTTATCACCATAACACTCTCCTAGTTTTGACCTATTTTATCAGCAGAGCGAAGATGATCTTCTTGAGCACTCTTAATGGCACCTTGGAGAGTGCTCCTGGGGGAAATTGATGAATGATCTTTACTCCTGCTTAGGTAAGGGTTCAATTTTGTTTGAGTTAGGGGATTTTTCAAGGGTTTTTGTTTGTTTCCTTTAAGAGTAGTTATCATCTTTTAGAAAGAAAGGTAGTTTGCAATTCAATGGAACATAAAATAAAACATTTAATAGCTAACCCATCCCATATCTTTAACTAGTATTATATCTCTTTAGAAGACACAAGAAGTAGTTTGGGCAATTAGATCAACCAAAGGATGTAGACCAAGAACGTTAAACGTACATCCATCTGATAGCAATAGTTTAAAGGAAATAGAAATTAATCTGGAGTTAGAAAGAGTTCAAATCTATGTTATCCTGGAAAAATCACTTAGCTTCAGTTTGTCTCAGTTTCCTCATTGGCTAAATGAAGAATAATAATAATACTTACCTCTCCCCACCAGGGTTGTTCTAATGATCAAATAAAATAATAATTGTAAAACACTTTGCAAAGTCTTTAAAAGCTACATAAATATTATCATCACCAAAAGTTTAATAAACTATCATTAAAATATATTCTTCACTACTCTGTCTTGTGAAATATCTCTTAGTATAGTAGAAAGGATAAGATATATTTTTACATACACACATGTATATATGTTTATATACATTTACATATATTTATATGTATATATTTATGTATTTACATACATGTGTGTGCATATACACACAAATATATATATGTAGGTGTGTGTGCATATATATAATATACTTAGATCTGAAGACCTGAATTTGAGTCTCAGATCTGGTGCTTCTTAACTTTGATCATCAAAGCAAGGCACTGGACCTCAGTTCATCCTCTGTAAAATAAAGAAATTGAACTAGATTACTTATGTGGTCCATTTAAATTCTATAAAAATATCCCCCCTCAAAGCATCTTGTGACATGGTGGAAGCTAAAACTGGGTATGAAGACAAGAGCATTAAATAATGGATGTTTTTTCTTTTCTATTTATGACCTCATTGTCTCCTTCCTAAGCATTAATTTCTTCATCTATAACATGAGAGGGGGACTAGTTGAGTACTTTTGCAATTCTTTACACTTCTGTGTTTGTCAGTCACTGTCCTTATACCTGCACCATTAACCTTTTCATGAATAGCATCATTTCCCAGGGATAGTCATCTTGTTCTTCTCAATGGTTGACTTTTCTAATGTCATTTCGAATGATCTAAAAATTTCACATCCTTCAGGAAGTTTTAATTGACTAGTTAAGATCCAGAAACTTTACTGATTCAAATTCTATCCACCCTAAAGTGTGTTTTTAGGTTCTCACTTTCCTGTCTTGTTATATTAAAAGCTACAGCTTTGATTTTCCCCTTACATGTCCTCTCATTATTTGCATTCATGAATGCTGTTTCTCAGATCAATCTTCCAATGCCCAGAGTAGCACTGAACAATGGTGATGTCGGATCCAGTGCAGTTGAATTGGGTTTTGGCAGGAATAGAGTAAAGACCCCAGGGAAAGACCTTGGATTTTGGGGAAAGGAGAAGCTTTGATCTAGAGATAGAAGGTTCCCTGAAGTTGGGGAAAGATCTTAGGAGAGAGTCCCATAGGAAGGGAATGATTCTGAGGACAATAAATGTGAGGGGAAAAAGTTCCCAAGACATAATAGGTGTTGAAATAACATTTGTAAAGTGATTAACATGGTATCTGGAACAGAGTAGTGCTTATTTCTGACTTTCCTCTTAGGAACTAAGTAGGCTATGACAAGGGAAAGGAGAAGAATGTGGTAGGTTAGGAAAGAATAAGTGCTCATGTTGGATGCTGCTACCAAGGGAAAGAAGCAGGACAACTTGATTTTTTAAAACTAAGTATTCTTGATAACTATCCATTAAGTCAAATGTTTCTACCTACTGAAGTATTGTCAGTATCTTTTACTTTCTTTACCATTGAGAAAAACTCTCATTATACCACCCTACTTATGGCTCTGCCTGAACCTGTAGATGTCTCCAACTTCTCAAAGGCTATGACAAAGGAATGGAAGCTCTAACAAATTTTAGAAATGTGTAAATACTCTGACCATGAAAAGGTGCTTGTGTCTTGTCTGGCAAAGAGAAAACTTAGAAGGAACACAATAATTCCTTCCAAGTATTACATAAGAGGGAGGGAGAGGGAGAAGGAGAAGGAAAGGAAAAGGGAAGAGAACAGAAACAGAGAGAGATAGAAACAGAGAGACAGAGACAGAAAGACAGAGACAAAGTCAGAGACAGAAAGACAGAGACAGACAAACAGATAAATAGACCATCTGAGAATTATTGCTTATAAGAAGCAGCATCAACTTCATTAGCCTTTGAACTTTTCTTCCACCCTTGTCATTTGTGCTAAACAGAAGAGTAGGATGTGTCTAAAATTGGTCTAAAATTGTAACGTATTAGGGTAAACATAGAAGTGATTCTGAAGCCAGGGATCTGAGTTTAAATTTTAATTTCTGTAACTACCAACAAGTGACTTAACCTTCTTGAATCTTAGTTTACTAATCTGCACAATGAGAGGCTTAGACTAAGTGGTATCTAAGTTCTCTTTCGGCTCTAAATCTGTGATCTTTTTGCGTCTGAGAAAATAGAACTTTGGGGATCTTTGCCTCAGCCAGGTCTTGAGGACCAATAATAAAAATGGATTTTGGATTTGTGATACATAGTCAAAGGACAGTAGAATTGAGGTTCTACAGAGAAGAATTCAAAGAGCAGATAAGATCTTATCCTGGATATTAGTTATCTTCTTTTAGCACTTTAGTTAAAATAGGATTAGTTCAGCTGATTGGTTGCCATTGACTGAAGAAGTGTACTAAGATACTTTTCTGTTAGTGGTGAACTGAGAACTGTAGGTCTTTTCTAAGTAGGAGATGTTTCATAATCAAATAAGTTCCCATTATTCTTAGCTGAAATCTTGTTTACTCTTAAAACCACACTGAGATCTGATAAGTGAACATTTACCTTGTATTGACCATTTCCAAGCTTCCAACTGCCAGCTATCTCTAAAATATGCTGATGTATTATACTACTCCCTTTTCTCTCCTTTCCAATTTCCCTATTATATTTTCCTATTGGAAGGTAAGTTCTTTAAGAGTAGACTGTCTAACTTACTTATTTATATTGATAAACTCAATACTCAGCACAGTGCCTGACACATAATATTTAATACTAAGTATTAAATAAAGGATCTATCTTTATATAACTATATCTTTCTATTTACCCACCCATCCAACCTTATGTTCATTTATCTATTTTGAACTTTTTTTCTACTGAAAAAAATATAACCACCCTCTGCTTACTAACTACAACCAGTCTAGTAGATATTGGACAAAGTATTAGATTCCCTTAGAAGAGTGCTGTATAGTAGAAGGCTAGCTAGGTGGAAGATGGGATGCTCAACAGGGAACAGAATACACATAATGCTTATTAGGAGCAGACTTAGCAAAAAATTTACCCAAAGCTTGTCAAGCATCAAGAATTGTCCCCCCACATTATATGTGTTACACACATTTCCTGCTTATTTGATCCTTCATATGGATATCCCAGTCAAATCTGTTCCTTCAATTTGATTCCTGGCTGACTACTTGTCAGTGATATTGTATAAGAAGTTCCTGTTCATGTGTAAGTAAAATTAGACTCCCTCCCTTCTCTGAAATGCTGTGTTTGATTCACTGTGAATTGCCAACACTGTAGTCTACTCACTGTAATCACAACAGGCCTGAACGATTGTAAAAGCTTCTTATCAAGTCTTCCCACCTCCAATGTATCCTTCATGTAGTTGCCAAAATAATATACCTTATGGAATATCACACAAGGGTCAAAGAAGAGAGACATGGTGAGTGTGAATAGGCTGCAACATCAAACAGATGAAGAATTTCAAAAAGGAGCAGAAGTAAAAGAGGACATTAGTGAAAAGCATCATAGGAAGGAGTTATGTATATGTTATCATAACTCCTTTCCCCACACTATATTCTCCAGTTAAATGTTTCTACTCTTTCCAAAATGTTCTCTCAATCCATCTACCTTTCTGCCTGTGGTCATCTCTGGTATTTATATTTGGAATTTTCCTCTCTTCTCCTCTTTGTTTATTGAAATCCTCTTTGACAAAGAGACCTAACTGAGTTTCAATTGATAAATGATGGACAGAAGCAGCTACACCCAATGAAAGAACACTGGGAAACAAATGTGAACTATTTGCATTTTTGTTTTCCTTCCCGGGTTATTTTTACCTTCTGAATCCAATTCTCCCTGTGCAAGAAGAGAACTGTTTGGTTCTGCAAACATATATTGTATCTAGGATATACTGCAACATATCTAACATATATAGGACTGCTTGCCATCTAGGGGAGGGGGTGGAAGGAGGGAGGGGAAAAATCAGAACAGAAGCAAGTGCAAGGGATAATGTTGTAAAAAAATTACTCTGGCATGGATTCTGTCAATATAAAGTTATTATAAAATAAAATAAAATATATATAAAAAAGAAAGAAATCCTACTCAGCCTTTAAATTCAACTGGATATCATCTCCTTAGGAATTCTTCCCTAATTCTTGATGTCAGAAATTACCTTTCTCTTCAGACTGAAGACAGAATTTTGTTTGCACAGGATATTATCTGTTATTCTGTATTACAGTTATGTGTATTTGTGTCTTATAAAACTGTTTCCAGACGGTAAGCTCTATCAAGGAAGTAATCATACTTTATTAAGTCAACAAATATTTATTGGTGATCCACAGCATGTCCTATAGAGTTCTGTCTTAGGCCTTCTTCTCTTCTTCCTCCATATTTGAAGATCTTATCAGCTCCTATGTATTCAATTATTATCTTTACGCTGATGATTCTAAAATCAATATATATCCTATATTTATATCTCTATCTATCTATCTACATAATCTTTCTGCTGATCTCCTATTTTGAATCTCTAATTGCCTAGTAGATAACTTCAAGTGGATGTCTCATAGATATCATTAACTCAACATGTCTAAAATTTAACTCATTGTCTTGTCATCCAAAACCCCATCCTCTTCCTATTTTCTCTAATATTATGAAATACTATCATCTTCCCAATCCCACAGGCTCACAATCCAAGTGTTTGCTTTGACTTCTCACTCTCTTACCTTGCTCTTCTCCTCCCCCTATTGCTAAGGTTTGCCAATTTAATCTTTGTTATATATCTCATATAAAAAAGTCCAGTTCTTTACTTTGAAACTATAACCTCTCTAGTAAGGGCCATCATCATCTCATGTCTGGACTACTGCAATTTGCTGCTAGTTGTCTTCTTTCATAACTCTCTATCTACTCCAATTGATCCTCCATTCAGCTGTTAAACTGATCTTCCTAAACACAGGTCTAACCATGTCTACTTCCTACTCAATAAACTCTAATGGCTCCCTATTGCTTCCAGTTTCAAATATCAAATCCTCTATCTTTTAAAAGCCTTTTACAATGCTAGCACTGTTTCCCTCTCCCTTCCTGCCCTATTCTTTGGTTCAGAGACACTGTACTTTTTACAGTTCTTCATGCACTCCTGCCTGCGAATTATCACTGGTTGTTCTCTATGTCTGGAATGTTATCCTTTCTTATCTCTACCTCCTGGCTTCCCTGACTTCTTTCAAGTTCCAGCTAAAATCCTATCATCTAAAGAGATATTTTCTCAATCCCTATTAATTCTAATGTCTTCTCTCAATACTTCTTATCTATTCTGTTTGTATGTTACCATCCCAACTAGATTGTGAAAGGCCTGAGGGAAGAGACCTTTTTTTTTTCTTTTTGCCTTTCTTCGTATACCTAGTGCTTAATAGAGTTCTTGGCACATAGTAGGTGCTTAATAAATTTATTAATTGTACTATTCTCTCAATTGGGACTTAGCCTGGAACCTATTGTTGGCCAGTCAATAAGCCAGTGATTTGGTAAGGTAAGTTATTAAGGTAAGGTCCTTAAGAGAAGAAATCTAGCCTGTGAACCCCAAGGTATCTTGGGAGGTCTCAGTGATCAAAATTTACATTCTTTTGGGTAGATCTATATCTTGCCATTGGACCTATATGATTCTGAAGGGGAAAGAGAGGCAGGTAACCTTGTACAGCTCTTCCTTACTTCAATCCAATTCATTTGGTAATCTTTGAGAATGAAAGACAAAAAAACAATCTCTATAAGCAGGAGCAGAAGTTGTCTCACTTGGGACCCAGTTGAAACTGGACAGTTGGGCAACATTGCACCTTCCTTCCACCCTCTCTCCTTTTCCTTCTACCCTCCCTCTCCCCTTCCTTCTTTTCCTTCCTCCCTCTTTTCTCTCTCTCCCTCTCTCTCTCTCTCTCTTTCTCTCTCTCTCTGTCTCTCATTCCTCCCTCCTTTCTTTGTTTCTTTCCTTCTTTCCTTATTTTTTCCCTTTCTTCTGTCCACAAAAAGTATCATATAGCCTTATTTGCACTTGCTCTGCCGAAAAGGAATGTAAATTTTCATCACTGAAACCTTCCTCTTGTTGTTTAAAGGCTAGATTTCTGTTTTTGGGACAATGTATAGCACCTTCCTGGTAACATGATCCCCTTCAAGAAAAAATGACAAACAATAACAACAACAATGACTATCCTACTATGCTTAAAGCCCTGTGTTAAGTGTATGATGAAATGATAAAAATAAAGTAATTAGATATCTCAAGAAACTAGCATTTTTTAAACTCTCTAATAACCCAGTATGGTGCTCTAAAATAGTAGGCACTTAATTAATGTACATTAAATAAATGAAGGAATGAATTAAAAAAAAACACTTAAACATATTCTTGACTTCAGCTATTTAGAACCGTGTAACTAGAGTGGATTGGTCAACTCATCTTTTTAAACAGTTTATTTTATCTTACTCAGACATAGATCTTTTTGTCTTGTCTTCTTAAGTGGTCATGAAAGTAGTAGTTTGGAGTAATAACAATAAACCTGGATGATGAGTTAGGAAGACTTGAGTTCATAATCCTATCTTGTTATTGTAGAGTTTTTTCCATGATGTCTGACTCTTCATGATCCTATTTGGGTTTTCTTAGCAAAGATACTGGAGTGGATTGTCATTTCCTTTTACAACTCATTTTACAGTGAAGAACTAAAGCAAACAGTCATCCAATTCTATCTTGTTGTTTGTACTTTGTCATGGAAAAGAACCATGACATTGGGAAGGTGATATTCTGACTTGCAAATGGATTGGACTTAAATGAGCAGGATTGTACCAAGTCACCAGCCTCACCCTCTCCTCCTGAGCCATCTGGGACCAGTGTCAAAATATAAATCAGGACAATGAGAAATGGCCCTGGATGCAATGGAAGACCTTGACTTTCTTAAGCTAAGTTCTGTCCTATGTTTTCTATCTTAGAAACTTACTAGCTATAAAACTTTTGAAAAGAACAGCTTGGTGGCACAATAGATAGAGAGCTAGGCCTGGAGTAAGGAAGACTCTTCCTGAATCCAAATCTGGACTCAAGACACTTATAAGCTATGTGATCTTATGCAATTCACTTAACCTTATTTGCCTCGGTTTCCTCAATTGTAAAATGATATGGAGAAGGAAATGACAAACTTCTCCAATATCTTTGCCAAGAAGATCCACAAAAACTGGATATGATTGGGCAACAAAACCTTTCATGAGTCACTTAAACTTTGCAAGCCACATTTTCTCCCCTTTTAAAAGGAGGAATAATAATTACATCTTTCTCATATTTGAGTTTCATTTGAAAGACTCTATAAGAAATATTTTGCAAAGATTAAAATGCTACATAAATGTTAGCTATTGTTGTTGTTTCTGTATCGTTATCATTAGCATCCAAAAATGTTAGTCAGGGATGAAGGAAAACTACAGGCTTCCCAAGCCCAAGGTCTTCAGTCTTAATTTGTAGATTGCAGCAGATACTCTTCATTTTGATGGCCTTGATTAATGTACATGGACCAGTTGTTAATAGTCATTTAAAGAGCAATGTGTTTACTCAGAGCATAATGAGATGAAAAGCATTGTACACATCTAAATTATTAGTATTTAAAGAGCATCTCAAACCTATGGATCACTGTTTTCTACATCAAACTCCCCTGGCCTTCACCCTAGGGGCCTCACTTACACTCAAAGCTGCCCCTAAACAATATCTCATTAATCCTGACAAGCCACGATAATTTCCCATTGTTCTTTCTTTCAATACCTTTTTAATGAGAGTCAGGAGTTCTTTAAGTTTCTCAGTTTTTATTTGCCTTCTTTGGAGAATAGCACCAAGACTAGAGGCTTGATGCCTAAGACTCCATCCCTGAGGAGGTCTCTACTCCCAGAATCCCTGCACTCTCCAATTCTGAGCTTCCTACAACTAACTCATCAAGTAACACTAAGGGAGTGTTTATGGGGAGGATGTAATGGGAAGGTAAGTGTCAATTTAAAGAGGATTCTAATTCCCACAATTTGGATTCTGCCTGACTTGTGG
This sequence comes from Antechinus flavipes, assembly GCF_016432865.1. NCBI lineage: Eukaryota > Metazoa > Chordata > Mammalia > Dasyuromorphia > Dasyuridae > Antechinus > Antechinus flavipes. The sequence goes on from NC_067399.1 coordinate 79,250,702, forward strand.
TCTTATCACTCTGCATTCGGTCAGTTATCTTGAAGAAAAGGACCTAGGGACTTAATTTCTCATTTGTAAAATAAAATGGTCCCAGAAATCTCATCCATCTCTGACTCTATGATGCCATGATTCTTTATCTTCTTATTCAATAACATCTCCTTTGTTTGGGGGTAGAGAAATCTTCTCATTATTTTCTCCTCAAAGGTTAAGGTTAAGGGATGAATATTTCCATTTCCATACAGACATCTTCTGGGGACTAAGAAGCATAGGAGCCCACTGTTATGCATTAACATTTCTTGGAGGATGTTGAGATGGGGTGACTACAGTTCATTGTTGGGAGTTTAGCTTTAAATTTCCAGGGAGGGGTAGGTTAGAAATCATGGACTTTTCAGTCCCGGGTAGGCTCTTTCCAGAGAACTTGAAGGAGAATCAGGAGAGTCTAGTGAGAGAGAGATCGAGGAAACCAGAGAAGGGATGGGGCGTCCATCAGGTTCTATTAGTAGTAGTTGGTGGTTGTTCAATGTCTCTATTGCCTGGTCTAAATTTCCATAATCTATGGGCATAGAAAAGGGAACTATCAACCCAAAAGCAAACAATGATGACAAAAATAAAGCAGGGAGATAGCATTAAATAGCAAAAACAGGAAAAACAACAAATAAGCAGTAAATAAGACTATAAACAAAAAGAAGAGAGTTTAACTTTTTTCTCTTTGGCCCAGTAGGGTGGGTCCAGGACCAAGGGTGGAAATTGCAAACACATACATTTAGGAAATCCTTCTTGATCTCCAGTCTAACAATTAGTGTTGCCCCAAAATAGAACAGGTTCAAGTAAGTGATGTAATGGATAGAGTGCTGGACTTGGAGTCAGAGGAAGACCTAAATTCAAACTCTGCCTCAGACACATTTTCTATTCATATGGCCATGGGCAAGTAAATCAAATCTATTTGCCTTAGTTTCCTCATCTGAAAAAATGAACTGGAGAAGAAAATAGCAAGTCAATCCAATATCTTTGCCAAAATACCCCAAATGAAACAAATGAGGTCACAAAGAGTCAAACAGGACTGAACATAAACAAAGTAAAACAATATACCTCTGGAGGAGGTGGATTCCTCTACATTAGAGGCGTATAGAGAGAGGTCTTGAAGTAGGAAAAATATGAATCTGAGGATCACCCATTTAGAGTTGAAAGTGACTTTGGAAGTCATATAGTCCAATTCCTTTATTTTACAGATAAAGGAATTGAGACCCAAGTTTCTTTTACTAAATTGCTAGAGCTGTTTGTACCAGCATTGCACAAATTTTTTCTCCAAATGCTGGGGGTTTCTAGATTCTCACATTTTTGCCAGTGAAACAGGAGCTCTGGTAATTTTTAAAAAGTTGAAAGGCTTTGAGTAAAGGCTTGGATACAAATTATGTATTTCTTTCTCTGAGAATCAGCTCAGCTAAGGGTGGAATGGTTCAAAACCCTGCCTTCTTCCTACCTAATTTGGAGATGATTTTTTTCAGCAAAAGCAACTCTGTCTCTATCTCTGTCTCATAAGATTTGCATTGGTGTATTAGAATAGAACATTATATTTGGAGTCAGGAAGATCTGGATTAAAAGTTTCCCCCATTTAATACATGTATAAATCTAGACAAGTCACCTTATTTGTCCAGATCCCCTCATAGAGGGGGTTGGGTTTGATGGCTTTTGAGATTATTTCCTAGTCTAAATCTTTAGATACTATGGATTCAGCATTCAGGCTGATGAAATCACAGATCTTTTGTTGTATTGAAGTATGACTTTAATAAGATTCTGGGCTCTACTTATGGTGGGAAGGCTATTAAGAAATGTTCGTGAATTGAATTGAATTGAATTGAATATGGTTTTACTCCCATCTAGAAAGGCAAAAAACAAAATCATTTATTCCTTTGAATCTTTTTAATCTCTTCTTTCTAGAAAACTTAAAATTTAGAATTCTCATAGAGCCCCAAAGTGAAATGAAAATGACAGTGAGACATTCTTCTTCTTGAATTTCAATTGGGAGAAACTTATGGCTCATGTTGCATGGGTGAAATTGACTCAGGAAACTATGGTGAACATAATTCACTTTTTTAATCAACTTGGATTCTTTGGGAGGAGAGCACATATAACACCCAAATAAATTAGTTGTAATTTTCTTAATGAACAAAGTCATCATGAATCACCCATGGATAATCACCTCTGTGATTTAGCACCTGTGACATTTCCAACAATACAACACTATTTGGTAAATATTAAAGACTGTGCCTGAAAGAGAATGAGGAATGACCTTTCACTCCATATGGGACATGTTAATTACTAAAAAGGCGGCAATTGGTTGTAAAGAATTGTCCTACTGTTGTCATCACTGAAGTACATTCCAGTCTTTTGGTTATGAATTGTTCTTGGAAGAAATATTGAAGAATGGCATTTATATTTGTAATGGCATTTGATATAAGAATGCATTTGTATTAATACCCACAGCCCAAACATATTTTTAGAATATGGTTTAATTTTATTTAAAGGCTTAATTTAACTATATTTTCAAGTTGTCTATTAAATACAATGTTCCACAAAAAGCTTTGGATATTGAAGATACTTGATAAGTACATTTTTGTTTGTTGGATATTATTTTATCTTTTCTTTCTCTGAATATTATTTTAAAACTGAGCTAACAGAAGAATCTGCCATTTCTCCATCAGTCCTTCTTATCATTTGTACTTTTTTTTTCATAGCTTGGCATTCCCTATGCCATGGCTGGCATGGATTGCTTTCCACATCTGCTTGTTGAAATCTTTCTCCTCCTTTAAGGCTCAGCTAAAGAATCACTTCCTTAATCATCCCTATCAGATTCAACCACTCCTTATATAGAATGGTCTCCTTTTGTCTTATCATCTTACCTATGTACTCTTATAGATAATTCTTCAGTTTTTTTTTTTTTTAAATATGGTGTCCCAAAGTACTAGGTACTAGGTGTGAACCTAGTATTTAGATATAGTCTGACCAAGAGAAAATAAAACAGTATGATAACCTTGTTCTGGAAATTATGATTCTCAGTGAATTCTGGGAATAGCATTAAATATTTTGGCTATTGTGTTAAACTATGGATTCACACTGAACTCTCAGACCATTAATAACCCGTTATTTTTCACAAAAACTATTATGTAACTACACTTATGAAACACCTTTTTAAAAAACATAAGTATAAAATACTACATTTATTCCTATTGAATCTTATTCTATTTGATTAGGCCAATATTCTGTCCTTTTGAGATCTTTTGGGGTCCCGAGTATCATAAAGTTAGTTAGCTATCTTTCACAGATTGGAAAACATATCCAGTAATGGCTTCTTCCAAGTCACTGATAAAAATGTGGATTATCATCAGGACTAAGAACACACTTCTTAACAATTTCTCTAGAGGCTTTCTTCCAAGATGACAGTAACCCATTAGAATTCATTCAGCCAACTCTGACTCTGCTAAGCTCCTAAGTCATTCATAAAAATAGCATGAGAGAAGTTGTTGAAAACCAGACGTGTTGTGTTCTTTTCATGTGCCTGAATAGCTATCCTCTTAAAAAGAACCTAAGGTTGGTCTGACAGGACCTGTTCTTGATGAAGTCATGTTGGTTTTTAATGATCACTGCTTCCCCTTCTAAGTGATCTCAGATTATCTCCTTAATAATATGTTTTAGTATTTTCCAGAAATTAAAATCAGTCTCACTGGCTTACAGCCTGCTGACTCTTACTAAAAAAAAGAAAGAAAAAAAAGAACAATATTTACTGTTCTTGGTTCTGAGGCACCTCTTCATTCCCAGTTTTTCAGTGGTAACTGAGAACAGCTTAGAAATCATATCTGCCAATGGCTTCAGTATTTTATGACAAAGCTTCTTAAACTGTGGATCATGTAAGTGAATGGGGGGGGTCACAAAAATTTGGCAACAGTAAAAGATTTCTGAACAAAATTAATTCTAAATCAAATGTGTAATGAAATCTAAAGTGTTTCTGGCAGTGCTTGTCTGTGTTGCATCACAAGACTGCATTATAGACTTGGTTTTGAACACACAACATGTACACTTTGCACTGTACATGCACAAATGCTACCAGATTGACTTAGATCCAAGCTGGGATCATATAAAAATTTATTGGGTGGAAAAGGGTCATGAGTTGAAAAAGTTTAAGAAGCCCTGCTTCAATATATAGTTTACTTTGGTCTACTTTCTTGAATTCACTAAGGTTAGCTAAATACTCTTTCATCATCCACTCAGAACTCCTTCTTTAACTGTACAAGCTAAAGACCATCCCCTTTAAAGAGAAAACAGAATCAAAATGAGAGTTAAGTGCTTCTCACTTGGAACATAACTGATGAAGGGAGTCACAAAATTATGATTTATTATCAATATTTGATTTGTATGCCTTTTTATATATCAATGTATCTAAAGTTACATAAAAATTTATTGGGTGAAAAGGGATTGTGAGTGCAATAAGTTTAAGAAGCCCTGTCTTATACAACCCTTTCTGTACACTCAAGCCCTCATCAACTCATGTCTGGACTATTACAATAATCAGCTGCTTGGTTATCTTCCTCAAGCCTTTTCCTGCTCTAGTCCATCCTCCATGTATTTGCCAAAGTGATCTTCCTAAACTACAGATCTGCCATAAGTGCAAAACCATTTGTAGCAGCCCTTTTTATAATAACAAGGAACTGAAAATTGAATAGATGCCTGTCAACTTGGAATGGCTGAATAAGTTAAGTTATGTGAATGTAATGAAATATTCTGTAAGAAATGATGAGCCAGCTGATTTCAGAAAATCCTGGAAAGACTTACGTGAACTGATGCTGAAAGAAGTGAACAGAAACAAAAGAACATTGAACATAGAAACAAGAAGATTACATAATAATCAACTGTGATGGACTTGGATCTTTTTTAAAAATATGGTAATTCAAGACAATTCCAAAAGACCTGGGGTGGAAAATGCCATCTGAATTCAGAGAGAGAACTGTGGAGACTGAATTCAGATTGAAGCATACTATTTTCACCTTTTTTGTTTGCCTTTTTTTCTTGTGATTTTTTTTCCTTTTACTTCTGATTTTTCCCTACAACATAACTAATATGGGAAATATTTTTAAAAGAATTGCACATATTTAACCTATATCAGATTACTTGCTATCTTGGAGAGGGGGGAGGAGAAAAATTTGAAACATGAAGTTTTACAAAAAAAAAAAAAGAGTCTTACTCTTTATGTGTATTTGGAAAAAATAAAATACTATTAAAAAAGAAAAGAAAAAAAAATGAAGTACAAGTCTGAAAAAGTCACTGCCCTACTCAGTAAGCCCCAGAGACTCTTTACTACTTATAGGATGAAATGTAAAATTCCATTTGACTTTCAAAGCCCTTCACAATCTGGTCCCTTCTTTTTTTTTTTTTTTTTTTTTTTTTTTTTTTTTTGTTCTTCTTGTGTTTTACTTGCATTTATATAATCTATGATCCAGCAACACTGATCTTTTTTCTATTCCTTAAACAAGACACTCCATTTCTCAACTCCATGAATTATCTATAAGTATTCCCCATGACTGGAATGCTCTCCCTACTCATCTCTACCTATTAGACTCCTTCAAGACTTATTCTAAAGAACTTTCTGCAAGAGATCTTTCCAGTTCCTGCCATCTGCTAGGGTCTTTTCTCTAAGATTACCATACAAATGCTCACATACATAAACACATACACTCAAATACAGAGAACATATATACACAGAGTATATAGAAATATACTATATTGTGCATTATATGTACTCATATATGCATATATATACATATATACATACTACATATGTACACATGCATTATATACTTTATAAAATATTATAAGAGACATAGCTACTATATATTTATACATACATATTAATATAGATGTATGTAATATCTATAGTTAAATCTTATATGTACATAGTAAATATATCATTTACCCTATTAAATTGTGAGTCCCTTGAAGGTAACTATTATGTTTTTCTTTTTGTTTATATCCCCAACTCTTCAAGCACTGTCTAGTCCACAGTTAGAGCTTTGTAAATACCTGTTAATTAAGTGGTTACTTTTATTTATCTTTAGTTATTTGTCCTTGCTCCTATCTTCAATACATCTTTTAAAAAATTGAAATTGCTCCATGAGTTTGATAAGTAGCCACAATGATTTTCCTTTCGGGAAAGTCCTGAATTTAGGACTCTATCCAGAATATCACATTGTCCTATGTTCTATGGTCATGCTTGCTATCTCCCAATAAAAGTGGGACAATGTTTTAGTAAATGATGAGTCTTTGATGAAAAGGCCATCCCAAAACAGTCCAAGCTGAATTTCCAGTATGGTGCTTCTTCTGAGCTACTGTCCCTTACTTGAAGAATGTTATTGAGAGGCTTTCTCATAAAGAATGGGGAGACCAAAACAATAAACAACTCTTTGAAAAAAGACCTATCTCCCTTTTGCCTAAATTAGGGGAATAGAACTCCCAAGTAACCTCAGGTGGGAGAGCTTCAGTTTTCTTTCTGAATTCAGTTGTTCTATACATTTGTGGAGATCAGGGCATAAGAAAAAGCCTTTGACACAAGCAATTTCAAAGCTCAGAGCTCTAATCTAGAATTGGTATATTTATCCCAGTCCTTAATTATTAATGTTACTTTATTGATCTGATACCTAAAACGCAAACAACAAAAATGGTGCAAACTAATTATTGTGGGCTTCCTACCTCTCAGGGCTTCTCTATGAGTTCCCAAGTCTCAGCCCTTTCTCCCATCAATCAATAGGGTTTAATTCATTACCAAGTTTGAACCTCCTGTTTCCACTGTGTGGCATTTTCCATCCACAGGAGAGGAATGCACTGAATGTTTTCTCCAGCAGGGGCTCTGATATTACATTGACTCAGAAAATGCTCTTTTTGCTAGCAATTAAAAGGCAGGTTTATTAGGTCTGCTTCCAGGTGTCCTATGCTCAAATGTCTCTGTTCCTCATTTTAGTTATACTATACAGACAGGTCTTGTTTTATACAAATTTGACTTCACATAAAGAATTCTGAGAGAATTATGTATTAAAAAACCTCAGGAAAATACACACAAACACATATATACACACCACCACCACCACAACAACAACAATAAACCTTTAAAATAACTAAAGAAACCTTCGGATTGACAGCCACCTGATGGGGACTTGGTTTGAGATTTCCAGCATAGAGAGATGAGACCTTTGCCCTGTTTGCCACCTTTTCCCCCAGTCTCTGTATTTCAGTTATCAGTACTCCATATAAATGTTTGTCCCTGGACTTCAGCAAGTTCCTCTTGCTATTCTCTCTCCTTTGTTCCTGGCCTTCACCTCTCCTTGAGGTATTATTCCCCTCCCTCCAGGGTCATGCTGCCCTCTCCTGTCTCCCTTCTCTCTCTTCCATATCAGAGGAAAATTTACATTAGGTAAAAATTGCTTAACGTAGAGGGCTGCAGGACAATTCCCTTATGTGGAGTAAGAACTGCCTATATTTACTGGCCTATAAAATGGGAATCAGTCCATTTTTGTGAGGATCATGCTTTAGATCTTCTTGCCTTAAGTCTGGACCCATTCTATTTCAGTCACCATTCAGCTGTTAAATTAATCTTCCTATAATTCAAGCCTGATGCTATCATCTCCCTAGTCAATCAAATTCTGTGGTTCCCTATTGCTTCCAGTACTAACTATAAAACCTTCTGTCTGGTAGCACCTTAGGGTAGAATTTGTATTTTATCTACATTTGTCTTTGCAGAACCAAGCTAGATGCCTTCAATATAGTAGGTACTGGATAAATATTTGCTGAATTTTATTGAAGGGAATTTAAAGTCAGCAAACATGGATTTGAATCCTATCTTCAAAAAGCAGTAGCCATGTAAACATTAACAGAGATATTTCTATTCTCTGCATATCGCTATCCTCCTATAAAATGAAGATTTTAATATTTGCACTTTTTATTTCATAGAATCATTGGAAAACAAGTGCTTTTCAGATCTCAAATCAACAAAGAAATGGAAATCATGAGATTATTACTATTTAAACTAAAAAATCAATGATTTTCAAAGTTTGTATATTTTTGTTTTTCCTGTTATGTCATCTTTCTCTCATTGCTAAATGTAGTCGTTCCCTTAAGGTGTTGTTTTGGGGTCTCTTTGTTCCTTTATACTCTTTTGCTTGGTATTCTCCCATTCAATTGTTTTGTTTGTCATGTCTTTGCAGATGATTCCCAAACCCACATATCCACTTATTTGAATCATAAGCTCCAGTTCTTTATTACCAAATGCCTGTTAGATACCTCTATTTGGATGCTCCATTGGCATTTCAAACTCAATATGTCTAAAACAGAATTCATTATCATTTCACTTGACCTAATCTCTCCACCAAATCTTTCATTGAAATTATAAGTACTCCATCCTTTCAGTTAGCTAAGTTTACAGTTGTGAGATCATCCTTAGTGCTTTCCTTTACTTCACCAATAAATTGCTTTCTTATATGTCTTCCTGCCACAACATCTCTTACATTTTCTCTCTACCTATATAACCTCCATTTTAGTTCAGGCCTCATTACCTCTCACCTGGACTACTGCAATATTCTCCTAATTGATCTTCTTGCCTCTGGGAATTCTCTTCCCCTACTCCATCCACTGTAGAACTAATGAATTGGTCTTTCTATAACAAATTTGATTTTGTCTCTTCTCTACTCAAAAATACTCAGTGATTCTCTGAAAATTTTAGAATAAAGTATGAAATACTCAGTTTGGCATGAAAAAACATTCCCAATCTGCTTCCCATCCATCTTTTCAGGCTCATTTAATATTGTCATCCTCTGTGTCTTTGTATAAGTGGTCCTTCACATCCAGCTTGCACTGTATTCTCCTGTCTCATGGAATCCCTAGCTTTCTTCAGAGGATTTAATATGATTTCATATTAAATCTTTCCTAGTCTTAGCAATTGTTATTAATTTTCCCTCTTGATTTTTGTCTTGCCTTGAATATACTATGTATTTACTTAAGTGTGTATATACTTTCTCCTTCCAATAGATTGTAAGTTCCTTGAGGAATACTATTTGTTGGTATTATAGCCTATTCCCCATACCTAGAACAGGACTTGCATATGCTAAAATTAATAAACTTTTTAATATAATGGAAAAGCATTTTAAGGAATGGAAAAACATATTAAGCATTTTAAACAAATTTGATCATTTAAAGCATTTATTAAATATTTATATGTGCCAAGCTTTATGCTAAGCTCTTGGAATACAAATAGAAAAAGCCTTTATTAAGCATCTCACACTGAGGAACAATATCTATGGAAGGCTTCATAGACAGGGCAGATGGAAAGGCTTGATTGTTCATAATATTACCAAGATGTTGTATAGGAATAGTTTGTTTTATTGTGCTTTACAAACATTGCATTTTTAATCAATTGAAATTTTGTGGCAATCTCGTCTATCCATCCTTTTTTTTTTTTTTTAAACAACATGGACTCATACCAGGTCTCTGGGTCACATCTTCGGTAATTCTTACAATGTTTCAAACTTTTTCATTATTATTTTATCTTTTATGGTGATCTGTGATCGGTGATCTATGGTGTTACTATTGTAATTGTTTAGCCTACATCCCAAAACTCGTTTGTAAGATTGTGAACTTAATACATAAATAGTGAGTGGGTTCTGACTGCTTTACTCAACTATCTATTCCAATTCCTCTCCTCCTTAGGTCTCCATATTACCTAAGTATCAATATTTAAATTAGGTCAATTAATAATCCTATAATGTTCTCTAAATGGTCAAGTCAAAGAAGATTCAAAAGATAAAGCAAATTTCATTGTTTCCTTATTTGAAGAAATTGCCACAGCCACTAGCAGCCAACATCAAGGCAAGACCCTCCACTAACAAAAAAATTATGACTTACTGAAGGCTTAGATGATGGTTAGCATCTGTAGCCACAAAAAGTTTAATTAAGATATATACCTCTAAAAAGATATGACGCTATTTATTACACATTTACTAGACAATGCCATAGAATAAAGATGACTTTCATATATACTGGGAAACCAAAAAAAAAAAATGTGTGAATTGCTTTATTGTGAGGATGTGAACTGAACCTATTATATCTCTGAGGTATGCCTATAATTAATGATTTCTTCACTATAATGATTTGAGCAGCCATGTTCCAACCAATATACATTCAGAAGAAAATGATAGCTAAGAATGGAATAGAGCCCAGTTCTGGGAAGCATTAAGAATAGGGAGTTAGCATGGTAGAAGAGTAAGTTTTCCAGCATCTGGTAGGATATGGGCAATGAAGGCTGGAGAAAGAAAGGATAAGGGCTCCCTATTTCTCATTCTTGTTGAACTCTTAGGAGATAATTGGAATCAAGATAGCTGGGAGAATTATGGGAATAGTAGGAGTGAAAGTTTTCTGATAAATTCAATGTCTGGTAAAGACATTGTCATTCATTTCAAGAATATTCAACTACTTTCTGAAAAATTTAATGTCTGGTAAAGACATTGTCATTCATTTCAAGAATATTCAACTACTTTCTGAAAATTTTGTTATGTCTATAAAACACTAGGTATCTGAATGGAAGCTAAAAAAATCTATTTGAAAATCCAAATTATCACTTATTTATATATTGATTCATTCCATAAACCTTATGAAATGTCTAAATGTCTCCTTTGTTACAAATCCCTGTTCATGGGGCTGGAATATTTCCAAATATAAACAAGATTTGATATCTGCCATCAAGCAGAGCCTAAAACTTGGGTGAGGTATGTACTCAGACCAATATCATAAATTAGAATATCAAAAATTCAAAAGATTATTTGAAAATACTGTGAGAGTAGATGAAGGCAAATTTCCCTTGCCTAAGAATAGGAAGGAAGAAATCATGGAAGATTTCATAGAGAACATTTCATTTTTAGTTAGATCTTAAATAGATTCTCAATAGGCCAGAAAAGGGAAAGGCATTTCAGGATGGAATAAGAGATGTAGTAGGACATGGCAGATAATCCACTTTGGCTGGAAAACAGAATAGATCGGGATCTGCATGGAAAGGTGGACTGAAGTCAGCTTAAGGAGGTTATGCTAGATTCAAGCTTAAACTTTGTTTAGCAGTCAAGACCAGGTCTTTGAATGATTTTGAAGAATGGAGTGTGACCTGCCTAGAGTAGTGGATTAGGAATAGGAAGATCACCTTGTTATAACATTTCTACCTTATATCAAGATTGCTAAGTGCTATAATAGATAGAACACTAGCCCCAGAATCAGGAGGAGCTGAGTTCAAAGCTAGCCTAAGACATTTATGGACTGTGTGACTTGGGAACTATATTTGCCTCAATTTCCTTATCTGTAAAATGAACTGGGAAAAAAAATGGCAAGTATTTTTGCCAAGAAAATCCCAAGGGGGACAAAGAGAAGTCAAATATGACTGAACAACACCTTGTATCATATTTGTTCAAATTCCTTCTATAACCCTTTTCTAAATTGTAAATTTCTTGAAAACAGACATCATGTTATTTTTTTGTATGCTCCTGTGATTTTATATTCCTCATTCCTGAATACAGGTTTTTAAACACAATAGGTAGTAAGTAAATATTTGTTGAATTTAAATTTAGGATTATTTTAATAATTAATTGTTGAATTTTTGAAACCATAGATTAAGTGGAGAGGACATCTTATGTCTGTATTTCACAGGTAGTTCAAATTTTTAAATGATTTTTCCAAGAAAAATATGGGATCTAGACATGTGATTTTATTTTCATGAAAGGATGAATACTCTGAAACAGTTCAATTCATGAAAATCAAGTTCCTTTGATGGAAATGCTATTTCTTTGGATTGATCCAAGGAGCAATTGCAGTCATTATAATTCAATGTCATTTCAAGGAACGTAAGAGAACCATTATTCCCAGTGAAGCAAGTCAAGTTTATGGCTAACTTGGCTGCAAGGACTGGAATTTTTTACACAAAATGTTACGATCTTTCTCCTCACAGCCATAAGTAAAAAAAAAAATCCCAAGATTGGAGGTGATGCCATATAGAAGACTAACACACCTACCATTGTACAATATAATTAAAGTGCGATGGTATTTAAATTTTTATTAAGACCCTATGATATATGGATAAAAACCAATGATACTAAAGACTTTTCTCTCAAAAACACTGTTTTGTAGACACAATAGACTTTTGGTGGAGATCATTTCAAAATGACAGGATTCAATTTGCCTTTACATATAAAAGCCCATTAGCAAAATAACCTATGCTTTTATATTACTTCAGGTTTGCAAAGCAAGTTTGTCTCAGCTATTCAGTACATCAGCTTCTCCTTAATATCATATGTTGTTTTGTTTTGCCTTTCAATGATGTCCCTAGTCTGCAGTTCAGGGCATTATTGAAGTCAGTTTTGTCTTATTCCCATATATTCAGATTCATTCAGAATTTGAGAGAGCAAGATGTTTTTATACCTTCCATTGCATCATGGTCAACTGTTTGTATCTTATTCCCCTACTAGTCTTTAAACTTTCATAGAGTAAAATTTTTTCATGGCTTAATTGAATCTTGTTTGTCAACTAACACCAAACAAAATGCTCTGCAGGTAGTAAAGCAATTGCTATCTATTTTTAATGAATGAGTGAATGAATGGATTTCGTATTATACTATTCTGCAAAGAAAGAAATTGGGGCATTTCCCCAAGTGCTTGGCACTATATTTCCCAGAGAAAATGGTGAATTTTAAGTAAAGTTTGATAACAAGATAACCCAATATAACAAGAATTATTCAAAGGGCCCTTAAGGATAGTGATAATGAACTTTAATTTTGAAGTCAACAGTGAGCATATACATTTTAGTACCATGAAAACTGTGTTGGATCTAGGATGCCTGAGTTCAAATGCTCCTTCTGACAGCATCTCACTAAGGGACTTTGGACATGTCACTTTCAATCTTCATAAAGATTAAGCCCCTGCTTTATAAAATGGAAGCTGTCTGTACCAGATAAATGATTGTTATATGCTATTTTTCCAACCAGATTCAACAGACTTGTAGCATCTCATTTAGGAGACAGTGTCTAAACAGCTGGATTCTCATCCTGCCTTTTCCAATAACTCATTGTACGACTTTCAGCAAGTTCCTTCCTATCTTTGGACTTCAGTTTCCTCTTGTGAAAATTAAAGTGAATGAATTAGAGTCCTATGTCCATGACACAGTATCTTTGTCTTTAGGAGTCTCTGCACACTGAATGCTTAAGTGGACTACATTAAAGGAGAGCTGAGAGACTAGAGTTTGGCAAGTTAAATCCCAAATAGTGGAAGCCATTGAGAACCACTGGATTAAATTATAATTAATTTAATTCAATAATTAATTATTAATTTATTTTAATCATCTCCTTTAGCTTTAAGTCTTTCTATTTTATTATTGGTGTCCAGAAAGGCTTTAAAAGTTTGTACAAAGGAGGTTAAAATCTATCTATCTATCTATGTACCTCTGTCTCTGTCTCTTCCATTCACTCTATTTCTCTCTCTTCATCACCATTTCATGGTGATGGTTACCATAGGTTCAAACATAGGTTAGAATTATTGGAAAAGCTAGGTTAAGAAAGCATCTCTTTCTGCATTCTCTCAGCATTGTGCTCTTATCCTAATGCCACAAATAAGTAGAGAGACACTTTAGCAATCTTCTAGTCCAACTCTATTATTTTTTTTTTTACAAAGTAAGAAACGGAGGTCAAGTCAATTCAAATCAATAAGCATTTATTAAGTGCCTATTATATGGCATGCTCTGGGCTAAATTCTGGGAATATAAATAGAAGCAAAAATACAGTCTTGTCCCAGAGTAGCTTATATTATAATAAGGGATGAGAACACATAAAAGGGAGCTGAAAAGTTGAGCTAGGCAGAGGTACTCTTGAGAACTCATGGTGGAGAAAGAAGTGGGCTGTGCCTGGAATGGTATCCAAGGAGTAAAAATGGCTTGCCTGGATGGATGGGTTAACATCTTTCTTAAAATGAAATTTCCTGGAGGAAATGACCAATCAGAGAAAGGAACTTGGGGTGGAGAGATCTCCAAACAGGAGAAAGCTGTAGAAACAGAAGGAGACTCTTTAAGAAGAGAAAGCTGCTGAGACATAGAGGAGAAGATACCCCTAAGGTCCCTTAACAAGTATTATAAGAGGCAGAACTGAGTTTTGAACTTAAGTCCCAAGACTCCATATTCAATATTCTCTACTCAATATATAGAAGTAGCAGTAATAATTATTAGCATTATTTCATAGTGCCTTACACCTATTATGTCATTTGATTACAACAACAACCTTGTGTAAATGATTCCCCATTTTACAGATGAGGAAACTGAGGATGAGAAAGATCAAATGATTTGCCCAGTCCCAACTAGATAACTATTTGTTATCTGAAGCAGGATTTGAAGTCAAGTCTTTCCAATTCCAACTCCAGCACTTTATCAACTATGCCATATCTCTTAGTTAGGAGAGATAGAAAGAAGTTTGGAGAGAGAAGTAGGTGGATAAAACATTCAAACACTTGTGTTTCCAAATAGATCATTGGACTCATTCTTAGATGAAACCACACTTTTTTTTTTAATTAAAGCTCTTTATTTTCAAACATATGCATGGATAATTTTTCAACATTGACCCTTACAAAACCTTGCGTTCCAAATTTTCCCCTCCTTCCTCTCACCCTCTCTTCTAGATGGCAAGTAATCCAAAATATGTTAAACATGTTAAAATATATATTAAATCCAATATATATGTGTATACATACATATTTATACGACAATTTTGCTGGACAAGAAAACTCCAATCTAAAAGGGAAAAAATGAGAAAGAAAACAAAATGCAAGCAAACAACAACAGAGTGAATATGCTATGTTGTAATCCCCACTCAATTTCCTCTCTCTGGGTGTAGATGGTTCTCTTCATCACAAGAGCATCTCAATCATCTCATTGTTGGAAAGAGTTATGTCCCTTGTTGTTGCTGTGTATAATGATCTCCTGGTCCTGCTCATTTCATTTACCATCAGTTCATGTAAATCTATCTAGGCTTTTCTGAAATCATCTTCCTGATCATTTCTTATGGAACAATAATATTCCATAATATTGATATATCATAACTTATTCAGTCATTCCCCAACTTAAAAACAATGAAATGGTTGAGATCAATTCCAAGGCTCTTGTGATGAAGAGAACCATTTACACCCAAAGAGAGGACTGTGGGAACTGAGTGTGGACTACAACACAGCATTCTCATTATTTCTGTTGATATTTGCTTGCATTTGTTTTCTATCCCAGTTTTCTTTTCCTTTTTGATCCAATATTTCTTGTACAGCTAGATAACTGTATAAAAATATATATGTATATGTACATATATATATATATTGGATTTAACATATATTTTAACATATTTAACATGTATTGAACGACCTGACATCTAGGGAAGGGGGTGGGGGGAAGGAGGGAATAATTTGGAACAGAAGGCTTTGCAAGGCTCAGTGTTGAAAAATTACCCATGCATACATTTGGTAAATAAAAATTTTTAATAAAAAAAGAAAATTTCCTTTAAACATTTACTAGTTACAGTATCCTGGTTAAGTTATTTAACCTCTTTCTCAATTTCCTCACTTATAAAATGGAGATAATAATATCCCTTACCTCCCAGAATTGTGAAATTGAAATGAGAAACACCCGAAAAGCACTTTGTAAGCTGTTAAGCATTAAGTAAATATTAACTATCTTTAATTATCCAAATTAGATATATAATAATCTGTTTAAGAAATGTAGGGATTTGTCAACCTTAAAATATAATATAAATGTCAGCTCATTAATCTTTCTTATCCATTAGTGCAGTAGGACATGATAATTGTATACATTCTATTATTTTTTTATCTTAAAATTGCTAAGAATTCCACAAATAATCCTTATTCCAGTATAGAGGTTCATCTGTTGCTAGTGCAAAACCTGAAGCAAGACTTGGGTGATTCCTTCTGGTATTTCTAGTTAACAAGTTAATAAACAAGGGAAAGAAAGAACCAAACTCTCAAGCTTGATTGAGCAGTGTGGTGGTAGAATGGTAAAGATGGGATAGTTTCCCAACCAAGTTGATGGATTCCTTGAAATCTATCCATTGACTCCTTGGAAGGTTGTGGGCACCTTAAGAGACCCTGTTCTTTAAAAGGGAGATGGCTAATTATTCCACAGGATATATGACAGCTGACATACTAGCCTGGTTCCTCAAAATTTTCCTGGAGTTTTGCATCAGCCTTCTAATCGATGTCCCTGATTCTTCTTTCTCCATTTCCCCTCATTCACAAATCACTATACATCATGGCCACTATCCTGATTATTCACCATCCTGATTATTCATTGCTCTGATCAAAGTTTTAGAAATCTGACGACTCTGCCTGACTTCCAAGACTCTGTTCAGTCTCATGACATCCTTTCTTTCTAGTCTTAGCTAATAGTATTTCCCTTGATATGTTTTATTCTTTACTAGTCAACTCTTTGTTTCCAGCACAGATTCTGCACATCTCCATGCTTTGAATGAAGTTGTCTTCTCATATTTTGTATTTCTTCTCTTCTCAGATTGGGAACTTCAAGTAAAGAAATTCCTTCTATTAATACAAACCAGCACCTGCTATGCAACTTATATATAGCCCTAAAGACTTGCTTGGGGAATTGAGGCAATGGGAAACATGTTGAGAGTCAAATAAGCCAGTCTGCATTGGAGGCAGAATTTGAATCCAGGTCTTCCTGTCTCAAAGACTTGCTCTCTATATTACCCATCATTTAAAGCCCAACTCAGATTCACCTCCACCCAAAAAGCCTTCTCAGATCCCCTCTGCTCACTACATTGTTTTCCCTCAAAATAAATATAGCACTTTGCACCTCTATTATATATCATTGTGCAATATTGTATATTACCATATTTTAGTAAATACTATATGATCTATTACCATACCATACAATACCAAATTACCAGCATTTACTGGTCTTAACCTTCCACCAGACCAAGTGTTCTTAAACTAAAGCCTACGAACCCTCGGAGGATTTATAGAATTAAGAGGGAGGGTCTCCATGAATTTGGATGAGAAGAAAAAAAAAGTCTTCATTATTTCCATTTGACTGATTTCTTTTGCAATCCTGTGTATTGCATTATTGTTGTTTAGTCATGCAGTATTGTCTGATTCTTCATGACCTTATATGGAGTTAACTTGGCAAAGATACAAGCATTATTTACCATGTATTTATCCAATGGATTAAGGCAAATAGGGATTAAGTGATTTGCCCAGAATTACACAACTAGTAAGTTTTTGGGGCCTGATTTTAACTCAGGTTTCCCTGACTCCAGGCCCAGATGTTTATCTACTGAGCTACCTAGTTGCCTCCATTTATTCTATTTGTTGTCTTTGCCAGACTTCTTAATATAGTCCATGATACAAGAAGCCTAGATGAGAGTCTCAGAGTGAGAACCAGGAACGAAATTCTATCTTATTGATAATTGCTCTCTCTCTCTCTCAATTCTTAGAACAGTGTTTTCCACATAATAACCAGTTAATAAATACTTCTTGAATTGAATTAAATCAAATAAAATTGAATTTCAGGCCCAAGGAGAAATCTCCCAGCTGGGCCATAAGGAGTCCATGTGAGTGAAATGATGGAGAACAGGCCCACGTGGAGAAAGAAAGCCATTGGTGATGAGACAAAGCAGAGGCAATGTTGATAGATTGTCTGACGGCACTATTGTTAAAGAGCGGCCCAGCCCTGGCCTCTTGTTCTGGTTGCTCATTGTATTTGCTGAGCTCCATGACAGAATTATGGACTCTTTTGGCAGAGTTTATTACCAAGGCCTCGGACAATGCTGCTCAGACCACCTTAGCCATTCACAGGCACCGGATGCAGGCTTTGTAAAGAGGAACCGAGGGCTAGCTGCAGAGGTCCCAGGGTGCGGCCTGGCCCAGCTGCACACCTATGTTTTCCCATGTGAAAGATGCCAGGTCCAGAGCAGATCTTCCTTTCTTTAGGCTTGTTTCAGTGCTATGAGATTTCATGGTATTACTAGTTTCTGGCCTGAGCCTTGTACTGCTTAATTATAGTCAAGTCGAGTCAAGAAGCTTTTGTGGAGTCCTTTTATGTGCTTGGTACCATGCTAAGTGTCTGGGAACACACTGAAAAATAAAAACAGCCCTGCCTCCAGATGTTATAGATCCATGACTTTCATATAGATACGGATCAATCAGTTGGCAAAGATTAAGTGCCTACTTTGTGCCAAGAACTGGATAAATACAAAGAGGAAGTAATACCTATTTTAAACATTACTGAGCACTTAAATGCCAAAGAAAAAAGGTATTTCCATATAGAACACAGAGAAAAAATATGCCTGCAACTATAAATGTCTTAAATACAGCTTTCTTTTCCTTTTAAATGTATAATAATGTCAACATTTAACTTTCAAATGTGTCCTGCTTGTTTGTGATTACTTCGAGTTTTCCTTCTGTTCTTTTTTTTGTGAATTGGGGGAAAAAAGCATTAATGATTCTTTTCTTTCTTTCCCTCTTTCCTTTCTTCTGTCCTTTACTCCTTTCTTTTTTCTTCCTTCTCCCTTTCCTTTTTTTCTTCTTCCATTCCTCCTTCCCTCTTTTTCTTTTTTCCTTCCTTTATTCTTTTTCTTTATTCATCTCCTCCCTTCCTCCCTCCCTTCCTCCTTTCCTTCCTTCCTCTCTCCCTTGCTTGCTTCCTCCCTCCTTTTCTTCCTCCTTTCTTCCTCCTTCTTCCCACCTTCTCTTTCGTCCTTTCTTCCTCTCACCACTCCTATCTTTCTTCCTCTTTCCATTCTTTCCTTCCTTTTCCTTCCCTCTCTTCCTCCCTCCCTCTCCTTCCCCCTTTCTCTTCTCTCTGTTTCTCCTCTCTCCTTCTTTCCTTCTTCTCAGTTTACTATGTATCATTCCATTGAAGTCTTCTCTGAAATCACTCCTATCATCATTTCTTATGGTTTAGTAACATTATATCCACATACCAAACTGTTCAGACATTCTTTAATTGATAACCTCCTCTTAATTTTTAGTTCTTTGCTATGATAAAAAGACTCAATTGTAAGACATGGAAGACAGTGGCAAAAAACCACTTAGTATGGCATGATGACATCGAAGAAAGTGCAGTGCTCTATGAGAAAAGCAGAATTTCAGTAGCTCAAAAGAAGTAGGAGATTCACAAATTTAGAAATATTGCCACTCCAAATGTTCCTGCAGACTATTTGTACTCAAGCTATGGTAGAGCCTTCCCAGCTCATATTGGTTTCCTCATCATAGTCTGCTATCCTGTACATATACTCTTTTTTAGTGATGTTACTTTGGTCTTCTTCAAGTGTAAAAGACAACAAACAATTATTGGATTGTAGGAAAGTCATTTAATGTATGAGATAGAACCTCAAAATTGTTTTAATTTGCACCAGCCCTGAAGTTAGGGGGACCTGTGTTCAAATATAGCCTCATATATTTACTAAGTGACTTTTGGCAAGTTACTTAATCCTAATTGCCTCCCTGCCTGGCTGTCCTCTCAAAAAAGAAAAAATATATACATCCTGAAAACCATCTTTTGCATGAAGCTTTTCCTACTCTTCCTGTTAGTGTTCTCCTTCTCAAACTACTTTGTATATACCTACTTTGTGTATGTGTGTGTTTGTTATTTTGTTTGTTCATCTTTAAAACTTTATATTGAATCTATTTTTACATGGACTTAAAACAATAGTTAGCATTTACATATTGCTCTAAGATTTACAAAATGCTTTTATGTGTTTTAATTCATTTGATCCTCCTAACAATTCTAAGAGATGGGTTCTATTATTATCATTTTCATTTTATAAATAAGGGAACTGACGCTGATTTACCAAGAGTCACATAACAAATAAGCCATTGAGTCAAGGTTTGAACTTGGACCTTCCTTACTTCAAGTCCAAGACTCTATTCACTGTCTCCTAGCTGCCTTGTCTCTTCTATGAGAATGTGAGCCTAATGAGAGCAGAGATTGCCTCACTTTTCTGTTTATAAGTCTCAAACATAGGATAACATATAGTAGGTATATGATTGATACTTATACATTGATTGAATAATGATTGTGTATATTAAAATGTTACATCAAAATGGAGATATAAACAAATTTCTGGCAAAGTCAGAAGGATTCAATTAAGGGCATTAGGGGAGATTTACTAGAATAGTATTTAGGTTACTAGAATAGCATTTAAGTTAGATAATCTTTCAAAATTCAGAGACAGGGCGAGGAAGATGATAGAATTTCAGAAGTAAGCAAAAACAAAGAAGTTGAAAATCATAGAACTTTGCAGAAGACAGAAGACCTATGGCTTGGTCAACAGAAAGTTAAAGATGTCCAACAGAACTGACCTTTTTGTTGGCTTAGGAAGAAACACTTTTTAGATTTTGAAGGAAATGAAGAGGACCTGACCTTCACATAGAAATCTTAGTGGCTCAAGCAATAGTGATGGGGACCATACCAACATAGGACAAGTATAATATTTCCTTATCCCTTCCCCTTCCCCCCTAATATCATTGCCTAGTTGAACTGGCCATAACCATCAAGCAAGAAATACATGGTTCTGGATCAGGTATATCATCATTGACATGCAGATGGTAATACACAGGTCAGCTGG
This sequence comes from Antechinus flavipes, assembly GCF_016432865.1. Classification (NCBI taxonomy): domain Eukaryota; kingdom Metazoa; phylum Chordata; class Mammalia; order Dasyuromorphia; family Dasyuridae; genus Antechinus; species Antechinus flavipes. The sequence goes on from NC_067399.1 coordinate 79,271,388, forward strand.
ACAATGAAAGAGACTGCAGGAATACTGAATGAGTATTGACCATCAGATTGAAGATGCAAAATGTCCTCTGTGAACAGTTCTGGCCTCCAGGAAAATCTGTTCAAATTCTATCTTTTGTCCACCTTGATTCAGGTGTCCTTTCTTCTGAGAAATCCTCCAGCTCCTCAACCAATCCCACTCCCAGATGAAAATCATTACTTAACCTCAAATTTGTCACAGATCTTTGCCTGAACCATTTCTTTGCACAGATCTCATTTTTCTAAAGTTTGTATAAATGTGACATCTACCGATAGATTGTAAGTTTCCTAGAGGTTGAGTCTATGATACATCTTTGTGACTCCAGTGCCCAGTTTAGTGCTATGCGTGCAGCAAATAAATAAATAATAAATAAGTGTTTGTTAATTTGATTGTTAAAATGGTATTAAAAGTCAGAAAACACGGATTTGAGTCCTGGACTCAAAATGTACTAACCATGTGATCATGGAAAAAGTCCCTCCAGTGAATTCTATGAATCTTCGTTTCATCCTCTATAAAATGGGGGTGACAGTACTTTGCTATCTACCTCGAAGGCTTTGTAAACTATAAAAAGACAAAGAGAATGAGTGCTGATATGCTTTGGATTTATCTGCTAATTAACCCTTGTTATTTATAGTAGAAATTCTAACTCTCCAAACTTTTTGTTTCATTCCTTGGTCAATGTCACTCCTAAGCAAAATGGTCTCTTTCTGGTTATAAAGAGTTCTTAGTCTTTACACACTTTGAATCAGATCTGATTCCCATCCTGGAAATCATTACCTTAAAAGTCCAAAATTTCCCAGGTAAGCCTGGTCTCTATTTATTGCCTTTTTCCATAAACCACATGTAACACGTGTTGACCTCTTAACCCCATGTACTTAGAAATATCTAAATATCTTAAACTACTATCTCTTCTTTCATTCTCTACTTTAGAATTTCTTATCAAAGTTTTTTTTTTTTCTCTCTTATCTTTACTCAGCAATCTTCACAATATTCAAATAGATACTTTCTTATTACTGGTCTATGAGAATCATGTATCACCTTGGGGCCTAAGTTAATTAGGAATCTAATCGGGCAGTCTACTAGCAGATATTGATAATAGTTTCAAGAAAACTTAGCTTGCGATATTATGTTTTTACTTCTCCTAAGAAAAGCCAAAGCAGACTTTCCAAACTCAGGTGGGTTTATTTCTTTTTTCTTCCTTGACAATTTGAACAGGAAAATGGCCCTTTTTCCAATCAAAGTTCTTCTCTCAGAATTCTTATCCTGCCCTGACATTTATTATTTACCTGCATCAAATCCATCCAAGATAAATACTAACAAGGCCATTTGATGAAGCCAAAAAGGGAAAAAGGCCACCAGAGGATTTTTTAAAATTACATTTCTCCCTCAAGAGTTTATGTTTCTTCATGTTCTCGGGCCCCACCCTCCTCTCACTACAGATGTGCCTTCATTAGAAAAGTCCATCAGTTTCCTGACAAAACCAGATGTTTCCTGGCAATAACCATGATACCTACTTGATGTCTTCTGATAAGTTCCTTGGTCAGGTCATAAGCTGTTTCCAGTTACCATTTTCTCACACCGAACATGTACCTTACCATGTGGCCTTCTTCAACCTTCTTTCCTTTCTCACCACTGTTGCCAGAAGCCATCCGGCTCATTCTCCTGTGGCTTCAGAGAGTGACTGTGCTTCATAGGGAGCCCAGGAGGGATGCCAAGTCAATAAGAGGATTGCTTTCCCCAGGCCTTCCTTCCTTTCTCCTTTTCCAGGCCCACAATTGTAAAAGGTCATCGGTGCAATGCTTTACCTAGGTTGTTCAGTCAAGGTCAATTTCCCTGTTGTACAAATAGGAAACGTGCCCCACTTATGGACAGCATCATTCCCACACACATGGACCAAATCATGGTCATGAAATGCCATCAGTAAGTTGCTTCTTGTAGTACATACAGGTAAACCATTTTGTAAATGATAAAGCACCATCCCGGTGCAGCTATTACTCTGAGATACTCCTTTGAGCTGAAGCCCCATGTTGAAAAGAACCTTGGAGAAAAAAACTTCTTGGGAAAAGATAACCTGTCATGTATGATCCTAACTACCCATTTGTAAAAATACTGAGGAAACATAACAAAAGCAAAGGAAGACTCAAAAATATTGTAGCTTCTTCTGTGACCATGATAACTGAGATAGAGTTCCCCTCTCCTTCACCAAATCCCACAAGGAACCAATCTGAGTGCTCCTCCCACTTGTTTACATTGTGTTTCAGTTTCTTGTAGTTCCTCTGATACCATGGTTAACTACTCTTCCTTTGCTGTTTTCTAATTTTGTTTGCATCTCAGTGATTCCTCCCCATTCTAAAAACTCATCATTGCTCTTAATCTTCCCACCTCAGTCTTTCTTTCTTTCTTTTTCTTATCTTGAGGCAATTAGGGGTAAGTGACTTTTCCATGGTCACACAGTTAGGAAGAGTTAAGTGCCTGAAGCCAGATTTGAACTCAGATCATCAGACAAGGTACTCTATCCACTGCACCATCTGACTGCTCATTTTCCCTCCCTCATTCTTTTTTTCTTTTTTTTTTTAATTAAGGCTTTTTATTATAATGCATATGTATGGGTAATTTTTCCAACATGATCCTTGCAAAACCTTTTGTTCCAAATTTTTCCCTCCTTCCATTTTCTCCCCTACCTGGCAAGTAGTCCAATATATGTTAAATATGTTGAAATACATGTTAGATACAACATACGTATACATATTTATACAATTGTCTTGTTGCACAAGAAAGATCATATCAAGAAGGAGGAAAAAGAAAAACTGAGAAGGAAAACATAATGCAAGCAAGTAAGAACAGAGAGAGTGAGAATACTATGTTGTGTTCCACACTCAGTTCCCACAGTTCTCTCTCTGGGTATAGATGGCTCTCTTCATCACTAAACAAGTAGAACTAATTTGAATCATCTCATTGTTGAAAAGAGCCACATTTATCAGAATTGACTTTCATATAGTGCTGTTGTTGCCATGTATAATGATCCTCTGGTTTTGCTCATTTCACTTAGGATTCAGTTCATGTAGATCTCTCCAAGCCTTTCTGAAATCATACTGCTGGTCGTTTCTTACAATCAAATGCTTTTCTATTGATATAATCAAATGGTTTTTTATTAATTTGGTTATTGATACAGCCAATTATACTAAGAGTTTTCCTAATATTGAAGCAGCCCTGCATTCTAGATATAAATCCTACTTGGTTGTGGTGTATTATCCTGGGGATGATTTTCTCTAATGTCTTTGTTAGTATTTTATTTAAGATTTTTGCATCAATATTCATTAGGGAAATAGGGTTTCATCCTACCTGATTTAGGTATCAGTACAATGTCTGTGTCATAAAAGGAATTTGGCAGGAGTCCTTCATCCCCTATTTTTTTTCAAATTGTTTATATAGTATTGGAGTTAACTGTTCTTTAAATATTTGGTAGAATTCACATGAAAATCCATTTGGTTGTGGGGATTTTTTCTTAGGGAATTGATTAATAGCTTGTTCTATTTCTTTTTCTAAAATGGGATTATTTAAGTAATTTATTTCCTCTTCTGTTAATCTGGGCAATAAATATTTTTGTAGGTATTCCTCCATTTCACTTAGATTGTCAAATTTATTGACATAAAGTTGGGCAAAGTAACTCTTAATTTCTCTAGTTTCCTCTTCATTGTAGAAAGTTCTCCCTTTTCATTTTTAAGACTGACAATTTGATTTTCCTCTTTCCTTTTTCTAATCAAATTAACTAAAGGTTTATCTATTTTGTTGTTGTTTTTTTCATAAAACTAACTCTTAGTTTTATTTATTAATTCAATAGTTTTTTTAGTTTCAATTTTATTGATTTTTCCTTTTATTTTTAGAATTTTATGTTTGGTATTTGGTATGTGAGGGGGGGTTAATTTGTTTTTTTCCCCAGCTTTTTTGATATTTATTGATATTCTCTTCTCTATTGTATGCAAGTAAGCATCTAGAGATACAAACGTTTCCTTTATTACCAATATGACTTCATCCCATAAATTTTGTTATGTTGTTTCATTATTGTCATTCTCTTAGATGAAGTAATTGATTATGTCTATGATTTGCTGTTTCATCCGTTCATTTTTTAGGATGAAATTATTTAGTTTTCAATTACTTTTTGGTCTATTTCCCCCTGGCCCTTTAGTGAATGTAATTTTTATTGCATTGTGATCTGAAAAAAATGCATTTAGTATTTCTGCCTTTTTGCATTTGATTTTGAGGTTTTTATATCCTAGTATATGATCATTTTTTGTGTGTAGGTTCCAGGAAGTCCTGAGAAGAAAGTATACTCTTTTCTGTTTCCATTCAATTTTTTCCAAAAATCTATCATATCTAGTTTTTCTAGTATTTGATTTACTTCTTTAACTTCTTTCTTATTTTGTGGTTTGATTTATCTAATTCTGAGAGAGCAAGGTTGAGATCTCCCACTATTATGATTTTGCTGTCTATTTCTTATTGCAACTTTCTTAACTTCTTTAGGAATTTAGATGCTACACCATTTGGGGCATATATGTTTAATATTGATATTGCTTCATTATCTGTGGTACCCTTTAGCAAGATATAGTTTCCTTCCTTATCTCTTTTAATTAGATCAGTTTTTGCTTTTGCTTGAACTGAGATTAGGATGGCTACCTCTGTTTGTTTGTTTGTTTTTTTACTTCACCTGAAGCATAATAGATTCTGCTCCAGTCTTTTACCTTTATTCTGTATGTATCACTCTGCTTTAAATATGTTTCTTGTAAATAACATATTATAGGATTCTGGTTTTGAATCCAGTATGCTATCCACTTATGTTTTATGGGAGAGTTTACCCCCTTTCACATTTACAGTTAAAACTACTGATTCTTTATTTCCTGCCATCTTATTAACCCCAAATTATACTTTTCTCTTTCTTTTTTCCCCTTTCTCTCCTTCATGGTATTCTACTTATGAGCACTACTTGCTTCAAGCAGTCCTCCCTCATTAGAGACCCTTCCCCTCTCTTATACTTTTCCCCTCCTATTTCTCTTTTTATTTCTATTTAGCCTACCACTTCCCTTTTCTCCTTTCCCCTCCCACTTTTCTATAAGATGAGAGGTGTGTCTTGGTGAAACCAAATATATCTAATATTCTTTCTTTGGACCAAATCTGATGAGAGTAAGATTCACACTCTTCCTGAGATGTAATTTCCCTCATTTTACCTCCACTTTCCCCTTTTTTCTTTTCTTTTCTTTTTTGCTGAGGCAATTGGGGTTAAGTGACTTCTCCAGGGTCACACAGCTAGGAAATGTTAAATGTCTGAGGCCAGATTTGAACTCAGATCCTCCTAAGGACTGGTGCTTTATCCACTGTGCCACCTAACTGCCCCTCCCCTTTTTTCTATTACAATCCTCTTTCCAACTCTAGTTTTGTTTTTATATTATCCCAGTAAATTCATTTTATAGATGTACTCTCTATGTATACCTATAGCAGAAATACAGTTCTCAAAAGTTTTTTTTTTTTTCTTTTTACCTTTTTTATGGTTCTCTTAAGTTCTAGATTTGGAGGTCAAATTTTTTGTTTAGCTCTGGTCTTTTCATCAAAAATAAATGGAATTAACCAGTTTCATTGAATGTCCATCTTCTTCTGTGAAAGAAAATGCTCAGTTTAGCAGGGTAATTTATTCTTGGCTGCATTCCAACTTCCTTTGCCTTTTGGAATATGAGATTCCAGGCCCTTCAAACCTTTAATGTGGAAGCTGCTAGGTCCTGAGTAATCCTTATTGTAGCTGCTCAGTATTTGAATTCTTTCTTTCTGGTTGCTTGTAATATTTTTTTCCTTGGTTTGATAGTTCTGAAATTTAGCCATGATTTTCCTGGGCATTTTAATTTTGGGGTCTCTTTCAGGAGGCATTTGGTGAATTCTTTCAATGGTCATTTTACCTTCTGATTCTATGATATCTGGGGAGTTCTCTTTGCATGAAAGATAGTGTCCAGTCTCTTTTTTCATCATGTATTTCAGGGAGTCCAATAATCCTTAGATTGTCTCTCCTAGATCTATTTTCCAGGTTGGTTGTTTTCCCAATTAGGTATTTTACAGTTTTTTCTAATTTTTCAATTTTTTGGTTTTGCTTGACTGATTCTTGTTGTCTCATTTAGTCATTCATTTCCATTTGTTCAGTTCTGAATTTTAGTGAATTATTTTCTTCATTTACTTTTTTTACTTCTTTTTGTATTTGTCCAATTGTATTTGTAAATGAGTTATTTTGTTCTATGGAATTTTTTTTTCCATTTCACAATTTCTGTTTTTAAGGAATTATTTTCTTTTTCCATTTCACAAATTCTGCTTTTTAAGTAACTATTTTCTGTTTCTGTTTCACAAATTCTGTTTTTCTGGGAGTTGCTTTCTTTTTCCATTTTATCAAATCTATCTTTTAATGAGTTATATGCCTTTTCCGAACCTTCTTGCAAGGTTTTCATTGCCTCTCCCCATTTTTCTTCTAGCTCTCTTTTAAGATATTTTAAAATTTCTTCTTTTTAAAAAAAATCTTCTTCTTGCATGATGGGAATCAGATTATATTACCTTTTGGGTTTTCATCTGGTGACATTGTGCCTTTAGTCTCCTCAGGGTTTGAAATTTGTCCCTTTCTTTCACCATAGAATATGTCTATCATCAGGGTCCTATTTACTTTTTTACTCATTTAAAAATATTTAAGGTCTGCCTTTAGGGTGGAAGAGATTTTCCAAGATCTGCAGCTGGGCTGGGTCAGTGTTGATCCACTCCTATGCTGGGTGGGCATGGCCAGGTCCTGTGAGATTCTGGAGTCTGGGGGTTCAGTATTGATCTTTTGTGTTTGTGTTGGTTGTTTTATAATTTCTTTGCTGATCTACTAGTTTGCAACCAGGGCAGAGTGACCAACACAGCTGTAGATTCCTGTAGATTCCTCCCCATAGATTCTCCACCAGGCGGAGTCTGCACCACCTGCAGAGGCCACATATCCCTGGAACTCTTTGCTGTCTGCACTGGCATTTATGCTCAGCTGTTTATGTTAGGCAGCCTCCCTCACTTTTCCCATTGAAACAGTCCCTCTCTCATTCTTGATTGTACACAACTTAAACTTCTGCCCAGTATGCAAGTAATCACAGAGAATGCTTTTTTGAATCACCCTAAATGGAATCCTGTCTCTCAATCTGCCTAAGATGATTTATAAATCTAAATCAGGAGAATAGGAAGGGGAGTAGAAAGAATAAAGGTACCTGAGGGCTACATATAAATCTTAAAGTCTTCCTCTCATTCCTCCTTATTGTAGCATCTGTGCCAGTGAATCATAAAATTTTGGCAGGTGTTACCAAGTTGTAAAGACTTAGCATATGTGTGTTATTCTAAGAAGAAGCTCATAGAAAGAAGGTTGGTTACAAGTGTTCTATCCCCTGAAGAGTGCCAACATTTGCTAATGATTAAAGTAATCACTGGAGAAAGAGGAACACAGGTAAAATTGAGATCAAAGTACAATCATATCTATTTGGGAACATGAATTCTATGAAGTGATAAAATTCAAGTGATTATGGAAAGCCACAAGCCAGGTACAGTGGTGAAGGGCCAAGATGGGGATCAAGATGTGGAGACTTTAGAGGAGTTGACTATTTGTCAGACTCAACTTGTATTCTCAGAATCTTGCTTTTTGCAATGATTGAATATTTGTTCTCTTCCCTTTTTCTGATGTGTCAATGTAGTCAGTAACAACTGGCCTATGCTCTCCTTCTGTCTCAACTGCCCTAGAGAGACAATACCTCCAAATAGGAGATACTCATGATAACCATCTATTGTGACATGCCCAATTTAGGTTCTGCATAAATGGAAGAAAGGGAGTCTGGTGATTCTTCCGGACAAATCTTTATTTAGTTCTAACTCTGCACAAGATTCCATGCAAGAGCTTGGCAATAGATACAAAGATCAAAATTCAAGAACCTAAGAGTTGAAAGGGATCTCAGAAGATATGTCAATTCACAAGCATATGTTAAGTGCCTACTGTATTAAAGACCTGGGGATGTGGGTACAAATCAACAAAAGGCCTAGAGAAAGAATTGGCATAGAGGTACTCCAAGAGATGGAAGTGGAAAAAGGAATACATTCCAGGCATGAGGGATAACCTATGACAAGAGATCACAACAGAAAATGGAGAAGAGGAAATAGGCTAATTTAGCTATAGTTATCTTTCTGTATGTGTGTATATGAGAGAGACAGAGACATAGATACAGACAGAAACACAGAGACAGAAACAGAGACAGAGAGAAACAGATAAAAAGACACAGAAAGACACAGTCACAATGATTGAGATAGAGAGACAGAGAAAAAGGGAGACAGAAAGAAACAGAGATAGAGAGACAGAGACAGAGACAGAGAGAAAGAAAGAAAGAGAGACAGACAAACAAGCAGAAACAGAGAAAGCCACGTAACTACAAATATAGTTCATCCTCTTCCTTAATATAGAAACTCACTCTACAGCTTCGTTGATAAGTGTTTGTCTTCTTGAATATCACCATCAATGGGGAAATTATCCTGGCAAGAGAGTCTGAAGCCATAGTATGAAAAGCTTTATAAATCAAATAGAGGAAATATGCATTTTATTCTAGAGATGATAGGGAGCCATTGAAGCTTCTTGAGCGTGGAAGTGACACATTTTATCCTTTCAGAACAGTTATTTGATAGTTATGTGGAATATGGATTGCAGTGACTGGATACAAAAAGACAATTTAGGAAGCTATCTACTTTTCACTGCATCTGACAAGGAAACCTCAGTAGTAACCCTGACAGTGGTCAGTCACAGGCTGCATACATATTATAATAATCTAAAAATATTGCTGGACATGACCAGAATCTGAACTCAGTAAGTGATTGCCATTATAATCGTGGGCAAGTCACTTCACTGGGTTTCAGTTTCCTCATCTGTGAAAAGAGGGTATTGTGCTTTCCAACTCTAATATAATTGGATAATGACATGAAATTTTCAAACCTAAGTGTCTATCTCTGTAAGTTCTACCCATTACTCTGGAAACAAGTATAAGAAACATCTTCAAGGAGTTTATAATCTAATATGAAAATATCTTTTTATTTATGTACAAAATTAAAGCTCAATTGAAGGATATGGGCAGATACACATAATTACACACAGACACACACACACACACACACACACACACACACACACACATAGCCCAAAGCATGAAGCGGAAAATGTTTTAGAAAAACATTTTTTCTTACAAGAGTTTTCCTAATAATAGATTTTTTTAAAAGGACTTACAAATATTTGCCCAGTAGATGAACTATAAATGTTATCAAGCAAAGTAAACATTCCTTCTATAATTGTTCCTGGAGACAGATGAATGTGAAAGCTCTTCAAATGGCATACTCGTAACTCAGTGGACTGAGGAAGGAATGCACAGAGTGGGACATGAGCTGCTCATCCAGGCAAGGCAGCCAACTGTATATGGAAGAAACTAGTAGGCAGGAAACCCTATGTTTTTCTGAGCCAGAATCTGTATCCATTGGGAATCTATATCTGTAATATTCTAAGGGAAAATCAAACTACTCATTTTTTTTTCAATTTCTTACCCTTCAAGATCCAACCTAGACTCTTCCATGTCCAGGAAGCCCTTCCTGATTATTCCAAACTGCAGCAAACTTTCTCTGAATTGCCACAGCACTCATTACTTTGGCAAACATTCATCAGCTCATTATGATATAATAATATCTATTAACCTGGGATTCATCAACTAGATTGTTTAAACATTGTAACAATTTTGATGTTTTGATAACAATTTGAATTTAATATTTTGTTAATATTTCAATATAGTTGTTTTCCTTTGTAATTCTATACTTTTTATTTTATATATTTAATAACATTACTCTTAAAAGGGATCCACTGTTTTGTCCAGAATGCCGAGAAAATCTAATATTAAAAAAAATGAAGAACCCTTGATTCACTATAATTTTTGTTTTTTGCAATTCCTCCATTTATATCACGTCTCCCTACCAGTATTTTATCTCTTTGAATGATTACAACAACATATTTCATTGTATGATATGTTTTAGTCTATATCACCAATACAGATAGGTCTGGGTACATGGGAAATAATCAATACTTGTAGATAGAGTGAACTCTCCTCTTCATCTGGCCAAGATGGAAATTCTCAAAGCCACATAACTATAAATATAGTTCATCTTCTTCCTTAACATAGAAACCCACTGTACAACTTCCTTGACGAGTGTTTGTTTTCTTGAATATCACCTCTGATGGGGAAATTATTACCAGTGAGCCATTACACTATAGTCAACTTTAATTTGAAAAACCTATATTGACCTAGAACCTGATTCCATCTAAATCTCACCAATGGTAGATTTTTCTTCTTGTTCTAAATTTTACCACCCTCATCAGGAAGTCATCAATCAATAATCTAGATCATTTTATCTTTTGAGAAGTCAGAGGTTTTCTTGCATCCTCTAATAATTATAGATACATTTTACTGATCAGTTGATCAATCAATAGAAAGGTATTGATATTTACTCCATGAAACTTTGCAGTTTATTTGTGGATCTGTACTTATAGTAATGTCTCCTGGTTCAATTTCTTCTCATTTCACTTTTCTGGGCCTTCATTTTCTCATCTATAAAAAAAGTAGTTGGAATGAATGATCTCCAAGATTCCCATCCCTAAATGCCTGATCCTCTGATCCTTCAGTTTCTTTTTGTGTCAATATTTTCCCCCATTTGTCAAATTCCTAGCTCCCGTTTGGTTACTCCCTACTTCCTCAAAATGTTATTCTCAGGGTATTTCTTCCACCCTGCCCAATATCTCTTCATTGACTTTACTAAGCTGGAATGTAGAGAAATGCTCCTCAAACCCATTTCCCCAAACAGGAAGCACTGCTTGCATTTAGTACAAACACTGTTAGTGAGTACCTCAGGCAAGGAAGATAAACACAGCACAAAACCCAGAGATTACTAGACCATATTCTCATGGCATGGAAAGCCTTCAGGTCAAGCTTTTTGATTGCTGAGTTCTTCATGGCTGCCCCCTTTAAATCCTATGTTTAACAATCTTGGCAAACTACTTACTCCTCATAGGTAACACTCCCAGTTGGGAGACTGAAGAAGGAGAAAGAAAAATCCAAGACACTAGCAATATCATGCCCTCCATGGAATGCATCATAGAGAATAATACAATATAGATAGTAACAAAGCTCTAGAAACAGAGAAAGAGAGTTGTTTACTGTTCAAGCACATTAAATAACTTTCTCACAGCATTGTGGTTAGTGTTGCTTTCATATGCTCTCCTCTCCTGGACAAACAATCATAGAATAAAAGCCAGCAAAAGAGAAACTCTTCCCTGGTTATCTCTTGTTTACAACCCATTCCCCCTTGTTATTTTATCATGGTTGATATATGACAGGCATGGCATTTGCTCAGTCCTAGACCATGGGAACTTCCATTACCTGAAGCAGTCTGGGAATTCCATTACTGCTTATCAATCTGTGAGACTTTGGGGGTCTTCCTGGGTTCCTCTGGTGTTCAACTCAGCCCCAAGCCTACTTGTGTACCTTGAGGAGGATAATAAGATGCTCCAATGGAAGTCTTGTTGATTCCAAATAAACTCATCTGGGGGAAAGGAACATAATCAAATCCAGAGTTCATCTGATCATAATGATGATGATGAACCTTGGCCACAGAATATCCAAGTTTGATATGTGGTTGGTGGCTTATGCTGTTTAAAATCTGTAAATCCTCATATGAGTAGCCTATTTATTGCTTGGCATTGTCACTCAAATTATCAGCCTCCATCCAGCTCATAGGGGAGGTTCTGGGAATGTCACTTTTTAAAGACTCATGCTGTCTACTGCCCTTTCTCCTGCTCTGCCATTTACTTCTGATTATGTGTGTCTTGGGTATGGGGCTCAGTCATAGGTAATTGACATTAGGGTGCTGTGTGCATCTTAGTGTGTAGGCCCTTTGAGAGATTCCCCTATCAGCTGGTCAGTAAGCACAGATACTCCTGGTCAGAATACACAGAGTTAACTCTTTGTCTTCTGTTTATTGGATGTGGTTGTTGTGCTGCTGGGATATAATACATCCTCTGTGATGAACTTTTGTGTTTTCAGAAGAGTTAAAGGCAAAGAAGAGAATATGTTCCACTAATCCTCCTTGTATCCTACAGAAAAAAAGATTAACTTCCATTTCAGAAGTGAAAGTTATGGACATGAAGGCAATGGGACATACCTCATGTCATGGAAGTAGGCAATGAATGCAAAGATGAAATTAAAATTATTAACCATGATCTGGATGACAATATAATTAGTGAAATTTACACACACACACACACACACACACACACACACACACGCACACGCACAATTATGAATCCAGAGAATGGTGAGGAATGGATCACTGTAGGTCTTGAGATAAGTTTCTAAGGCAGTGCCACAGGACTCTGTTCTGAGCCCTGATTCATAGAAATAACTTTGAGGAAGGCATAGAAAGTATATTTTATTGAAACTGATGATAACAGGAAGTAAGAAGATAAAGCTAATAATTTGAATTGCTGAAAAGGAATTTGACAGGCATGGCATTTGCTCAGTCCTAGACCATGGGAACTTCCATTACCTGATCCTGATATTTGATAGTATTGATAGCTAATAAATTTCAACAGCAGAAATCTAGTACAATAGACAGTGTTAAACTTTGTGTCAAAAAGACATAAATTCAAATCCTATTCTAAATACTTACCAACTATATGACCCTGAGCTAGTCATCTCTCTCAGTCTAACTTTCTTCAATCTGTAAAATGGGGATAATAACAGCACCTGCCTCACAGAGTTATTGTGAGCAGCAAATGAGAAATTATTTGTATAGGACTAGATCTTGTTTTTTTTTTAATTGATTTAAAAATCATAGACCTAGAAGTCATTCACTACAATCTGTTCCTTTTACACATGGCTATGAAAGGTCAAGTGATAAGCCCACAGTCATACAGGCAACATGTGACAAAGTAAAGATTCAAAGCCAAGTCCTCTGATTCCAAATCTAAATTCTTTCCACAACAACAACCCACCCCCAAAAATAAAGTTGCCACTCTCTGGCAACTATAAAAGATAACCCAGTCTTTAATTGAGTAATAAAGATGTAGTGTCAGGACCAAGAGAAAGGAGCACCCCACTGTCCTTTTCCCTGATTGGTTTTGGGTGCCATGTTATAGGAGAGAGAGTGACAAAAAAAATGCATTTAGAGAAAGTAACCAGAACATTAAAGGGCACCAGATCCCAAAGTGAAATTATATCATATGAAGGATAGTAAAGGATGTGCAGGTATTTCGTTTGGAAAAAACAAATCTGAAATCCTCAGTTATTTGAATGAATGTGATATGGAAGGATTCAGTTTATCCTGCATGGCCAAAGAAGTTGATAAATAGATGTCAACCTAATATAAGTGATGAGGCTGGTATGTGTGTGTGTGTGTGTGTGTGTGTGTGTGAGAGAGAGAGAGAGAGAGAGAGAGAGAGAGAGAGAGAGAGAGAGAGAGAGAGAGAGAGAAATCAAAACAAAATAAAACTTTTCAACAATTTGAGTTCTCTGGAAGTGGACTGAACTACTTCAGGAATTAGTGGTTTTCTTCTCCCTGGAGGTCTCTAAGCTTGGATGATCACTTGTCAGACATGGTCTAAACCACTGCATTACAATAATCTTTCACAAAAAAGAACTCTTGTCTTTTAAGGACTTCACAATAGGGCAAAGGACAACTAATGGAAATGGTGGCCAAGGAAGGGAAGGAATATTTACTGAAGGAAGAAATGGACCAAAGTCAGGAAATCATGGACCTAGAAATAAAAGGTAGATTTCTGAAGTTTCATTCCATCCTGCTAAAATCTGATGCACAAAGCAGAAGAATGAGAATGAAACTGGGAAAGAAACTTGGGAACTTCTACCAAAGGCAAGATCTTCTTCTAGTTTACACTATCACAGGGATGAATTAGATAATTTTTCAAAATATTAGGCTGAGAAGTATTAGGCAATGTTTATCATTGAGTGACCAGTGGGTCACTAACTACTCATGTCACACCTGGCATATTCATGTTCTAAAAACATAGTTTCAAGTTTTTAGCATAATTGAACATAATTGAAGTACATTGGAATAGATGACTTTGGAGCACAATAACCATTGAAGTTCTCCTCTGATACTATTTAATAACATTCATTGTTTACCTTCTCAGGAGAATGGTAACTCCTTGAGGTTAGGAACTTCCTTTGTTTTTCTTTTTGTATCCCCAGATCCTTGCACAGTACAATACAAAAAACTGATAAGTCAATAGAGTAACAATCTTAAATTTCTTTGGTGGAGTTCCCACAGAGCTTTCTTTTATTTTGTAGGAGAGTTATCAGGAACTCAGAAAAATTAGATAAATTGTCCATGCTTGCAAGTGTCAGAGACAGAATTTGAAATGAGGCTTTCCTAAGTCTTAAGTCCAGTGCTCTATCCACAACTAAGTCTTAAGTCCAGTGCTCTATCCACAATATCAAGCTTCTACTTATTGGACATAGTCAGCAATTAACAAATATTTGTTGAATTAAATTGAATACTTTTCTAAATTCTCAAAAGCTTTGTCAGAAGAACAACAGCCAGGTGCTATCCTTGAAAGAATAAAGCTAAGAAACTGGAAATTGAATGGATGCCATCAATTGGAGAATGGCTGAGTATAAACTGTGGTATATGAATGTTATGGAATATTATTGTTCTGTAAGAAATGACCAGCAGGGATGAATACAGAGAGGCTTGGAGAGACTTACATGAACTGATGCTAATTGAAATGAGCAGAACCAGTAGATCGTTATACACTTCAACAACAATACTATATGATGATCAATTCTGATGAACGTGGCCCTCTTCAACAATAAGAGAATTCAAATCAGTTCCAATTGATCAGTAATGAATAAAACCAGCTACACTCAGCAAAAGAACACTGGGAAATGAGTGTGAAGCACAAGATAGCATTTCCACTCTTTCTGTTATTGTTTGCTTGAATTTTTGTTTTTCTTCCCAGGTTATTTTTACCTTCTTTCTAAATCCAATTTTTTTTGGTATAACAAGATAATATAACAAGGTAACTGTATAAATATGTATATACATATATATATATATATATATATATATATATATATATATAGTATTTAACATATATTTTAACATACTTAACATGTAAGGGACTACTTGCCATCTAGGGCAAGGGGTATAAGGATGAAGGGGGAAAATTGGAACAGAAGTTTTTGCAAGGGTCAATGTTGAAAAATTACCCATGCATATATTTTATCAATAAAAAGCTATAATAATAAAAAAGAAAGTATAAAGCTAGTAATGATAGTGTTAGATAGAGTTGTGTCTGACTCAAAGATCTGATTTCCAATCAATGTACTATTGATGTGACAAACACACAAGTCTCACAGCTTCTAACTGCTTCCCTATGAATGGTAAACAAGATATAGTGGAAAGAACAGTGAAGTTGGGGACTTGTGTTTAAATCGTAACTATGTCATTTATAAGCTATGTAGACATGGACAAGTTATCTTACTTCTCTAAGCCTGCTTCTTCATATGAAAAATTGAGATAACAATGTACTTCCTACTTCAAAGTGCCTTATCAACATCTAAATCCTATAGAAATTTGAAGGATTGTTATTGGTATTTTTAAGGGAATGAATTAATGACTGGGGGGTCATTGGGTCTGTAAATGAACTTTGCAAAGGTACATTTGTCTCAAAAGGTATTATGGCTCATTCCATTTTAGAACTTAGAAAGTTCACTTGAAGGCCACAGTATTTAAACAACCCAGATCTCAAACTCTCGACTTCCCAAGAATTAATCACATGTGCGAGCGTTGTGTGCCAAAAATACGAGAGATCTAATAGCATTAAAACCTTATTCCTCATACTCATGGTGCCTTTCCCCAGGGCATCTCAAAGTCTGAGCTGGTGATAGGGTTGATATGTTACTGATTTCTACCACACATGCATGAACAAAACCAAGCTAATAGGAGGATTAAAAGGGGGACTGCTTAAGATGCTACTCAAATGCGTATCAGTGTCTTCATTGTCTTAATTACCTTCATGCCTGAACTGTGCTGGAAAATGACTATATTCAATTCAATGAAGACAATGTTTTCGGTCAAATTGAATCAAGTAGCACATGGCAAAACAAAAACCAATCTTATATGTATTTTAAAGAAGGTTTTGCTAAAGGAGAAAATGCTAGAGGATGTTACTGGGAAGAGAGAGCCTTCCTTTCTTTCCTCCCACGTAGAAAGGAAAATAATAATAATTATATTTCACATTTATTTGGGGTTTTAAGATCTGAAAAATATTAACTCTGCCTCAAGAGACTTGCTAAGACTATATGTACTTAGTGTAAATAGTTTGCAATCTGTGTTAGTGGAAGGAATTGTTACAGAGAGGACTTCCCATGTTGAGGAAAATACAGATGCTTTATGTAGTCCTCAACCTAGAAATAGATCTCTAGAAGACTGTTCCAGGGATTTATCTATGCACCTGGGATTTCAGATTTTAGATGGCAAAATAGGTGATGTTCTATAAAATGTATTTAGAATACAAAACTAGAATGGCTACCTAATTTATTGAATGAGAGTTAAGATCCAAAAGGATGATAACTGGCTAAAACAAGCAACCAAATCTTAAAAAAATGAAATTCGATAAGGACAAAAATAAAGTTCTACCCTTAGATTCAAATAACCAACTATAGAAATACAATATGGGGGGGGGGGGCATAGATGGAAAAGAGTTCATTTGAAAAGAAAAGTCCCATAGGCTTCAGTAGACTATAATTTTAATATGTCCACACTGTGACGTGAAAGAAAAAAAACCTCATATGTGCCAGCATGGTCTTTTGCCTTCTTTTTCAACCTTGATGTTTGGCACAAATCCTAGCTCACAGTAAACACAATCAATGCTTTTTTGATTAGTGATTTCTTAAGTCTCCTATTGCCTAAGTAATATTGGAAAATCACTATGCCTCTGTTGAATTTGAGTTCCTTCAGTATAAAATGAAGTAGTTGCATTAAATCAATCAATCAATTTGTTGTTGTTCAGTTGTTTCAGATTCACTGTGACCCCATTTGAGATATTCTTAGCAAAGATATTGGAGTGGTTTGCTACTTCCTTTTCCAGGTTATTTTTACAGATAAAGAACTGCAGCAAACAGGATTAAGTGACTTGTTTGTATCGACAGAGTAGAGTAAGTATTTCAGGCTGGATTTGAACTTATGAAGAGAATTCTTCCTGATTCCAAGCACAAGCACTCTTATCTACTGCTTTGCCATCTAGCTGTCTGCAATGGATCAACGATAATTATTTTTAGCTTTTTTATTTTCAAAATACATGTATAGTTTTCAAGATTTATCCTTGCAGAACATTGGATTCCAAATTTTTCTCCTTTCCTTCTCCCATATCCTCCCCTAGACAGGAAGTAATCCAGTATATGTTAGCCATGTGCAATTCTTCTATACATATTTCCACATTTCTCATACTGCAGAAGAAAAATCATATCAAAAATGAAAAAAAATTAGAAAGAAAACAAAAAGCAAGCAAACAACATTAAAAAGGTGAAAAATTATGTTGTGATCTATACTCAGTTCCCACAATCTCTCTCTGGATGCAGATGACTCTCTCCATCACAAATCTATTGGAATTGGACTGAATCACTTCATTGTTGAAAAGAGGACGTGGGTCTGTCCAAATTGATCATCACATAATCTTGTTGTTGTTATATACAATGTTTTCTTGGTTCTGCTCATTTCACTTAGCATCATTCATGTAAGTCTCTCCAAGCCTCTCTGAAATCATCCTGCTGATCCCACAACATTCATATACCATATCTTATTCAGCCATTCCCCAAATGATAAGCATCCACTCAGTTTCCAGTTCCTTGTCACTGCAAAAAAGGCTTCTGCAAATATTTTTTGCACATATGGGTCCTTTTTCCTTTTTTATGATGATTATTAAATGCTTACTACATGTAGAGAATCAGCATCTAAACTGAAAGATAAAAGTTCAAATCTCTCCTTTGAAATATTTTAGTTAGGTGATTTTAGGACAAGTCATTTAATATTTCATTACTCTAAACAACCATAAGGGTGTAAGCTGCATTGTGTTGATGGAGGGAATTTTCTCATCTGGGAGTTCTTTATATCAATGAAATTGCAGATCTATTTTCTATACTTGCTCTATTCTAGGCATTATGCTAGGTACCCTAGAGACAAAGGCAAAAAGCAAGGTCTTTGCTCTAAAGGGGCTTACATTCTAATGGGGGAAATAGCAATAAATTTAAGCATTCAAAAAATTATGTAAGTGATCTTTAAAGTTTCTAACAGATCTAAGTTTTCTGAAATAACCTAAGGTAAAATCTACAGGTTGTGGTTTTGAAACATGAGATTTTCCCCAGTCAGAATTGGTAGCATCTGAGCAGGGATTATGAAAGGGACAGAGTAGAAAGCCAGGCCTGCAGCCTCCTGTCCCACAGACCACTTTCAGATGAGCAATTTGAAAGAGCATTCTCATTTCTTTGACTTTCATGCTGACAAAGCACATGGGACAGGCAAAAAGCCAGCCCTCTGTGGTGTGATGTCCTGAATGGCTCGTGTGCTTCTAGAATCTGCTTCCCTGTAGGCCCCCAGGGCTGCTGTCTAGGATAGGACAGTGGCTTTAGCAGCTCAGCATCGGACTCACTAAAGTATTGGCAACCATCTCATTTGTATATATTTAACAACTAAGTCTCTCATGCTCCTTATCATACCTCCACCCAATGTCCGACAAAGTGTGGTCAAGAGGCTTATTACCCATCTGTGCTAGTGATAGAGGAAGATACATGGCTGTATCTAGTACCTGGCAGCTGGACCTCTCCCTTGGTTTTGGGGAATTGAAGATGATTGTATTTTTCTATTAGAGATGGCTGAGTGGCTCAGGTGTGACCCCTGAGTCAGGAATTCAAATCTGGCTTCAGACACTTATTATTAGCTGTGTGATTCTGGATAGATCACTTCATCTCTGTCTTAATCTACTAGAGAAGGAAATGTCAAACACCCTAGTTTCTTTGCCAAGAAAACTCTATGCATGGTCTATGGAGTCACAAAAAGTCAGATATGACTGAACAACAATAATGATACTTTTTTATAAATCAGATAACTATAGTTTGATCATTCCATTCAATCCAACAAGCATTCATTAAACATCTACTGGAGACTAAACACTAAACTAGGTTTTGGATACATAAAAAATGAGGGGAAAAATTGACTTCAAGGAATTTGGATTCTGACTAGAAGGCATTAGGGGGAGGGAAAGGAAAGTGATACAAGAAACTTGCTGATCATCTTGTTTTACAAAAGGGGAAATTGAGCCTGAGAGAGAGGATAAGGCCTGACCACAGTTACACATAACTAGTTACAAAGGGAAAATTTGAACCTACTTCTTTTGACTCTAGTTCCAAAGCTTTTGCCAATACACTAGATATTCTCCTGCATCTGAACTCTGTGTCTTTTAGGAAGCTTACAAAAAAAGATGAGGCTTAATCATGAGGTCTTAGCATTCATGGAGCCAAAAGTTTACAAGTGAGTATGATTCTCAAGTTATAAATGAAGATAAAAGCTTGACCAAGCCTATATTCTGAAGAGATCAAAGAAAGGGCCCATATGTACAAAAAAATGTTGGCAGAGAACCATTTACAGAGGTGTGTCCATCAACTAGAGAATGGCTGAACAAATTGAGTATAGAAATGGAATAAAATACTATTGTGCCATCAGAAAGGACAAAAGGAATGGTTGTAGTAAAATCTGGTAAGATTTGTGTGAACAGATACTGAGTGAAGTGAGAGAATTGAAAGAGAAACTTGTATAGTAACAACAAAATCATGAAGACAAATAATTTGTAAAGACTTAATAATACTACTTGATGCCATGACTAATCATGATCCCAGAAGACCAGTGATAAAGTGTGTTGACGACCTTATGACAGAGAAGTGAAAGATATGGAGTGCAGAGTAAGATTTGGATATTTTTGGACTTGACTATCGTGGGAATTTATTTTGCTTTTTCTTTAAGGTTTTCATTTTCTTTCTTTCTTTTCTTCCTTGCCTTCCCTTTCTCCTCTCCTTCCTCTCTTCCTTCTTTCTTTTCCTCCTTTCTTACTTCCCTCCCTCCTTCCTTCCTTCCCTCCTTTCTTACTTCCTTTCCTCCTTCCTTCCTTTTTTCTCTCCTTCCTTCCTTCCCTCCTTCTTTTACTCCCTCCTTCCTTCCTTCCTTCCCTCTCACTTTCCTTTTTCCTTTCTTCCTCCCTTCTTTCCATCTTTCCTTCCTTTTTTCTTTTTTAAGGTAAGGCCCAATGATGAGAGAAAGAGAAAAAAAATGAAAATAAATTAATTTAACTCGGTCCTGGGATTAATAATTTGATCAACTACCACAATTCTGCACCCAAAAGATTAAAAATGATCCATGTGGCTTTCTTTACATCATTGGTTCAAAAGAGTTAAACAAATTCAGGTTCCAAAGGCAGAACATTATGTCAGATAGAAATCTCTAGGAAAGAGACTTCACTCTATAAAAACTGGAGAATTCAGTTTTAGCTGTGAGAATAAGGAAGACTTCCTAAAAGAGGTAGCACCTGAATTTAACCAAAAGGATTTCCAAAGAATCAGATTTAGTAGAAGGGTATGCATGAAGATGGAAGAAGAAGGAACAGATCATAGAAGAGGGAGGCTAATTTTCCTGAAACATAATTCAGAAATAAGGAATTGTTGGTAATGAAGCCAGAAAGAGCCATCAGAAAGGCCTGTGGAAGATATTAAATGTGAGACTAAAGTGATGATGTTTTGTTTTATTTTATTTACAATAGGGTGTCACAGAAGATTTTTGAGTGGGAGGAATCAAGACCTGCCTAGTTCAGGGGACCTTTATGTTAGGATTTGAAATAGGGAAAGATAGATTACACAGTTCTGTTTAGCCCTAGGGGACCAATGGATAGAAGCAATCAATCATTTAATAAGTAACTAGTATGTGCCAAGTGCTGAGTTAGGTACTATGGAAGCAATAAGACCTAGTGAAAAAAACAAAAACAAAAACAAGAGTTAGAGCTGTGATCAAGCAGAAGAGGTTCCCTTTCCCTGGAGTTCTTCCAAGACAGACAGGCTAGCTGAACATTTTTCAGGGATATTTTCTGTAAAAGGGAATGACTACTCAGGCACAGGTAGGAAGTCGAGAGCTCTGAGATCATTTCCTGTTTTGAGATGCTGAGATTCTGGGACATAGTCTGACCTATCTATTGTAAGACTACACTGGCTTTTTGTGATCAAAATGGATGGGAGAAGGGAATGAGTGGAGATTAGGACAGTATTACAGAGGAAAGGTCATCAGAGCCTGGACCAGGGCAGGGACAGTGGTATTAGATATAGGAGACTGATGTGAAAGATATTGTGGACTGCTTTAGGTAAACAGTAATAATAATACATCATGCTTTCCTGGAGCCCCATTGCTTATTTCATTCACTAATTCTGTCCTTTTAGTTCCAAGATTTTTTGACAAAACTTTCTGTTGGACTTCTCAGAAAAACAAAAAATCAAAATCAAACAAAAAAGAGAAAAAGCAAAAGTTTAGAGAAAGATAAGTTGTGTGGTTAAGTACCCAATGGGATTTCCTGTGGCTGGATCCCCAGTTGGTAAAAGGTTCTGCTTGGCTTTAATTTGAGTAGTCATATTTGGTTAATATCTAAGTTTCTTTAGCATCAAAATGAATGAATTGGCAAACAGGTATGCCAATTCTTCTAACCTTCTGGAGGGGAGGGGGTTTCCAGTCTGATGAAAAGTACTGACTTAAGAAACCATTTATTTGATGAAATTGGAGGGTCCTCAAATTCATACATCAATTTCCAAATTGCAGGGAAAAATATTACTTTTTAAATGTCCCTAATTGTTATTCATTATTCTAGGCCCTTGAAATATCACCAGAGTGCTTTATTGATGATGAAGGCTTCCAAGAACATTATTCAGGCAATGGAAAGGAAACCCCTGTTTCTCTACCAGGATAATAGATGGAGGTGTTTGGACCAGTGTTTAATTCTATTTGCTTTGGGCAAGTCTGAGAAATAGAAGGTGCTTTTGATTTTTGTCCCTTCTCACAAGTAGAGAGAGAGAGGAAAGGGAAGAAATGCTATTTTTTTTTAATTGATGAATGTCAGGAAGAAAACAAATCATTGCTCTGTGAATCTGAATCAGTTCTCTCCAGAGCCATTTTTTAACATGAGTATCAGAGTTTACATTATATCATACACTTTGCAAAATGATTTACAAGCAAAGTTCCTAATTAATTCCTCTTCATTTTTTTTTCCCTTTCTTATTCATCCGCTGGACCAGTGGATCTCAAACTTTTGTTTGCAGAATCTTTATACTATTAAAATTTTGAGGATCTATCCAAAGAATTTTTGTTTGTGTGGGTTATATTTTTAAACAGTTACCATATTAGAAATAACAAAAAAATTTTTTTTGAATTTGTAGATCCTCTGAAAGGGTTTCAGAAACTCCCAGGATTCTCTGGACCACACTTTGCTCTTTACAACTGCCAAATTGATATTAATAAAGCACAAGCTTGACCATGTCACCTCCCACCCTTCTCCAGGAATTATCAATGACTCTCTATTACTGCTAAGATAAAGTATAAGTTCTTTGGAATTTAAAGACTTCCACAATCTGGTTCAACTAGATGTTTCCAAGGTGATTACATATGTTTTCCCACCAACACATCAAACTGAACTTTGCTATCCCTTGTCTTGACTCTATGTCTCTAAGTAATCTTTTCCCATGGCTAAAAGATCCCCCTTCCTTATCTCTTCATTTTAGAACTCCTAACTGGTTTAAAGCTTATTTTAATTGCTACCACCTGTAAGAAGCCATTAAATTTTTTTTAAGGTACTAGGTTCTTCCCTTTCCATCATTTTCTATTTATGTAATGTGTATTTTCCATTTTCTTATCTATGTAAATATTATCTTTTTTCTTCCCCATAACCCCAGCAGAATATAAGAATGTCCCAGAAAGTAGAGACTCTTCATTTTTTATATCCCCAATGCCTGCCCAGTACCTAGAGCACATTAAGAACTTAGAAAATATTTAATTGTGAGTTACAGAACACTAGTATTATAGCCCCCACTTTATACAAATACTTTATACAAACTATATAACAAACAGCAATACAACTGAGCTCAGTTTTGAGAGATTGTGCTTTGCCATAGTCATTAGACAACTAAGCAACTAAAACTTAGACTTTTTGACTGGAGGACTCTGGTTCCTTCTCTATTCTGTGCTTGATTCTCTATGGAGCCATAAAGTAAACAAGCAATGTCTTAATGAAATGGGATTTCTGAGGGCCCACACAGGTGGATAATAGAAAGCTCAGAGTCCTCCATTGAAAAGCTCTTCCAGAACAAAATTAATGCAAGATTAGAAGGGAAGCAAAAAGCTATGGGGAAAAATTTTTCAGCCAGTGTTAATGATAAAGGCCTCGTTTCTAAAATATATAAAGAACTGACTCAAATTTATAAGAATATAAATCATCCCCCAATTGATAAATGATCAAAGGAGATGAACAGACAATTTTCAGATGAAGAAATTAAAGGCATTTCTAGTCATATGAAAAAATGCTCTAAATCCTTGTTGATTAAAGAAATGCAAATTAAGACAACTGTGAAGTACCATTTCACACTTCTCAGATTAGCTAAAATGACAAGAAAAGATAATGATAAATGTTGGAGGGGATGTGGGAAAACTGGGACACTAATGCATTGTTGGTGAAATTGCGAACTGATCTAATCATTCTGGAGAACAATTTGGAACTATGCCCAAAGAACTATCAAACCGTGCATACCCTTTGCTCCAGCAAAGTCTGGTTCTGCATCCCAAAGAGATCATAAAAGAGGGAAAAGGACTGCATGTGCAAAAATGCTTGAAGCAGCCCATTTTGTAATGTCAAGGAATTGGTAATTGAGTGGATGCCTCACATGGATGTAATGAAATATTATTGTTCTATAAGAAATGATGAGCAGGCTGATTTCAAAAAGCCCTGGAGAGACTTATATGAATTGATGCTAAGTGAAGTGAGTAGAACCAGGAGATCATTGTGCACAGTAACAAGAAGATTGTGATGATCAGCCATGGTAGACTTGACTCTTCTCAACAATGAGGTGATTTAAAACATTTCCAATAGACTTGTTATGGAAAATATCATCCACATCCAGAGAGAAAACTATGAAAATTGAATGTGGATAGAAGCATAGTATTTTCACTTTTTTGTTTGTTTATTTTTCTTTCTTGTAGTTTTGTTTCCCTTTTGGTTTGATTTTTCTTGCACAACATGACAAAAGTGGAAATATGTTTAAAAGAATTGCACAAACTTAACTTATATCAGATTTGTTTGCTGTCTTGGGGATGGGGGAGGTAAAGAAGGGAGAGAGAAATTTTAGAACACAAAGTTTTACAAAAATGAATGTTGAAAACCATATTTAAATGTCTTTGGAAAAAGAAAATACTATTGGAAGTAAAAATAACTTTTAAAATTATAAATAAATAAAAAGTGAGGTAACACAAAAAAAAAAAAAAAGAAAGAAAGGAAAAAAAAGCTCTTGTGGTTTAATTCTAAGAGCATAGTGTGATCTCTGGAAATGGCAGAGCTACATGTTCTCTTATCTGGTAAGCTCAAAGAATAATTCATAGACTGCTAGAGCTCAAAGGGAATTTACAAATAAACAAATCCAATCAGGTATACTGACAGCTACATTTGATGATGACAAATCATAAATAGGTTTGACCAATCATTTTGTGTAATTGATTTTGTTTTAATTGAATTGACCCCTTCTCATGAATAGCTATTTCCAAGGTAGCTGAAGTCATTTGACTGTTTGACAGCAGGGTCTGTAGGCAATACCCTGAAAAATGGATGCAAAAACATGTGTTGACTTTGCTCTTCAAGATCTTCATATGTGATTTAGGACAAAAGTTCTGAAACTTTAGCAGTCCAGTGAAATCCATGGACCTTTTCTCTGAATAATATTTTTAAATGCATAAAAATAAGATATATGAGATTACAAGGAAAACCACTTATATTGGAATATTGTCATCAGAATATTAAAAAAAAAAACAGCTCCACAGACATCAAGAAAAGAATTTCTACTACAGGAGAGGGAGGTTGGTATAACTGATAGAGCACAGGCCCTAGATTCAGGAGGACCTGAGTTCAAATTTTGCCTCAGACATATGATACTTCCTAGCTGTGTGACCTTGACCAAGTCACTTAATCCTGCTTACCAAAAACAACAACCAAAAAGATTCTATTGCCATATAAGTTATGTGGCTTTGAGCAATCACTTTCTCTATTTGGTCCTCTATTTCCCTATATATAAAATGAAAAAAGAAAATTTGACTAGAATTATCTTTTAAGGTCCTTCTAGCATTTACATTTTATCTTCTAAAGTTTCCTTTAGCCACATGTTTGATGAATTCATATTTCTAGGTTCTAACTCAAGAAGCATTTGTTAAGCACCCATTAAGTGCTTGTTACTACTATGCTAAGTGCTAGAAATACAAAGAAAGGCAAAAAATAGTCTCTGTCCACAAGGAATCTGAAGTCCATATAAGTTCATATATTGGAGGACAAGTTCATTGTTTATTATCATTTTTTTCTGTTGGAACAAAGTACTCTGTTTTGAGACCATATTACATTCAAAGCTGTTTAAAGTAGGTTAAAATAAAATACATCCAGAGGGAAAAAAATACTCCAAGGTTTGTTTTTCACCTGATATATTTCTTTGTTTTGAAATGCTACTTTGAGCAAATTGTGAATGCGTTGCTCAGGCCACTAACCAACCTGCTCAGGGCCAAGAGCCCTAAGGCACAAGCATGAGCCATACCAAACCTTGGATAGCAGTATTCAAGAGAACTGAGCTCCCAAAGTCCCTGTCTGTCCTGCACTGAAGTATTTCTGACTCATCAAGCAGATGATGCCTCTACTTCAAAGACAATGAGATGAGATTTATGGTCAAAGCTGGATGCTGGATTAAAAAAAAAAGCATACATGTCCCTTGTGAAGCTTGACCACAGCTGTAATGAAGGACATAGTTTTTTTTTTTTTTTCCCCCTAGTCACAATTGCCCCAGAGAGATGTGATGAATATAGGGTGTCAGAGGAACCTCATTTTATTCAGATAATCTCCTGCACCCAGAAAAGTAAATGTCTTATCTTCAGAGTGATAAGAGTGTTCAGATTGAGGGGAGTGAAATGGGAGAGATCAAAGTGTCTTATTTTCTTTGGAAATATACCTGATGGGAATAAATAATTCCCTTTCCTGAAGAAGTCTGACCCTGTGGACAAAATTTCTTGGGGATAACTTCAGGACCTCTTACCTCAGTAGAAACACAATGCAAAAAAATGTATCCATCCCTTGGAGGGGCCCTAAAATGACAGTCCTGTATGAAAGATTTAATTAAACTGTAAGGTATCCTTACTCTCTAGGTAGTTTTGTTTGTTTTTTAGTTTAGTTTACTTTTTCTTTTTGTTTTTATTTTTTAACAAATCCTGGCAGCCATAGAACCATTTTTGGCTCCTTGAAGCAACCTGATCCCTGATTGCAGAGGGTTCAAATCCTTGAAATTTCTTCTCTGTCCCCAGTCTTGTCCTTTGCTGTCACTTTCCCACCCAGACTATTTGTGGGAGGAAATATGGAAAAGCACAAAATCATAATTGTTTTTGCCTGACGGGAAAATGTTCCTGGTACAGCTGGGGATGTGGAGCCCAAGGTTCTTCCTAAACCAAGAGTATAGTACTCTTTGATCCAACAATCTTTTTCCTTAGGTATTTCTTCTGTACAAAAGCTACATTATTATGTATAATAATCTTTCTGAATAGCCTTTTTATCTTATGGAGGAAAGCTAAGGCCCAAAGTAAGCAGTCATCATCCAGAGAACAGAATTAGAAAGTGAAGCCAGGTCTCTGATTCCAAATTCAGCCCTTTTCTCCAATTACACCAAACTGCCTTCTTCCATCTCATAGTGAAGACTCACCTGAACCTGAGTTGAAAGTTCAGGATGCTCATCTGAAAAGTCCTGGCCAGTTTTTGTTTGCTTGTTTGTTTTTTATAATGCAATAAGCTTTTATGTATAATTGGTCATGGAACTATGAGTATAGACAGTATGGAGAGTAATAAGAAAAAGAACAAGTTATTTATTTCAGAAGCTTTTAGATTAATAGTTTAAAAAAAAAACTTTTAAAGAAAAATCTGGATTTGTAATTACAATGTAAGTTACATTTTGTAACTTCCAGTATGGAAACTCCCTCTACTGATGAAGATCAGCAACAAGCTGGACAGTTTTAAGACTTACAGCTGAAGTCACCTTAGAAGTCATTCCCTGATGCCCAATCCTTTCATTTACAGAGGAGAAAACTCCTCAGTTCTAAGAGATACATACTTCTTTCCTTGGCACAAGGCCATCAAAAAGACAGAAGTATCCTCTGTTCTACTTCTGATCATGGAAAATAGTAGACCCATTTTTATTTCACTGAAGGCCAGGCCCACACAAAAGTCAAGTGGAATTTGATCACTTTGGAGAGAGGTAACATGACATAGAGGGGAAAGTCTGCTCCTGACTCATAACCAAAAGCAAGTCAAGAAAACAAGCACATCTTAAATGCTTACAATGTGTTAAAAATAGAAAATACCAAAACCAAATATCTTGTGAAAACTTTTTACTTTCAAAGACCAAAATGACATGCAAACATTTATGCCCAAGCAAGATTAAAAGCAACTAATTTGGATAAAAAGTCATTTGGTTCTTTTCTTCCTCATCTATAAAATGGAGATGACTTGTGCAGCATCTATATTGATAGTAGTGCTGTTGTCAAATGTTTTGCAAATATGAAAATGCTCTAGAAAAATGAGTTATAACCATTATCATCACCCCTTTTTCCTTACTGATGAAAGCCAGTGTATTCTAGAAAATAAAAAAGGAGGCTCTGCATTCAAGTGGTACTTCTGAAACGTTGTAGTTGTGTGACCCTGATTGGGCAAGTCATTTAACCTCTCAGTGGCGCTGGGCAACCCCCCAACTTTCCAAAATTGTAAGTCACATAATAGTTGTTTATCTGCAT
This sequence comes from Antechinus flavipes, assembly GCF_016432865.1. Taxonomy (NCBI): domain Eukaryota; kingdom Metazoa; phylum Chordata; class Mammalia; order Dasyuromorphia; family Dasyuridae; genus Antechinus; species Antechinus flavipes. The sequence goes on from NC_067399.1 coordinate 79,299,630, forward strand.
CAGTGATGAAAGGGAGTTTCCCAAGCTAAGAAATAATAGAACAACAACAACAAAATTCAACATTATTAACCTCTGCGTTAGTTCTTCTCCATTATCTACCCCGCTGCTGCCTCTCCTCTTTCCCCTCCTCCTCCTTTTTCCTCTTCTTTTCCATCTCCCTCCTGTTTCTTTTCTTTTTCTTTTTCCTCTTCCCCTTCCCTCCTGCCCCAGCACATACTATTCTCCCATTGTGGGTACCCATTTTGTCTTTAGTGAACAGTAAATGGGCACAAGACACTCGGGGTGTACCCTCGGTCAGACTGCCGTGGAAACTTAATGAATTAATACTTTCAGCATCTGAAGGGGAGCTGGCCGAGGCGCCCTCTCTTTTGACAATCTCTATTATAACTGAACAAGACCCCACGGTGGGCCATGAGGGGGCCCAGCGGAGAGCAAGCCGCAGAGGGAATGGGGGTGGGGCGGCATTGCCCGTTGCCCCTTTGCCCTGGCCCTCCCGGGCAGCAATCTAAACAGCTGGGCCTCTGATGTGCCCGGGAGCATCGCCCGCCTGCCGAACAAAAGCAACAAAAGCCACATTACAGTCCAGCAATGTGGTCATCCCCGCACCGCTGGGGCTTAGTTGACTCTCTCTGTCTCCCATCAATGCCTTCCTTGTTGTCTGTCCGGGGCCTGGAGGGTTACCAGAGGACTATCCCCGCTCAATGGCCTCTCTCCACCATTGTCTTTTAATATAGGTTTACGGTCCTCGCGGACGGGGGAACTGCCGGTACAATTACTCATAATGGCCAGCAGAGGATGAGGCTTATTTGCAGCACATAGTTGATTGGCCTTTGTACCAGGACAAAGAGACCCTTGTTGTGTGCTGGATACAAAAGCAAACACAATGTATGAATCTGAATAATGCGGAGGAGGGAAGTAACCGAGACTGCAGCAAAGGGCTGTTATTGACCAAATAGGGGCCACTCCGCCCCGCCCCTCCCGGACACTCTTCCCTCCTCTCCACGCCCCCACCCCACCCACCCCTACTATTCTAATTCTGAGGGATCCAAAAATTTGGACTGCTTTTCAAAGACCTATCTAGCACACATAGAAAAAGCCCCCTATAAACCTAGGGGCCGGTTCAGGTCTTTCCCTTTTTGCCCCGGAAAAAGAGTAGAAAGTTTTACACTTTTAATTTTGCACCAGTGATCTCCAGCATTTCTTGAATTCCACTGCTTCCCATCAAGACAACAAACTTTGGGGTGTGTGCGCCCACGCAAATCTCTTTTTGTCCTTGTCTCTCTCTCTCTGTCTTTGTTTTTCTCTGTGTGTCTCTGTCTGTCTCTCTATGTCTCTGTTTATGTGTCTCTAATGTCCGTGTCTGTCTCTGTCTTTCTCTGTCTCTGTCTCTATCTCTGTCTTTTTCTCTATGTGTGCCTCTGCCTCTTTGTCTCTGTCTCTCTGGGTGTGTCTCTCTGTTCCTGTCTCTGTCTCTCTCTGTCTCTTGTTTCTCCACCTCCATCTTCCTCCTGCCATTTCTCTATCTCTGTCTGTCTCTGTCTTTCTCAATGTTTTTCTGTCTTTCTGTCTCTGTGTCTCTGTCTGTCTCTTTGTTTCTCTCTCTCTTAGCGACAGCTCAAGGAGGATAAGAGCCGTTACATTGACACTGGGATCTTGTGGTTTGCCTGGCTTCCCTCAACACTATCTCATGAAGGAATACTATTACCCTCCTTCATAAATCAGGAAATAGAGACTTGAGCAAAAGGATTCTTTTGTGTGGCCAAGTGGATAATAATAGTAATAATAACTGGGATTTATATAGGTTTTCTTTTTTTTTTATAAGTGCAAGGCACTACACACATCTTTCATGCAATGGAGGCTGAGATAGATGGTATTTCGGGGAGTATTGGCTTTATTTTACAAAGAAGTTGAAGGTCAGAAAGGTTGTGACTTGCACAGTTACACAGTGATAATACCAACTTAATTTGTCTAATTAAGATTTGCAAAGCACTTTTTATGCTTTAGCATAGACCCTCACAAAATCCCTGGGAAGCAGAGCCTGATATTAACATCCTAATTTGACAGATGTAGAAACTGGGGTTCAGTATCAGGCAGATTTGGATCTTTGCTCAGTTATCCACTAAACTGGACTGCCTGTCAGTATCATAGATAGGATATGGGAAAAAGGTCTTTATTTTATCACTATCCCATTGTGAGACTTCTTTATTCAAGTCACAATTTTATGCACTAAGTCACACTGCCTCTTAGTGTCCAAGATAGGATTCGAACCCAGTTGTTATTTTTGTTTGTTTGTTTGTTTTTTTTTTTTTTTTTTTCCCCTCTGGCTACAAGTACAGCATTCTAATCACTATATCCTGTGATGCTTTTCTCAGCTTGTAAATATCCAAGATAGGACTTTTGCTGAGGTCTTTTGATAAGACCAAGATGCTTCCTCCTACACTGTGCTTACAAAAATACATTTCAATTCTAATAAATTCTGGCCACAGAGGAAAACAGTACATCAAAAAGGAGTTGATGATGTCTTTCCTGCTGCCACAACAAACTCATCAGCCTGCTTAGCCACCTGAGGGTCTGTGCAGAAATCACTCATCAATACTGCTGAAAAGTCTTGGCCTGTGATGTCAAATAGATAGTTGCAAACAAAAACATGCTCTTGTCCAGGAGGGTGGAGAGAAGAAAGAATTAGTTAACTCTTTTGATGCAGGTTTCATACTACTCAAACTCTAAAGAATCTAATCAGGTCACAGTTTCTTATACAACAGAGCAGAATGATCCCCTCAGGGCCTAGAATCAGCCTTGACCTAAAATATTCTTCCTCTATTCAGTCTAAGCCTGATTCTCAGCACCTTTGGTTTCTGTATCCAGATGTCAGGACACGACTTATTACAAGTAGAGATAAAATTTGCTACTTCAGTCAACCAACAAGCATTTATTAAATGCCTTCTATGAACAGGCATTGGGCTAAGTATTGAGGATAACAAAGTAAAATGCAAAATGGTTCAAGGAATTTACATTCTAATGGGGGAGACAATGTATACACACACACACATATATATGTATATATATACATGTGTGTATGCATATATTATATATACACTTATATAGATAGATATACATACATATATGCATATATGTAGAAGAAATAAACTAAATATTATATAGTATTTATATAACTTCTACTATGTATTGGACATGGTATTAAGATATTTTACAAATATCTCATTTATTCCTTACAAAAACCCTAGGAAAACAATGCTATTATTATTTCCATTTTGCCAACAATGAGGTTGAGACAGAAAGAGATTAAGTAGTATGTCCAAGAAAGTATCTTTTGGACAGATTTAAATTTAGGCCTCCTAGATTCCAGGTCCAGAGCCCTACCCATTGCATTACCTAGCTTCCTTAAGGAAGAAGTACTAGCAGTTTAGAGTTTGGGAGAGAACAGGAAAGAACCCCTTGAATCAAATGGTACTTTTGGTAAGTCTTATGGAGATACAGGGATTAAAAAAAAAAAAAAAAGATGAGGAAAGGGAGTAGTTCATGGCTGGGGTCAGTAGTTACACAAAGTTAGGGCAGAGAGTCAGTGTGGCTGAACCCTAGAGAAGTATAGGAAGTAGTGTATAAATAAATAGTCTGGTAAGATTTGAAGAAGCTAGGCTGTGAAGAGCTTTAAAGGCTGAACACTTCTTTATATCCCATTTTACTCATCTATAAATTGAGATAATGCTCATTCTGCCTATAAAGTTTTAATGTAAAGGTTTGGAAGTTCATAGGCTTCAAACGGTGAGGGATCTTAGAGGTCATTAAATTCACCCCCCTATAGATAGATGAGGTCCAAATAAACGAAAGAATCACCCAAAGACATGCAGTAATAAATTCAGCTCCTCCGACTTCAAATGTAGCACTGGACCATGTGGAAAGGTTTCTCAAAGCATGGTAACTATGCAGGTTATTATCCAGATATTGATAAACAATTGAGGGGCAGGAAATCTAGGAAATCTAAAAGATATAAATAAAAATCTACTTTTTAAACAGAAGAATAACAATCGGAGAAAAGAATTATGTAGGAGTGTTTGCAAAGTAAGAAAATAAAATATTTCAAAGCATTTGGGGGAAATTAGGAAATAGTAAATCCAACCAAATAATCTGTGAACTGGTTTTAAGTGATCTGCTATAAGACAAATCAAATCGGTTTTTGGAGTCGATTACTAGGAGAAATATAGATTAAGGTCTTAGAGGGCGTGATGTTCAATAGAGGAGTGGTATCTTTCTGGAGACAGAGCTTACTCAGAGACGTATCATTTGGAGAAACATTGTGTCTGGCAGTAAATATGAGCAACTTTGAGTACGTGGAAGGATGAGAAGGGGGAAGAATTTATTCAAAGAAGTTAAAAATGACTGGGGCAACTGTTGGAAGGGCTTAGGTCAAACATTATCCATCTAATTATATTATGAGCTACCATGTCTCCCTACCCCTAGGGCCAACTCTACTGCAAGTCACTGTGCCCTTTTTTGAGAATGGTCATGGTATGGCACAATGTAAAACCTGAGGATCTTGAACAAGTTTATTCATTGAGATGCAAGAAGACAGGAGCTGTGTAATGGCATCCTTCTCTCTCTGGTGAGAGAGAAAATCATATGGCCAGGAGGAGGTATGGATATAGAGCACTTGGCCTGAGGTCAAAAGTGACTCTAGATACTTATTAGTATGTGATCCTGAGAAAATCATCTGATCTTATCTGCCTCAATTTCCTCATCTGTAAAATGAAGTTAGTAATAGCACTCATATCCCGAGTTATTGTGAAAAACAAATGAGATAATATTTGTAGTGTTTAATACTGTGGCACAGAGTAAGTGGTATATAAATGCTAGTAGTAATTATTGTTTATTATAATTACCATTACTTCTACTACCACTGCCATTGCTACTGCTGTTGCTGCTGCTGCTGCTGCTATTACTATTATTACTGCTGCTGCTACCTCTTCTACTATTGCTGCTGTTATTGCTACTACTAGTACTATTAGTACTGTTGCTGCTATTATTACTATTACTGCTGCTGCTACAATTCCTACTACTGTTGCTGTTGCTGCTGCTGCTATTCCTACTACTATTCTGCTGCTGCTGCTGCTGTTGCTGCTATTCCTACTACTATTATGCTGCTGCTGCTGCTACTACTGCTATTACTACTATTGCTGCTGCTGCTGCTGCTGCTACAATTACTGCTGCTGCTACTATTTCTACTATTATTTTGCCGCTGTTGCTGCTACTATTATTATTACTGCTGCTGCTGCTACTACAATTACTACTGCTGCTACAATTACTGCTGCTATAATTACTACTTGCTATTGCTGCTGCTGCTGTTTTTCCTACTACTATTCTATTACTGCTGCTGCTGCTACAATTACTGCTGCTGCAACTACTACAATTACTACGGCTACTGTTACTACTATTACTGCTATTATTGCTGCTGCTTCTATTACTACTATTTCCTGCTACTACCTACTATTACTGCTGTTGCTGCTACTACTACTATTACTACTACTACCACTGTCCCTTTGTTTTAGAATCACTAGGAACATCAGTAGTAGTAGCAGACAGAATAATGGGGATGAGAAGTACTTCTTATTGTGTCCCACATGGTTTTGATTCCTTTCATTAGGTCGTTATGTTTTGAGAGCTTTTCATTCCACATACTTTGGAGGTTATGAGTATTCTGTGTGATGACATCTATTAAAAAATAAACTGTGATTTTTATGGGTCAATGTTATGTTTAGGTGATTGTGGGTAACAATTTTGTCTGGAATAATACTGGGATGATGTACAGCTGATTTGTTGCTTTTCCAAGGTTATTTTGGGCCCTATATTTATTTGTGATGCAAGTATTTGTCATCTGTTTATTCAGGATGGTGAAATTCTGGTGGAGAAGTATGACCATTTTATCCAGTGGTAGTTAGGATGAGCTGAAGATTACTCCATGGAATTAGGGCATGTGTTCTGGTTCTGTGGATAATAGGACAAGTGCTTTTGCCCCTTGCTAAAGGACAAGGGACAGGTGTGACAGAAACTCTGTTTGGATCTTTGGTACCTGTAATACTAATTAATTAGCTAGTATAGTGCTTTTAGTTTGGCTGAGAGCGTTACAAATATTAGCTCAAGTTATTCTCATGACAACTCTGGGAAGTAGGTGCTATCATTACCCCCATTTTACAAATGACATTGACACAAATTACTGTGATACAAGGAAGGGTGTACAGGACCAAAATAAATGTTCAGACAAACTGCTTGTGGAAAAATTGAAGAGGAAGAAAGTCAATGTCACTTCCAGATCTAAAATTCAGTGATGTGGTGAAGTTTTAAGATTAGAGATTTAGTTTTTTAATGGATTTTAATTTTTATTAAAAATATTTGAATGTATTTTGTCTTCCCCTGAACATCTTTCTGTTTTCTGTGCATTTAAATTTTACTTTAATAATAACATTTCTTTTTTGGAAGGCAAAACTATCACTAGCCTCCCCCCCCTACCCCCCGCCCCCGGCACCATATCTCTCATAATTGAAATTAAGGTAAACTTAGTGACAAAGTTTTTAGCATGCCCAATTTAATGGCAAGTCTAGAAATTACCAAAAAAAAGATTTCTTATACTCCTCAGTAAGTTAAAATTCCCTTGTAGTTAACACATTTGTACATTTTAGAAGAGAATAAATAAAATTCTACCTAATACAATTATTTTTAGTTTCTTTACTTCTCCACATGCCTTGACATTTTTATTTTTTTAAACCATATTCTATCATTTTTTTGAGTAAATTTCAAATACACATACAAAATACATTTACAAAAATAAATTATATACAGTAAGAAAGTAGTAGCGGGGATTTGCAATAACTAGTTTTTATTGAGCAAACCTTATATTGATTTATTCATCAATTTTTGTAACATGTCCTTTGTAGACATGTAGTTTCCAAATGTTTTTAATCCAAACAATATTTGACTTTAATAAAAGACTTTGTAGAACAACCTTTTCTGCTTCCAGCCTTTTCTGCTTACCTCTTCTTCATTGTTGTCTGGCCTCCAGGAGAGTAAAAAAAAAGTGAGGGGAAAATGGTCTTAACTTTTGATGCCATGCTAGTGGACAATACTTGGTTTAAATTTAAACATAGGACATGAGTTATTGATACTGTTCTTATTTCTACAATTCCTACATAGCCCTTGTGTATGGGATGTTCAGAGACGACTAGCACCTCTGGTGTGAGATGATGAGCTTTGACTCCTTATCCATGTTTTGTGTCTTCTTACCAACTCTCATCTATGGCTCTAAGAAGCTGTAGTGGCAGCCATACTTTGGTAAAACCTTTTCAGGCTAAACCAGGTGAGAATAACTGAGAGACTTGAGACCCATTGGTGAGTTAGAGGGATATCTACTTCAAGCATGTGGAAAGCTTTCCTAAGTAGATTGTGTAGATAAGAACAGTTTATTCCAATAGCTATGAAGATGGCTAAAGAAGATGTTTTGGAGCACTTAGGAGTTGGTCAGACATTGAAAATAGCAAAGTTATTCACTGCATCCTGGGACATCTTTGGTTGTCTTGACTTTTGCCTTGCCACTGACCTTCCATGACTCAGGAAGAGAGAATTGGATTAATTCTCCCTCACTTAAATCCACATCACCACACAGTTCAAGATAACACTCTATGATATCATTGGTCCTCTTCAAAAACAAAGGATGAATGACAACAAGCTAAAAGTAAGTTTTACTAACTTTTTTTAAGCTTTAGAAAGTACCAGAAAACAAGGAATAGAAAGATCATAGATGGAAAACAATATTATTGGTTACAAAATCTGAAACATCATAAATGATGGAAAATAATTCAATTAGATGGAAGACTAGAATACAGGACTTGCCACAACCCTTTCTTCCATCTTATTGTTCTGGAAATCCCATTGATGGTGTCCATTTGCATAGCTAGCTAGGTTCATGGTTAATAGACTTTCTTGAAGAATGACTAATGAAGCAGAGATAACAGGCTTTTTGCCCACCTGCATCTTGCAAGGTTGTTAGTGAGATAATAGATCTTCCTTAATTGTATATGGATATACAAGGTTCCTTAGTAAGATAACAGATTTTCTTTAATTGTGCACAGGCACGAAGATGTGTAAAGATAATATATTTCTTTAAATTAAGGGGATTTATGGGACAATTTAGCTCAGAGAGGAAAGCTGAACTTCTGAACTTAGAAACATGGTTTAGGCAGTTAAGAAGAGAATCAATTATAGGATGAAATCAAATATTGAATATTAAATCAATATTTGACTTTATCTCTTTCTCAAGTTAACCCTCTTCTATAATGGATAAATAAATTTTATAAAATAAATAGATTAGTTAATTAATTAAAGCCTCTTTTGAAACAAATATGCATACAAGGCAAAATAAATCCACATATTGGCTATGTCTTGAAATGCATTATTTATTGTATAACTCTAGGCCATAATCTTTCTCTGAGGTGGGCAGCATGCTTCTTCCTTGGTTCTTCCTATACAGAGGACCTGAATTCAAGTTCTGCCTCTGACATGTACTGATTGTGTGAATCTAGGCAAGTTGCTTAATTATTATTCAGTGCCTCATATAATTCTGACAATTGCTTTTGTGGCTAGTCATAGAATTAAACAAAAATTTTAGGTCTTTCAAATTTTTTTTTTTTTACCTTGTGATGGTCACAGAAATTAGTTTTTCTTTGAGTTTAAATGCTTTGCTTAATATCGTGCCTTGATTTTTTACTATATCAGTAAATAATTTTTAATATTCTTGCTTTTCTACATTTATTTGGGATTTTTATACTCTTGTATCAATTTATTTTTGTAAATGGCTTGTAAATACTTGAGATTTTGCATATTGCTTTTATCCTAAATTATCAGAGATCAATTTCATTTATTTTTTTATAAAATTCTATTCACATCCATTACTTCTTCCTCATTTATATTTTTGTTTGATTTTTCTAAGTTCAAAATAAGTATTATGAGGTTCCCAAATAATATAATTTTGCTGAATTATTGATTAAATTTTTCATCAAACATTAGATGCTATATCACTAGAGTGTGTGTGTGTGTGTGTGTGTGTGTGTGAATGCTCACATATATACATACATATATATGTATATACAAACACATATTATTGATAGTATTTAACTGTATTTGGTGCTCTTAAAAATAATGTAGGTTCTTAGTTTATCTCTAATTACTTTTTAAATTATTTCCTCTAAGAACATGATTTCTATACCTTAGTTTTAAGTTGACCTAGAACAAAATAAATTCAATTTCAGTCCATCATTTTAAATAACTGTTTATGTTTCAAGTTTGTGTCTTGTAAATACTATATTATTAGATTTTGCTTTCTTAATAATTCTGCTATCCTCTTCCATTTATTGGTTAGTTCATATTTACACTCATAGTTATGATTATTTATTGTCTGAGTCTAGTTTTTTTTTTTTTAAACCTATGGTAATAATTTTCCTGGAAGAATCTTTTCCCAGTGACTTCAGATTGGTTTGTTTGTTTTAATAATCCTGGATTTTTGTGCTATTTTTCTTTGGATTTTTGACCATTGTTTGTTGTACTGCCTTTAAAAAAAAATACATCTTTCTGGGAGTATGTGTGAGTGAATTGGACTTCTCTATGATGATCTACCCAAATAATCTAGTCCCATAGTTCGGGATTTCAGAGGTCAAAAGTCATCTAGTAAAACCCCAAACTAATCTCTAAAGTGATTAAGTGATTAGTTCATCATCAGAAGTCATTAGCGATAGATTAAGGATTTGAACTCAGCTCCTCTAATTTCACATCCAGCATTCTTTTTGGAAGCAATTTGTCATTCTCCCCTCCCCGCCCCCTTTCTCTCTCCCTTTTCTTTTTCTCTTCTTTTATAATCAGAACAACTTATCTTTCCTAACTACAGAACATTTTAAAGCTACTTTTCTCTACCTCAGGAGGATGTCTATCGGGCTTTCTTAAAATAGGGCTCACCTATATCATATTTTATTGGTCTAATTGTCTGGGCTCTTTTGGAAAATGTAGATTAGATGGGGACAGAGAATACCTCTCCCTGAGCAGGTATGAAGGAGAAACTGTTTTCTTCCATAAAGGCTCTGGAGAGAGAAAGAGAGTTGTGCTCTGAAGAGCTGGGAGACGAAAATCAGGCTGCTTGTTACTTTATACCAAATATCTTCATGTGCTTTCTCGCTGTTTTATTATCCCTATTTTAAAAAACAGGGGAAATTGAACCCAGAGGAATTGAGTGACTTGCTGGTGTCCAAGAGGGAGCAGTGGGGAGCAATCAAATTCAGCCTTCTTTCTTTCCCGACCTGCATTTAAATCCCTAAACAGCACTTCTTCCTGTAATGAGCACCACCTTTTTCTTTAATTAAAATTCAGTTACAAATGTAGACATTCTACTGGGCTCATAATTACTTGGAGCAGATTTTTAGGACAACCAGCATAATAGTTCTAGGTCTTACTATCTCACCAATTTATTATTTATAGCGTACGCCTGGGTAGACATCATTCTTTAGGGCAATTAAGAGAGGACTCATGGTCTCCAGGTACAGAAGGAGGTGAGTAGGGAGGCTTCTGTTACCACTTCCATCACAGTGACTATTGGAAAGCCATTTCTTCCTCATAAAATGTATTCTCCTTGAATGTGTCCTAAACTTTCCAGGTCATTTGAACTCATTTTGAAAAAAGGGATTTTTGAGGAGGAGGGATTGAATAAGTCTGTAATTGGGGATGAGAGGATAGTTAAAAAAAAAAGAAAGAAAGAAAGAAAGAAAGAAAGAACAACACTTGTACAGATAGAGCTATACTATCCAAAATGATACATTTGCAAGTGCAGTTCGTATGAGACACTAATAACTGACATTTGTATAGCTTTCTTTTTGGTCAGTATTGTGAGGCAGGCAGTCCAAAAAGCATCACTTTGTAACTGGACTATTGTAATACCCTCCTGGTTGATTTCCATGGTAGAAGTTTGTCCCCATACCACTCAGTTTTACTAGTGATCTTCCTAAAGTATAGTTCTGACCACAACAGTTTCCTCTTCAACAATTTCCAGTAGTTCCTGATTGCCTCAAGATCAAATATAAAATCCTCTTTTTTTATCAGACCTTTATAATGAGGCTTCTTCCTAATTTTTGAATCTTCTTATGTCTTATTCCCTTCCATATACTCTAGGATTGCAGCACTGACCCATGGATCAGGAATCCATGCCCAAGACACTCCTTTGTCCAAATACATTTTCACAAGCTGTTCCGTGTGTCTGAAATGTTGAGTTCTCCTTTCTTATCTCTATCTCCTGCCTTCCTTAAATTCTCAGCTAAAATCTAAAATCCTAGACATCTTTCCTACTGTTCCTTTTTAATATAAGCACCTTTCTTCTGATATTAGCTTTCATTTATTCTCTCTCTCTTTCTCTCTCTCTCTCTCTAAAATCCATGTGTATGTGTATATACATAAATATGTGTATGTTTATACATATGCATATATGACATATTATATATGTATGTGCTTATACATATAGCTATATTTATATGCACCTATTTTATATATATATATATATATATATATATATATATATATATATACACACACACACACACATATATATATACATTTGCGTATGTGTACACATACACACAAAGATGGCTGTTATCCATTGTTTTTGAAGAGAACAAAAATTACCATTATTTTGGGATCCAAATAGAGTGTGGCTGACTGTGGCTGACTGTGGCTGATCAGATCAGTATGAGTTTTGCACATACCAGCATCAGGCACAAATAGTCTACATAAACATTTGGAGTGAAGATGTCTCTCACCTCATATTTCTTTTGAACTATTGCAATTTTTCTTTGCTTATACAGAACTTCCTTTGATTTGGGTATACCATGATAGGTAGTTCTCTGTCAGTGTCTTCCATGTTTCATATTCAATTCCAGAATTCTTCAGAAAGACCCTTGAGAGCATCCTTGTATTGCTTCTTCTGGCCAGCCTATCACAGTTGTGCTCTTTACAGTAGAATTGACTGCTCAATGCTTTAGCTACAGAAAGGACCTTGGTGTCTTTTCTTATTTTTTAAATCATTCTTTATATCCTTAAGGTCTTGGAACAGTGCCTAGTATATAAAAGACACTTAGTAAAGGCTTGTTGACTTCTCTCCATTTTACAGATGAGAAAAATGAGTTTGAGAGAAGGGAAATAATTTATCCTAAGCTCACCCAACCACTAAATGTTAACACAGGAATTCTAGCATCCCTTGACTCCAAAACCAACATTCTTCTCATTATTGATGTCAATGAGACTTGTGCTGAGTGTAATTAAAAATTGATCTGCTCTAGAACCAGATCATTATACACTTCAACAACACTACTATATGAGGATTAATTTGGTTGGAAGTGGCTATCTTCAACAATGAGAGGATCCAAATCAGTTCCAATTGATCAGTAATGAACAGAACCAGCTACACTCAGAGAAAGAACACTGGGAAATGAGTATGGACCACAACATAGCATTTCCACTCTTTCTATTAATGTTTGCTTGCATTTTTGTTTTTCTTCCTAGGTTACCTTCTTTCTAAATCCGATTTTTTCTTGTGCAGCAAGATAACTGTATAAATATATATACATATATTGTATTTAACATATACTTTAATATATTTAACTGGACTACCTGTCATCTAGGGGAAAGAGTGGAGAGGAGGAGAAAAGTTGGAACAGAAATTTTTGCAAGGGCCAATGTTGAAAAATTACCCATGCATATGTTTTGTCAATAAAAAGCTATTAAAAAATGATCTGCTCCAAGCAAAGGTTTGTCTTCAATGCAAACAAATGAGCCTTTGTTGCTATTTGGATTTTTCCTAGTATTTCCTTGTTTGACTGAGAAGAATCACTGTTCCTATCACTTCACTGTGTACCCTTATAAGGAACCTACACATTGCCAAGCCAAATTTATCTTTTGTCTGCTCTCCTGAATCTGCCTTGTTTTTTTTTTTCAAACTGACCTATGCGAAAATTGCGAAAAAACTACATTCTCCCCGATATCTGGTAAAATGAGGAGATGGAAGGGGTGCAGTGGCACTGAAATGAAACAATTGTAATGTTGATATAGAAAAGGAGGAAGAAAGTATATTTTTCAAACTTTGGACTCTTTTCAGTTCCTCCTTGGTCATATTTTGGAATATATTATGAAAGTTGCATCTTCTCAGAAGCTTAGGGGTATATGATGATCACTAAGAACCCATGTAATATCCTAAAAGAAAGGAAATAAATTCAATTTCCTTTTTTGGCAAGGGTTCTATCTCTACAACATTTCTTACAGTCTTCTTCTATCCCCTCCCACACTGGCTTGGGCCATCACCTCCTTCCTTTGCTCTTAAGATAAACTCCTATTTGGTCTCCCTGGCTCATTTTCTCGTTTCTATCTATTCTTCACTCAATGACCAAAGCAATTTTCTTAAAGTGTACATCTGATGAACAAGCTGATTTCAATAAAGCCTGGAGAAACTTACATGAAATGAAGTAAGCAGAATCAGGAAAAAAAAATTGTACACAGGAACAGCAAGATTGTGTGATGATCAACTATGATCGATTTAGCTCTTCTCAGCACTTCAGTAATTCAAGACAATTTCAATAAACTTTAGATAGAAAATGCCATATACATTCAAAGAGAGAATTATCAAGAGTGAACACTGATTGAGGCATACTGTTTTCACCTTTTTGCTTCTTCTGTTTTTTTTTTCTTTCTTGTGATTTTTCCCTTTTATTCTGATTTTTCTCTCCCAACATGACTCATATGGAAATATGTAAAATATGGATATACATGTATAACATAAAATTATTTTTAATAAATAATAAAAATGTACATCTGATCATTGTACCCTTTTTTTTTTATCCCGCAATAGCCTTTAGTGGCTCCCTATTATCTCATTATATCAAATATAAACTATTCTGGTATTTAAAGTTCTTCACATTTAATTATTTATTTTCTTCCTCATTATGCCTCTAAAACCCTTTTAAAATTCAGTCACACTGGCTGCTCCTTACCCAGAATTGTCTACCTCTAGTCTATATGCATCTGTAATATCCTCTTGATCTTCTGTAGATCTTTTGTTGTTGCTGCTGCTGTCTCTGCTGTCCTTCCTCTTGTTCCCCCAGTTATAAGTTCCTTGAAAGTAAAGACTGTTTTTTTTTTGTCTATCCATTTTGATTGTTTAGTGGAGTGTCTGATATGTAGTAGGTACTTAATACAAGTTAAATGAATGAATGAATATTCTTCCTCTATTCCCTTCTTTGAAGTTATCATGTGTTTATTTTGTGTAGATCCTATATATACCTACACACACACACACACACACACACACACACACACACACAGCTCTTGGCTCATGTTAAGCCCCTAATAAATGTCTATGAATGGACTAGTTCCAAGACTGGTGTATTAAAAGAATTATATATAGTAGGAGGCAAGGCATTTAACCAAGTTTTATCCCATATTCTTATGAACAAAATAGAGGGATTCAGACTGAATTAAAATGCAATTAAGTATATCAATTTGGTTATTGTTTGTTTTTTGTTGTTCAGTTGTTTTTGATTGTGCTTGATTCTTCATGAACCCATTTAGAGTTTTTTTTCATTACTTGTCAGAGATGTTAGAATGGTTTGCCGTTTTCTTCCCCAGCACATTTTACAGATGAGGAAACTGAGGCAAATAGAGTTGTATCTTGTCCAGGATCTCTAAACTGGTAAGGATTTGATGATGATGACTCTTCAGGGCTGGCATGGAGAGAAGTATCTTTAAGTGTAGCTAAGTAAATTATATGCTACTCATTCTAGTTTATAACTATTTATTAGTGGTTTGTATAAAGACAGAGACAAAGATGCTGATCATATCTGTAGTTGTCATAGATCTTGGAGGAAGGCATGGCTAATATTTATACAAAATATTATACAAACACAATTGGGATCAAAAAAGAACTTGACGGGTTAAAATAATGGACCAAATTTAATAAGGTGAAATTTAAAAGCAAGGAATGTAAAATCATATGCTTAGGCTTAAAAATCAATAGCACAGATATAGAATAGGGAAATGGGGCAATATTTATTGTGCTTTGCAAACCTTAAAATATATTAATACTATTATTACTAAGTATGGTTTACTTGAGAAAGAACTAAGGATTTTAATGCAAAGTAATTTTTATATCAATAAGGCAAGAGATAAAGAAAAAATAAATTCAATTTTAGTCTTTGTTAGTAACAGCAAGAGCCCAGAATGAGAGGCTGTAGTCCCACTGAGGCAATTGGTGTCACAGGTATTAGGTCTGGGGCAGAAGACCTGCATTCAAATCTACCCTCACTTACTAACTGTGTGATCCTGGGCAAGTCACAAAATCTATCTGCCTATTTCCCCATTTCTAAAATGGGGATAATCGTGGCACCTATTTTCCATGCTCAGTAAGTATTATGACCCAGAGAAGACATATGAGGTATTATCTTCCTTCTCATCCTATCTCATCCTCCCTTTTTTAAACAGATGGTAGATGATTAAGCATAGAGCCCTGTATATAATTTCTGATTTTTTCCTATGTGTTAGTTTTGTGAAACTTTTCTCCTTTCTTTTTATTTGACATTATAAATGATAGCTCTCTGTAAAGGGGATAGGTGGGAGGTGGGATGTAATAGGAGTAATGTAGGTGATATAAATACAAAGGACATAAATAAAATTTTACTAAATGATCATACAATTCATTTTATGTTTTTCCCAGAAATAAAAGTCCAGTCCATTGACTTGCAGTTTGCAGAACTTACTGTTCTCTGTTTTGGAATGTAGTCCAACATTTACCATCTCTAATTCTAATTCATCAATCAAAACTCAAACTTCTTTCAGCACTCTATTTTTTGTTGTTCATTTGTTTTTCTGTTTTGTGCAACTCTTCTTGATGCCATTGACGATTTTCTTGGCAAAAATATTGGTGTAGTTTGCCATTTCCTTTTCCAGCTCATTTAGTGTTAAATGACTTGCCCAGAGTCATATAGCGGGAGTCTAGATTCACATTGGAACTCAGATCTTCCAGACTTCAGATTCAATCCTCTATTGATTCTATTCACCTAGTTCCCATGCAACTATATATATGTATAGTCTAATTGATCTGGATTTTTAGGCCACATTTGGATTCAGATATTTACTAACTTTGTGACCTTGGGTTTAATGTTAACCTCTATCTCAGCTTCCTCATATATTAATTGGTAATAATAGCACTTACTTCCAGGGTTGTTATGTGAATCAATTGAGTTAACATATGTAAAGCACTTTGTCTTTGATACATAAACATGGCCTCTAATATACAAAAACCAAACTCATCAATCTCCCATCTCATCAATCCATCCATCCACCATTTGGCTCCAACTTGCCTTCCAAGCTTTATTTCAATATTGTTCAGTGATTTCTATATTCCATCTAAATTGAATGATTTATTATTCTTCCAACATAACATTTCAACTCTTAAGTCCTTAACTGTCAGGTCTTTGAAAATAAGGACTACATTTTGCTATTCTTTGCAACCCAGTGCTTATTACAATGAATGGTGCTTAATAATAATTCTTTGGTCTTCATTCTCAAAGAAAGCTATAACATCAGGGAAGTTATATCATGACATGTAAATGAATTGCAATGAAGTGGGGGAGGGCTGTGCAAAGTCACCAGCTTGACTTTCTCCTCCAGTTCATTTGGTTCCAATAGCAAAATATAGATTGAGACAATTGGAGATGGCTCTGGATGCAGTGGGAAACCATAAGGTTTTTAACTCATCTTTGTTGACTGAGGCCATTCCTAATCAGTGATTAAGGCTAAGTAAAGAATCCAGGAGGCAGAAAATGACTTCTTTAACCAGTGAGGAAAATATCGGCTTTGGATCAGAGTCAAGTTGGCAGAGAATAGACAGGTCTTTATCTGAGCTTTTCCTGGTGTCCTTCAGATCTACACCAGATAAAGCCTCTGAACTGGTTTTGGAGTGACAGAACCCACAAATATTTGGAGTGTAACAAATTTCTAGCAGAAAATATTTTTGGAAGAACTTCATGAAAGGTCTGTTTCAATTGAGCACAGAGGGAGGGGCCAAGCACAGCACAGAACAAGGACCAGGGCAGTGTGGTCTCCTCTCACTAGGGAATCTACCAGGAGGCTCTTAGCTAAAATACAGCACTATTGGCTACTTTGTCCTGGATGGAAGCTAGTAGATTAGCAGAGTACCTGTGAGACATGGAATGAAAATACAAAAGGCAAATAGTGAGCCTCTGAATTCCAGAATAGTTTGGGACTTGGCCACACCCACTCAGCCCTGGCAGGAAATCAGCATCACTGGCTCAGGGCAGCATAAAGCTACTGTCCTCTGTAGAGGAAGCTTGGGAAAATCTCTTCTTTGCCCTAGGAGCAGACCTTGACCTTTAAAAAATGTGCAAAAAACAAAAAGAACTCTGACCATAGTTAGCTTTTATGGAGAAAGAGAAGAACAGACCTCAAACTCTGAAGATCCTAAAGACAAATCATCTCCAGATGAAGCCCCAAAGAACATCTCTTGTGTTCTCTTGGAAGAATTCAAAAAGGTTCTTAAAAGAAAGTTAGAAGAAAATGGGGAAAGGAAATGAGAACTTTGCAAGAGGGTTTGAAAAAAGGAAACAAATTATCTAAAGAAAACTTAAAAATAGATTTACTAAAATGGAAAAAAAAAACACAACTCCTTACATAATAGATTTGACAAAATGAAAAAAAGCATTTGTCTCTTTACAAAATAGATTTGAAAAAGAAATCAGTTCACTGAAAACAGAATTTGTGAAAAGGAAAAGATCCAATGAACAAAACACCTCATTTTAAAGGTCAGTTGGGCAAATGCAAAAGAAGATAAAAAAGCTGACTGAAGAAAATATTTGCTAAAATTAGAATTGAACAAACAGAAATTAATGACTAAAAGAGACTTCAAACAAAATGAAAAAAAAAGAAAAAAGAAAAGAAAACATAAAATATCTCATTGGAAAAATAACTCACCTGGAAAAGACAATCTAAGAATTATTGGATTATCTGAAAACCATAATTTAAAAAAAGAGCCCAAACATTATATTTCAGGAAATCATCAAGGAAAACTGCCCTGAGGTCCTAGAACCAGAGCGTAAAATAGCCATTGAAAGAATTCACCAATCACTTCCTGAAAGGGACCCCAAATTATATTATATATGATTACATTGTCAAAAACTCTGTACAAACAAAACCAATGCAGATAAGATTAGAAGGGAAGCAATAAACTGGGAAAAAATTTTACATTTAAAGGTTCTGATAAATGCCTCATTTCTAAAATATATAAAGAATTGACTCAAATTTATAATAATCCAAGCTATTCCCCAATTGATAAATGGTCACAGGATATTAAGAGATAATTTTCAGATGAAGAAATTGAAAGTATTTCTAGTTATATGAAAAGATACTCTAAATCGCTATTGATCAGAGAAATACAAATTAAGGCAACTCTGAGGCTGTCAACTCAGATTGGCTAAGATGACAGGAAAAGATAATGACTTATATTGGAGTGGATGTGGAAAACTGGGACACTAATCTATTGTTGATGGAGTTGTGAACTGATACAACCATTCTGGAGAGCAATTTAAGACTATTCCCAAAGGGTTATCAAACTGTGCGTGCCCTTTGATCCAGCCGTGTGTCTACTGGGTTTATATTCCAAAGAGATCATAAAGGAGAAAAAAAGACCTACATATGCAAAAATATGGCAACTCATTTTGTAGTGGCAAGAAACTGGAAACGGTGTGGATGCCCATCAGTTGGAGAATGGCTGAATAAGTTATAGAATATGTGTATTATGGAATATTACTGTTCTATAAGGAATGATCAGCAGCATGATTTCAGACAGGTCTAGAGAGACTTATATAAACTGATGTTAACTGAAGTGAGTAGAACCAGGAAAACATTGGATTCAGCAACAGCAAGATTACACAAAAGGATCAATTCTGATGGACCTGGCTCTTTTTAATAGTGAGGTGATTCAGACCAGTTCCAATGGTCTTGTGATGAAGAGAGCATCTGCATCCAGAGAGAGGACTGTGAGGGCTGAGTGTAGATCATAACATAATAGTTTCACCATTTTATTGTTGTTTGTTTGCATGTTGTTTTCTTTCTCTTTTTTTTCCCTTTTCAATCTGATTTTTCTTGTGTCACATGATAATTGTGAAAATATATATAAAATTGCAT
The DNA here is from genome assembly GCF_016432865.1 of Antechinus flavipes. Taxonomy (NCBI): domain Eukaryota; kingdom Metazoa; phylum Chordata; class Mammalia; order Dasyuromorphia; family Dasyuridae; genus Antechinus; species Antechinus flavipes. Next base: position 79,318,917 of record NC_067399.1, read on the forward strand.
GTGTCTAACATTGCATTACTGTCTTCTAGGGGAGGGTGTGGGAAGAAGGAAAGAAAAAAAATTTAAAACACAAGGTTTTGCAGAGGTGAATGTTGAAAATAAACAGCTTTAATTAAAAAAAAAAGAAAAGAAAATTTTAAAAAGTATGTAAGCTCCTTGAAGGTAGGAATTATTTTAATTTCATATCTGAACCCTGATTATTTAACATAGGGACTGGCACATAGTTTGTTGAATGAATGAACATTCTCGATCTGTTTCATCATGAATAAAGGATTTCAGTGTTAGAAATTTTTGGTACAATAATCTTTCTTCCACCTAAATATTACTTTGAATTTATTTTTTATTTTTGGATTTACTTATCTGATCCCCAGAGAATGTAAACTTCAATCCCCAGAAAATGTGAACTTCTTTAGAATAAACTGTTCCTGATTTTTTTTCAGGGTATGAAAAATAGTAGTGCCTAATAAGTATTTCTTCAAGAAATGAATGAATTAAAGTGGATACCTCTCACCATTGGTCTTCCATTCAAGATGAAATGTCCACTCACTGGCAATATGGTAGAAGTAGCCTCTGAATTTTTCTTGTGTCCCTTTCTTTTCTTTACTATTAGAAATGATTATAGATGTATGAATGTTAAGCTTAGAGTCACGGAAATAAAAGAAAAGTTCATAGGATACTACTCTACATTTTCAAATGTCTGGAGAGCCTATTATCATCATGATGGTACTGATGAAGCTATAGTTTATTCTGGAATCAATGAGGTATATCCCACTCAATAACTCCTCCATGCAATTACTGAAAACATAGACCAGGCATAGATCTAAACATTTTTCCTTCCCTCCCTGGGGTCTTAATGGAATTCCCTCCATTTTTTTCCAGCTAATCCAGGGAAAGGTCCATGCTATGTAGAAATTGTATAAAGCCTGAATCTACTTTTCTCAGAGATTGAGATGATATAGAAAAGAATATTCCTGGAAGTGCTGCACATAAGGATAATATTTTGCTTTCTGTTCTTACCACAGCTTAGAAATAAATACCTTTGGGGACTAGTTATTAACTGGTGGCTAGCTGTGTGTGGGAACCTCATCTGGAATAGTGGCTTATGCCAAAGGTATTAGAGAAAGATATTTTGATCCCTCAAATACAATCCTAAAACTCTAAGAAGATGTAACTGGCCTTACAAAATTGAGCTCAGAGCATATTCACTACCCATGGCTAATGAGGAACATTATTAGGGTTCATATTTGGGTATTCTAAATCTAATCTAATAATCTAAATCTAATAATCAAATATTGTTCTTTTCCACTATAGTAGAATCAACCTCTTCATTTGACAGATGAAAAAAGGAGAGAGAGACTATTGGAGATCAAGCAATTCGTTCATGTTCACTTTGCTGGAATCGAATACTTCTAACAACACTCCCCAGTGCAGTTGGGTTAGATTAAAGTATAATTAGAATATTTAATAAAATGAAAACAAATACAATATAACATAGATAATGTTAACACAGAGTTTTCTAACTCAATATGCACCTATAAGGAATCTGCGCAATTTAGTGATTCTATTTCTATCTGAGTTTGAAACAATTGATATAAAACACAGCTTTTTCTTGCTTTTTCTCCTTAGGTGATCCTAAACTGTTTTCCCATGAGTTTTTTATGGGAACACTTAAATGGTATAGTGGGAAAAGCCACTGATCATTTGGAATTTGCCTACATTTCTATTTCTTTTTCCCTGAAGGAAGACAAAAGCTTACTTGGATTTTATTCAGATAAATGAAGTAAGAAACAGAGTGTTAACTTGAGTATCAGGAGATCTGGGTTCCAGTTACATTCCCATTCTTGGCCTCTCATGCCTATTTCTAAAGGAGGCAAGTAAGTTAGATGCTTCTGAAAATGACATCTAAAATTTGCCCCTGGGGATTTGCTCAGTCCTTTGTGGAACTATGAGAAGCAGCTTATTCCTTTCCTTTGGGCCCATATGGTTAATTAACATTTAGCTTAATGTCTGGGGGAAAGGGAATAATTTGGAGTAGGTCTGCTTACCTTGCTAGGGCTCTAGCCAAGCTTTATCTCTTTGGCTGATTTAATTGGCTGCTTGGCTAATTATGGGACTGCAATCCCAATTTAGGAAGGCTGATTGCTGCCTGCCCTGAGAGGCCTCTTTGCTTTGCTTGGACTAAACTCTCATTCCTAAAATTTAGAAAACAGAAGTAGGATCTGGGAGAAGGGACCCATAAGCAGAGAATACCTCAGTAGCTCTCTGGAAATTTGAATGAGAGATGTTGACACTTTTTCTATTGGCAAAACCTTTTTCTAGCTGTTTATCAAGGAAGATAGTTTTTCAGGAATATTGTTCAAGGTCAGCCTCAAAGATCACCTCAACAACTCCATCACCCCCTAAGAATTTCCTCAGAATTTTCTCACCACAAAGAAATAATGAGAGAGATGGTCTTCAAGGACCAACTGAATTTATCATATGGTTAATATGCATATCCTGTTTGCAGAGCACTGGTGTTAGATATGGGGGAAAGAAAAATCAAATTATTATAAGAAGGCTGGACTTTGAGTTACATACCTAGGATTAAACCTTCCATCTGTTGCTCATCCATCATCACTTTATCTCTGGGCTTCAATTTTTTCACATACAGTATAAAATGAGGTTGGGATTCAGTTTGGACTAGATAATCTATAAGTTAATTTAGTATCTAAATCTCATGATCTTATGTACCACTCCTGTACATTTATTATGGTAGTGTATTGTCTTATATTTATCAATATTTAGGTGGTAAATCATTATTGAATTATAATTACCATGAAGACAGGGATCTTGATATTTGAATTTCTAAGATCATAAGACTTAGAACTATGTCTTCTGGGTCTAAGAGAACTAAACAGGTTTCTTTAATGATTTCTTGATGTCTTTCTTTTTTTGTTTGTTTGAGGCATTAAAAAACCTAATGATACTTATTTTTTTTCCTCTTCAATCTACCTTCCAGCTCAAATTTTTTGATTACGAGATATCTTATGTTTTCTTTCTCTCTCTTTTTTTTCTTTCAGCCCTTCAATTTTGTTTTAATGTTTCTTGTTGTCTCTTGGAGTCATTAGTTTCTATTTGATTCATTCTATTTTTTAGGGGATATGCTGCTTGGGAAAGGTTTATATCTTTTGTGCTAAACTAGTTAATTCTTTTTCTAATTCTCTTCCATGACTCTCATTTCTTTTCTGAATATTTTCCTCAAGAGTTCATTTCTTTATAAGAAAACACTTCTTTTGACTTTTAAAAACTCTTGCTTAATGTTTTCCAATCATTCTGATTGGACTTGAACTGAAACTGTGTTTTTCTGAAAATTTGCTTGCAAATGTTTTTAAAAGGTAATTTTCTTTATTTGCCTTTTTGAGATTCTCTACCAACATAGAAGGTTCTTTATAGTGGAATTCTTATCTTGTTTACTTATTCTCCCAACTTATTTCCTGACTTCAGATTTGATGTTAATACTAAGATCTTCACACTTATGAAGAGAAGATTTGGTTTTCTTTGATGTTTTCTTGGGGAAAGCATGTTATATTATTTCAGAATTTAGGAATAAGCTTGAAATCTGCAAGCTTTCAGTAACATGAAAGTGGTCTAAATCAGGGCAAATTTTGATTTGTGCCCCCTTCATTTAAGCTTTGTAAGTTCCTAACCTAAATTTGTAGCTAGCCAACAGTAGAATCCTGGAGTTAGTCCCTATTAGTCAGCTAGAAGCTCTTCTGATTCAGTATGGAACTTTAGGCTTCTCTTTGTTCTAGGTTTCCTTTCCTGGTTATTCTTCCATAAGTTTTAGTTATAAATTGCAACAGAATCATCATCATCATCCCTATTTTACAGTTTAGGAAATTAAGGTTCAAAAGGTAAAATGAGTTGCTCATGATTACACAGTTGCTAAATGTCAGAGGAAGGATTCAAACCCACCTTTTTACTGACTACAATAAGTAGTCTTCTCTCCTTTTTTCTTTTCTTTTTCTTTCTCTTCTTTTCCAGTTCTTCTCTGCTCATGGTAGGGGAGAGGTTGGGAGTTGGGATGGTCTGAAAAAACAGCATTGCTGCTTACCTCTGAATTTGTTTCTTGGAACACCATGCAGATTTTCCTATGCAGGAATACTACAATTGAGGAAATAGCTTCCCTTATCAATCCATCTGGAATTGAATTGACTAATGGGTGTGAAAGTTACTAATTGGTAATTTGGCATTTGGTATGTACTTCTCTCCTGATCTTCTCATAGTACACAGTTTCTTCATGGGCAATAAAATTCATGATGTGGGGTTAGACAGATCTTATGTTCCCAAACCTCTGTCTTTCTTTCTATAGAAAAGCAGGCTAATCAAATGATTCACTGTATATCTTTTTTTGTATATCACCATCAATATTTAGTCTGGCATATTTTCTATATCTGTTCTGGAGGAGATCTTTTAAAGGAAGAATTTGTTGCTCTGCTTCCAATTATTTCAATGTCTTTGTTCCACTCTCCTTCCAGTCAACACTGAATTAGACTGCCAATAAGCTTGGTTGGATCATAACAATTTTGAAATATTGGTGAGATAACCAAGTAGAGAAGTTGTACAGAAAGTTGGACATAAAAGTATAGGGCATGAAAGAGATGTCAGAGATATAGATGGAGATTTGAGTCTTCTTGCATAGAGAGTCTACTTGCATAGTAATTGGGTTTGGAGTAGGGTTAGTGGGATTACCCAAGAAAAGGTATAAATCAAGAGAATCTAGGGGGCACCCACGTTACTAAATTTAAAAAAGAATAAGAGACCATTCAAAAAGAAAGATTTTTTAAGTGATTAAAGAATCAGGAGAAGGACTAGGAAAGCAAAGTATTTCTTAAACCCAGGGTAGAGGGAATATCTCTGAGGAAGAGTTATCACCAATGTAAAAGGCTATTAAGAAGTCAAACTGAATGAGAACTAAAATACATTCAATGCCATATGCAATTTAATTTTATTCATATGTTTTCTAAAGTGATGGTGGATGAGAGAAATGATTATTTAGAACTAGTGATTTGAGGAGATCCAGAGTTCCCTTTTTTCTACAATCTTCATTTCAAAGTTCTGTCTTTTGAAGGACATTACTGATGATGCAATTGAATTAAATTTCTTCCATCTTTTAGACCCCCCAACCAATCTTCCAAAGAATTTAAGAGAAAACTACCTTTTTTCTTCTCAAACTTAGGTGGAAGATATAGATTTTTTGGTCTGGATTTTCTGAATCTAAGGATAACTTAGAAATAAATGTCATAATCATGGTACACTAAAATAAGTTCAGCCCCTTCATTATAATAATATGTTCTCTCATTACTTGTTAACTAAGCAGAGTTGATTGCCACCCTCTGAAACACCCACTTTTCCAAGGCCATATAAGCCTTGAGCAATCACTATGAAGGTCTTTGGCATTTGACAGTACCCCTGATTTCTTTTCTGGAAATGTTATCATTATTAATGAAGTGACTAACTACCCAGAAATTACATCTCTCAAACATTTTAAACCTCACATGGAAAGAATATTGTACTCAGGGGCCATTGTTCTAGCCCTGACTCTGCTACCAAATAAATGACTATGGACCTTTCAACGAAACACCTCCCTTCTCTGGACCTCATTTTTCTCACTTTAACTGAGTAGTGATCAAGATTATTTCTACAATCCTTCCTAGCTCTGTCATTCTGTGATTCTTTAAAAAAAAGTTTTTCTTTGTTTTTTAATGAAAAGTAACCAGAGTGGAGACTAGAGTGAGCCCAGCATTCATTTTATCTTTACTTGAATTTGGCTGACTTGAGGTCTGGATTTCTACCAAATGATTGGCTCCCTCTCATTCACACAATATGAAGGGTGAGGCTATTCTCTAAGCATGGATTTATAAAGCTTTATTAGGAATTACCTCAAATCTTTCAAAAACTTAAATAAAGTGACCAGTTTACACCAGAGAAGTACTTTTAAAAAAAAGAGAGAGATGGAGAGAAAGAATTAAAATGGATTTGTTTTTGAGACTGTTAACTCTAGTCTAAAGATAATTGGCAAATCCCTGGGGTGTCTCCAACCCAGTGCTGGGAATTTCTGCCCTTGGTTCTTAGCCAAGGAATGGCAATGAAGGCCTCCTTGGAGATCCTAGTGGCCTCCTCTCTCCCACCCCCACACAAAAGGAGAGAGGCTAGAGATTCTGTATCTTTGGAGTTGCTTATTTCTCTTTCTCCCCCACAACCTCCAGGGAATCTCCCTAAGTTCTTATGAAACCTTTTGTGACTGTTTCTCCCTGACATTTTTAGTTACAAAAGTTCACTTATAAAAAGTTGATTATAACCTGATTCAGCATGAGTCTGTGAAAGGAAGACAGACCTTCCCAGACTGGATTAGAAATGAGATTTTCCAGTCCTTCTCTCCTTACACTTAGTATGTATTATTGTTGCCTTCATTATATCTACTCTGTAGTATCCTGTATGTACCTTGTATATCCCTACCTGTTACTTATTCACCTTGCAGGTTACTCGAGCAAATCAATTCTTCTCTATGGGTTTCAGCTTCCTCTAATTGGTTCATTGCCCCCTCCCATTAGAATGTAAACTTTTTGAAGGCCAGGATTGTTTTCTTTTATTGTATCTCTAGCTATTAATACAGTGTCAGCCTCTAGTACTTACTTAAGGAATTCTTATTAATTGATTCTGGCTAGTCAGGTTTCTAATATTTTCTAGATTGGAAGAACTTACCTGATCTTTTAGTTCTGTGGGCAGAATGTAAAATTTGTGGGGAGTTTGTAGTCACAGTTAAAAAAACTGGAGGGATCTTAAAAAATCATCTTATCTAATTGTTGCCTATATGTGTTAGTGTCTCTCTGTGTGTATGTATATGTTTGTATATACTTATATTTGATTTTTTTTAGTTTTTATTTTCTTTTTCATATATTTATTTAATTAAAACTTAAATGCAAAATAAGAAAAAAAAGAACAAAATAGAAAAAGAAAGATGGGGAAAAAACAAAAATAAAAACAAAAAAAATTGTCATATGCCCAACAGATTCAAAATTCACAATATGTGGAATTCAAAATACATGACAATCAATTTCTGTTTCAAAAAAGCATATATAATAATAAAAAGTATTGAATGTGTTCATTAGCTATCCATTGACTGTTGCCTTTTTATAGATTTTATAAGATGCTAGGGCCTATGAAGGGGAGACATTAGCCCAAAGCCAGAGAGAAGAGCCGATCCTTGACTCCTGGTCAAAAGTCTTTTCTGTTCTAGGTTTGTTTGTTTTTATTTTTTTGAGATTCATTGGTTGACCCCACAGAAGGAAGGTCCCATGTAAAGGAATACAGAGCAAGCAGAAACTTCCACGGTATAATTTAGAGGGCTCTGAAAGGCCACAAAATATACTCCCTCCTGGCTTGTGTGAAATCCATCCCTCTATTTGAGTCAGATTTCCGGATTCCTGAAGGCTACTGTAAAATACAAATATGGCTTTGGGAAAAGTAAAAACCACCCACTGACACCTCAGCTGGGAGTGGCTCTATAGATTAGTTTTCATGCCTGGCACAGACCTTGGTGAGGTTTGATGGGTAGACATTTGCCAGGAAAGAAAGGAGGAAAAATAGGATGAAGAAGGAAGGAATGTGGGGGAGGGGAACCTCCAAGGGAGGGTAGCATTTAAACTGAAAAGGGTCCTCAAAAGCAAGAGGAAAACTTTGTTTCCTCCCCAATTTGAACTAAGGCCAATTCTGCTTTTACATTTCTTTAATTTTGCAATTTTTGAGCCAATCCAAGAATTCTTAAGAGAATCATGGAATCTTAAAGCTGGGAGGGACCCTACAGCTTCCAACTAGTTTCAAGTTCTGTCCTCCATAATTAGTCAGGACAAGGTCAATCCCTTTGCTTCTGATACTTGAAGCCAGTTATCATTCCCAGAGTTATCTTTTCCTCCAGGCTAAGCATCCTTCATTTTGTTTGCTGATCTAGGTGGCTTGGTTCTAGGCAAATAAGAACAATTATAATAATAGTAATAATAGCAGCTAGAACTTTGAGGTTTAGATACCACTTTACATGTTATCTCACAACAACCCTGGGAGGGAAGTGGTATAATTGCCTTTCCATTGGCTATTCCAGAAAGCTGGAATGCTATCTTTTTCTACTTACCACTCTTGTCCCTTTTCAAATCCCAGCTTCTGCAAGAGGACTTGTCTGGTTCCCCATCCCCACTCCAGTTATAGTGCCATCCCTCTGAAGTTGCCTGTCATAAACAACACTCTATATAGCTTGTATGTACACATTTTTTTTTGCATGTTGCCTCCCCCATTAGAAAATGAGCTCCCTGACGGAAAGAACATTTTTGCATTTCTTTGTATCTCTAGAACTTAGCATAGTGCTTGACATAATAAATACTTCAGAAATATTTATTCTTTATCAATTATTATTATCTTAATTTTCTAACTGAGAAAATTGAGGCTAAAAAAGTTTAGAGACTTACTCAGTGTCAGAATGCTAGTATGATTAAGTACAGTAAATCTCCAATTACAATACACCATTGTCCAAATGCTTTTATTCACCATCTTGGTGACCTCTGTCTGTATCTATTCTGTGTTAGTTTTCAAGAATTCTGTTACTTAGAACTGATGAAATACTATAATATTACAGAACCATAGATTTTAAGCCAAATAAAAAATTGATACAATTACCTCTTAATAATTGCTAGCATTTATATAGCACTTGAAAGTTTTCAAAGCACTTTATAAATATTATCTCATTTTACCCTCACAATACCCATGGGAGGCAAATGCTTTTATTGTCCTCATTTTACAATTGAGAAAATTAAGGCAGACAGACAGAGGTCACAACAAGTGAGTGTCTGGACTATGATTAGAATTCAGGTCTTCCTGCTTCCAGATTCAACACTTTATCCTTTAAGTCATCTTACAAAAGAAGAAACAAATTTGAGAGAGGTAGAATCTTGTCCAAAGATATAGAGGAAATAAAAAGCAGAAGAGGGTATTGTGCTCAAGTCTCTGTCTCCAAATTCAGTGTTCTTTTCCCAACACCTGCTTATCAGTTCTTTGTGGGAAGATGATCCTGTATTCAATATTCAACTCATGTCATTTGGAGAAAATATGGAACTTGGTCAACTTGATCACAGAGGATGAGACAATGAGTTGAAGTTGTGAAGCATCAAATTTCTCCTGGATGCTAGAATTCCCTAATAATCACATATCAAAGGTAGGTCATGAAGTGGTAGGTTCTCCATCAGTGGTGGATTTCAAGCAGAGGTTGGATACTGTTTCAATCTCCATGCTTAGACCCATAGTTGCATGTGCCTTACTTGGCAAGGTTCCTGTTTGTTGAAGGGCATGGGTCAGATCTTTTCAAAAGTACTGATCTTGAATCCCCAGTTTCTCCTTTTTCCTTTCACTTTCTTTCTTTTTCTTGGTCTGGCTATTTTCTAGGCTTCCCAGAGGATATGATAAAGTAATGGAAAAGACATTCCATTTATTTGATAAAAGTCTAAAGTTTTAACCAATGTAGATGGTTTGATTTAAGGAGAGATTGTTTAGTGATCTCTTAAATATATTTATTCTGTACACAGAGACACAGATATACATACATGTGTATGTATGTATATATATAAATTCACATTTATTCCAAGAGACTTGTTCTTTGTGTGCTTTCCCTCCCCAGAAAGGTAGGGGATGGGAGAGAAAATTAGATTTCAGTTTGTTTTTTTAAGAACAATTGGAGGAGTGCTAGAGTTATGAAATTCTGCATGCACTTTCAGATGAAGTCACTGTATTATTAGTTATACTTAACTGTTTTACTTTGTTATTTGTTGTATCACAAATTTATTTGATTTTCAATTCACTGAGCAAAACAAGCATTTCCATAACACAGTACAATAAAAAGATGATTGCACATGAAACTGCAAATCTACCATGTACAACTTGCTATTCCCTCTAAATACATAACTGTTATCATGTAAATTACTTTCCCCCCATTATTACTTTGTTATAAAAGATGAAGTGTGAATAATCTATAAATGGTTATAATATAAAAAAACAAGACACTTCAATTAAGATGTATATGGTATCTGCATATACATGTGTCTAGGTGCATTTATATATGTATTTTTACAGGTATGTGAATATGTATATCTGCATGAATTTGATTTTTTCTTATTTAAAATAAAAGCAACAATATCCAGTCCAGGGAAAAGAACAAAAATAATGATTACTAATGGAAAGTGAGTATAAGGATAGAACTATTATGGTTTTCGTTTGTTCCCAGCAGTATTCTTTGGTTTCAGAAGCTCCAAGCACCTTCTCATCATCATTTCTCTCCCCACCATCCCCACAAGATAGAGAGAAAGAAAGGGGGAGAGAGAGAGAGAGAGAGAGAGAGAGAGAGAGAGAGAGAGAGAGAGAGAGAGAAAGAGAGAGGTGGGAGGAGGGAGAGAGGGAATGAGAGGGAGAGAGAGCTCTTATTCACCCAGGCTAAGTCAACCCTCTAATTTCGTAACGGTGAGAAAAATATTGAGGCCTTGAAAGTCTAACTGACTTCCCTCAAGTTACATAGACAAAAAGCGTCAGAGAGAAAGCTCCTGGCACTTGGAACTGGAAGGGTGGAACCTTCGAGAGCAACTAATCCAAGATCTTCATTTTCACAGAGAAGAAAAGTGAGACCCTCAGAGGAGAAAACTATTGACTTGGGGAATGGCTTAGCAGTCAGTATGGTATATGATTTTGATGGATTACTACTGTGATGTAAGAAATGATGGTGACACAGAGATGACAGAACTGGTATTTAATCTCAGTTCCCTTGGCTCTACTCAATAATTTCCCATTATATTCTGATGCTTCCACAAGCTTTTTGCTACTCTTTGACTTTTGCTCTTGTGGTAGAGTGGAAGGAGTGCTAGATTGGGTGTTAAAGGACCTGACTGCATTCCTGGTATGTGATTTTAGGTAGTCAACTTCCCTTCTCAACTCCATTTTCTCTTCCATTAAAATGAAGAAATTGGGGGATTGGTCTCTAAGTTTCCATAATTTCTGCTCTAAATGTTAGAAAACTTCTCTCACCTCTCAATCACTTGTGCCTAGATGCTATTTAATAAAATTTGAGGCAAGTCAGGCTTCTGTATCATGGAATACTGAGGCCAGAGATAGGCCCCATCTCTGTGGGTAAAGTATGGTGGCTCTCACCATTCCAGAGACAGCTTAAATCTAATTGAAGGAGGCTTGGACATAGAGCCAAGACTTAAAGATAGCCACTTTCTATGGGTTTGATTCTAGTTAAGTCTGTGTCTCTTCTGAGCTTCCGTTTTATGAATGTGAGTGCATGCGTGCATGCAAGTAAACATGTGTGTATGTTTTTTTTTTAATTACCAGTTGGGTCATCTGCAATCAAAAGTCTTTTATTCTATTTTTAATTTATGTTTATTCCAAACAAGCATAAAGGTCCTTCTCCATTTCTCCTAATCATTTTAGGAAATAGATCAAATAGTATATTGTTGGATCAAAATATACAGGTAATTTGATAAGATGTTGGCCAAAATTCCAGATTGCTCTTCAAAATGGTTGGATCATTTTACAATTCCACAAACAATGACTCAATGTCTCAATTTTTCCATTCCTCCAACATATGTCACTTTTCCCTTCTATCAGTTTAGCCAATCTGGTAGATATAAAATGGTAAATAAAAAGAATCACAAGGTTGTTTTAATCTGTATTTCTCTAATCAATAATGATTTAAAACACTTTTGTGTGAGTATAACTTGTTAGATTTATTTATTGGAAAACTGCCTATTCATATCCTTTGACCATTTATCAATTGGGGAATGACTCATCTTCTTAGAGATTTGACAAAATTCTAATTACTTTTTGTGAATTTTCCTTCATCTTATTTTTTTACTCACTATTGTATATTCAGCCTGTCTTCTTGCCCTATCTTAGTTACCTTACCTTCTTATTCCTTACTTAACCTTCTCTGCCATAATCACTTTCCTTGTCCTTTCTCTTCACCTTCCTAATCTTTAAAAAGTCCCTTCCTAATTCTATCCCTCAGTCTTCTACCTCTCTAGAAATTCAGAAGATTTCTAAATATCTTCAGATATTTACTTTGTTTCTTCCTCAATCCCACTGAGAGTAAAGTTCCAACATTATCAGCCCTCCCCTCCCACTTCTATATTATTCTTCTATATTGTTCTTTTCACACCCTGTTCTTATGAGATAATTGCTTCTTTTTATCTTTTCCTACCCAACTCTGTTTTTTAGAATCATTAATTCATAATACACTATTCAGCTACAACTTTTTCATACTACCTTAAGAATGATTTTTAAGAATATTGAAAACATCACCATATATAATAAGTAAACAATTTAGTCTTTGTCAGAGTCTTATAATTAATGTTTAATGATTTTCTTATATTGTTCTGAATTTTTTATATTGAATTTTCTATTGAGTTCTGGTCTTTTTCTTAAAAATATCTGAAAATCTTTCAGTTTATCAAATGTTTATTTTTTCCATTCAAAATTATGTTCAACTTTGCTGCATAAGTTTATTATTAGATGCAAGCGCTTTTGCTTTTTGAAATATAATGTTCCAAGATCTGCAATCTTTTAGTGTATAATCTGCTAGATTTTGTGAAATCCTGATTTTTTTTGTAGAATTTAATTATTTTTCCTTGTTGCTTGTAATGTTTTGTCTTTAATTTGGGAATTTTGAAAATTGTCTATATCATTTATTTAAGTTTTCTTCCTAGAATCTTCAAGTAGTCATCATGAATTCTTTCCCTTTTTACTTGCCTTTTTGTTCTAAAACTTTAGGTCATTTTTTCTTAATAATTTCTTGAGATATTTTAACCAGATTCTTTTTTTTTAATCATAACTTTCAAATTTCTAACAATTCTTTTATTGTTTCTCTTCCATCTGTTTTCCAGATCAATTGTTTTTCTAAGGAGATGTTTCAGATTCTTTTCCAGTTTTATTATATCTTGATTTCTTGTAACATCATTTGATTCCATTTGCTCAATTCTAGTTTTAAGGAGTTATTTTCTTCTTTTAGATTTTGTATCTCCTTTTCAAATTGGTTAATTTTTTTCACAATTCTCTTGAATTTCTTTCCCCCTAATTCTTTCTTATTTTCTCTTAATTGATTTTTGAATTCCTTTTTATTTTTTCCTTGTGATTCTGAATCTCTCTTTTTTAATTAATTAACTTCCTTTTTATAAGTTTCTTGAATTATTTTCAACTTTTCCTCATTCTTGCTTATTTAATTTTGTAATTCCTTTGTAAGTCCTCCCATGATTTCTTTTAAGGTTTGCAACTACTTTATAGTTCTTTAGGGTAAGGAATGGCATTTTTTTACCTCAGTATCTTCTTCTGTTTATGAAACCATATGTTCTTTTAGACCAAAGTTGTTATTAACTGTCAGCTTCTTTTTCTTTTGCTTACTCATATTTATTTTTAATTTGTCCTTTATTTTAAGCAGCTTAATATTATTACTATCAAGTTTTATTCCTGAATTGTGGTTAATGTTGCCCTAGGCCTCTGGTCCTTCTAACCATTGTTTTCTGAATTCTGTCTGGGGCTTAACCTCAGGGATTCCTTTCTTCCTCTTCTAAATTCCAATCACATTATTCCCAAAACATTCTTGTTTCCTCTGGTACCACATGCACCTGCTGTGTGCTCACTGTTCACTCACATCAGACATTGTGCCTGATCAGCAAGCTAGCCTAGACTTCCAGAAATAGCAAGAGTCCTTCTATTTTTCCTCACTTGACATCTGCTGTTCTTTAGATGAAAGCTTGTGAGGTGAAAGTTCCTGAGGTTACAAGGCAAGAATTCCAGAGGTGAAATTTCTTGAGGTCTTTTCTGCTTCCCTCAGAGTCTAGTATTTGTTGATTCAGAGGAATAATCTGGGAGTCTTCACTGAGGTCCTCTCAAGTTGTCTTAGGGGAACAACTGTTTTATCCCTTTATTTTTACTTTTTCTGTATTCATTTTCTGGCAATTTTGTATTTATTTGTGTAGGAAATCTGGAGAGCCTGGAAATTTCTGACTTACTCCACCATCTTTCCAGAATCCCCATAATCATAATTCTTTATACATGGTGATATCCATATATGGCTATACCATACCTATATAACACCATTAGAAAAGAATGTTGGTGTTAATAAAATGAATTTTGTATGATATGTGTGTATCATATTATTTTGAGATTTCAGCATTTAGTGGATCTACAATTTCATTCATGTGGTATTCTCCTTTATAAGAATATGGGAAGTCAATCTCTAAATAGATGGTAGATACATCGACAACATAGTTACTAAGTCCTAACTATTTGCCAGGTACTGTGACAAATGGAGAGACTATAAACCTATCCAAACAATACAGTTCCTCATTTTAAGAAGCTTACATTCTAAATGGGGATAACACATTAAAAGAAGGTGGGTAAGAGAGAGGTAGAAGAGGATACTTTTATGGGGACAAATTGCTGTTGAGAAGGAGAAATTCAAATTTTAAATTAAACTGGGAATGAAATGGGCAAGATTTGAGGCACCTCAAAATGACAGTCTGGGTTTAGCATTTATTCATAAGGTTGGTAACCCTAAACTGAGCTGAGAGTAAGGTGAGGGTGGCTCACTGGGGAATAGGTGCTAATGACTAAACAATTCTTTGTTCTATTCCTAACTTGGAGATGAAATTTTCTCTACTATACTGGGCTGATCCTTGCACAAAAAATATATCAGGCATAAACTCTGAGCCTTTGCAGTTTGATAGGATCTATTGGATCTTGGGCTGCCCTATCACATGTAGCATATGTGATCACATGACATCTATAAACCTTAGTTTATTCATTTGGAAACTGGAAACAACAATATCTGTAATACTTACTTCTAAGGGTTATAAAGACTTTTCAGTCTTATTATCATTTTATTCAAGAAGATGTATATAAAATATTTTAAAATTTTAAAAGCAGTATACAAAGGTCATTTATCATCATCATCATCATCATTTTTAGTTATTGTTTAGTTGTTCAGTCATGTTCATGGGATTTTCTTGGCAAAGATACAAAAATGGGTTTCCATGTCCTTCTCCAGTTAAGGCAAACAATGATTACATGACTTTCCCAGGATCATATGGCTAATAAATGTCTGAGGATGGATTTGAACTTGGCTCCAGGTAAGTCATTTAACCCTTTTGCTTCAGTTTCCTCACCTGTAAAATGACTTGAAGGAAGAAAGAAAGGGCAAACCACTCCATTATCTTTGTCAAGAAAATTACAAATTGTTTTAGAAAGAGTTGTACACAACTGAAAATGGTTAAACAATTTCCTAACTCCAATCCCAGTTCTCTCTACACTGGGTCATCTAACTATCTCATAGTGGTAGTAGTAATAGTAGTAGTGGTAGTGATGGGGGTGGTAATGGTAGTAGTAGTAGTAGTAATAATAATAATAGTAGTAGTAGTAGTAATACTAATAGAAATAGTAGTAGTAGTAATAATAGAAATAGTAGTAGTAGTAGTGTTGGTGGTGATGAGAGATAGTAGTAGTAGTGGGGATGGTAGAAGTAGTGATAGAAGTAGTAGTAGTGGTAGTAATAGTAATAGCAGCAGCAGCAGCAATAGTAGTGTGCTTATTTTTTTAAAATAATTACAAAAAGGAGAAATAGACAAGGTGAAAAGGATGCTGTGACCAGAAGTTTGATTATAGTCATGTTTCTCCAATGATAGAAGTAAAACTTCAGAGCCAATGGTGAGAGAGCCTTTTTGCACAAGAACAGTCCCGAACTATACTGTTGACACCTCAGAATTTTACTTTGCTAAGGGAAAAGTAATTGAAGATCCACTTTAACTGGGCCAATTTCTCCCACTCCTACTCCTAGGTGGTGACTGAAAGGTGCCAACTCCATTTTTTTTTCTGAACCTAGGCAATAAGCTAATGACTGAATATCAGCATTCTTCTCTAAAATAATCTTTGGAAAGAGTGGGGGGAAAGTTCAGAATCAGTGCCTTTTATTGAGTCATGTAATAAAAGAATGAGAAAAAATGGCCTTTACTGACTCACTTTTATCCTAGGAATTTAGACATACCAGAAAACAATGAATTTTATCCGCATTTCAGGAATAGTAAATATCTAAGGTGCCTAAACTGTCTAGACATTAAGATTCCTGCTCTGAAGCTGTCCTGAAGTCACAGTGCTGACACGTGTTATCGGGAGCATTTACAGCCTGAAGCTCATGGGGAAGCATTTTGACAACAACCAAAGTGCTAAGACATTTCATAGGATCATAGGATCCAGCATTATTGCTGGAAGACACTTTGAAGGTCATCACAGTCAAACTCCTCATTTTGTGGATGAAGAAACTAAATCCTAGAGAGGTTATGTGATTTACCTAGCCACATTGCTAATGAGAGTTAGAATTTGAACCCAACTCTTCTTCCCTTCAGATCAGCCACCATACCCACTATTTCATACTGAGACTTTGGCAGCTCTGAGAAAGGCAGGCAGTCCTATTCCTATTCAGAAAATCCAGCATTCATCTACCAGTTTGTTATGAGATCTTTCTCAGACTTATTACTTTTCTCTCTTGAAAAAATGTATTTCACCTATATTAAGAGGATTGTTGAGAAAGTCCTCCCCGACTATCTCTTGAAATGTCTTTTCATGGTTTAGAAAAGACTTTAAATTTTATAATGCTATCTCCTTTGTACCTGAGCTTGGGCATGGAGCCCATAATGGATGAGAATCCAAGGACTAAATGAACTAAATACAGATTTTATCCCTGGAAGGTTGGCAAAGAGGAATTTTATCATCAGCACTAGCAACATTATCAATATCATCACTGCTGCAATTATTGTATGGTTATTTTGTCATGGTAGCTACACATTAGGGCATCTCAGGTTTAAGTGAACTCACAAACAACAGTTTAACTTGGCAGCCAAATAGTATCTAATGAACTCTTAAACTGCAGTAAAAGAAGAATGGTGGACAATGTAGGTGATGATCTTACTGAAGTCTACCCTAATATAATAAATATATAAAATCATGTTTAGTTCTGAGCATTGACACATTTGAAGAAGACATTAAGGATGGGGAAGAATCTCACCACCTTGTTTCAAGAGAATTAGTTAGTGGCTAGAATCCCTGCCCTGGAATCAAGAGAACCTGAATTCAAATCTAGTTTCAGACACTTACCTATCTGTGTCACTCTGGGCAAGTCACTTAATCCTGTCTGCCTCAAAAAAAGAGAGAGAATTAATTGAAGGATGTAGGGCTACTTAACTTGGAGACAGGAAGATCTGATTGGGAGGGAGTCATGATTGCTGGCTTTAAGTTCTTAAAGGACTATTTTCTAGAAGATGAATGAATGAGAGAATGAATGATTAAATTGAATGAAGAATAAAGAAGTATTTATCAAGTACTAGGGATACAAAAAGAAACAGCAATATGGTTGCTGCACTCAAGTAACTCATACTCTAATTGGAGAAGGAAACATATTAAAAGAATATTCCACCACAATGCTGGCAGAAAGATCCAGAAATCCCAAAGGAGTAGTGGTGGGGTGGATGGCAAGGCCAAAGTTCTTAGGTTACATGAGTAGATCAGAAGAGAGGGCTGTATGATGGCAGAGTGTGGAGCTATGATGAATAGGAAGACGTCTCATCTAAAGGAATAGGACTTTTGATTTCAATCTTTTTCAAGGAGTGTAAGCAGTCAAATGACCAGGCTGAAGAAAAGAGACAAGAAAGGAAAGTGTCCTTGTGATACTAAATCTTTCCACTGCCCAGATGATTCAGAGGGGTTTCAGGATGTCAGTAAGCCAGGGAAGAATGTGAGAATAGAAGTTAAGGGTACTCCTGGTAAGGAGAGATCTTTCCACTATCTAGTTATTATACTTGGGCCCATGACAGATGAATGAAGAGCAATAGCCAGATGGTACAGAGAAAGAGCTTCAAGCTTGAAATAAAGAAAACCTTTAGAGTGAAAGCAAAGACGAGACTGCTTTGGCAGGTAACAGGTTGTCTGTCGCTTGAAATCTTCCTCTAAAGGCTGAACCTCCTCAGGTGATATGGTTATGTTTTCTGTTCAGATACAAGTTGGATGAACAACCCTCCAAATTCCATAGCCTCTTCTGTCTTTTTCTTTTATATCCTCTGGAACTCTTGTCTTTTTTTCCTTTTAAACATATTCTACCTTTTCCTGGGTCTCTCGATATACTATTTTTCTTACCTGCTTTCTATAATAGGAACCTGGCTCTTCCCAGGAAACCCTGAAACCTTGGCCAGTCTCTTTGGTTCTGATTGCTGTTTCTTTCATGCCCTCTTAAACTAGAGCCATAACATTCATTCTTTTCTTTTGAGGTTGAAGGTCCACTCTTCTATGTCACCTGGTCCAAATCCTTCTTGTATTCATCTACCAGTCTCTAGACCATTCTCCCTCTTTTTTGTCAAAGAGTTCAGCACCTTACTCTTAACTTCCATCTTCATCCCAACCTCAACTCTAGCCCTGAGAACTTTATTGTGACACTGTTGGCCCCTCCAAAATCTTGCACTTGTTCCAGTGAATCTTTTTTCTTAATATTTTATTTTTTCAAATCCATGGAAATATAATTTCCAATGCTCATTTTTATTTTTTATTAAAGCTTTTTATTTACAAAGCATATGTGTGATGATCGTGTATTTAAAATCAGGTGGAGTCAAGAATTCAGGTTAAAGGAAAAATCTTCAATCTTTATTCTCAGTAGAGGTGAAGAAGGATTGTGATAGCAATATGGGTAGCTGTGACAGGAAACCAGCTAGCAGAGGTGAAGGGAGATTGCAGGTGAAAAAGGGATCAGAGGTGAAGGGCAGTCGCAATAGCAATGTGAGCAGCCATGACAAGACGCCAGCCAGCAGTCTCTCTTTCTGCTTCCTCTTCCACTCCCCTGCTTCCACCCATCAAAATCGTCATTTCCTATACAACACATCAGGACTTGCACAAAGAGTGGGTGGGAGCCATTCTTTCTCCAAGCATATATATTAATAGATTATGGTCCAATTACTATTTAGCCTCATGTGCTTGGGACCTCAGTGCATCAACTCAAGCCTCAGACCATTACACATATGCATGGGTAATTTTTTCCAAAATTGACCCTTGCATAACCTTTTGTTCCAAATTTTCCCCTCCTTCCCTCCATCCCCTCCCTACCTGGCAGGGAGTCCAATACATGTTAAATATTTTGAAATACATGTTAGATCCAATATATGCATACATATTTGTACGGTTATCTTGCTGCACAAGAAAAATAAGATCAAGAAGGAAGAAAAAGAAAAACTGAGAAAGAAAACAAAATGCAAGCAAATAACAACAGAGAGGGTAAGAATGCTATGCTGTGTTCCACACACTGTTCCCATGGTTCTCTTTCTTGGTGTAGATGGCTATCTTCATCACTGAACAAGTGGAACAGTTTTGAATCCAACATTCATTTTTATAAGAT
Organism: Antechinus flavipes; assembly: GCF_016432865.1. Classification (NCBI taxonomy): domain Eukaryota; kingdom Metazoa; phylum Chordata; class Mammalia; order Dasyuromorphia; family Dasyuridae; genus Antechinus; species Antechinus flavipes. Next base: position 79,338,412 of record NC_067399.1, read on the forward strand.
TTTGAGTTCCAATTTTTTTCTCCTTCCTTCTCTTACCTCCCCCTTCCCAAAGACAGCAAGCAATGCGATATAGGTTTTATATGAACAATCATTTTGAACATATTTCTATATTTGTCATGTTGTGAAAGAAAAATAAGACCAAAAAGAAAAAAATATGAGAAAGAAAAAGCAAGCAAATAAAAAAGTGAAAATACTATGCTTCAATCCACATATAGTCTCCATAGTTTTCTTTCTGGATATAGATGGCATTTCCCATTCCAAGTCTATTGCAATTGTCTTTGATCTATGGGAATTGTTGAGAAGAGCCAAGTCCATCACACAATCTTGCTGTTGTATAATATTCTCCATGTGTATAATATTCTTCTGGTTCTATTTTCTTCACTCAGCATCAGTTCATGTAATTCTTTACAGGCTTTTTTCCCCTCTAAAATCAGTCAGCTCATGATTTCTTATAGAACAACAATATTTTATTACATACTTATTGAGCCATTCTTCAGGAGAAAATTGTTAAACACAGATTTACCAGTAGGGTGGCACACAAGATGCCTAATTCTGTGACCTTTCATTGGAAGTTAGAGAGGGCTTAATTGCTTGTCTCACATGAAGATTCACCCACTCATCTGGTGGATGATTTTAGCAATGACACTATGGCAATAATCAGCTGATCCAAGGACCTAATCTTCACAAAATCATAGATTTTTTTTTAAGCTGAATGGCACTTTGAAGGCTATTTAGCCTCATTTATTCTGGATCCAGAATGCCCTCCTTAACATTCAGGACACATGTGTATTCAATTCCTACTTTGTGTGACCCTTTGCCTTACTACATGCGACCACATTTGGACAATTTCAATTTCTTTCTCCATGGGAACCTTTACAAAATATTCAAGTCCTAGGTTATATATGGCATTCTCTTTACCTACAATGATAACTATTGAATGGCATTCTAATTAACTAAGAGACTAAACTAGATTACAGAGGCTTCAAACTGACAGTCAGGGTGGGGCTGAAGGGCTAGGAGTATCTATCCTAGATGTGCTAGAGTGAATTAGGAGGTACAATAAAATCTGATCCTGGGTGGGCCAGGCTTGGATTTCAAAAAATCCAAATGTGTTTTGTAATAGGAAAGCTTGAATCAGAAGCCCAAAGTCCTTGCCTGTGTTATTAAGTTTAAGCTAGGGGATTCCACAATTGAGCCTTCCTATAATCTTTCTCTTTTGCCCTTTGTCTCACCCCCGCCCAGTTGGTCTGGCTCTGGCCCCAGTCCCTGACTCTGTGTGAGAGCTGGCTCATCCAATGCAAATCATGGTACAAAGCAAACTGCAGCAGTGCTCTTCCGGGAGCTTATAGGAACAGGACCATGGATAGCACGAATAGAACTTTCCAAAGAGATGAATGGGGAAAAGTCTTGAAGGAAATCACTGTTTGGATGTAGACAGGATCCATGGCTAGATGATTTAGGAGATTTCTGCTCAATTTTAGGCAGTCTGGAAACTTTTGGAAACCCAATGCATTCCCCTGATCTCTTGGAAGGTTTCTTTGTAATAGAATTATGTAATATTACAATATAATTCTTTTAATCTTTCAGATTTTTTGAGGGAACAACATGCTATTGATATATCGTGGTAAAGTGGAAAGAAAATTAGGAATGTGGAGAGGAGAAAGCAAGGTAAAAATTGAGGGGGAAGAGGAAGAGAGGAGGAAGAAACAGAAAAAATGAAGGGAACATAAAAGAATGAAAGAGAGAGAGAAAAGGAGAAAGACGAAGAGAGAAAGGAAAGAATGGTCAAGAAGGAAGAGGAGAATAAGAAAAGGAGGAAAAGAATGAAAAGGAAGAAGGAATTGAGGGCAAAGGGGAAGGCACTAGACATTCTACAAATTCTGGAAGGATTTCTTCAAATTTTCACTCCCCCTGCTCCTCAGCCAGCACTGAGCATTAGCCTTAGGTGATAATATACACAGCTAAGCAATGTCAGACAACTTTAATATTCTGATCTTAAAACAAAAATTGCATCTCTGTATGTACAATAGATCACAAAAAGAACATTATTTATGAAATTGCAAATGTTCACTACATTCTGGTTACTTTTCAAAAGAGTATATGAAATATCTTATATGTTACTTTTTAAACTATCCTGCTTTTATTTTCTTATAAAAAAGAAGAAAAAATGACCATGTAACAAATAAATGTAGTCAAGCACAACAAATCCCCATAGTAGTCACATCCATATTTGTATGTCTCTTTTTCCACTTTGTGTCAATCAATTTTCTGGCAGAGGGTGGATAACATACTTCATCATAAGTCCTCTGGAGACATGGTAGGACACTGCATTAATTAGAGCTAATTTTTTTTTACAACACTGTTATCCTTATATAAACTTTTTTCTTAGTTCTACTCTCTTCACTCTGTCAGTTCAAACTATATAGGATCCTTTGAAATAATCTTTCATCGTTTTTCATGGTACAGTAGAGAACACTATAAACATTATAGAGCACATATATTAACAAAATCAATAAAATCATGTGATTATATTAAAAGATGCAGAAAATCTTTGAGAGAATACATAATTCATTTATATCAAAGACACAACAATTGAAATAATTGGATATTTGCTGAACATAATAAACTAGAATCTTTAATGAAGAAACACTATAAACTATTGAAACAAGATAACAGGTCAAGTAAAGGTTTTTATTGCTACCACTATCATTTGATACATATCTAGAAATGTCAAGTGTGACAGTATGTTGAGGAAAAAGTATTTGAGGAAGTAAAGAAACCAAATAAGACACAATGCTGTCTATATCCTCTGGTGGTATGATCCTTCACTCAGAGAAGTATAAGGATTAACAAAAAGTTAATAAAAGCACTATTTAACCAGGAAATTAATAAGCAAAAAAAATACTTATTAAACCCTACCATTTGGTAAACACTATTGAAAAATAAAAATGAAAACTTTCTACTCTCAAGAAGCTACATTCTATCAGGGAGGCAATCTGTACATAAATAAATAATATAAAATAAATAAAAGTATAGTTGGGGGTAAAATACACAAGAACCTGGGGGATGAGGAATAGCAAAGGTGACATTTTGAGTTTTGAGGGAAACAAGTGATCATAACATAAGTAAGAGAATGTATTCTAGTATTGTAGTACAGCTGTTTTAAAGACAGAGATAGAACACAGAGTACCAAGTGAGGAACCGCTCAGGAATTTGGCTGAATTATAGAGTATACAAAGAGTAATGCATAATAAAAACAGAAATGTAGGCTGGGCTCAACTTGGGGAAGGTTTAAAGCCAAATAGAGATGCTAACATTGTTTGCTAGAACAATAGTGAGCTAACTAGATTTTATTGAGCAGGAAAGTAACATGATCAGACCTACACAGATCTATGCAAATAGATGATTATGAACAAAACCCCAAAAATAATTATAGTACTTAGAAAATCAGATAAAGTTATTAAAATAGTTACAAAATGAATTAAATATAGTAATTAAATATAGTAGAGTCAACATAACAAGACCTAGTAAGGACTTGCATGAATACAATAAGATATTCTTCAGAGACATAAAGGAAGACAAATAATTAGAGAGCTCTTTGTTATTCATAGTTGTATAATGCCAAAATACTAAAATGATATTATTTTCACTACTTTAGTGGTTTAGTGTGGTGCTATTTAATTATATTGATTTATTTCATGTTGTTATTGTTATTCAGTAGTTTCTGACTGTGTGATCCCATTTGAGATTTTCTTGGAAAAGTTAGGGATTTGCCATTTCCTTCTCTAGCTCATTTTATAGATGAGGAAACAGACAAGTAAGGTTCAGTGTCATACAGCTAGTAAGTATCTGAGACTGGATTTGAATTCAGGTCTTCCTGACTACAGACCTGGTACTGTATTTACTGTATCCTCTTGTTGCTCAGGATTACTTTATAAAATGAGACAAAAATAAAATAAAATTTGGTCAAACAAAAGGTCAAAAATTTCAAGAGAAATGATAAAAAATAATGAAAATGGAAGAGGTGTATAAGTATCAAAATCACATTCCAAACAACATTACAGAGTAGTTCCCATAAAATTATTTGCTATATAATGCCAAAATGGAGAGGCAAAAGAGCAAATGCTCCCTGGAGACAGATTTCAGATATTAGAAATATTTGAAGTTTATGAAAGGATCTTGGGATACAAACTTGGAAAATCAAAAATGGAACTGAGAAAATGATGAGTCACATGGAATGGGGAGTCCTGAGGTATTCTTGAGGAACTGTGGGTAGAACTTAATTAGAGTAATATGACTCATGTAATGTATTCCACTGAGTAGAAAACACTAGAACTATGCCCACTTTGGTGTGTTTGAGCTTTGGAAATTAAGGAACAAAAACCTAAGACGATGAAAATTCCAACCCACTGGGAGATAGTTCATAGCCCAGAGCTGAATTTGGGGTGACTCTAGTCTCAAGAGTTTGCAATAGATCTTCAGGCTAACCCTGAACAGAGTATCTAAAAGAAATGGTGGACAAATGGACTCTTATACACATGTGCAGGAAAGATAAGTTTCCTCACTTTCATGTGAGTTTTTCCCAGAAGTTTTCTCTGTCTTCCCCTTTTTTCCATCTGCTTGGGAGGCACAGAAGATTGCATACATGTGTATATGAAGGACCAAAACTGGTTCTATTGTGACTCATTTTTAGCACCTACCTCACTTGGGTGTTATGAGGAACAAATAATGTAATACTGATAAAGCACTTAGCCTAGTACCTGACATATAATTGGTATTATATAAATGTTCATTCCCTTCTTGTCCCTTCCCTCTATTCTAGCTCATTCAGTATCTAGTTCACAGATGGGGGCTACATCTGTGATTTACAAAAATGATTTTTCACAAATAGCCCATATAAAACTTGGGGAAAATAACCACTTCCAGACTTGAGGTCTCATGAGATCTTTAAGATCTCATTATTTTATAATAATAAAATAATTATTACTATTATAATTTTCATTCTTTTATTGCAGTCACAATAACATTATATCAGTTGTTATTATATACAGATTATCTGATGAATGTGGTAAAACCTTGACAATAAATCATGGTAATTGTAATTACAAAAACCTAGATTTCCTCATCTTTTTTATTGTTTTTCTCCCTTCTATTTCTCTTGATATCCTTTTTCTCAATTCCCTCTTCTACCACTTCCTCACACAATCCTCAGATATTATATTTAAAAAGTAAGAAGTCTTTTAGTCCAATCTCCTCATTTTACAACCAAGAAAACTGAGGTCAATAAGACAAAGTGGCCTGCCTCAGGTTGCATAGGAATAGTTCTCTTCCCACTACATCTTTTTTCATTCTTCCTCTCTTCCTCCTTTATAAAGAAATCCTAAAAAATAACTATGGAGAATCACATTCCCAGACATATACTGTCTAGCAATCACTCACTTCCCATGAGTTCTAGTAGATATGCTTGAGAAAGACTAGTTAAACTGCAGAAATGCTTTATCCATCCTTAATGGTCCATTTGCTTGGCTGCATACAGATAATCTCTGTAATTTATAGGATTACATTTCAAACAGGAAAATCCCTTGCAGATCATTTACTCTATCTTCCCTTATTTTCTAGATGAAGAAAATAAAATCCATTAGATTAAATTACTAACTCAGTGACCAGTAGTACATGGGCATTCTTGCAGACTGGTAGTAAATTAATATTCTTGCAGACCCTGAATCGGTTTCCAGTGTCTGAGATGGCTTTCCTGAAGAGACCAGAAAGTTGTTATTTTGCTGATGGGCACACAATTAGAATCCTTTGCACACTACTATTTTCCAGGGTGTTCTTCTATTTTCTTATTTATTTATTTGAACCACTAAATTATCTAATTAGCGACATATATTGTTGACACATGAGCAACTATGAATATTTACTGCATACTTGTTCAGACATTTATCTAAATAGGTGGCATGCCAGAGCCATGTAATAAGGAATAATGATTCTTCAGAAGAGTTACAGGAAATTACAGAAGGGGGAAAAAGTTTTGCACAGGAGGCCCTTGCTTCCAACCACAGACATCAATTCTTCCCACGATAGAGCAATTGCCGAGTGATGACAAAAAATTTATCGTAATGAATAAATCAATACTCAGCTCAACAGCAGTTTCAGATGTTACTTTTATAGGTCTTCCCATGTCTATTATATATCCCTTAGTGTGGTGGCTGAGCGAGTGGGGTGAATGCCAACTGCAAGGGGAGAGTAGGAGCTCCTGTGCCTCCCGAGGTCTCCTACCATTAATCACCATCCCGTTGCGTGGGGATCCATTTATATCACTGTAGCCGTGGAGTCGAGCGACTTACAATGATCGACTACACCACACACAAAGTGTTTGTTTTAAGGACGGCCACTGTCACCAAGTGTTGAGCAAAGGGGAAACTCCAAAAATGTTGTGTAAAGGGAGGAGGTAAAAAGAAAAAAATAAAATGAAAAACAATCTAGACTGATGCCTTCAAGGCCCAATTATTGCTCTGTGTAATCATTTCTGCATAATTATGTAATGCATCTATGTAATACATCTCTTACATTTTTAAGAAAGTCAGTATCTTGGGCCTTTCATGGGACAGTCACAAGAGCTATATTTTCTATGTCCAGTTAAATCCCTCTCATTTTATTGATGAAAACAAACAGAATGAGAGGAAGGTACGTGACTTTTCCAAAAAGAATTGGTTTAAAGGAGGAGCAATGTTAGGATTAAGGGGGACAGAACACCTGCCTTTCACATGTTTGAAGGGCTATATGTAAATAATAATAATAATTAATATACATAATACCTTAAAGTTTGAGAAACCCTCTAAATTTATTACCTCATTGATTCCTCACTATAATCTTGTTGGTAGATGATGGTATTATCTTGCAGGTTATAGATTGAGGAAAGCTCATGAAAGAATAGACTTCTTTTGCTCTAGCCCTAGAAAACAAAACTTTGAGTAATTACTAGAAATTATGGGAAGGCAAGGTTAGCTTTCCAGATATCCCATTTGATTCTTACAGCAATTCTAGGAAGTCAGTCATTATCATTCTTGATTTACAGTTGAGAAAACTTAGGCAAGCAGATGTTAAGATTTGCCTGGATTGCATAGCTATTAAGTAACTGCAGCTCTATTTGAACTCAGAACTTTTTGATTTCAGTCCTGACTCAAGGTTCTCAAACCAAATACTTCCAGACAGTTGGAACTCTGGGATGAATATATATTTTCCTTTCAATGAACAGCTATAGCCAGAATTAAATCAAAGTTGATCAACAAGCATTTGTTAACTCATACCTGTGCTTAGGAGTGCTGTTAAGCACTGGGTAGACAAAACAAAGGCAAAAACAATCCCTGCTCTCAGAGCTCACAATCCAATGGGGAAGATAGCATATGAACAACTATGTACAAATGAGAATTATATCGAGGATAAAATAGAAATGATCAGCAGAGGCTAGAAGACTACCTGCTAACTAATGGTGCAGAGGGTATTCCTGCTCCAGGCCAGGTTGGACTTGCTAACTAACTATCCCTTTCTACTTTGAGAATCTCTAGCAGAGTCAGGACAAAATCAATGCCTCTGATACTAAATCCAGTGTTCTTTGCACTGAATCCAGTGTCCTGTGCTGCACATCTTTCCCCCTTCCTTCCCAGTCTTTTTGGATTTAGAGAATTTTTCACTGGACATTAGACAGGAATGAATCCCAATGCTTCCCCTAGACAGCCACTAATTTATTCCCTGGGTATGTTAATTTCATTTGCCTTTGGCTTTTAATGTATATTCTGAATTCTGAAGTTAGCCTGGCTTTAAGAAAGGCTTAAAATGATAAATAGCCAAGTTGGGATATTGATGGGCACCCTTTCCCCCAATATTTTAATTCATAAACTAAATGAAGTTTTAAAATTTACCTACTTCCTAGCATACATAAAAATGAGGATGGTTTGGCCAGCCATCTAGTAAGGCGAGCAAGGGAGCATAACTGCTCTCCCAAATTCTGTTATGGGGGAAGGGACTATATGGTACTCTTCCTATTTAGAAGTTCATTGAATAAATAAGCAAAATACTTATTAAGTTTCTACTATATACAAAGCCCTGTGCTAGGCTATTCCTAATAATTATTGACTCTTCCTGACTTACTGTGAGATCTTAGGCAAACCATAGTAGGTGCTTAATAATTATTTGTTGACTAGTATTGATTGGTTGATACTTCCTCTTTCTGGAACTTGATTTCTCCACCTCTAGGGCTAAAAGCAAGGATGATCCCTTATTCTGATGAGGCAAATGGCTAGATCAATGTGGCCACAAGGGTTCTCAAAGGCAGAGTCAGATCAAATCTAGAAGTGGGGAAAGAACAGGGCAGAGTTAACTGAGAAACAAATTTTCCATCAGATTGGCTAGTGGGATAACAGATTAAAAATTCACATTTATATAATACCTATTATGTGCCAGGCACTATGCTAAACACTTTCATAAATATCTCATTTGATACTTTCTTCAATGCTGTGAGATAGGTACTATTATTATTTCTATTGCCCAGGTTTAAAAAAAAAAAACTGAGACAAACTGAAATGAAGTGAATCACACAACTAGGAAGTGTCTAAAACTGGACTTGAACTTATTCTAAATACAGCATTCTGTCCACTCCTAAGAGCTTGGTATCCTAAAGGTAGGTTCATAATAAGCTTGTTACTCAATATTCAATTAGTAGCAAATCAATAAAAATTAAAGTTGGAAATTGTCAAGGCACTACATTCTACATAGGTGATATATTTATTGAAGTTCCTAAACTTAAGGGAGAGCATTGAATTTGTTGTTAGGAGATGTTGGTTCTGTTTTGTTCTTCTACTAATTAGTTAAGTGACATAGAGTGAGACAGTTAACTTTTGTTGGTCTATTTTCCCACCAAAATGAAAGGATTGAATGAGACAATGCTTTACAAAAGAAAAAAATGATACTCCCATTTTATTGATGGAAGTAACATGCAATGTGCTTTATAAAACTGGGTTATATAGATCAAACCTTCTTAAACTGTGTTTTTACTCTATGTGGCATCCAATACCTGAATGTGTATGGGGGGGGGGTCATGAAATTTTGATTTATTAACAGCAAATTTTTTATTTATATATCTATTTTATATACCTGCATGCTTAGAGTGCCTTAATGATTTCTCAAGCAAAAAGGGGTAACAAATGGAAAAAAATTAAAAATCCCTGATATAGATTCTAGCTGTCATTATTGGCAGTAATGTAGGCCAGTGGATAGAAAGCTGGACTTAAGAATCAGAAAGACCTGTGCATGAATCCTGCTTCTCATTTAATCTCATTTGCCTCCATTTTCTGATCTGTAAAATGGTGGTGGTGGGGGGAGGGGGGAGGGGACACTAGCTCTCAGTGTTGTCACAAAAAAAAAATAAAAGATGAGAGATATTGCAAAGGTTTATTTTTAAATATTATAGCATTGTAATTAAATAATGATTTTAATTATTTTATAAAGGTGAAATTATAAAGCTGACTGAGAGTCAGAAGTAATTTGCTAAAGCTTACACATTATTAGGGACAGAGCCAAGCTTATAAAACACCATCCAAGTCCAGGTTTGATGCTATTTTCACTAAGACCTGTCAATTCAACTCAAATGAATATTAAGGTGTCAGTGTCTTTTTACGGGGTGGGGGTGGGGGAATACAAACAAACAAATAAATAAATAAACAGAGAGACATAAACAAACAGATAAATAAATGAAAAAAAAAGGAAAAAATCAAGAATTTTCTGATTTAGGCATGAATTGGGGTGGAGGGAAAGGGGAGGAAAGGAAAGAAAACACAGGCCCTCAAACCAGTGATTTATTCTAGAGCAGGAATGCGTTTACTTGCCTTATTCTGCCAAACAGAAAACCCTCCAGTTCACTTAGTCAATCTGAATATTTCCATAAAGATTAGTTGTACATGGCCCGGAGTGCAAACAGCCTGGCTTGGCTTCTAAGTTCTATAGGGAAAGAAAGGGGCTGTGAGAGGTGGATCTCTATTTAAAGCTCTTTCATGGTTCAGCAGTCGCTGCCACGAGTTCTCAAGGTGCAAACAACAAAAAGAAAAAGTTTATTGATTAGTTTACAAATAACATTTGTATAAAAAGATATTGAATCAGAGGCAAATTTACTGATGGCCTATCTCCTCCAGACCCTTTCATTTTGGAATATTTGGAGAAGGCCTTAGAGAGAGGGGGAAAAAAAGAAGCAAATGTTTTGTCTGAGCAAATAAGATTTGTACCCAGGAAAAGACAGGAGCCCTTCTGTTGTTATTGGGCAAGAAACAATCTTTTTGAAGAGTAGTTCTGTTCTTACTGAATGACTTTGTTTCTAGCCTCAAAAATGAAAGTTTAACCACATTGGAATCTGTGTTGTATAGGACATGAGATTTGGACAAAAGACTGGATGCCCCAATCCTGGACTTTATTGATAGGTCTCCCATTGTTCATTCATATTTGAATATATCATTCCTCACTTAAGTGAAAAGAATCAAGGTCACCTAGCAGCACACAAGTTGATTATACACTCACCTAGTCTATCTTTGTCCAAAAATCCAGCCCATTGACTTATCTTTTCTGATTGGATCTGGCAGGATTTAACTTGTTGGTCAGATACACTCATTGTCTGTAGTCTGTGCTCTCTGTATATCCACTATAACATAGTAGAAGGAGGAGTATTGTTCTAAAAAGAAGGGTGTTGGAGTAGATTAGAGGTTATAAGCTACAAATGGTTATCAGGGGACTATGAAGTTGAATAAGAAAATTGATAAATCTTTATTTTTATTAGTCTCTGAATAAAATTCAGCATTTCTGTAATTTATGAAGAAGACAGTTTGAGAAAATGTCCATAGATTTCCCTTATTTTGCTTGCTTGTATTTTTATCCATACATTCAACACAATGCCTGGCAGATAGAAAGTGCTTAATAATACTTTATCATTATTCTGTTCACCCTCATCATTCTTTAGTTCCACCTACTAGGTGAAAAATGCCTGGGGATTGGCTATAGGGTAATAAATCTTCCTTCTTGAATAACCCTCTCCCTCAGATCTCAGAAACTATTTTGTACCCACCTAATACACTTATGATATCACACATTATAATTAGCAGCATATGCATCTTGTTCTGGTCTAATGCTTTATCACAGGAGATTCTGGATTCTCAAATTCTATGATCCCCAAATACCAAAAAATGTGACAAATTCTACCATTTCAAAAAGACTTCAAATATGATTCTGGTGACAAACAGTTTGTGCTTTTCATGAATCAGCCTTCATGAGTATGCAAAAACTTATTACCAATAGGCTGTCCAATGGGTAGTGAATGCATTGGTCACATCAACTTGAGTAATAACAACAACAAAAATCCAAAACTCTCAGTTTTCTGACTCACTCCGTTTTTTTCTATTAAAAATAATAACAGTGATAGAAAATGGGGTATCAAGAACTCAATAGTTTAGATGGTCTATAAACATGAACCTAAATGTTATTGATACCCTTCTCTAATGATCAAAAAGTCACTGGAGGAACTAAATCATATCAACATTAACATTCACATTATAAATGAAATCATAAGATAGAAAGAAGTTGCATCTAAATGGAAGTTTGGCTCAAACATTCTTTTTGTATAGGCAAACAAAGCAATTGATGGGATTGGTTTTATCAAAGAAGCATTATTTCATGGGATGGTTGTTCTTCACCAGCATAAATATATCTCTATTCAAAGAAGATTAAGAAAAGTGGATTGAATATGAAATTATGAATTTACTACATATAGCTTGTTTTTTGTTAACATGTGTTGTCCCAAAAGTCTTAATGCAGTTTAGAGCTTTAAGAGGTGTGTGTGTGTGTGTGTGTGTGTGTGTGTGTGTGTGTGTGGTATGTGGGGGGGGGAAGGGGGCAGGGTTAGGGAGGAGTGAGGAAGAAGAGAAGAATAATATTCTTTATTATGTTTCACTGATGATCTTTTCTCTTCACTTGGTCATTTTCAGTGGTCTTCTAATGACTAATATAAGCAAAAAGTCTACAATGAAGGTAACCACTTGTGTACCAATACCTGCTTCAGAACATGGAGAAATATAAGAATTATCTGAAGAACTTGATAATCTGTAAAGATTCAATCAACAAATAATTTTAGCACATAGTGATATTAATTTACAAGTGACCAAAAAAGATTTGGAAAATGTGGTTCAAAATCAAAAAATGAACACAAGCGAAGTATAGACCAGAAGCTTTATATGCACATTCCACTAATTTTGGGGGTTTTGGTTTTTAAGAAACACCAAGAACATTATAAATGAAACTGGAGATATCTTAATAAGTATGAAACAACTGACTTCCAGTGCTGTTGTTTTTTTTTTTTTTTTAATCAGTTGTCTTTCTACATAGACTTTGACTTAGAGCAACAATCAAGTCAACACTAAATTACAGGAAATAATAAAAATGAAAATATAAGATGTGCAATCAGAACCACTCTGATATTATCTAATTAAATGAACTATTGATGCAGAAAGATAGAAAATTTTCATAAAGAAGAGAAATTGATGTGTATGAGTTATCCCATTTTCCTTTAGATGTACAACAGATATAAGGAAATCAACAGAAGAAGAAAGCCAAAAGACCTTAGAAATTACTTTAGTCAGCTTTCTTCCGAAATGAGAAGTATAACAGTAAAAAGCAACACAGGTTTATAATATAAAATCATTTGTACAGTAACACTATCAAAGAGAATGGAAAATTATGAGTACTATTGCTTCATTGAAACAGTATGAAATCGGAGAGAAAAGTAAGCTTTTATAATTTTGGTGTGAGACCTAATTAAGTCAGAGCATTCTGAGTTCATTTAAATATGAAACTTGAAGAAGGATAACAAACAGGTGAAACAAGAGATCTGCCAAGATTTCTAGGACATATTGTTTTTTCTTTATAAATGACATCAGAAATGCTAAATTTGTACTATACCATCACGGTCACTATGTGAGCCTCAGAATGAAGAGGAAATGAAAACAAAAGAAAACAAAGATATGAAAAATAAAGAAGAAAAATTCAGTGATGGAGGGGGCAAAACTTTAAGGACATAATCAGTTTCCCAATTACCTGAGAGCAAAAGATACCAGATAATACTGAAAAAACAATAATGTTTTTTCAATAAATTATTATTTGTGCCCAATTCTTCTCTCTACAAAGTTTTCATAAGAATAATTTACATATTCACTAAAGGTATCCTTGATGGAGATATTAGAAGGGAACAGGTAGGCATTTTCAGATACTATATAATGGCAGACCATATAGTCACATAATTGACAGAATTTGGGGAGTCTCAATTTCACTATTGTTTGTTGACTATACAAAAGCACTTTATTTGGTAGAGTAAAATAATATGGTAAAGATTTACTTTCTACTAGCTAGCTCTCATCTATTTTTGGATCTCCCTTAGAAGCCTTTGCAATGTTTCTCAGCTTGATGTTCTCAGCAAAATGTCATCATTAAGCTATAGCACTAGGTGGACATCTTCATCCCTAGGTAATCTCTCTTCAATTTGGACTCTGCTGGACATCCTCTGCTCTATACTACACATATGTATTATGTATTTTTATGTATTATTACAACATATTTCATGATATAACATATATATGTATGTATATATATGTATCTCTCTCTCTCTCTCTCTCTCTCTCTCTCTCTCTCTCTCTCTCTCTCTTTTTCCCTTCATAAAAGAGTAATATTCTGACAGTTTCCCCAGCAACCCAAGAATGTCCACAACCAAATGAAGAGTGACTGGTGCTTGGTCGTGAAGTCATCCATCTCATCCTGGACCATCATCAGTCATCCTAACTTTTGTCCTGCCACTGGACTCTGATGGAAGAGAGAGTGAGGTTGATGACTTTGTGCAACTCTGTCTCACTTAAATCCACTTCATACATAAATCAAGACATTATTCTGTGATCAAAATAGCAATCTGTGAGGCACTGTGCTAAATGCTTTATGCTTATTATTCCATCTGATCCTCATTAAGCCCCTGGAAAGTAGGAGATAGGTATTATTATTCTATTTTGCAAATGTGGAAACTGAGGCAAATGGTGGTTCACTGGCTTAAGGAAGATCACACAGATAGTAATTAGCTGAGGCAGGATTGAATTCCAAGTCTTCCTTACTCCAGACCTGAATTTAATCCACTATGCCACCAGGAGCTATTGATGCAAACTATGGTAATTGAATTTAGAGTCTTGTTCATTTTTTCAGACAGCATGCATCTGCATAGTATCTTAGATTTCAAAAGAAATTTCAGATCTGGAAGGGATCTCAGAAGTCTCTTGAACAACATGATCCTTTCTCTTAAAATATGAATGCCCTGATAGACAAACTCATTACTTATTTTTCAAAAATTCCATTCCATTTATGGACAGTTTTAATTGTTAGGATTTAATTTCTTAGACTATTCTTGATTCTCTCTCTTTTCAGTTTCCAATTATTTTGTTTATTTCTATACTTGGGGCTCAAAATAAATCAGACAGGTCTTTTCCACATAAGAGACTTTCGAGTTTTTGAAGACAGCTAAGGGGGAAGCAGAGAACACATCCCACTTCGGTATCATGAAGGTAGGAAGTCTTAGTTTTCAGAGAAGCTTCTTGTTGCTATCACTCTAAGGAAGAAAGAGAATTTCTGTTGAGGACACAGAAATATAACTTCTTGAACTGTCAATAGCCCTAGGAAAGGTAGCAATATTGACCCAGCTTTTACTTAGTATATAAATCTTTCTGTACTACTTTCTGTAGTAGTACTATCTTGCTAGTGTTTTAAGGCTAGATAAACGTATTTGTGTGGTGTGTGAGACACACACACACACACACACAGAGAGAGAGAGAGAGAGAGACAGAGAGAGAGAGAGAGAGAGAGACAGAGACAGAGAGATAGAGACACAGAGAGAGAGAGAGACAGAGAGAGACAGAGAGACTGGGACAGAGAAAGAGAGATACAGAGGGAGGGTTACCCAGATTTATTAGAATTCTCTAGTTTCACTGCAACAAGTTGTCACCTTTTTCTTTCTCCCTCTCCTCTGTTTCTGTTTCTATTTCTGTCTGTTTCTGTCTCTGTCTTTCCTATCACTCTGCCTTTGTCTCTCTGTGTGTCTGTCTGTCTCTGTTTCTCTGTTTTTATCCCTCTGTCTCTCTGTCTCTCTCTTTCCTCTCTCTATCTCTCTGTCTCTGTCTCCCCATCCCTCTTTCTCTCTCATCTGCTCTCTCACTCTCTTCTCTCTTGTTCACCCTCACACTCTCTCTGTCTCTGCTTTTTTTTATCTTTTTGTTTCTTTATCTCCATGTATATGTGTACATATGTTTATCTGTTTCCAGTTACTATATCCCTGACTTCTTCCAAAGTACAGTCTCTTGATATATTCCCATAGTCTGTGCCAGGATCCTTGGGACAGTCCCTCATCCTGATTTTTTTTCCCACTGAAAAACAATTATCTTGAATTAAAATAAGGAATAGCTGAAACCCTGCTTGAGAACATTTGTTAAGGATAGAGGTCATCTCTGCTCATAGTACATTAGTTCTGAATTCACACAAACGTGAAACATAGTTTTATGATGCTCTCTGTCTTCATCCAACAAATATCTACTAAGTGTCTGATATGGTCTACACATGGACCTCTAAACAGTGTGATACAAAGTAGATAGAAAGAGTTTGAATCTGACTAATATCTTTGAAAGGCAGAGGCAACTCTGAACTGTAACCAGGGAGGACAGTTTTTCCAAAGACCAAGTGAGTGACAGGATGAACATCCACAAACTAACCAAAAATAAATCTCCAGAGCACCACAAACTCCCCAGAGTGAATCCACCAACTCTGACTTATAAAGTTCATGCTGGATAATCAAACACTATGTGAAATTGAGATCCTCAGCATTTTTACTGGGTCCATTTAGGGTTCTAGTAACATCTGGTGTTTTAGTTCCATCTCCTTTTGCACCTGGTTGGGAACAGAGCCTATTGTCTCCAGCTGTTCTCACAGATGTGCTCCCTGTTACCGATTCCTGTGAGAACAGCCCCATTCCCATCTCCCCAGTCTCCCTTCTTTCCTTTCTCCTCCCCCTCCTTGGCTTTCAGGGATGAAGCTAACAAACACCTGGAAACCATAAATAGGACAACAGACACAGAACTCAAGAATATGAGAGAACAAATTGGTGACAAAGAAATCCCATTGGAATAGGCAGACACTTGGGGGATCTTAACTTTTTTATTGCATGGCTAAAATTTATATATTCTGGATATGGTAACAAAAATGTCTGAAAACCAGAAGTATTGTAAGATAGTATCCAAAAAGAGGAACATAACTCAATGACTTTGATGACTTCATCTCTATCTCTCCTCTTCTTCCAGAATCATTTTTCTTCCCTCAACAACCAACAATAAACCAAAAGTTATTTATTTATTTATTGGAGGCAATCCAAATTAAATGATTTGCTCAGGATCATACAACTCATGAGTATCTGAGGTCAGATTTGAACTCAAATTGTCCTGACACTAGAATTGATATTCTATCTATTATACCACCTAACTGTTCCCCAAGAGGTATTTGTTAAGCATTGTCTATGTTCCAGTAACTACTGGGTGCTTCAGATACAGATAAAAACATGATGTAGTTCATAACGTCAAAGAACTGACATTTTACTTGGAGAACATTTTCATAGATAAGAGAAAAATGATATAATATAAAGATAAGGTAATTTGGGAGGAACTAACAAATGGAGGAATTACAAATGGATTCAAGGGTGATAATCAAACTGAAACTTTTATGGATACCAATCAATTATTCAATCAAAAACAAACAAGCATTTATTAAATGTTTCCTATGTACCATGCTCTGGAGAAGGGAATGGCAAACCACTCCAGTATCTTTGCAAAGAAAACCCTAAATGGGGTCATGAAGAGTCAGCCACAACTGAAATGATTGAACAATAATAACAATAAATGTACCATGTTGGTGCTAAATATTAGGTACACAGGATAAACATTAAACAATCTCTGTACTTCAATAACCTTACATTTTATGAATAATTTATTAACAGCTTATGTGCAAATTAATCTCTAAGATACAAGGTTAGTTATGATCTGAGTGGAAAAAAATTGGGGTTTTGTAGGTAGAGTTGGTAACTATTTGGATATAAATGGGGGGGAAGGAGAAGTGATGAGATTGAAAAGAAAGAATGACTCAGTTTGAAAATCTGGGTGTCTAAAAAAGAATTATTGCTCTCTCATCAGAAGTGAGAAGGAGTGAGCTTTTAGGGAAGCTATGAGCTCTGTTTTGTACTTGTTAGACTGGAAATGCTTATGGGAAATGCAGCAAGAGGAGTCCAGTAGGCAGTTGGATAAATAGGACTGGAACTCAGGAGAGTGATTAGAACTATATAGATATAGGTACATTTATATCTATATCTATCTATCTATCTATCTATCTATCTATCTATCTATCTATATGTAAGAGTTATCTTTGTGAAGATATTGAATATCTAAGTGTTAATGATTGGTTGGTTGTTGAACTTCCTGAAGAAGATCAAATAACATCATTATGTTGGGGTCAAGGTGTTTGAGTGTGACTAATCCAACTAATTTAAGCTTGGAAGGCTCTACCATATGTTGGGCATAAATAGTTTATGTGAATATTTGGAAGGGAGATGAGTCTAAATTTGTTCATCTTATATTTCTTTTTGGCTGCCGCAATTCTGCTCCACTCAGAAAGGACAGCTTTTATTTATTTATTTATTTATTTTGATGAGGACAGTCCCTTGCTAGTGACTCCCTTTCTCACAATTGAGTCCAAGTTCTTTAATGAAATCTTCAGAGTATGCTTGTATTGCTTCTTCTGACAACCATGTGAGCATTTGCTTTGCGTGAGTTCTCCTTAAAATAGTCCTTTAGGAACTTCCAGCCAAGATGGCGGAGAGGAAGCACACTGCTGTGTAACCTCCACGTTTTTCTCTCACTATCCATTTCATTTCATGCCTCTGAATTAATGCTTGACTGAAAAAAAGCATACAATTACTTACCAAGAGAAACCATCCTTGAGACTCGACAAGAAAGGTCTGTTTTTGCGCGAGGGCAGGAACGGTTATTAGATCGGAAGCAAGCTGCGGGCAGCAGCTGCAGCGAGAGCATGGAAGGCGGCTCAGAGTCGAGCAGAGCGGAGATGGGGTGGGGCGTGATTGCAGCCGTCTCTGAGGGGAGAGCTTTGCTACAGGATTAGATACTTTGCTCCAGCAGCAAGTCAGCAGCCCAGCAGAGAAGCTAAAAACACCGGGGGTGAAGAATACAACCCCAAACAGCTGGAGTCTCTCGGGACCTGGCCACCCCTCCCCCACAGCATCTCAGCGTGCTCGGATCTCAGAGCGCAGACGCAGCACAGCCATCGCTGTCCTGTTAGGGCCTCACTAGTGCTCATAGTCTGTAGAAAAAGCTCGGCAACACCACCCAGCCCCGTCCCCAAAGAAAGCAGCCTCCATTCAAGGGTTTTTTTTCTTCTGTTTCTTTGATAGTTTGTTTTTGATTATTAGACAGAATGAGCAAGAAACTGAAAAAAACTTTAACCCTTGACAGCTTCTATACAGATAAAGAGCAGACTCCAAATCCTGAGGAGACTAAAAACAAACAGTCCCCAGGTGAATCCCCAAAGGAGGAGATCATCTGTTCCTCAGCACAGATGAATCTCATGGAGGAAATTAAAAAGGCTCTCACAAGAGAGCTAGAAGAAAAATGGGAAAAGCAGAGTGAGGCTTTGCAAAAGGAGAGGGAGACTTGGCAAGAGGAGAGGGAGGCTTGGCAAAAGAGCCTGGAGAAGTCATCCCACTCAGTTAAAGAGAGAGTGGATAAAGAAATCAAATCCTTGAAAAATAGGATTGGTGAACTGGAAACAGAAAATAGCTCTCTAAAAAACAAAATTGGCGAAATGGAAAAAAATTCCACAGAACAAAAGATCTCAATTGGACAATTAGAAAAAGATCTTAAAAAAGTGAGTGAAGAAAATACTTCACTGAAAATCAGGGTCGAACAAATGGAATTGAATGACTCGAGAAGACAAGAAGAATCAGTCAAGCAAATCCAAAAAAATCAAACAATGGAAAAGAATGTGAAATACCTTCTGGGGAAAACAACAGACCTGGAAAACAGATCCAGGAGAGACAACCTGAGAATCATCGGACTCCCAGAAAAGTATGATGAAAAAAAGAGCCTGGACACTATTTTCCAGGAAATTATCAAAGAGAACTGCCCAGAAGTCATAGAAACAGAGGGGAAAATAGACATTGAAAGAATTCATTGATACTGAAAGGGATCCTAAAATCAAAACACCAAGGAATATAGTGGCCAAATGCCAGAACCCTCAGGCGAAGGAAAAAATACTGCAAGCAGCTAGAAAAACCCAATTCAAGTATCAAGGAGCCACAATAAGGATCACCCAGGATCTGGCAGCATCCACACTAAAAGATCGAAGGGCCTGGAATATGATATTCCGAAAGGCTAAGGAACTTGGTATGCAACCAAAAATAACTTACCCAGCAAGAATGAGCATCTTTTTCCAAGGAAGAAGATGGACATTCAATGAAGTAAGCGAATTTCACCTATTTTTGATGAAAAAGCCAGAACTTAACAAAAAATTTGATCTACAAGTACAGAACTCAAGAGAAATCTAAAAAGGTAAAGATTAATCTTGGGAACTATATTTCGGCTATAAAGATGTATAAAGAATACATGTATACCTTGTTCTAGAAACTAGATATGGAAAGGACATTGTACCAGAAAAAGGGGAAAGTGGGGGTAGTACATCTCTTGAAGAGGCATAGGAAACCTATTATATCTGAGAGAAAGAATGGAGAGGGATGAATATAGTGAGTATTTTACTGCTTTCAGAATTGGCATTAAGAAAAAAATTTTAGACATATTCAATCTATGGTGAAACTTCTCCCACCTCATTGAAAAGTGAGAAGGGAAAAGTGAAAAGGGAAGGAATAAGCTAAGTGGAAGGGAATACGGTAACTGGGAGGGAAAGGGGTAAATTAGGGGGAGGAACTCTAAGGGGGGGGAGGGATACTAAAAAAGGGAGGGCTGTGAGAAGCAAGTGGTGCTCACAAGCTTAATACTGGGAAGGGGGGTAAGGGGGTAAGAAGGGAGAAAAGCATAAACTGGGGTTAACAAGATGGCAAGTAATACAGAATTGGTCATTTTAACCATAAATGTGAATGGGGTAAACTCCTCTATAAAGAGGAAGCGGTTAGCAGAATGGATTAAAAGCCAGAATCCTACAATATGTTGTTTACAGGAAACACACCTGAAGCGGGGTGATACATGCAGGTTAAAGGTAAAAGGTTGGAGCAAAATCTACTATGCTTCAGGTGAAGTCAAAAAAGCAGGGGTAGCCATCCTGATATCAGATCAAGCTAAAGCAAAAATTGATCTAATCAAAAGAGATAAGGAAGGGCACTATATCTTGCTAAAGGGTAGAATGAATAATGAAGCAGTATCTATATTAAACATATATGCACCAAGTAGTGTAGCATCTAAATTCTTAAAAGAGAAATTAAGAGAGCTGCAAGAAGAAATAGACAGTAAAACTATAATAGTGGGAGATCTCAACCTTGCACTCTCAGAATTAGATAAATCAAACCACAAAATAAATAAGAAAGAAGTCAAAGAGATAAATAGAATACTAGAAAAATTAGATATGATAGATCTCTGGAGAAAACGTAATGGGGACAGAAGGGAGTACACCTTCTTTTCAGCAGTTCATGGAACTTATACAAAAATTGACCATATATTAGGACATAAAAACCTCAAACTCAAATGCAGTAAGGCAGAAATAGTGAATGCATCCTTTTCAGACCACGATGCATTGAAAATTACATTCAATAAAAAGCCACGGGAAAGTAGACCAAAAAATAATTGGAAACTAAATAATCTCATACTAAAGAATGATTGGGTGAAACAGCAAATTATAGACATAATTAATAACTTCATCCAAGAAAACGACAATAATGAGACATCATACCAAAATGTATGGGATGCAGCCAAAGCGGTAATAAGGGGAAATCTTATATCTCTAGAGGCCTATTTGTATAAAATAGAGAAAGAGAAAGTCAATGAATTGGGCTTGCAACTAAAAATGCTAGAAAAGGAACAAATTAAAAACCCCCAATCAAACACTAAACTTGAAATTCAAAAAATAAAAGGAGAGATCAATAAAATTGAAAGTAAAAAAACTATTGAATTGATTAATAAAACTAAGAGTTGGTTCTATGAAAAAACCAACAAAATAGACAAACCCTTAGTAAATCTGATTAAAAAAAGGAAAGAGGAAAATCAAATTGTTAGTCTTAAAAATGAAAAGGGAGAACTCACCACTAACGAAGAGGAAATTAGATCAATAATTAGGAGTTACTTTGCCCAACTTTATGCCAATAAATTCGACAACTTAAATGAAATAGAAGAATACCTCCAAAAATATAGTTAGCCTAAACTAACAGAGGAAGAAGTAAATATCCTAAACACTCCTATCTCAGAAAAAGAAATAGAACAAACTATCAATCAACTCCCTAAGAAAAAATCCCCAGGACCAGATGGATTTACATGTGAATTCTATCAAACATTTAAAGATCAATTAACTCCAATGCTAAATAAACTATTTGAAAAAGTAGGGATTGAAGGAGTCCTGCCAAACTCCTTTTATGACACAGATATGGTACTGATACCTAAACCAGGTAGGCTGAAAACAGAGAAAGAAAATTATAGACCAATCTCCCTAATGAATATTGATGCTAAAATCTTAAATAAAATATTAGCAAAAAGATTACAGAAAATCATCCCCAGGATAATACACTATGACCAAGTAGGATTTATACCAGGAATGCAGGGCTGGTTCAATATTAGGAAAACTATTAACATAATTGACTATATCAACAACCAACCAAACAAAAACCATATGATCATCTCAATAGATGCAGAAAAAGCATTTGATAAAATCCAACAGCCATTCCTAATAAAAACACTTGAGAGCATAGGAATAAAAGGACTTTTCCTTAAAATAGTTAGGAGCATATATTTAAAACCTTCAGTAAGCATCATATGCAATGGGGAAAAACTGGAACCTTTCCCAGTAAGATCTGGAGTGAAGCAAGGTTGCCCACTATCACCATTATTATTCAATATTGTATTAGAAACACTAGCCTCTGCAATAAGAGTTGAGAAAGAGATTAAAGGAATTAGAGTAGGCAATGAGGAAACCAAACTATCACTCTTTGCAGATGATATGATGGTATACCTAGAAAACCCCAGAGATTCTACTAAAAAGCTATTAGAAATAATTCATAATTTTAGCAAAGTAGCAGGATACAAAATAAATCCCCATAAATCCTCAGCATTCTTATACACCACCAACAAAATCCAAGAGCAAGAGATACAAAGAGAAATTCCATTCAAAATAACTGTTGATAGCATAAAATATTTGGGAATCTACCTACCAAAGGAAAGTCAGGAATTATTTGAGCAAAATTACAAAAAAGTTTTCACACAAATAAAGTCAGACTTAAATAATTGGAAAAATATTAAGTGCTCTTGGATAGGCCGAGCGAATATAATAAAGATGACAATACTCCCTAAACTAATCTATTTATTTAGTGCTATACTAATCAGACTTCCAAGAAAATATTTTAATGATTTAGAAAAAATAACAATAAAATTCATATGGAACAATAAAAAGTCGAGAATCTCAAGGGAATTAATGAAAAAAAAATCAAATGAAGGTGGTCTAGCTGTACCTGATCTAAAATTATATTATAAAGCAGCAGTCACCAAAACCATTTGGTATTGGCTAAAAAATAGATTAGTGGATCAGTGGAAAAGGTTAGGTTCACAAGACAGAATAGTCAACTATAGCAATCTAGTGTTTGACAAACCCAAAGATTCTAAATTTTGGGATAAGATTTCATTATTTGATAAAAACTGCTGGGATAACTGGAAATTAGTATGGCAGAAATTAGGCAAGGACCCTCACTTAACACCATATACCAAGATAAGATCAAAATGGGTCTATGACCTAGGCATAAAGAACGAGATTATAAATAAATTAGAGGAACATAGGATAGTTTATCTCTCAGACTTGTGGAGGAGAAAGAAATTTGTGACCAAAGATGAACTAGAGACCATTACCGATCACAAAATAGAAAATTTTGATTATATCAAATTAAAAAGCCTTTGTACAAACAGAACGAATGCAAACAAGATTAGTAGGGGAAGCAACAAACTGGGAAAACATCTTTACAATTAAAGGTTCTGATAAAGACCTCATTTCCAAAATATATAGAGGATTGACTCAAATTTATAAAAAATCAAGCCATTCTCCAGTTGATAAATGGTCAAAGGATATGAACAGACAATTTTCAGATGAAGAAATTGAAACTATTACCACTCACATGAAAGAGTGTTCCAAATCACTATTGATCAGAGAAATGCAAATTAAGACAACTCTGAGATATCACTACACACCTGTCAGATTGGCTAAGATGACAGGAAAAAATAATGATGAATGTTGGAGGGGATGTGGGAAAATGGGGACACTGATGCATTGTTGGTGGAGTTGTGAACGAATCCAACCATTCTGGAGAGCAATCTGGAATTATGCCAAAAAGTTATCAAACTGTGCATACCCTTTGATCCAGCAGTGTTTCTATTGGGCTTATACCCCAAAGAAATACTAAAAAAGGGAAAGGGACCTGTATGTGCTAAAATGTTTGTAGCAGCCCTGTTTGTAGTGGCTAGAAACTGGAAAATGAATGGATGCCCATCAATTGGAGAATGGCTGCGTAAATTGTGGTATATGAATGTTATGGAATATTATTGCTCTGTAAGGAATGACCAGCAGGATGAATACAGAGAGGCTTGGAGAGACCTACATGGACTGATGCTAAGTGAGATGAGCAGAACCAGGAGATCATTATACACTTCGACAACGATATTGTATGAGGATGTATTCTGATGGAAGTGGATTTCTATGACAAAGAGACTTAACTGAGTTTCAATGGATAAATGATGGACAGAAACAGCTACACCCAAAGAAGGAACACTTGGAAATGAATGTGAACTATTTGCATTTTTGATTTTCTTCCCGAGTTATTTTTACCTTCTGAATCCAATTCTCCCTGTGCAGCGGGAGAACTGTTCGGTTCTGCAAATATGTATTGTATCTATGATATACTGCAACATATTTAACATATATAGGACTGCTTGCCATCTTAGCGGGGGGGTGGAGGGAGGGAGGGGAAAAAAACAAAACATAAGCGAGTGCAAGGGATAATGTTGTAAAAAAAAATTATCCTAGCATGGATTCTGTCAATACAAAGTTATTATTAAATAAAAATAAAATTTAAATTAAAATAGTCCTTTAGGCAAGCACATATTTGGCATTTAAACAATGTGCCCAATCCATTGGAGTTTCTCTCTTTGCAGTAGAGTTGAATACTTGTAAGCTTAGATGGAGAAAGGTCCTCAGTGTCTGGTACTTTATCTTGCCACATGATCTTCAGAATCTTTGTGAGACAAATCAGATAGAGAAGGTAGAGAGAGAAGAGCATCCAAAATAAGACCTAAACTTGTGCTCACCATTCTCTTTTTCAAATTCTAATGAGACTTTTTTCCAACACTCTTTCTTCTTTCTCATCATTATCTTCAACATCTCCCTCTCTATTGGCTTCTTTCCCATCCATCTTCATCCATCCTCAATACTGCTCAATGTAGAAAGACAAATCTCATCTCCTCTAATCTTTATCTAACATACTCTAAATGTTGACTTCTTCTCATTTACCAAACTTCTGAAAAAAGTAGTCTGAATCCCATTGTTTCTTTCTATTTCCTTTCTAACTCCTCTTTCCTTTACTCCTTGAAATCTTATTTTCATCTCATCCTCAGACTGCATTCTTCAATTTGCCCAAAGCATGCTTATTATCCAATCTAATGACTTTTTCTCAATCCTCATCTTCATCCTCCTTAACCTCCTTGGCTTGTCATTCAAGATCCTTTATATTCTCGGGAATTTCCTGTTCCCCACTCTCCCTCGCTCTACTTATCTTTCAAGTTTAAGGTCAAATTTCTTTTCCATGAAGTCTTCTAGCCCACTGTGATATCTTCCCTTGATCACTTTAAGGCCATATTCACATTTAACTAGTTTTTATCTCACCTTCCTTTTTAAGCTCCCTTTGGATTCCCAAGCCTAGTTTCCTAAATGGGATTTGTTGCTATGCACAGAACTGCTGTATGTATTTTTCACAGTTAGAGAAATTCCATTTGTCCCAGGAGGTCCTGACCTTACTTACAGTAGGAAAAATAGATCCTAGTACAGGGCATCCCCAAAGTCTTCATGTAATTTTAAGTTTTAGTAACTTCATAAATATAAATCCTCCAAACTTACAGATATATCATTTGAGAGTTTGTTGCAAAAGATTTTAAACCATTTAGTTTTGTGAATGTTAAACAATATATTTTTAATCTTAACAACAGAGAATCCCTGTCATTATGCATTGCCTGTGTGAAATTTTCTAGATGACACTTTCTCAGACTGGGAGATCAATAAAGGAAGTTTTCTTGGTTGGCCATCTAGGTCATCTGATCCAGCTCCATTAGATTTTTCTCTTGTGGGCCCGCATCAAACCTGTTGTATATGCACTTGAGACCTCAATCTTTGGATTATCTTAAGGCTTGGATTTCAAATGCAACCCTTTCAATCACTGAGTAGTAGCTATTAAATTTTTACAAAGTGTAGCAACTGAAAAAACTGTCAAAGTTTTAAAATGTAAATAACTAACCATTTTGTAGGGTAAATTTGGAGCATTTAAACACTGATAATTATTGAAGCTGAAAAATTGCACCAAGACTTTGGGGATGCCCTGCACATCCCTTCCTATTGCAAGTGAAGCAGCAAAGTCTTCCCAAGACAGCAAATGAGGATTGTGACTGGGAGGAAAGAGCCAAAAAAAAAAAAAAAAAACAACCTTTGAATTTAGGGGAGAAAGTGTTTATCCTCTTCAAGTATTTGAAAGGTTGTTACATGGAAAAAAACCATAAAGTTTATCTGCTTCAGAAGGAAGAACAAGAAGAAAGCTTCACGTCCCAACAAAAAGTGAGCAAGACTACCATAGCAAGTAATGAACTCTCTGTTACTAAAAGTCTATAAGCAGAAACTAAATGAATACATTGAGGATTTTATAGAAAAGCTTTAATCAAAGTTTGCTTTGCTTCTAGAAAGATTGCGTCAATGAACCATCCATTTATTCCATTCACCATCCCTATGAGTCCTAGGCCAAAACATCTTTTCCTGGCTACCATTCCCTTCTATGTATTATCTCTACTGTTAGAATGAAAAGTCCTGAGTATAGGAGATATTTGGCTTGTGTGTGTGTGTGTGTGTGTGTGTGTGTGTGTATGTGTGTGTGTGTGTGTGTGAGCACACATGTGGGTATATATAGATATATGCATACATACATATGCATATACATACACATATATACTTACATATACATGTAAATATATTTATATATATTTATATATCCTTCAAAGCTTAGTCTGTAATAATGTATTTTTCAAACAATGTGATCAGCCCATCAAAACTGGGTTTTCTGCAATAAAGTCTAATTGTTGGCAATTTAGCTGGAGAAAACAACTTTAATATCTGGTACCTTACCTTGCCAGGTGATCCTCAGAATCTTCATAAAACAATCCAAATGGAGAAGGTAGAGAAAAAAAATCTGTGTTTATATAGAACAATCATTTATTAAGCTTATTGTTAAGTACTTATTGGATAAGTACTTAAGCTTATTGTGTTAAGTAATCAGATACAAAAATATCAATCAATCTCAAATTGGCTAAAATGACAATAACTCAAAATGATATTTGATGGGACTCTAGAACAGGAGGCATATTAATAGAATATAAGGGGAGCTATGGAATGGGCTTGCTAATTTGGAAAGCAATTTGAAATTGTGCTTTAAAAAGTGATTAAACTGTAAATGCTCTTTGACCCAGAGATCCCTCTGCTATATAAATATCCCAACAAGGTCAAAACCGGAAAGAAAGACCCCAATCAAAACACGGTGTTCACAGAAGCACTTTTTTAGGAGCAAAGAATTGGAAATAAGGTAGACATCTCCCAAGTGAGAAAGGCTAAGTAAATCATGGTACTTGAATATGATGTACAATAACTGCCCTGTAAGGAACAAGGTCAATGAAGGCTTCAGAGAAGTATAGGAATGGATGCAGAATGTCATACTATAACAACGTAAATGAAAGGAAAAAAAGATCGTGCATGTATGATGAACATTGTATTTATGATCACTAAGCATAGTCTCAGAGAAGAGATGAGAAAATCAACCTCTCCTTTCTTTGCAGAAGTGGAAGATTGGAGATATATAATATGGCATATATTGTCTGGCTTAGCGCATACTGTTGTTAAGGTTTGGACAGTGTTTTTGATTTTTCACTTTTTCATCTTGGTTATAAGGGAAAACTGGATATGTGGGAAAACAGAAAAAATCTATTTGCAAATGAAAATGGTATTGGAAACCAAAGATATCAACATTTGCATGCTGACCTCAGTCTTGTAAAATGTGTAGTACCAGACTTTAACAAATGCAAAGTGAGGCTATGAGGTTAAGAAACTTTTTTTTTCTTTTTGATTCTACAAATGGTAAATATTGAGGCAGGCTTGGAACTGAAGTTTCATGATTATAATGAATACACTTTACTCACTATAGAATGCTTCCTCTAGAGATTAGTTATGCATTCACTGAGTCTGAAAGGGTCACCTTCTAAATCAAGATTTTCTGGCTTCCTCCCCTAGCTGTTGGGACCTTATCTTCCTTCTTAATCACTCTTATTTATTATAGGCAATTGGCATTGATTGACTTTCTGCCCGAGGTCACACAGTTAATAAGACTGCATTTGAACTCAGGTCCTCCTGACTTCAAGAATGGTATTCTATCCACGAGCCATCTAGCTGCCTTTTTTATACCTTTACATATATTTATTATCTATAAAATCCTTGATGGCTAAAACAATTTTGTTTTTTCCTCTGTATTCCTAATTTCCAGTAGAGTATTCTGGTAGATAGGGGTTTAATAAATACTTATCTCTTATTATTAAAGTTTTTTTATTTATTTTCAAAACCTATGCATGTATAATTTTTCAACATTTATCCTTGCATAGCCTTGTGGTCCAAATTTTCCCTTCCTTCCCCTTATCCTCTCCTCTAGATGGCAAGTAATCCAATATGTTGTACATGTTAAAATGTATGTTAAATTCAACATATGTAAACATATTTGTACAATTATCTTGCTGCACAAGAAAGATCAGAATAAATGCTTATTCATTGACTCATATTTGATCTCTGAGGAACCATTGTTCCTAAGTCTATGCTTCCATGGAATTTGAGATTCAGTGATTCTATGACTATATATAGTCATAGAATACATATATGACTATATATGACTTCATCGATTCTATGGAGAGGAGGAGGATGATCCGATAGGAAAGTGACTAGAGACTAAGTTCAAAGCCATTTTCCCCCTATTTTTCCTTTGAAGCACTGTATCTATCTCCTGTATTTGTCTAATACTGATGAGCATTTGCGAATCAGCCTGGCATTTCTAGGGTTCCTAACAAAGCTTCAAGGGTAATCTAGGTTTTCTCTGCCAGCCTCTGCCCCCTGGTTCTCTGCAAAGTTGCACAGAGAGCCCTGCTGGGATGTGGGACTCGTGGTCCAAGGACAGTGTCATCATCCTTCCCTTCTTCCTTTGTAGTAACCTGTAAAAGATACTCACTTGTTTGCTGTATAAATCCTGCATATAATAGGACCAGGTCTGAGCACATCTTTGTGGCCTTCTTTTCTATGTGTCCTTTGTGTTTTCCAATGGCATATAGTTAGAAGGATTCACTCTTGAAGTTGTTTCCATAGTGAGGACCTCTGGGAAGAGCATCAGTGCTATTTACCAGTCCCCTAGTGACTGACAACATAGCTGCATGGAGGAACAGTCCAGAAATCAAGATCAGAAAAAATAGTGGTTGTGGAAATTCATCAACCATGTTCTTCTGTTCCCTTTCAAAAAGCCTACAGGAGGACTCATTCCTTAAACTTGGCTTCCTTATTATCATGTATGTACAATATTATAGAGCATGATACGGATGAGCCCAAGCAATACTGGGCTGAAATTAGGGGATACTTTCATTAATATTTTATACTCTGTCCTGTTCCACAAATGGCAAAATGGAGATTGCTCAAGGGCTTGGAATTGGGAGGACCTGAATTCAAATATCCCTCAAGATGCTTCCTAGCTGTGAAACCTTGAGCATACACACACACACACACACACACACACACACACACACACACACACACACACACAGATTTTGCCTAGGCTTCCTCATCTGCAAAATAGGGATGATAATAGCATCTTCTTCCCTGAGTTGTTATGATGATTAAACAAGTTACCATATGTAAAGCTCTTTGTTAAGTCTTAGAGTGCTATATAAATGCTAGCTGTTTTTATTAATTAAATTCTGTGCTATATTAATACCAGTCAATTTACCCTATATTTTTCTACTTCCATACCTTTCCTTACTGATATTTTCTCCTCTACTTCCTCTTTATTTCTCCCAACACAAACCTATTTTTAGCCAATGAATGAATAGTCCCAAATATCTCTAGAGGCCCCAATCAAATGCTAACTCCACTGGGAAACCTTTATTATTTTTGGGATCAGTAATGACTTTCCCTCCCAGGTGTCATATAGAATTTCAGCTGGCTCTTCTTTAAAACATTTATCAGACATTATAATAATGATAAAAATAACTAGTATTTTTAAATGTGCCAGATACTGTGTTAAGTGTTTTACAAGTAATATCTCATTTGATCCTCATAACAAGCCTGGAAAGTAAATACTATTATTCTCCCCATTTTAAAGATGGAGAAACCAAGGTAAATAGAGTTTAAGTATTCAAGGTCAGAAAGCTATTAAATGTCTGAAGCTGAATTTGAACTCAGGTCTTCCTGACTCCAGATCTGGTTTTCTATCTACTGTGCCTCCTATTGTATTGTCATTTTGTCTTATCCTAGATAGTTTCTATAATAATAGGTACCATGTAAATTGTGTTTTCCCAAGGATCTAATATAGGCAGGAGCATATAATTAATATATGATTAGTAAATGTTTCATGGATGAATGAATGAATCCTATTATAATAATATCATCTTCCTCCAGTGGTCTCTCTCTTGCGTTCTCTTTTTATACAAACTGCTCATTGCACAAGATAGTTTCAATGAAGACAAAACAATTCTACTCACTCTACCTCAGTTGTGTCAAACTTAAAAAGAAATGGGGGGGACCGCTATATTGTAGATAAGACTCCCTATAACTTAGAAAGCCAGACATTAACATTATCTGTATTTTGTTGTATAGTTATTTATCTTGTTAAAAGTTTCCCTATTATATTTTAGTCTGATTTCAGCTACTCTGTGGAGTGTTGTGGGCTATGTGTGCATTTGGCACTTTTGTTCTAATTCCTCAAATACAAACTAAATATCCAAGTACAAAAGCTCATGCAATTAGCCTGTTAGCATTTATAATCCTTTAATTGAATAAATAAAACCTTAATAAGCAAAAATAATTAATTAAAATGAAGCCACCAGGTAATGGACTGGAATGCTGTCTTCCTTCACTTTGCTCTGCTGATCTTTACTACAACCCTATTCCTCCCCCCAGCTCCACTTTCTGATTTGAGACCATACTTTATATGACTGCTCCAAGAACAAGATATAGTATCTTTCCCAGGTATAAAAGTTACTAATTATGGCTCAGGGTATAAGTTTGTTGTTTAGTTGTTTTAAACTATTTGTGACCCCATTTGGGGTTTTCTTGGCAAAGATACTAGAGTGGTTTACCATTGCCTTCTCCAGTTCATTTTAGGAGGAAACTGAGGCAAAGTTTAAGTGACTTACCTAAAGTCACACAACTAGTAAGTGTTGGAGACTGGATTTGAAATCAAATCCTTCTGACTCCAGATTCCATGCTCTGAACCACTTAACTGCCCAGGATAGAATAGAAACTAGTACAGAAGAAAGGGCTAGGTTTGGAGCAAGAAGACCTAGAATTAAATTAAATTCTCTTGGTATTTATTTAATTATATATAAAATAAAGCACTTAGACTATATTCTAAGCATCTTTCCAGTCCTAAATCTGGGATTGTATTGAGCATTCTGGAAGATGTGCCATTTAAAGCAATGGTTCTCAATCTTTCTTTTTTGCCCTGGCACAGTATTATTCTTTGCCATGAAGAATCAAAACCCATTATAGGAATGTTGAGCAATCTGGGTATCCATGTGCTCTTTCAGATAAATGTTCCATCCAATTGAAGGCACATCTTGCCGAAACTCCAACGCCCTTTGAGAAACACTCCACTCTAGCATGATCCAATCCTGCAGTCCATGTGCACTTAGCTTGGTCCCTACCCATTGTTCATTCTACTGACACTATTGACTCCTCAAATGAGCCAAGTGGTAAGAGCCCTGCCTCACTTGGGCATGAGGCCATTCTCTGACTCCCTGGGAGCCAGAATGGAGCACATGGATTACCTGAACAGACTCAATCTGCTCTTATGTAATAAATATGAGTCATGTTATAGAATGAGTCACTTCTCCATTAGGCTCTCATCCAGAGTTGCCCAGCCTTTGTCCCCCAGTGAAAAGAAAGAGGATGATTCAGCCTTGGGAGGGAGGGAGGGAGACTCTCCCTCTCTTGACCCACCTTGACAGTGCCAGGATATGCCATGGGAGAGTCAGTAGCAAGGCAGACCATGAGGAAGCTTTCCTGTTTAATGCCGAGGGGAAGAAAGAGAATAATAGAATCTTGGAGGCTCAGAGTTGGAGAAGAATGTGGAGGTCATTCAGTTCAAACACTTCCCAAGCAGATATCTCCTCTCCATTTTCCTTAATGAGTTCCTATTTAGCTTTTGCCTAAAGATCACCAGTGATGGCAGGCTCTTGGCTCCTGACTTCAAAAGTGGTTTGAGATGGGTAAAAAAGAATAGGATTCTAACTTTTTTGAATGCCCTGCTTTTGTTTATATAACATAAGACTATAATAGACAGGCAGGAGAATGGCATACAAAGCAACTGGTCTTAGTGTCCAGTAGTCATGCTGGACTTCAATTATGTTGTGGACAGATATTGGAAGCCTGTCCTTGGGAACTTTCCTTAATCCCTGTCATCTGGACAGTTCCCTAAAACTCTAAGCTAGGAAGTGTCATTCTGTACTGATAGAAGGATTTCTTCTGTGGGAATTCTGTATTTTGAAGAAATGATACCCAGGTTAAAAATAAAACATAAAGCAGATTTTTTTGGCCACTCAATTCAAAGAGGCCCCTCTCTTTAGGTACAGGGAATAAGACTTCTCCCTGGAAGATATGTCTTTATAGCCCCAGGAGAAGACACAGGGTGAACTAGGGAAGATCAAGTTAGGGGCAATCTATATTTGGGATTTTTTGATTTTATCATATGAGAGCTGCCTCTGCATCCTGAGGAAGTTACCGGTCCTTGTATGTCCCTACACTTTTATCATTGTTGTTTTGAGGCCTAAATATGGTTTAAGCATGAAACTTTGGTCCATCTGATTTTAAGAGGTTATTATTGAATTGGGAGATGCTATTGGAGTCACTCTCTTTAGCCTTTGTACTACATCATGGCAAAGGATAATGGATCGTAGAAGAAACAGTAAAAGCCTGCTTTCGGTGGCCACCTGAACAACCTTCCTAATCCATAGCTTGAGTAATGAGAATTCTTGCACTAGAAAGTCTTCCGTGCTTCCTATTGACTACTTAACAAAATACCAACACCTGAAAAATTTCAATTCAAAACCTTCAATTATCTTTCTAAACTTGCTTTATGTCATATTCCTTGCCATAGTATAATTTACAGCCAAAATGGCACCTTTCCTGTGCCTTGCTCTGATACTGTACTGTCCTGCTTTTGTTTAGAATGGCTCTCCATAACTTGGAATGGCCCCTTTTCCTCTTATGTCCCAGCTCTTCCTGTTTATGTGTCTTCCTATTCAAAATTCTACCTTTTCCATGAAACCTTTCCTGACACACCCAAGTGTTAGAGATTTCTTTTGGAGGGAAAGGAGAGGAAATGCCAGTGTAGTTTTCTTTTTCTTTTCTTCTATTTTAGTTAAAGCTTTATATTTTCAAAATATATACATGGATAATTTTCATCATTGACTCCTGCAAAACCCTGTGTTCTAATTTTTCTCTCTTCCTTCCCCCATCCCCTCCCCTAGTCAGCAAGTGATCATTAATACATGTTAAACATATGCAATTCCTCTATACATATTTCCACAAATATCATGTTGCACAAGAAAAATCAGATCAAAAAGGAAAAAATGGAAAAGAAAACAAAATGGAAGCAAACAACAACAAAAAGAGTGAAAATACCATGTTTTGATCCACCCTCAGTTATCCACAGTCCTCTCTCTGTGTGTAGATGGCTCTCTTCATCACAAAATCATTGGAACTGGTATAAATCACTTCATTGTTGACAAGAGCCATGTCCATCAGAATTGATCATCATATAATCTTGTTGTTGCTGTGTATAATGATCTCCTGGTTCTACTCATTTTACTTAACATAGAAATATCTTTATCCTCATATTTCTTACTCCCCTGGCCTGGCATTTTCATTTTTTTTTCCTATCTCACTTTCCTACCTAGTTATGTATTATTTATTTTTTTCTTCTTTTAATTCTAAGATCCTTGTGGACAGAATCAATAACTATCTTGGTAACTCTAGTATCTAGCACAGTGCTTTGGACATATATATTTTCTGAACTCGGAATCAGGAGACCGTTGCTTCTGACTCATTTGTGTCAACTTGGTATTTTAATTCTTCCAGCCTCAGTTTCATCAGCTTTGTAAAAGGGACAATAATCTTTGCATTACCCTTCTCAGAGATTTGTAAACCTTACACCCAACCTCTGCAAAACTTTATTTTCCCATCTGTAATATGAGGATAATAATACTTACATTATTTATATTAAAGGTTATTGCTATCAAATAAAATAATTTATGTAAGATGTTTTATAATTTCAAATACAAAAAAAATTATGTTTATTCATCAGAAACCTCATCCCCTCACTTGTTGAACAATAAGCTAACAAATATAAGATGGATGCCTTAATAAGGAGTTGCTTCTCCTTTTCCCCTTGCAATTTTTTAAGCAATAGCTGGAAGACCTCTTGTCTGCTATGTTGCAGAAGGACTCAAAAGAATCCTTTCTTTCAATTCTAAAGTTTTGTGACTTTATTCCATTCTCACCAGATTTTAACTTCCTCTGATTTGTCTGACATAGCTCTGAGCCATGAGCCTTCCATTCCTTACATTTGTCCCCCTAAAAGTAGAGGAGCAATGAGAATAAAGAGAAAGATAGAGATATGGGAAAAGCACCTGTCTTTTAACTGGTCTTTGTCCAAAAAATTTCCTAGAAAAGTCTCACTCTTATGGAACTATTTTCCCCTTCCTCTTTCTTCTTCCTTGCTTTTCTCTCTCTTGTTCTTTTTCCCCTTTTTCTCCTTCTGCCCCTCTTGCAACTTCTATGGCTTTGACCTAAGTGGCAGATTTTTGCTTTCTCCTAGAAGTTGAGGAAAGTAGATTGTGCTGCCTTGTGGGTGGGATGATCACCTGAGAATGATGAGTACCTGGGATGACCTTGGGAATAATCACCAGATCATGGATTTAGCCCTAACAGCAGGGGTGTGCTGAAGCTAGTTAGAACCAGCCCGAACACAAATACAGAAACTACAAATCAGGGCTTGAGAAATTGTTTACCTGATTGCCAAAGCTTAAGAAAGTGATGGTGAAAATGTTAATAAGGCACTTTATTATACTTAAAAGCACATGTTCAGAGAGCTGCTTGTAAAACATTTGCAGGCACATCCCTGCCTAAAAGCGACCTCAGAGATCATCTTGGCTCATGAGTTCATTTCACAAATGAAGAAACAAAGCCAAAAGTGTATGTTATTCTACAAAAAGGACAACAAAACTCAGTGTCCTTTCTATCATCATTCACAGGGGTGGATGGATACTAGTGGAAGTGCCTAAAGGACCAAGACCTTTGGTTACTGCAGCTTGCCTCTTGTACATTGCATAAATTGTTAAGAATCTCAGAGACATTCTAGGAGGAAGGTTGCATTCGTTAACATTTTTTGTGCTATGGACACCATTAGCAGTGTATTGAAACCTATTGATTCCTTCTCAAAATAATCTTTTTAAGTGCATAAAATGTATTTGGATGAGTACAAAAAAAAGTAAACATATGGAAATATAGTCATTAGACATATTTCTTGTACATATTATATGTATATTTATAATATATGATATATATTTGCTGTATATAATATGAATTATATAGTTGTTCTGTCTTATGCAACAAATATATATCTTATATATCTTTTATTTGATATATGCACATATGTATAATTATTATATATTTATGTAACAAATATGTATACCTTATAATATAATATATACATGCATAAATTATCATTTTAAATATATATGTGTGTGTGTGTTCTAACACATGCATATATAGTATATGCATATGTATTGTGTCATTTCACTTGTGTCCACTTCTCCATGACCCTATTTGGAGTTTTTCTGGAAAAGATACTGGATTGCTATTTCCTTCCTGTACTATTACTATGCACAGTGTTCTCCTGGTTCTGCTTACTTCTTTCAGTATCAGCTCAGTAAGCTTTCCCAGGTTTTTTTCTGAAATCCACCATCTGCATTTAAACTCATGAAGATGAGTTTATGAACTAAACTTGTCACTCTACCTTGTGCCAACTAACTGCCTCTCATTCTTAGCTGCTATAGAAAACATGCCAAAATACTCCATGGCAAAAAAAAAAAAGATACCCCCTGGTTTATCTACCTTATTTTATAGGTAAAGAAATTGCATTCAGAGACAGATAGTGATTTGTTGAAGCAGGTCCACTAAATAATCTATTCAGTAAGTGTTGCATTTTTTAGGTTATACATATATATGTATATACATATATACATCATGTTAAACACATTTTACACTAGTTATTTTGTGAAGGAAGAATCAGAACAAAGGGAAAAAAACAAAAGAAAGAAAAAAAAAACAACAACAAAAGAGTGAAAAGAGTATACTTCAATCTACATTCAGGCTTCATAGTTCTTTCTCAGGATGTGAATGGAATTAACCAGCATGAGTCTTTTGAAAATGTTTTTGATCATTTTATTGCTGGAAAGAGCTAAGGCAGTCATACTTGATCATCTCACAAATGCTGCTATTACTATGCACAATGTTCTCCTGATTCTGCTTACTTTTTTCAGTATCAGCTCAGTAAGCTTTCCCAGGTTTTTTCTGAAATCCACCATCTCATCATTTCTTATAACACAATTCATTCATCCTTTCATTCATATTCTTTGACTATTTATCAGTTGGGGGATAACTTATTCTTATAAATCTAACTTAATTCTCTATATAATTTGGAAATGAGACCTTTATCAGAAATCCTGGCTGTAAAAAATTGTGTTGCAGTTCTTTTGCCTTCCTTTTAATCTTGATTACACTGGTTTTGTTTGTGCAAACTCTTTTAAATTTGATGTAATCAAAATTACTCATTTTGCATTCCATAATATTATCCATCTCTTGTTTAGTATAAATTCTTTCCTTCTCCATAGATCTGATAGGTAAACTATTTCTTGCTCACCTAATTTGTTTAGGGTAACACCCTTTATGTCTACATCATGTTGAGTGCTATATTTTGTTTTTGTTTTATATTTTTAAAAGCTTTTTTTATTTTCAAAACATATTCATATTTCAAAACATAATTTTTCCACATTGACCCTTTCATAGCTTTGTGTTTTAAATTTCCCTCTTCTCCTCCACCCAGGCAAGCAATCCAATATATGTTATACATGTTAAATATATATGTTAAATCTAATATGTAT
Source organism: Antechinus flavipes (assembly GCF_016432865.1). Lineage (NCBI taxonomy): Eukaryota > Metazoa > Chordata > Mammalia > Dasyuromorphia > Dasyuridae > Antechinus > Antechinus flavipes. The sequence goes on from NC_067399.1 coordinate 79,375,497, forward strand.
AAACATATTCATACAATTCTCTTGCTGCACAAGAAAAATCAGATCAAAAAAGAAAGAAAATGAGTAAGAAAACAAAATGCAAGCACACAACATCAAATAGAGTGAGAATGTTATGTTGTGATTCACATTCAGTTCTTGCATTCTTCTCTCTGGGTGTAGGTGGCTCTCTTCATCACAAGATCATTGGAACTGGCATAAATCACCTCATTGTTGGAAAGAGTCACATCTATCAGAATTGATTGTTGTATAATATTGATGTTGCCATGTTCCATGACCTCCTAATTCTGCTCATTTCACTTAGCATCAGTTCATCTAAGTCTCTCCAGGACTCTCTGAAATCATCCTGCTGATTGTTTCTTATAGAACAATAACATTCTATAACATTCATATACCATAACTTATTCAACCATTCTCCATCTATTGGGCATCCAATCAGTTACCAGTTTCTTACCTCTATGAAAGGGTTGTCACAAACATTTTTGTACATGTGGGTCTCTTTCCCTTTTTTAAGATCTCTTTGGGATATAAGCCCAGTAGAAACACTGCTGGATTGAAAGGTATTGGGTGCTTTTTTTTTTTTTTTAATCTTTAGTTACTTCACAATTCTCCTTTTTTTTTCAAAAGTTCATAGAAAAAAAATTAAGATATGGATGCTTCAATGATTGAAAAAAAATCTATTCTCTTCCCCTACTCTTTTACTTCCCTGAATCAGCCTTCATCATATACACTCTTCTCTATCCAGGCAGGGAAAGGAAGAAGAAACAAACCATTATTATAGTGTTTTAAGTCAAGGCCTTAAAGCTTCTGAAAGAATGTATGTTCTCCAAGATAAATGGATGAGTCTAAGGAGAGGACTCTGGGAAGATGGGGAAGTAAGTCAGAAAACTTTTGATTTCCCAAAGAGACAGAATGTTGCTTCAGAGGGAAAATAGAGCAGTAGAAATAAACAAAAGTTGAGGTAAAGCAGTTGTTCTCCTTACACTATAAAAGAAGACCCTAAAAAGACCTCAGTCAAAGTGCAAATATTTATAGACCAACTCTGTACAATCAACAAGGAGATGGGACAGTGTTTCACCTGAGTTGGGAGAAGGCCTCAGTCTTAGAAACTTTTATTTCATAGATAGTAGGAGGAAATTAAGGACCTTTCACTTTGGAGAGACATCAAGCACTCCTTTGCTGACCAGACTTTTCCCCATTTGTGCTGACCAGGAAAAAGGAGTTAGCACATATGTGGTGAGGGCACTTGCAAGAGAGTGGAGTCCCTGATTTCAGTTCTAGGGAAGAGACTACAATTGTAGTTGCAAAGGTACTTCAGGGAATAAGATCATTTTTGGATTAGCAGGAGTGGAGAAGAGAGCCTAGGACAGACCACAGAAAATAACCGCAAAAAATACCTGAGGTTTGGGACATAAAACAAAATAAAAAGGAGTAAGCAAAGGAGAAATAACCCAACCATAGATAGCTACTATGAGGATTAAGATCATAGGGTTCATATTTAGAGGAAGATAAAGGAGCTAAAAAAAAAATCACTCTTTTTAATGAGAAATATCAAATAGTCCCAAGAGCAAAAAAAGATTTTTTTTAGAAGTATTCAAAAAGGACTTTAATGATCAAAAAAGAGATATTGAGGGAAAATTAGAAACAAAAAAAGAACAATCCAAGAAAATGATAAAAACAAAATCAACCAACTTGAAATAGAGAACCAAACACTTGAGAAAGAAAATAATTCCTTGAAAACTAGCATTTGCCAAAGAGAAGCTAATGATGTTCTAAGATCCACTTATTACCACCAACAGGAAAACTTACAAAGAATATTATGACAAAATTTCAAGCTCCCACGTTGAGGAGAAAATTTCAGAAGTGTCAAAAGCAAAAACAATTGCAATATTGTGGTGCTTCCACAAGAATTTCATGAGACCTACTAGCTATTATACTGAAGGATTGTAGATCTTGGAATACTTATTTCATAGAACAGAAGAGCTAGAGTTATATAACCAAAGATAACTTACCCTGACAAGTTAAATATAATCCTAAAAATGAAAAAAAATGGATATTTAATAAACTTAAAGATTTTCAGATATTAGCAACAAAACAGCAGAACTTAAGGAAAAATTCAACATGTAATATTTAGGAAAAATATAAAGTAAACTTTATAAACTTTATAAAGTAGAATCATTTACTTTTTATATATGAAAATATTATCAATTGTTTCTTGTGTCATTTTTATTAAGGTGATTTGAAATAAAGACTTGGATTAAGCTGAATGTGATGGGGTGGTGGTATATATACATATATGTATGCATATGTACATGTACATATACACACACACATACACACACACACACACGTGTATATAAACCAGGTAGGGAATGAAAAAAGAATAAGTATCTCATATAAATAAGGAAAAAATATATATCAAAAAAAAATCTGAAGCCTCATTCTCATTGGAAGAGTATAAAAATCTTTTAATTTCTTCTAAATTCAGGAAAAAGATAAGAAGGCAAGGGAATTGGTTTGGGGGAGGGGACAGGAAGGCAAGGCAAGGTAGAGAATATAAGTAAAGTATAGGAGTCAAGAGAGATAGAAATAGGGTGAGGGGTAAAAGCAAAGCAGAGGAGTGAAGACAAGAATAGTGAGAGGGATGATGAGAAATATAGGAAAGAGAAAAATAAATAACTAGCAATTGTAGGTTAGAATATGAACCGAATTAATTTACCCATAAAATGGAAAAAGATAATATATTAAAATTTTGAACACAACAATATATTGCTTCCAGGAAATGTCATAAAAATGAGAGAGAAAGATTGAGAGTAGAATTTATTATGTAAAAAAAGCAGAAGGTAGAAATCATGATATCAGACAAAAAAAAGTTTTAATAGATTTTACCAAAAGAGAAAAATATACCATGTGTCAACTATATTAATCAATATTGTTTTAGACTATTTAAAATAACTGGAAAGCATGAGATTGGAATATTGTTGTGGTGTAGGAAATGATGAATTGGTAGATTTAGAAAAATACAGAAAGTTTGGACTTGTGAAGGAAGAAACCTTCAGAGAAACAGAGGATAAGTGGAAATAAGCATAGTATGGTGTAACATATATATAAATGTATATGTATATGATTATAAATATCTATGTATACATATGTATGTTATATATGAATGTATCTGAGTTTAATTCTAATCTTTTGCAGAGGGAAGGACAAGGAAAAATAAACTAAAAAGTGCATAGCAGAGAGCAAAAGAAAACCAAAGAAAAGATGGGACAGCTCTGAACACAATGTGTAGTATTAAACAAACTTTTTTGAAATTGAATTGTATTGCTTTATATTTTGAATCCTCTCATATTTTACTATGCACATGGCAATGTTTCCCCTTTATTTTATATTTAAGTTTAAAATTTTAAAAAAGGTTTAAAAGTGGATGAGATGATTGGAACAGAACCAGAAAGGACACAGCCAGTCAGGGCCATGTGAAGGGAAAAGTTCAGTGATTATAGGCAGACATAATCAGCTTGGAACAGGAAAATCTCCCTCCACTGAACTTGATCACTCCAATGATCCAATGCTGCCTCATCAAAGAATCAACCGTGTTAGGACACACTTGGGAAACTAGATCAGCCAACTGGGAACAATAAAGTACAAATCAAGGAGGAAAAGAGGGAAGGACTGGGGATCTCAGTTTCTGGATCCCAAGTTCCCCATTGATTGGACATTAATCCTATGAGAATCTATGAATGGAAAAGCAAATAAATGGTGGATGCTTACAAGCTCCAAGATGAAACTCACTAATGGGGATGAAACTCCCCTGTGTTGGGGAAGTAGCCAGCAATAGATTAGTTAATTTTATGCCTATGTCTGTGATAAATATTTAGTTTTATTCATTTTACTTCACTGAATATAGATGAAGAACTGTATATAGTTGAATGGGCTTATGTGATAGGGTCCACCCTATTATGCCATGCTTATAATTGAAGTCTATTGAAATGTAGCACATTAGATAGAAAGAGTTTCTTGCCTGTGGGGAAGGAGATGAATCATGAGTCTATTTATATAAATATATACACATTTCACCTCATAAATTAAAGAGATGGACACTTCCACTCATGAAAGCAGTTTGAGATTTAGAAGACAGAAGTAATTAGATTCTTAAGAACTCATAGAGAGCTTATTATTTTCTCCATTGCCCTCTGGTATTATTTTGGACACACAATCCCTGGGATGAGTGTAAAAATTATGTATGCCTGTTTCTGATCATTGAGGAAGTGGCCAATTGTTGTTGTTTGTATTTAGTTCTTGAAGAGGACCATGACTTCAGGGAGGTGATGCTATAACATGCAAGTGAATTGGATTATGACTTCAGGGAGGTGATGCTATAACATGCAAGTGAATTGGATTAAAGTGAGGCAGGACTATGCAAATTAACCAGGTTCACTTTTTTCCTCCAGTCATCTGGGTCTAGGGAAAAAAGATCGGGATCACTGGAGATGTCCAAGCGGTTAATAGATTTTATGGTGATAAGAGCACTTCCATTTGGATATAGAGCTTATCTCTAATATTGGAATTTCTTAAAATGAAAGAGTGGGAGGGATGTCAGAGGTCATTTGGTCCAATCTCTTACCTAAAACAGAAAGCCTCTGGATGTTTCCATTAAGTGATTATTCATTCTCTGCATGAAGACTTTCAGTGATGGGGAACTCATTTCTCATATTCATCCATTCTATTAAAAACAAAACAAAACTGTGATTCTTAGAAAGTCTCTTCCTTACACAGGACCAAAAATCTACATCTATATTTTCCCAAGAGATGTGAATGAAAACAACAACAACACAAGTCTAACATTTTTCGCATATGACAGCTCTTCAGATAACAAGGATCTTTCTTCTCTCCCCTACAATTCTATTTTTCTCTAGCTTAAATATTCCTCTTTTCTTCTGCAAACCCTTACATGACTTAGTCTTCAGTATTCTTACTATCTTGGTTGATCTTGTTATAGACACTAAAATTTCAGAGATGTCAATCAATGTCCAACAAAAAATATTTTATGGCCAACCGAACAAAGTACTCTAGCTGTGGTCTTCCAAGGACAGTGGATACCAGCGCCATTGCCAGCTTTTGGGAATTGATCACTGTTCCTCAGTTAATGCATTCTAGAATCACATTAGCATCTTTGGTTCCCATGTCACACCACTGATTCATATTGAGTTCCCAGTCCCCTAAAGCCTTTAGATTTTTTTCTCCAAGATCTCTTGTCCAGGCATGTCTCAGCCATCCTGCACATGTATAATCTATTCTTCTACACTGGTGAAAAAGGGGTGTGAACAGAGGAACCACTGGGTTTCACTACTTCCCTAGTTTTCTCTTTCTGGCCCTGGCCCCAGGGAACAACCTCCTCAATAAGAGCTATCCAGGTGATCACTTCAGCCATATTTACCCACCCAAACCAGTTTTCAAGGGAAACACGGGGAGGGTGTTTCCTACCTTCAGGGTTTTCTGTGAATCATACATAGGCTGAAAGTTTACCCTTAACCTGTCTGGGCCTGGAGGAATTGAAGTGCTATTGACCTTGTAAGATATGTTGATGTCTTATGCTAATCCTTGTCTGGGTGAAGAAAGACATCTGGTACATATGAGGACGCCTGTTTTCTGTGTTACATAGGTGGAGTAGATAGAAATGGGAAGTAAATTGGGACATTTAGATGAATTTGGTTTGGGGAAAATGAGGAAAAATTCTGATTATAGCCAGGCGCAGAGTCATTGAGAGAGAAAGCTTTAGAACAGGCAAGTTAAAAGTGGTGACCAGGGAACTCAGTGCCCAGATATTAGAAAAATCTTGCATGTACATATAATTTTAATGTTTGCAAAATGCTTTATATATTATCTCATTTGATCCTCACAAAAACTCTGGGAGGTAGGTACCATTATTATCCCCATTTAATAGATGAGGATAATAAAGGTAAGATAAGTTAATGATTTGTACAAGGTTGGAAATCTAAATAAATAAAATACTAAATAAAAACGTTGGACTTGGAATCAGGAAAATGTGTGTTCATGTCTTGTCTCTGACACTTACAAAATGTGTGACACTGGTGAATGTGATTCAACTCTTCTTTCTGTTTCAGTATCCCTATCTTAAAAATGGAACTCCTAATAGGATCTATGTCTTAAGATTGCTGTGAGAATCAGTTGAGCTAATATGTGTAAAGCACCTGCTTTAAAGTATTATATAAATGCAATTTATCATTAAATGTCTGTGTTATTTATTTTGTGTACTGTGTCAGTTTCCAGAAAACAGGAAAGCAATGGAATTGGTGGAAGGAGGGTTTGAAGGTGTGAGAAGAATAATTTTGGATTGGAAACTTATTTTTCTCAAAGTCCAAAGAGACTAAATGAATTCAACTTCCATTCTGGGTTGGAACTCAGGAAGACATAAGGAGGTAAACCTTTAAAATGACTATCAAGAGTTGACTTTTTGTTTTTCTGGTAAATTCCCTAACTGGATCCTCTACACAGCAATAAACAGATATATCTAGGTTATTGAATGCGGACGTGGCATAATACAAAGAATAATGGATCTGGGTTCAATTATCAACTTTGACATTTAGAAACTATATGACCATTAGCAAGTCCCCCTCCCAGCCTGTGGCTCTCATCTTTAAAATGAAGCAATGGCCTCTATCACTAAATGTTTGCTCAGATAAATGGGAGCAAATTGAAACTGGAAGACTCCTATTTAGAGGGTGCCCTGGTTCGGGTTACATTAATTTCAGGCAAGAAAATGTTTTTACAGGGACCCACACTTAACACCGTTTCCAAGATAAGATCAAAATGGGTCTATGATTTAGGCACAAAGAATGAGATTATAAATAAATTAGAGGAACATAGGATAGTTTATCTCTCAGACTTGTGGAGGAGGAAGAAATTTGTGACCAAAGATGAACTAGAGACCATTATTGATCACAATAGAAAATTTTGATTACATCAAATTAAAAAGCCTTTGTACAAACAAAACTAATGCAAACAAGATTAGTAGGGAAGCAAAAAACTGGGAAAACATCATCACAGTTAAAGGTTCTGATAAAGGCCTCCCAAAATATATAGAGAATTGAATCTAATTTATAAGAAATCAAGCCATTCTCCAATTGATAAATGGTCAAAGGATATGAACAGATAATTTTCAGATGATAAAATTGAAACTGTTTCCACTCATATAAAAGAGTGTTCCCACAGCACTATTGATCAGAGAAATGCAAATTAAGACAATTCTGAGATACCACTACACACTTGTCAGATTGGCTAAGATGACAGGAAAAAATAATGATGAATGTTGGAGGGAATGTGGGAAAACTGGGACACTAATGCATTGTTGATGGAGTTGTGAACGAATCCAACCATTCTGAAGAGCAATCTGGAATTATGCCCCAAAAGTTATCAAACTGTGCATACCCTTTGATCCAACAGTGCTACTACTGGGCTTATATCCCAAAGAGATACTAAAGAAGGGAAAGGGACCTGTATGTGCCAAAATGTTTGTGACAGCCCTGTTTGTAGTGGCTAGAAACTGGAAACTGAGTGGATGCCCATCAATTGGAGAATGGTTGGATAAATTGTGGTATATGAATGTTATGGAATATTATTGTTCTGTAAGAAATGACCAGCAGGATGAATACAGAGAGGACTGGCAAGACTTACATGAACTGATGCTAAGTGAACTGAGCAGAACCAAGAGATAATTATATATCTCAACAATGATACTGTATGAGGATGTATTCTAATGGAAGTGGATTTCGTTGACAAAGAGAAGATCTAACTCAGTTTTAATTGATCAATAATGGACAGAAGCGGCTACACCCAAAGAAAGAACACTGGGAAATGAATGTGCACTGTTTGCATTTTTGTTTTTTCTTTCCGGGTTATTTTTACCTTCTGAATCCAAATCTTCCTGTGCAAGAAGAGAACTGTTCAGTTCTGCATACATATATTGTATCTAGAATATACTGTGACATATTTAACATATATAGGCCTGCTTGCCATCTGGGGGAGGGGGTGGAGGGAGAGAGGGGAAAAATCAGAACAGAAGTGAGTGCAAGGGATAATGTTGTAAAAAAAAAAATTACCCTGGCATGGGTTCTGTCAATAAAAAGTTATAATTATTAAAAAAAAAAAAGAAAGAAAAATTTTTTTAAAAAATTAAAAGAAAGTGGTTTAATTCAGGCAGATAGTGGGAACAGTACAGTTATTTCTAAATGTAGCCATTATAACAGATTATTTTACAATTTAAGCTCAAATACCTTGTCCTTATAATTTTCTGAGAGGATTGAGGTTAAGAAATCTCAGACCATTTTGGATAAAACAAATATATACATTCTCATCCCTTTATAAAAAGTCTTTTCTATAGAGGGAATCTGGAGTGGTGGGTGAACTAGTGAACTGGGAGACAGGAAGGTCTGAGCTCAAAGTTTGTTTCTGATACTCAACAGGCTGTGGGAGCATTTGCTGTCTCCATTTTGTCAACTGTGAAAATAATTTATCAGATAAATTTGACAGGCATTGATATCTACACAGGATTGATGTGAGACTCAACTTAAATGATAGCCATTAGGTACTCTGCAAACTTTGGAAGTCCATATAAATGTCATATACTAAGATTAATAGGAATTATTTTATAAATAATATTAACTATTAATAATAATCTTTCCAGAAAAAGTCAATTAGACCACAAACAGCAGTGATTCATTCAAAAAAACCTTCTCTTTATTTAGAAGTTTCAAAGATAATCACTAATCCCCGATCCAGACATCATTAGACTATTTTGCCCTTGACCTGGCATGTCCCCGTGAGAAGGTGATGATAGAAACTGCTGCCTATTTACAAATGCTGAGAAAGTGCTGAAACCCCGACTTCTCTCTGCGGTTAAAGCCCATTGCTAATTCCAGGATGAGCCTGGGGATAGGTTCACAGAGAGGACACCTGCAGTGGCTTTGGATGCATGCAAATGCCATGCCAGACACCATTAGCACCTGTGGCCGCTTGATTCACATCTGCTCAGTCACCGAAACACATCTGGGTGCTCGACCCCCCCCCCAGCTCTTATCCCTCTGAAATAGGAATTCGAGGAGGTACCTTTTAGACCAGTATTTGCATCACATCATCAAGGCGATATGCTGCTGGATGGAATGGTGATAATTACTTTTCTTGGCTCTGTTTACAGCAGGGAGAAACTCAGAGACCACAGTTCTTTTGTTCCTCTTGTCTGGAATTCTCCCCCTCTTCTTCTCTGCTCCTGGCTGCCCTGGCTGTCTCTAAGTCCCAGGTGCAAAGGAAATCCTCTCTCAATAGTAGTGCCCTCCCTCTGTTGATCACCTTTGATTATCCTTTCAATAACTTATTGGGCATAATTGTTTGCATGCTGTCTTTCCATTAATCTGTGAGCTTCTTGAAGGCAGGAATTTTTTCCTCTGTAGCCCAGGAGTTGCAACATGGTATAGTGGAAATCCAGCTTTGGGTACTCATCGGGCTGTGTGACTCTGGGCAGGTCACTAAACTCTGTTTTCTCAGTTTTCTCATATGTAAAATGAAAAAGAAATAGCAAATTACTTCAACATCTTTGTCAAGAAAACCATACATGTAATTATACAGTGTGGACACTTTCAACAATAGCCACAGCAGCAACAGCTGCAGCAGCTGCAACACCAACACTTGCAGCAGCAATAGTAAAAATAGCAACAGCAATAGCAGTAGCAGTAACAGCAAAAACATCAATAGCAGCAGCAGCAGCTATAATAAAATCAGCAACAAGAAGAAGCAGCAATAGCAACAATAGCAAAAGCAAAAAGAGCAATAACAGTAGCTGCAGCAGCAATAGTAAAAACAGCAGCAACAATAGCAAAAACAGCAACAACAGCAGCAGAAGCAATAGCAACAAATAGCAAGGAAGACCACCACCACCATGATGTGCCTAGAGCTTAGCATAGTTCTTAACACATAGTAGGTGATTAATAAAATATTTATTGATTGAATTCTTAAGTCAGTCTAACTTAGTCACTCAACCCATAAGCATTTATTATGTACCTACTATGTGCCACGTACAGTGCTATAGCAGGCAAAAAATAGTTCTTGTAGAGCTCATATACTAATGGATTGCTCAACAGTAGTCAAAACATCTAAATTCAGATAATTTCAAATCAGCTAGAGAGGATAATGGAAGGAAGAAGGAAGAAAAAAATGACAGAACTTGAACCCAAGAAAAGAATCTTTTTAAATTACAGGATAATTATATATTAAAAGGAATAGCAAGTTTTACATTATAGATTTGCAGTTTCGTATATATTTTTTTATTCTAATATATTAGAAATGCTTGTTTTATTTTTTTAAGTTCAGAATAAAATAAATATATTTTTAAATGAGGTGTGTATGGTACAGAAGAATAGATTTGGAAGCTGGGGTCTAGATTCAAATCCTACTTCATTTGCTGACCACATCTATGATATTGAACTAATAATTTGTGTTTGATTTGCTTTCTCCTGTATGAAAGGAGAGAAAACATAATTTTTTTTAATTAAAGCTTTTTTATTTTCAAAATATATGCTTGGGGGAAGCACAGTGGATAGAGCACCAGACTTGAAATCAGGAGGACCTGAATTCAAATCTGGCCTCAGACACTTAACACTTTCTAGCTGTGTGTCCTGGGCAAGTCACTTAACTACAATTGCATAAGCAACATACACACACACACACACACATATGTATGTATATATGTATGTATATACTTGAATAATTTTCCCTTGTGTTCCCAATTTTCCCTTCCCTTCCCTCTAACCCCTCCCCTAGATGGCAAGTAATCCAGTATGTTAGATATGTGCAATATTTCTATACATATTTCCATAAATATCATACTGCACAAGAAAAATCAGATAAAAAAGGGAAAAAAATGAAAAAGTAAACAAAATGCAAGAAAACAACAACAAAAAGAGTGAAAATACTATGTTGTGACCACACTCAATTCCCACAGTCCTCTCTCTGGGTGTAGATGGCTCTTTTCATCACAAGACCATTGAAAGTGACCTGAATCATCTCATTGTTGAAGAGAGGCACGTCTCAGAATTGATCATTGTATAATCTTGTTGTTGCTGCGCTCAATTATCTCCAGTTCTGCTCATTTCACTTAAGGTTAGTTGATGGAAGTTTCTCCCAGACTCTCTGTAATCATCCTGCTGATCACTTCTTATAGAACAATAGTCCATAGCATTCATAGACCATGGGCATCCACTCAGTTTCCATTTTCTCGCCACTACAAAAAGGGCTGCCACAACATTTTTGCACATGTGGGTCATTTTCCCATCCTTTATAATCTCTTTGGGATACAAGTATAGTAGAAACATAAGCAGATGATTTTTAAGGTCCCTTTCTAGACCCTGATAACATAAGCCACTTAAATCTGTTATATTATGTAATTTGTTCCTTCTCTCCTAGTTTCTCTTTCTCCTTTATTTTCCGCTTATATTAAAGTTAACCCCTGTACCACAGCAGATTTTCTTTTCCACTCTTCTTTTTTTTTGCCTTGCCTTTTTTCTTGCCCCTACCCTTTCTATTCTTCCTGTCTGATTTGCCCTTTCGCCTCCCAGTCTCCCAGACTACAGCACCCACCTGTTGTCTCTAATTGTATTCTGTTGTTGTTGTTTTTTTTTTTTTTTTAAACTGGAACCACTAGAGAATCATAGGCTAGACCTAGAAAAGATCTGAGAAAATATTTAATCTTTCCTTCTCATACTTTTGGAAAGAAAAAATGGAGACTAAAAAATTCACTTGTTCAAGGACAGTCAGGTAGTAGTAGTGCCTGAATTATAACCCAGAACCCTTTCAACTGAAGCCATGCTATCTATTACCAAATACATAAGATATAGAACATTGCTGGACTTGAATTCAGGAAGGCCTGAGTTCAAATTCAGTCTCAGACATTTGTTAAATATGTATGCTTAGCCAAATCACTTAATTGCTCTCTTCTTCAGTTTCCGTATCTGTGAAATGGGTATAATAATCGCACCTACCTCACAGAATTGTTGTAAAATGAAGACAAGTATAGTATCTACGTCACAGGATTGTGAAGATAACACAGAAAAGCAGCTTGTAAGCACGAAAGTGCTCTACAAATGGTAACTGATCTTATAGACAGGGAGATTGGTATTTGAGTGTCATTTCTGACACAAAATGCTTGTATGATGACAAATTGACTTTTCAGTGCTGTAGGCAACTCTCTAGGACCATAAATTTTAGTGACCTGCACTGATAAAGTGCATTCCCTGTATCAGTGAAATCACAGGTTCAGTGAGGTGGCTTGACTGGTGGACTTGGAGTTGGTGAGAGTTAGAAATCTGGCCTCAGATATTTATAAGTTGTATGATGATGGGCAAGTCACTTAACCTCTGTTTCTTAGTTAGATTAATCTGTAAAAAGGAAATAGTACATAACTCTTGTCTCCCAGGGTTCTAGTGAGCATCACATGAAATAATATTTGTAAAGTAGTTAGCACAACTGCCTGGTAAATAGTAGTTACTTAAGAGATGTTTATTTCTTTTCATTCTTTTCATTGTGCTATGCCATGTTGCTATTGTCATAAATGCTTCCAATGGTCTCACGAAGCCAATGAGGAAATGGCTGCATGTTTTGTTTTATTTTAGTTTTTATTAAATAGTATCTTATTTTTCCCAGTTAGATGTCAAGAATATTAACATTCATTTCAAAAAAATATTTAATATTTTCCCTCAAATGCATTTAAAACAACTTTTTTAATGTTTGCTTTTAAAACTTTTGAGTCCTAAGTTCTGTCCTTTATTCTCACAGTCTAATTCCCATTAAGAAACAACATTGAAGTTATGCAAAACATTTACATAAAAGTCATGTTGTGAAAAAATCCATAGGTCATCTCTGGGTATGGATAGGATTTTTCAGTATAAGGCCTTTAGAATAGTCATGGATCATTGTACTTCTGAGAATTGCAAAGTCATTTATAGCTGGTTATCTCAAAACTTTGCCATTACTTTATATCCAATGCATTTCACTTTGCTTGAGTTCATGGAGGACTTTCCATATTTTTTCTGAAAGCATCCTGATCATCATTTTCCACAAAATAATAATATTCCAGGACAATCACATATTACAATTTATTCAGCCATACCCTGATTGATAGCCATCCTCTCAATTTCTTTTTTTTTTTTTTTGCCCTGAGAAGAGAACTACTAGAAATATTTTTGAACGTATACATCCTTTTCTGTTTTTTAAAAAAATCTTTTTTGGTATTCAGATTAAATTATGTACATGATTTTATAGCCCTTTGGGCACAAATCATATCTTTTGATCATTTATCAATTGGAGCATGGCTCTTATTTTTTTATAAATTTGACTCAGTTCCCTTTATGTTTGAGAAATAAGGCCCTATCGGAGAAACTTCTTTTAAAATTCTGTTTACAATTTCTATACCTAACCATTTTCCCATTTTTTCTACTCTCTCTCTCTCTTTTTACCATGTACATCCTCAAAAGTGTTTTGCTACTGACCATTCCCTAATTCAATTTGCCATATCTTTCATCACCCTTCCCATCCTCCCGTATCCCATTTTCCTTCTATTTTCCTTCAGGATAAAACATATCTTATACCCATATTGAGTGTATATGTTATTTCCTCTTTGAGCCAATTCTAATGAGAGTAAAGTTCATTCACTCACCCTCTTCTCTCCTTCTTCCACTCTTCTGTAAAAGCTTTATCTTGCTTCTTTTTTATTGCAGATAATTTGCCCCATTCCACTTTTCCCTTTTCCTTTCTCCCAAGACATTCTTCTTTCACTCCTTAATTTCATCATTTTTAGATATTATCTCTCATATTCAACTCACACCTGTGCCCTGTCTATATATCAAATTGTCATAATAATTTTTAAAAGTTTAGCATTCATTTTTACAATATTTTGAATTTCAAAAATTTCTTCCTCCCTTTACCTCTCATGATATAGGCAGTTTGATATAGTTTATATATGTGCTATCATGTGAAACATATTTCCATATTAATAATAGTAATACAAGAAGAAACAGATGAAAAGGGGAAAAATGAGAAAGAAAAGGTAAGGGGGAAATGTTCTGATCTGCATTCAGAATCCATCAGTTCTTTATCTGGATATGGATAATATTTTCTTCATGAGTCCTTTCTACTTCTCTTAGATCAGTGTTGCTAAAAAGCAAAGAGCTGAATCATTATTACACATTGTGGCCAGTGCTATGTGCCTTGTTTTCCTGGTTCTACTCATTTCACTTTGCATCAGTTCATATGTCTTTTCAGATTTTTCTGAAATCTTCTTGTTCATCATTTCTTATTACAGAATAGTATTCAATTGCATTCATATACCACAATTATTAATTCAATCATTCCCCAATTGATAGGCATCCTCTCAATTTCCAATTATTTGCTACCATGAAAATGGCAAGAAAGATTTCTTCTTAATATCCTCCTCTCTTGCATATCAGTACCTATTTCTACATGACAGAAACAAAATGGGGATATAGAAGAGCCAAATTTCTGTATTTTGAATCCTATCTTTGCCAGTTATTATTTCATGAGCAAGTCACTTTGAATCACAGAATTTAGAAGTGAAATAGAGCTTAGAGATCATTGAATAATAGAGTACAAACTTCTTGAGGATAGGGACTAATTTTTTTTTTCACATAGTAGTTGCTTAATAAATACATGCTGAGGGACAGATAGGTAGCACAGTGGATAGACCACCAACTCTAGAGCCAAGAAGACCTGAATTCAAGTTCTGCACATGATATTTACTAACTGTGTGACATTGGGCAAGTCTCTTAACCCTGATTGCTTCCCCCTTCCCTAAATAAATAAATGCTGATTGATCTTGTTCAAAATGAGTAAATATGGCAAAGTTTTGCATGGTTGCACATCTAAAACCTATATCTGATGCCTTTTCAGGGAGGGAGTAAAGAGAGAGAAATAAAATATAGAATTCAACACTTCAAAAAAAAACACAAATGTTTTAAAAAAAATTTAATATGTATTTGGGGTAAAATAAAATATATTATTAATTAAAACATTTTAAGAACTGGAAGGAAGATTCTAACATAAGAAGTAACTTGTATAGCTGATAAACAGCAGAGCTGAAAATCAAATCGAGATCCTCTTAAGGCCCTCAGTTTTTTACCTCTTTTAAATGAGTAGATTAGCATAAAGGATCTCAAAAAAATCTTCTAGTTTTGCCACTAGGAAATAAAGAAAAGGAAAAATAAATTATTAATTGTAGATCTCATTTAGTTCTCATCACAAACCTGCAAGATAGGGACCATTATTATCCTCATTTTACAGTTGAGGAAACCAAGGCAGGCACAGGTTAAATTATTAGCCCAGGATCACATAGCTAGTTTTTGAGGCCACCTTGAGCTCAGGGTTTCTTTACTTTTGACACAGTACTCTCTTCACTGACACTTAACTAGCTCAAATAGAGGCTGAAGTGGATTTCAGGTTAGAAGTAGGTTATCTATGGAAATTGATGGTCCTTCTCAAACATTCCTCAGCCTTAGCAACATTCAGGCCCAGAGAAACCATATCTTGACAGTCAAAGGTCCACTAAAGAAGTAAAATTATAAATGGAGAGGAGGAAAGGGTACAGCTTAATTAAAACTCTTCCCCATTTTTTCTTCCATACCCTTCATAGACTTAAAGCGTATGCAAATTTCTGAAAAAAAAAATCAAACCCAAACAGCTTACCCTCCAGCTCAGCACTGCAGCCAGCAGCCCTCCTGTGTGCTAATGGATCCTATCCATAGCATATGCCCTGGGAAATCATAACTGGCTTAATCACTTAAGCAATAGGCCCTGAAAAATTGGTCATTACTGGAAGTGACCAACCATTTGGTAGCAACAGCCTGAAGCAAAATTGTTTGCAGTGAATTTGAAAGGGATTATTATTTTAGTAAATAGTAGTTTAGAATACTGGCTGAAGAAATGCAAAGAGAAAATTTTCCAGTCTCAGTTTAGGAGAATGCAAAGAAATCAGGTTATATTCAGAGTTAATTTCCAGTGCTCCAAATTGTCAGCAAGTCCAATTCTTTCCCTGTTTGGAAATGAAAAACATAAAATAAGTGAGAGAGATAGTCACACCCATGTCCAACAACAAAGATGAAGATCTTAAACCAAAATTTTCCCTGAAATGGTATAATAGACAGAAAAATGTAGATGGAGAAAAAGGAAGGAAGGAAGAAAGGAAGGAAGGAAGGAAGGAAAGAAGGAAGGAAGGAAGGAAGGAAGCAAATAACCCACATGCCACAGAAGCTGCCACAAAATACTTCCTCACTCAGGCCACCACTTCTATAATAATAATATTTACCATCATTTGCAATGCATGGTCGACAATCCAATGGACACTATTTTAACTCTCTGACCAATGAGCCTCTATCTCAATAACTCTAGCCCTCTCAATCAAATTAGGCCTCACCCCCTTCCACTTCTGAGTGCCTAAAGTAACACAAGGAATCCCACTCCTAACCAGAATGATTCTTCTAACATAACAAAAAATTGCCCCCACATCCATCCTCTACCAAATTGCCCCGTGCCTAAATATAAATATCCTCATCACTCTTGCAATCTTATCTACTATCCTAGGTGGATGAGGAAGACTTAATCAAACCCACCTACGAAAAATTCTAGCCTATTTATCCATCACCCATATAAGCAATGGCCTGAGGAAGGAAGGAAGGAAGGGGAAAGAAGGGAAGGCAGGAAAGAGGAAGGGAAAAAGAATGGAAGGAAGTATGGAAGAGAGGAAGGAGGAAGGGAAGAAAGGAAGGATGAAAGGAAAAGAGTGGGAGAGGAATGGAGCGAGGAAGAAAGGCAAAAGGAAGGAAGACAGGAAAGAAGAAAGAAACAAGGAAAGCAGGAAGGAAGGAAGGAAGGAAAGGAGGAGGGAGGGAGAAAGTAAAGGAGGGAGAAAGGATAGCAGGAAGGGAGGGAAGATGGAAGAAAGGAGGGAGGGAAAGAAGAAAGGAAAGAAAAGAGGAAGAAAGGAAGAGAAAGAGGAAGGGAGGAAGAGAAAGTAAGAGAGAGAAAAAGAATGGAAGGAAGAGAAAAAGGAGGGAGGGAAGAAGGAAGGAAGGAAGGAAGGAAGGAGGAAAAGGAAGAAGGGAAGAAGAAAAAGAAAGGAGTAAAAAGGAAAGAAAGAGGAGAGAATTTTGTATTAATTTAGTGTTAATTAATTAATAAATTTGATGTTAGCATTAATTTAGTATGTATTATGTATCAGGCACAAAGTTAGTTGTTCTGCAAATATTCTCTTTTCTTATTTTCACAGCAACCCTGTTTGAACTCGTCTTCCTGTCTCCAGGTCCAATGCTCTGTGCATTGTGGTGCCATCTAGCTGCCCTGAAGAGCTGATTTTTAATTTTTGTAATGGGCTGAGCTCGGGTTGATGCACTGAGGTCCCAAGCACATGAGGCTAAATAGTAATTGGACCATACTTTATTAATATATAAGCTTGGAGAAAGAATGGCCCCGCCCACTCTTTGTGCAAGTCCTGATGTGTTGTATAGGAAATGACAATTTTGGTGGGTGGAGGCAGGGGAGTGGAAAAGGAAGGGGAGGAGAGACTCCTCGCATTGCCATTGCGACAGCCTTTCAGCTCAGGTCTCTCTCTGCTAGCTGGCTTCCTGTCGCAGCTGCCCATATTGCTATCGCAATCCTTCTTGCCCATATTGCTATCGCAATCTTTTTTCACCTCTTCACTTCAATAAAGATTGAAGATTTTTCCCTTAACCTGAATTCCTGACTCCAGCTGATTTTAAATACGTGGTCATTATAAATTTTCACTTGGCTACCAACTTACATTTGTTTATTCTGGGCTTCCTAATCTATAAAATAAGGAAGTAAGACCACATGATTTTTGTAGTCTTTTCTACGGTAGTAGATTGAAAGAAGTAGATTAAACCTCCAGAACTATTCAAAATTGGACCAGGTTGCTTTTAGAAATATTGGTGTTCACTCAGCAGAGGCTTTCAAAGGAAGTTTGGATGATTGCTTGTCAGGTTTGTCATTGAGGGCATAATTTCCCAGAGTAGGTTAGAATAAATGGCCTTTTGGATCTCTTCTATGTCTAAGTTTCTGTGGTTCTGTAGGATAATGGTGATTTTAATAATAATAAGCAACTAGCATTTATATAGCACTTTTAGGTTTGCAAATCACCTTAAATGCATTATCTTATCTGATCTTCATAGCAAACCTATGAGATGGGTGCTATTTTTTATTCATATTTTAGAAAGAAAGGTCACACATCTAGAAAGTGAATAAGGGGATTTGAACTCAGGTCACCCTAAATCCTGACTCAATCCATTAAGCCAACCAACTGTATCCAGTGCATTAAGGATAGGAACAGGATTGGGGCAGGGGAAAGAGAATGTGGCCCTACAATTTCATTTCAGATTGTCCTTTTCTTTTATCTCAGTCTAGAACATGCAGTATGTTTTTAGATAAAGCATCAAATGAAAGATTCTCTTATTTGATCAGGCCTCCCAAATTTATGTTTGTGGGATAGAGCTGAGCCATCTTTGGATCATAAGCTTTTCAGCATAGGCTGGATGTCAATGCAAGACATCAATCCATGATGCTATATGAAGAGTCAAATTCTGCCATAATGCTAAATTCAACTTGGTATTGTTTTCACTGGAAATTGGAAGGTTGACTCTACTCATATGCCACAAACCAAGGGACTACCTATGTAGTATTGTTAGAATGATTCTACTGAAAAATTAATTCCTAAAATAGTGTGTTTTCTGAAAGTTCACATTCAAAGGAAAAAATACTCATATATAGATACACAAACACATGTATATGTATGTGCATGTATACATATCCATGCATATATTCATATATGTATATGCATATATAAGTGGTGGGGAGGAGAGAGATAGACAGACAGAGAAAGAAAGAGACAGAGGCAGAGAGAGTTAATTCCTAAAATATTATACACAGAACTGAAGAATTACAGAGACACTAAATTTTTTTCTTCTTTGAATATAATTTTTAACAATCAAATGAAATTTTATTGATATCTCCTGCTCCCCTTGTCACAATAATTATCCCAAGTATCTATTCCATTTATCATTTTTTATATTATATTTTTCTAGGAAGAAAAAAAGTCAGCACAACTGAATGGTATCTTTAAAAAAAGTCTCAAAACATGCAATGTATAATACCTATGATCTCCCAGCTCCATAAAGGGGCAGGATGAGAATGTTTTCTTGCTTCTCTTCATTTCATTTATATTTTATTTTTATATATAAAATTATATATATATATATGTGTATATATATATATATATATTTATAATTTAACTACAAATATTTTTTTATTTTTTGTTTTGGTTTTTTTGTTGTTGTTTTTAGCTCTCCCTTCTATCTACTTTGTTATAGGTATCATGTATATTATGTTCTGAATTTTGTTGATTTCACTCTGTATAGACTTTCCATATTTTGCTATATATATATTGCCCTCATTATTTCTAAGAGCACAAGAATATTTCATTACCTTTATGGTCTATAATTTGTTTAATCATTCCTCAATGAATTGGTATTTATTTTGTTTCCAATATCAAAAAAGTACTGTTATGGGCCAGCACTTGAAACAAGATGCTAAGTCAGTGGAATTGATAGAGACAATGATTATTTAGAATGGTATTTAATAGTTCTCTAGTTCAGTGCATGTACTTAGTACTTGCTAGAGTTCTACAAGATACACACCTTTAAGACAGCATATATAAGCTAGGAGCCTCAACCAGGAATCAGACCAGGAGATTCAGAAGCCAGAGCTCAAGCTCTCAGAATCAAGACTACAGAAGGCTTCTAAGGAAGCTAACCAGGCCACAGAAAAGGAGACTAGATTTGGAAAGAGACAACAAAGAATTTGGACTTTAACTTCTGGCTGCATTTGGGGTAATTACTGAACTGAAATGAAGGCTGTCCCCAGAATTCCCCCAAGAAACCTGCTCCCAGAGAAGATTACATTTTAGAGAAGAATATTATGGTACTGCTATAAATATTTTGAAACAAATGGGGATTTCATTTATTTATTTTTTACTGAGGCAATTGAGGGTAAGTGACTTGCCCAGAGTCACACAGCCAGGAAGTGTTAAGTGTCTGAGGTACTTTATCCACATTGCCATCTAGCTGTTCAACAAACGGGGATTTTAATAGCTTCTTTCTTGACTTAATGATGACTTGGAGTATAAACCTAGTAATGGAGTTTGGTACCAAAGACTATAGATAGTATAATTTTGGCAGTGTTATCATTTTTATTTTGTTGGCACTGCCTAGACATAAATACTAAATATTTAGTTATTTAAGTGTTTATTTCTTTATGAAACTATTTTGAATCTATACAAGTCTCTTGTGTGCCCAGACATTTTATAAATTTTATAGCTTTTTGGAATAGGATTTTTTCCCATTTTTTGTTGTTGCTTCTTGTGTTTTGTTATTGTATGACAATGTTTATTTCTGAGGATTTATTTTGTAGCCTGCAACTTTGTTAATGTTATTATCTCAAATCATATCTTGTTGATTTCATAGCACTTTCAAAAAGCATCCTATTATTAGCAAATGGGGATATTTTTATATTTTCTTTCTCTATCCTTATGCCTTCATTTTCTTTTTCTTATTATATTGCTACATCTAACATTTCCAGAACTATAACAAATAATAGTGAAAAGATTGAACATCTTTTTTCACTTTCATTTTTACTAGAAAAGATTATAGTAGTTTCAGATAGATTTTTTTATAATTTTTATAAAAAGATTCCTCTATGCCTATGCTTTCTGAGATGTTTTTTTTTTTTAACATAAAAGTATTATACCTTCTCAAAAGCTTTTTCTGTATCTATTGAGAATAACATGCAGTTTTTAATGTTTGGGGTTTTAATATGATTTTGTTAGTTATTTTCTCAATGTAAATGATCTTTTATCCATTATTTAAATATCTTAATCATTTGGTCACAATTAATGATATCCTGAATAAATTACTATATTTAACAAGATTTTTTAAAAAAAATTTTGAAGTGGAGGGTGGAGCCAAGATTGCAGAGAGTAGACAGGCTTTTGTCTCAGCTCTTCCCAGCTTACTCAGATTAACACCAGATCAAAACTCTGAACCAATTTTGGAGTGACAGAACACATAAATATTTAGAGTATAACAAATTTCCAGCAGAAGGTATTTTAGAAGAACTTCAGGAAAGGTCTGTCTCCACCGGAGACAAGAGGAGAAGGACAAACAGGGAGGCAGCCCCATGCAGGAATCCAGGGTGGAAGGGCTTTCCTGAGCCAATCTCTTAGCCAAAATACAGCAGCATTGTCTGTCATGTCCTGCTTCAGAAGCCAGTGGATCAGCAGAGTAGCTGTGAGACCTTCAGTCCAACTATAGAAGGCAAATATGATCTGACATCAGCATAATAAGAGAGTTGGCCATGCTCCCCCAGCACAGGAAGGAAGTCAGAAGCACCAGCCCCTGGGTAGGTGAAAGCTGCTGTTGTCTGTAGAGAAAGGTTGGGACAATCTCCCCTTTTCCCTAAGAGCACATCTCAACCTTTACAAATGAACAAAAAAGCAAAAATATCTTTGACAGCTAGCTTTTATAGGAAAAGCATACTTCAAATACTGAGGCCACTAAAGAGAGTTAGAAGAAAAATGGGGAAAAGAAATGAGAGCTTTGTGGGAGAATTTGGAAAAGGAAATAGAAATTATCTGAAGAATATCCCTTAAAAATAGATTTGGCAAAATGGTAAAAGAAAACAACTCTTTCAAAAACAGGATTTGTGAAATGGAAAAAAAATCCAATGAACAAAACAACTCATTTAAAAGTTCAATTAGCCAAATATAAATGGAAATAAAAAAGCTAATTGAAGAAAATAATTTACTAAAAATTATAATTGAACAAATGGAAGTGAATGATTTAATGAGACATCAAGACTCAGTCAAATGAAACAAAAAAAATGAAAAATAGAAGAAAATGTAACATACCTCCTCAGGAAAAAAAAAAAACTGACCTGGATATTCAGAGATCCAGGAAATACAATCTAAGAATTATTGGACTCTCTGAAAACCATGATAAAAAAAAGAACCTAGACAACATCTTTCAAAAAAACATCAAAGAAAATTGCTGGATGTGGTAGAACCACAGAGTAAAATAGCTGCTGAAAAAAATCTGCTGATGACCTCCTGAAAGAGACCCAAAAATGAAAATTTCAAGGAATATCATAACTAAATTTCAGAATTATTAAATAAAGGGAAAAATATTGCAAACAGCCAAAAAACCCAATTCAAATATTGAGAAACTACAATTATGATTACCTAGGACCTAGCAGCTTCTACTTTAAAGAACTGAAGAGCCTGGAAAATGATATTCAGGAGGTCAAAAGAGCTTGGACTACAGCCAAGAATTAACTATCCAGCAAAATTAAGCATTATTTTTCAGGGGAAAAGATGAACATTCAATGAAATAGATGAAATTAATTTATTTTTTATGAAAAGACCAGAGATGAGCCGAAAATTTGATCTTCAAATATAGAACTCAAGAGAATCATAAGAAAGTAAAAAGGAAAGAAAAAAAATTATATTTTTTAAAGGTTAAAAAGTTTACATCCTTATATGGGAAGATGATATGTTTAACTCTTGAGAACTGTATCTTTATTAAGAGTATAGTTAGAGGGTATAGGTTTGATTTGATTTTATTGTGATAATATAAAAAAGAAACTGGGATGAAAAAGGAATTTTACTTGAAGAAGAGGAAAGGGGAGATAAAAAGAGGTAATTTAATTTACATGAAGAGGCAAAAATGAAGTATTATGACTGAGGGAAAGAAGGGAGGGGGATGAGCATTGTGTGAACTTTAATTTCATCAGATTTGGTTCAAAGAGAGAATATCAGATGTATTTTGTTTCATAGAGAAATTTGTCTCACCTTATATGTATATAGAAGGGGAAAAGAGAAAGAAAAGAGATAGGCTAATAGAAGGGAGAACAGAAATAGAAGGTAAAGGGATAAGAAAAGTGGGGAGGGACAGTAAAAGGGCAGACCTGCTTGAGGGAAATGGTGGTTGGAAGCAAAACATTAAGGAGGAGGGAAAGGAGGAAAGGAAAGAGAAAACCATAACTTGAGGAAAATAAGACGTGGGAAATACATAGTTCATAATTTTAATTGTGGGTGTGAATGGGATGAATTCTTCCATAAAACAGAAGTAAACAACAGATTGGATTAAAAGCCAAAATCCTAAAATATGCTGTTTACAAGAAATACATGTAAAGCAGAGTAATACATATAGAATACAGATAAAAGGAGCATAATCTATTAAGCTTCAGCTGAAGTAAAATAAACAGTGGTAGCAATCCTGATCTCATATCAAACAAAAGCAAAACCTAGATCTAATTAAAAGGGACAAGAAAAGAAACTATGTTTTGCTAAAGGATAAAGAAGTAATATCAATAAACATATATGCACCAAGTGATATAGCATCCAGATTCCTAGAGGAGAAGTTAATGGAGGTGCAAGAAGAAATAGACAGCAAAACTATACTAGTGGGGTATCTCAGCCGTGCTCTATAAGAACTCTATAACTTGAACCACATAATAAACAAGAAATAGTTTAAGGAGTTTGATACAGTTCTAGAAAAACTAGGTATGAAAGATGTTTGGAGAAAATTAAATGGAGACAGAAAGGAACATTTTTTTTTCATGGTGGTACAAGGAACCTACATAAAAATTGGCCATGTATTAGAGCATGAAAACATCAAAATGAAATGTAGAAGAGCAGAAAAAGAATATGTAATGGTGATAAACTAGAACCATTTCCAATAAGATCAGGGGTTAAATAAGATTGTTCACTATCACTACTGCTATTCAATATTGTATTGGAAATGTTAACTTTGGCAATAAGACAAGAAAAGAGATTAAAGGAATTGGAGTAGGTAATGAGGAAACCAAATAATCACTCTTTACAGATGATATGATGCTATACTTAGGGAATCCTATGTATTTCAGAACATAATGCAATAAAAAATTACATGCAATAAAAGGCCAAGGGGAAAAAGACCAAAAATTAATTGGAAACTAAATAACATAATCCTAAAGAATGACTGGGTAAAACAACAAAAAATAGACACAATTAATAATTTCATCCAAAAGAATGAAAATAATGATACGATATACTAAAATTTATGGGATACAGCCAAAGCAGTTCTTAGGGGGAAATTTTATATCTCTAGATACTTACTTGCATAGAAGAGAGAAAGAGAAGATCAATCAATAGGGAATATAACTAAAATAACAAATTAAAAACCTACAATTAAATACTAAAAATTCTAAAAATAAAGGGGGAGATTAACAAAATGAAGATAAGAAAACTATTGAAAAAATAAAAAAAAAAGTTGGTTTTATGAAAAACCCAACAAAATAAACTTAATTTGATTAGAAAAAGAAAAGAAGAAAATCAAATTGCTAGTAACAAAAATAAAAGAGGTGAACTTTCCACCAATGAAAAGGAAATTAGAGCAATAATTAGGAGATATTTTGCCCAATTGTATGCCAAAAAAATCTGATAATCTAAGTGAAATGGATGAATAATTACAAAATATAGATTGTCCAGATTATGAGACTTGGAAATAAGTTTTAAAAAAAAAAAGAAAGAAATTGAATAAGCTATTAATCAACTTCCTGAGAAAAATATCTCCAGGACCAGATGGATTTACATGTGAATTCTACTAAACATTTAAAAAACAATTAATTCCAATATTATGCAAACTATTTGGGAAAATGGGAAAAGAAGACATCCTACCAAATTCCTTTTAAGACATAGGATAGGGTGCTGATACCTAAATCAGATAGGTTCAAAACAGAGAAGGAACATTATAGACTGATTTTCCTAATAAATATCAATGTAAAAATCTTAAATAAAATATTAGCAAAGAAATTACAGTAAGTCATCATCAGGATAATACACTACAACCAAGTAGGATTTATACCAGAAATTCAGGAAAACTATTGGCATAATTGATTCTATCAATAACCAAACTAACAAAAATCATATTATCTCAATAAATGCAGAAAAAGCATTTGACAAAATTCCACACCCATTCCTAATAAAAACACCAGAGAGTTAGGAATAAATGAAGTTTTCCTTTAAATTATCAGTACCATCTATTTAAAACCATCAGCACAGCATCATATGTAATGGTGACAAACTAGAACCATTTCCAATAAAATCAGGGGTTAAATAAGATTGTTCACTATCACTACTGCTATTCAATATTGTATTGGAAATGTTAACTTTGGCAATAAGACAAGAAAAAGAGATTTAAGGAATTGGAGTAGGTAATGAGGAAACCAAATAATCACTCTTTACAGATGATATGATGCTATACTTAGGGAATCCTAGAGAATGAACTAAAAAAATTTCTAGAAACAAGTCACAACTTTAGCTAAGTTCCAGGATACAAACTAAATCCACAGAAATCATCTGCATTTCTATATATTACCAGCAAAGTCCAGCAACAAGAAATGCAAAGAGAAATTCTACTTAAAATAACTGTAAATAATATAAAATATTTGGGCATTTACCTGCCAAGACAAAGTAAAAATTATATGAACACAATTACAAAACACTTTCCACACAAATAAAGTCAGATCTAACAAACTGGAAAAATATCAAGTGCACATGGGTAGGCCAAGCTAATATCATAAAAATGATAATTCTACCTAAATAAATCTACTTATTCAGTACCATATCAAACACTGAAGAAATTATTTTATAGAGCTAGAAATAATAATAACAAAATTCATCCAGAAGAACAAAAGGTCAAGAATTTCAAGGGAATTAATGAAAAATGCAAATGAAGGCAGCTTGGCTCTGCCAGATAACATCATATACATATTTTTTCCCCTAAAACTATATTTTAAAGCAGCGGCTATCAAAACTATTTGGTACTGGCTAAGATATCGAGTAATTGATCAGTGGGCTAGGTTAGGTTCACAAGATACAATAGTCAATGACTATAATAATCTAGTGTATGATAAACCCAAAACCCCAGCTTCTGAGATAACACACTATATGACAAACAATTGTTGGGGAAATTGGAAATTAGTATGGCAGAAAGGCATTGACCCACATCTAACAGCCTCTCCCAAGATAAGATCGAAATGAGTTCATAATTTAAATATAAAGTGGTACTATAAGCAAATTAGAAAAAGAAAGAATCATCTACCTCTCAGATCTCTCGAGAAGGAAGGAATTTGTGGCCAAAGAACTAGATTGCATTATGAAATTAAAAATGGATAATTTTGATTATATTAACTTTAAAAGTTTTTGTACAAAGAAAGTCAATGTAGACAATGTTAGAAAGGAAGCAGTAAAATCAGGGGGGGAAATTTACATCCAAAGGTTCTGTTGAAGACCTCATTTCTAAAATATATAGAGAATTGACTCAAATTTATGAGAGTACAAATCATCCTCTAATTGATAGATGGTCAAAGGATATGAATAGACAATTTTCAGATGAAATTAAAACCATTTCTAGTCATATAAAAAAAGCTCTAAATCACTATTGATCAGAGAAGGGAAAATTATGACAATTCTGAAATACCACTACACCCTTCCCAGATTGAGGAAGATGACAGGAAAAGATAATGATGAATTTTGGAGGGGTTATGAGAAAACTGGGACACTAATGCATTATTGATGAAATTGTGAACTGATCCAACCATTCTGTACAGCAATATGTAACTATGGCCAAAGGCTATCAAACTGCACAAACCCTTTGATTCAGGAGCATGGAGACTTACATGAACTGATGCTGGGTGAAGTGAGTAGAATCAGGAGAACATTGTATGCAACAACAAGATTATGTAATAAACAATTCTGATAACATGGCTCTTTTCAAGAGTGAAGTGATTCAGGCCAGTTCCAAAGGACTGGTGATGGAGAGAACCATCTGTATGCAGAGAGAGGACTATGGAAACTGAGGGTGGATCACAACATAGTATTTTCATTTTTTGTCGTTGTTTGCTTGTTTTAATTTTGTTTTCCTTTTTGATATGATTTTTCTCACACAGGATGATAATTGTGGAAATGTATATAGAAGAATTGCACATTTAATATATATTGGATTGGTTGCCATCAAGGAAGGGGGTGAGGAGGAGGGAGAGAGAAAAAAAAAATTTGGAACACAAGATTTTGCAGGGGTGAATGTTGAAAACTATGTATATATTTTGAAAATAAAAGAAGCTTTAAAAATTGGAGTCAATATTCATTAATGATATTTATCTCTAGTTTTCTTTCTATGTTGTATCTTTCCCTGGGTTATGTATTAGGGCTATAATTGTTATATAAAAAGGGCTCTCTTAGGATGTTTTCTTTCTCCATTTTTGAGAATAATTGTTGAGGACTTCCGGCCAAGATGGCGGAGAGGAAATACACTTCTGTGTAATCTCCGTGTTTTTCTCTCACTATTCATTTCATTTCATGCCTCTGAATTAATGCTCGACTGAAAAAAAAACCATACAATTACTTACCAAGAGAAACCATCCTTGAGACTCGTCAAGAAAGGTCTGTTTTTGCGCGAGGGCGGGGACGGTATTTGGAAGCAGTCTGCGGGTAGCAGCAGCTGCAACCAGAGCACAGATAGCAGCTCAGAACCGGGTGGAGCGGAGAGGGGGTAGGACCGCAGCCATCTCTGCGGTGAGAGCTTTGCTATAGGAGCAAGTCAGCAGCCCAGCAGAGAAGCTAAAAACACCGGGGGTGAAGAATACAATCCCAAACAGCTGGAGTTTCTAGGGACCTGGCCACCCCTCCCCCACAGTGTCTTAGCCCGCTCGGATCTCAGAGCGCTCGGATCTCAGTGCGCAGGCGCCATAGCACAGTAGGACCTGTGCCTCACGAATACCCTGCCCCTCCCCCAAAGAAAGCAGCCTCCATTCAAGGGGTTTTTTTTCCTTCTGTTTCTTTGATAGTTTGTCTTTGATAAATAGACAGAATGAGCAAGAAACTGAAAAAGAATTTAACCCTGGACAGCTTTTATACAGATAAAGAGCAGACTCCAAACCCTGAGGAGACTAAAAACAAACAGTCCCCAGGTGAATCCCCGAAGGAGGAGACCTTATATCCCTCAGCACAGATGAATCTCATGGAGGAAATTAAAAAGGCTCTCACAAGGGAGCTAGAAGAAAAATGGGAAAAGGAGAGGGAGGCTCTGCAAAAGGAGAGGGAGGCTTGGCAAAAGAGCCTGGGGAAGTCAGTTAAAGAGAGAGTGGATAAAGAAACCAAATCCTTGAAAAATAGGATTAGTGAACTGGAAACAGAAAACAGCTCTCTAAAAAACAAAATTGGCGAAATGGAAAAAAATTCCACAGAACAAAAGAACTCAATTGGACAATTAGAAAAAGATCTTAAAAAAGTGAGTGAAGAAAATACCTCACTGAAAATCAGGGTCGAACAATTGGAATTGAATGACTCGAGGAGACAAGAAGAATCAGTCAAGCAAATCCAAAAAAATCAAACAATGGAAAAGGATGTGAAATACCTTCTGGGGAAGACAACAGACCTGGAAAACAGATCCAGGAGAGACAACCTGAGAATCATCGGACTTCCAGAAAAGTATGATGAAAAAAAAAGCCTGAACACTATCTTCCAGGAAATTATCAAAGAGAACTGCCCAGAAGTCATAGAAACAGAAGGTAAAATAGACATTGAAAGAATTCATCGATCCCCTACTGAAAGGGATCCTAAAATCAAAACACCAAGGAATATAGTGGCCAAATGCCAGAACCCTCAGGCAAAGGAAAAAATACTGCAAGCGGCTAGAAAAACCCAATTCAAGTATCAAGGAGCCACAATAAGGATCACCCAGGATCTGGCAGCATCCACATTAAAGGATCGAAGGGCCTGGAATATGATATTCCGAAAGGCTAAGGAACTTGGTATGCAACCAAAAATAACTTACCCAGCGAGATTGAGCATCTTTTTCCAGGGAAGAAGATGGTCATTCAACGAAATAAGCGAATTTCATCTATTTCTGATGAAAAAGCCAGAACTTAACAAAAAATTTGATCTACAAGCACAGAACTCAAGAGAAATCTAAAAAGGTAAAGATTAATCTTGGGAACTATATTTCGGCTGTAAAGATGTATAAAAAATACATGTATACCTTGTTCTAGAAACTAGTTGAGGAAAGGACATTGTACTAGAAAAAAGGGAAAGTGGGGGTACTACATTTCATGAAGAGGCAAAGAAAACCTAGTATATCTGAGAGAAAGAATGGAGAGGAATGAAAATAGTGAGTATTTTACTGCTTTCAGAATTGGCAGTAAGAGAAGAATTTTAGACATATTCAATCTATGGTGAAACTTCTCCCACCTCATTGAAAAGTGAGAAGGGAAAAGTGAAAAAGGAAGGAATAAGCTAAGTGGAAGGGAATACGGGAACTGGGAGGGAAAGGGGTAAGTTGGGGGGGGGAACTCTAAGGGGAGGGGAGGGATACTGAAAAAGGGAGGGCTGTGAGAAGCAAGGGGAGCTCACAAGCTTAATACTGGGAAGGGGGGTAAGGGAGGGGGTAAGGGAGTAAGAAGGGAGAAAAGCATAAACCGGGGTCAACAAGATGGCAAGTAATACAGAATTGGTCATTTTAACCATAAATGTGAACGGGGTAAACTCCTCTATAAAGAGGAAGCGGTTAGCAGAATGGATTAAAAGCCAGAATCCTACAATATGTTGTATACAGGAAACACACCTGAAGCGGGGTGATACATGCAGGTTAAAGGTAAAAGGTTGGAGCAAAATCTACTATGCTTCAGGTGAAGCCAAAAAAGCAGGGGTAGCCATCCTGATCTCAGATCAAGCTAAAGCAAAAATTGATCTAATCAAAAGAGATAAGGAAGGGCACTATATCTTGCTAAAGGGTAGAATGAATAATGAAGAAGTATCTATATTAAATATATATGCACCAAGTAGTGTAGCATCTAAATTCCTAAAAGAGAAATTAAGAGAGCTGCAAGAAGAAATAGACAGTAAAACTATAATAGTGGGAGATCTCAACCTTGCACTCTCAGAATTAGATAAATCAAACCACAAAATAAATAAGAAAGAAGTCAAAGAGATAAATAGAATACTAGAAAAATTAGATATGATAGATCTCTGGAGAAAATGTAATGGGGACAGAAAGGAGTACACCTTCTTTTCAGCAGTTCATGGAACTTATACAAAAATTGATCATATATTAGGACATAAAAACCTCAAACTCAAATGCAGTAAGGCAGAAATAGTGAATGCATCCTTTTCAGACCATGATGCATTGAAAATTACATTCAATAAAAAGCCACAGGAAAGTAGACCAAAAAATAATTGGAAACTAAATAATCTCATACTAAAGAATGATTGGGTGAAACAGCAAATTATAGACATAATTAATAACTTCATCCAAGAAAATGATAATAATGAGACATCATACCAAAATGTATGGGATGCAGCCAAAGCGGTAATAAGGGGAAATCTCATATCTCTAGAGGCCTATTTGTATAAAATAGAGAAAGAGAAGGTCAATGAATTGGGCTTGCAACTAAAAATGCTAGAAAAGGAACAAATTAAAAACCCCCAATCAAACACTAAACTTGAAATTCAAAAAATAAAAGGAGAGATCAATAAAATTGAAAGTAAAAAAACTATTGAATTGATTAATAAAACTAAGAGTTGGTTCTATGAAAAAACCAACAAAATAGACAAACCCTTAGTAAATCTGATTAAAAAAAGGAAAGAGGAAAATCAAATTGTTAGTCTTAAAAATGAAAAGGGAGAACTCACCACTAACGAAGAGGAAATTAGAGCAATAATTAGGAGTTACTTTGCCCAACTTTACGCCAATAAATTCGACAACTTAAATGAAATAGAAGAATACCTCCAAAAATATAGCTTACCTAAACTAACAGAGGAAGAAGTAAATATCCTAAACACTCCTATCTCAGAAAAAGAAATAGAACAAACTATCAATCAACTCCCTAAGAAAAAAACCCCAGGACCAGATGGATTTACATCTGAATTCTATCAAACATTTAAAGATCAATTAACTCCAATGCTAAATAAACTATTTGAAGAAGTAGGGATTGAAGGAGTCCTACCAAATTCCTTTTATGACACAGATATGGTACTGATACCTAAACCAGGTAGGCTGAAAACAGAGAAAGAAAATTATAGACCAATCTCCCTAATGAATATTGATGCTAAAATCTTAAATAAAATATTAGCAAAAAGATTACAGAAAATCATCCCCAGGATAATACACTATGACCAAGTAGGATTTATACCAGGAATGCAGGGCTGGTTCAATATTAGGAAAACTATTAACATAATTGACTATATCAACAACCAACCAAACAAAAACCATATGATCATTTCAATAGATGCAGAAAAAGCATTTGATAAAATCCAACAGCCATTCCTAATAAAAACACTTGAGAGCATAGGAATAAAAGGACTTTTCCTTAAAATAGTTAGGAGCATATATTTTAAACCTTCAGTAAGCATCATATGCAATGGGGAAAAACTGGAACCTTTCCCGGTAAGATCTGGAGTGAAGCAAGGTTGCCCACTATCACCATTATTATTCAATATTGTATTAGAAACACTGGCCTCTGCAATAAGAGTCGAGAAAGAGATTAAAGGAATTAGAGTAGGCAATGAGGAAACCAAACTATCACTCTTTGCAGATGATATGATGGTATACCTAGAAAACCCCAGAGATTCTACTAAAAAGCTATTAGAAATAATTCATAATTTTAGCAAAGTAGCAGGATACAAAATAAATCCCCATAAATCCTCAGCATTCTTATACACCACCAACAAAATCCAAGAGCAAGAGATACAAAGAGAAATTCCATTCAAAATAACTGTTGATAGCATAAAATATTTGGGAATCTACCTACCAAAGGAAAGTCAGGAATTATATGAGCAAAATTACAAAAAAGTTTTCACACAAATAAAGTCAGACTTAAATAATTGGAAAAATATTAAGTGCTCTTGGATAGGCCGAGCAAATATAATAAAGATGACAATACTCCCTAAACTAATCTATTTATTTAGTGCTATACCAATCAGACTTCCAAGAAAATATTTTAATGATTTAGAAAAAATAACAACAAAATTCATATGGAACAATAAAAAGTCGAGAATCTCAAGGGAATTAATGAAAAAAAAATCAAATGAAGGTGGTCTAGCTGTACCTGATCTAAAATTATATTATAAAGCAGCAGTCACCAAAACCATCTGGTATTGGCTTAGAAATAGATTAGTTGATCAGTGGAAAAGGTTAGGTTCACAAGACAGAATAGTCAACTATAGCAATCTAGTGTTTGACAAACCCAAAGATTCTAAATTTTGGGATAAGATTTCATTATTTGATAAAAACTGCTGGGATAACTGGAAATTAGTATGGCAGAAATTAGGCAAGGACCCACACTTAACACCACATACCAAGATAAGATCAAAATGGGTCCATGACCTAGGCATAAAGAACGAGATTATAAATAAATTAGAAGAACGTAGGATAGTTTATCTCTCAGACTTGTGGAGGAGAAAGAAATTTGTGACCAAAGATGAACTAGAGACCATTACCAATCACAAAATAGAAAATTTTGATTATATCAAATTAAAAAGCCTTTGTACAAACAGAACGAATGCAAACAAGATTAGTAGGGAAGTAACTAACTGGGAAAACATCTTTACAATTAAAGGTTCTGATAAAGGCCTCATTTCCAAAATATATAGAGAACTGACTCAAATTTATAAAAAATCAAGCCATTCTCCAATTGATAAATGGTCAAAGGATATGAACAGACAATTTTCAGATGAAGAAATTGAAACTATTACCACTCACATGAAAGAGTGTTCCAAATCACTATTGATCAGAGAAATGCAAATTAAGACAACTCTGAGATATCACTACACTCCTGTCAGATTGGCTAAGATGACAGGAAAAAACAATGATGAATGTTGGAGGGGATGCGGGAAAACGGGGACATTGATGCATTGTTGGTGGAGTTGTGAACGAATCCAGCCATTCTGGAGAGCGATCTGGAATTATGCCCAAAAAGTTATCAAACTGTGCATACCCTTTGATCCAACAGTGTTTCTATTGGGCTTATACCCCAAAGAGATACTAAAAAAGGGAAGGGGACCTGTATGTGCCAAAATGTTTGTAGCAGCCCTGTTTGTAGTGGCTAGAAACTGGAAAATGAGTGGATGCCCATCAATTGGAGAATGGCTGGGTAAATTGTGGTATATGAACGTTATGGAATATTATTGCTCTGTAAGGAATGACCAGCAGGATGAATACAGAGAGGCTTGGAGAGACCTACATGGACTGATGCTAAGTGAGATGAGCAGAACCAGGAGATCATTATACACTTCGACAACGATATTGTATGAGGATGTATTCTGATGGAAGTGGATTTCTCTGACAAAGAGACCTGAGTTTCATTGGAGAAATGATGGACAGAAACAGCTACACCCAAAGAAGGAATACTGGGAAATGAATGTGAACTATTTGCAATTTTGATTTTCTTCCCGAGTTATTTTTACCTTCTGAATCCAATTCTCCCTGTGCAACAAGAGAACTGTTTGGTTCTGCAAATATGTATTGTATCTAGGATATACTGCAACATGTTTAGCATATATAGGACTGCTTGCCATCCTGGGGGGGGGGGGGGGAGGAGGGAGGGAGGGGAAAAAACGAAACATAAGTGATTGCAAGGGATAATGTCGTGTAGAAATTATCCTGGCATGGATTCTGTCAATGCGAAGTTATTATTAAATAAAATAAAATTTATTAAAAAAAAAAAAAAAAAAAAAGAGAATAATTGTTGAAGTATAGATACTAACTATTTAAATTTTTTATGGTATTCTTCTGTGAATCCATTCGGACCAGGAGTTAATTTTTTTTCTTTTTAGTAGTTTCTTTACTGCTAAATCTATTT
Source organism: Antechinus flavipes (assembly GCF_016432865.1). Classification (NCBI taxonomy): domain Eukaryota; kingdom Metazoa; phylum Chordata; class Mammalia; order Dasyuromorphia; family Dasyuridae; genus Antechinus; species Antechinus flavipes. Next base: position 79,409,532 of record NC_067399.1, read on the forward strand.
CCTTTTTTGAGGCAGGGGTAGTTAAGATCTCTATCTGATTTTCTGAGAGTCTGGAGTTTTTTTATTTTTGACTATATTCATCTATGGTAGTAATATTTTATGGATCAAAAATAGAAGTGATAAGATGTCCCTTTTTTCAAAATCCTGTAAAAGTTTTGCTCTTAAGATTATACCAATTGAGAAAATCTGTGCTAGATGATCACCATTATTATTCCTTTACTCATTTAAATCTCTCATTTTATTAATGAGAAAACAATATGTTTTGTAGGATTGAGGTCTGGATTTGGAGCTAAAAGAACAGGGCTCAAAACCTGACTTTGCTACTCACCACCTATATGACTTTGGGTTAGTCATTTCAATTCCTGGAGTTTAATAATAAAAAGGTTGGTCTAGATGACCCCTAAGCCCTCCTCCCCCTTCTAATTCTAAGATCCCACAAGCCTTAGACATTAGGTCACAGAGAGAGAGTCCATGGCATAGCTCATCCAAAAGCTAGGGATGATTCATTTCCTTTGCAATATTACTATCACTATACAATGCTGCTTTGGGGGTTATTCCACATTTCTACAGTTTTTGAGTTTATAAAATATTGCTGCTGTTATAATAATGCTGACAAAGGAAGTTCCATTAGCATCACCTCCACTTTACAAAAGAGAAAACTGGGGATCAGAAAGGTTAAGAAGTGACCTGTTCAGATGTGTTCATTTAAGGGATTTGGAATTCCCTTGACTTCAAATCTGTCAATTGTCACTAAACCATATGTCCCTGCTACATGCCTGCTAATGCAATGTCATTTTTTCAAAGTATCAAATTTATCAAAGGAGCTAATACAAAGAGTTTTTTGTATTAGGTGGAGCTCCCTACCAATTTCAAGTTCTGGAATGTTAACCACTGTTCTATCAGGAGATAGAGACATCAGCAACTACAATATTGGTTCATGGCTTCATATCTATGGGCCTGGATAGAGTTTATATATCACAGTGAGATGACCAATAGCACTCTTTATAACTCACAGTAATTGTAGGAAATATCATTTACAATCCACACCCCAAACTCATGGAGCATCCTTCACTGCATTGCTTTCAAGGTGATTTTCATAAAATACAGGTTTGACCATATTACTCTTCTACTCAGCAAACTTCAATGGCTCTCTATTGCCTCTGAGATCAAATTTATAAGCTTCCCTATCTAGCTTTTAAAGTCTTTCACAGCCTGGTACCAATTTCCCCTTTAAACTTTATCATATTATTCCCTTCTGGAAAGGGACCCACATATGCAAAAATGTTTGTGGCAGTCCTTTTTGTAGTGGCAAGAAATTGGAAACTGAGTGGATGCCCATCAATTACAGAATGGCTGAATAAATTATGTTATATGAATGTTATGGAATATTATCGTTCTATAAGAAATGATCAGGAGGATGATTTTAGAGAGACCTGGAGAGACTTACATGAAGTGATACTAAGTGAAATGAGCAGAACCAGGAGATTATTGTATACAGCAACAGCAATATTATGTGATTATCAATTCTGCTAGACATGACTCTTTCCAACAATGAAATGATTGAGGCCAATGGTCTTGTGATGAAGAGAGCCATCTACACCCAGAAAGAGTACTGTGGGAACTGAGTGTGGATCACAACATAATATTTTCATTCTTTTTGCTGTTGTTTGCTTGCATTTTTTTCTCTCTCATTTTTCCTCTTTTGATCTGATTTTTTCTTTTGCAGCAAAATAATTGTATAAATATGTTTAAATATATTGGATTTAGCATATGTTTTAACATATATAACATATATTGGATTACTTGCCATTTAGGAGAGGCGGTGGAGGAAGGAAGAGAAAATTTGGAACACAAGGTTTTGCAAGGATCAATGTTGAAAAATTATCCATTCATATGTTTTGAAAATAAAAACCTTTAATAAAAAAATAAAAAACACATTATTTCCTTCTGTTTACTGTATAGTTAATATAGTAGAAGGAAGAGAAAGAGAAGGAGAAGAAGAAAAAAGAGGAGGAGGAGGAGGAGGAGGAGAAAAAGAAGGAGGAAGAAGAAAAGGAAGAGAAGGCAGAAAGGGAGAAAGAGGAGGAAGAAAGGAGGAGGTAATAGTGGAGGTGGATGATGAGGAGAAAGAAGAGAAGGAAAAGAAAAGCAGTAGTAGTGGTAGTTGTAGTAGTAGTAATAGTAGTAGTTATGGTGGTGGTGGTAGCATCAGCAACAGCTAACATTCTATAATATCTACTCTGTGTCAGGCATTGCATTAGACACTTTAAAAATAAATACTATTTCATTTAGAAATTATTTTATTAAGAACTTGGCTAGACTGACACTTTTTATATTCCCTCATATGTATGCTTTATCTTCTATCTATCTTTACACTGGTTTTGCTCATGGATGGAATATGCTCCTCTTAGAACCCCTTGTTTCTTTCAAAATTTTCTGTTGCCCTTCCCAGAAAAAGAAGCTGGTCTTTATTTCATGTATGTAACATCCCTTATGGTCTCACCCCTTCTGCAACCTGTACCTAGAAATTGTAGGTTGCTTTCTTCAAGATTCTGTGAGTTTACATTATTAAAACTTTATCTGTTGGACCTACACTGGTGTGCTAAGAATCAGCCAATAGACACAATTAGCTCAAAACAAAGACATTTACTGAGATGGCATTGTAAGAAAAGTAGGTACAAAATATCCTTTCCCATATTCTGGGCTGTATCGTCCTTTCAATATACATAATATTTGAATACATACAACAGTTGAAGAAAAGGGGCATAGAATCCATTGGTAATAAAGCACACATATGGTGAGCATAGGTGGCCAGAGAAATGCACATCTCTGGTACTGAAGGATCCCATGGTACCCTTTCTCTTTTTGGGTTAACTTTCTATTGCTACCCAATGGGCTGCTCAATGTGGAGCAGATTGTCTACCATAGCTCCTGAGGACTGACACTTTCAGCATCTCATAACTCAAATGTTACAACTAGTTCCCTATTCCATTGTTGACTCACTTCTCTCTTCCCAGAAGTCATACTATAAGGAGCTGCTATGACTTTTTTCCTTGTTCCTTCATATGTTATCCCTAATGAGTAGCTTTTGGCTGATTCTGAAAAGAGAAGATATGTTTCTTTCTCCCCAAGATGAGAAGAATTATTCTCTCTTAAGAGTAAGGGTATTCTTCCATGGATGATTCTTATTATTGATAGAAGTCACACTCTTGAAGTGCCTCAGATGGCTCCAGAGTTGGGAGGCTTGATTTTAAGGCCACAAAAGATGTGGCTGATCTTTGACCTGTCAATGGCAAGTTATGCTATCTTTCCACTGAGCAGAATATTACACTTTATGCAAGGATGACTAAGTGAAAATTTTTATTTGGAACTCAAAGGTAGCTTGTTGTTTGTTATCTTCCTCTTCTGAGATTTCATCAATTGGGCTGGGAGGAAATTAGAAATACTCAAATCAACTCATTCATTTCATATATATATAGCACTAGGTACTATGCAAAATGGGAATAATATTTCATAAGTCATTTTAGTTGTCTGATTCTTCCTGATCCAAGTTGAGTTTTTCTTGACAAAGATACTTAAATGATTTGTCATTTCCTTCTCCAGTTCATTTTACAGAGACGAACACTGAGGTAAATAATATTACATGACTTGCCAGGGTCACCCAGCTAGTAAGTGTCTGAGAACAGATTTGAACTCAGAAAGATGATCTGGAAACACAATAAAAGTAAAAAACAGCCTATGCTTTCAAAATGCTCAGACCAATGGGAAGAAGACTATGTAAATAAACAATTATGAAAAATTGGAAATAATTTCAAAGAAAAAACCCTAAAATTAAGGAAGACCAGGGAAGACCTCTTACATCAGGCAGAACTTTTAAACTTGGAGAAAACTGTGAAAGTCAGAGGTTTGAAGTGAGAAGAGAGAGAATTCCAGGCATGGGAGACAGCTAGAGAAAAAGTCTCAAGTCCAGAGATGTAATATTGTGTGCAAAGAGCAACATATATTTATGCATGTGTAGCTTCCCAAATAGAATATAAACTTCTTCATTTTGTATCTATAGCTATAGTATCTAGAACATATTACATAGAATATGTGCTTAATAAATGCTTATTAATTGATCAATTTATAAGGTTTGATCTATTCAGAGGACTTACACTGACATAGCTCCTCCTCACCTATAGTATAGTATATAGTATACTATTTCATGACCTCCTATCATACCTCAATTGCTATGTATAAAATAATTCTCTTTTGTACTATGCTTTATTGTCTACCAAGTTATTATTTTAGACCAGCCCTGTGTGTTGGTAGCTAAGTGGAGCAATGGCTAGAGGCTGGGCTTGGATTCAAGAAGATTCACTTTCCTGAGTTTAAATCTGGTCATAGATACTTACTGGCTGTGGGACATAGACAAATCACTGTTTTTACTATTTTTCTATTTGCCTCAGTTTCTTCATCTATAAAATGAACTGAAGAAAGAAATGGCAAATCACTCCAGTATCTTTGCCAAGAAAACCCCAAATGGAGTCATGAAGAATCAGGGATGATTGAAAAGACTGAACAACTAAAGCCTTGTGATGTACAAAGTCTGAATAGTATCATCCCTATTTTTCAAATGTGAATATTGAGGTGTAAATTATATTAAGTTGCTCAAAGTCTATCTCCTAGGATAATAAATCCAATAGACCCAAATGATATCAGATATCAAAAGATGAGAAAAGTAAGGCTCAAAATCTCACATCTAATAAATGTCAGAAATAGGATTTGAACCTAGAACTTCTGACTTCAGAAGATCACCAAAACTGTCCTCTTCTCTCAGAGCTTTATCTATGAACTCCATGGGGGAAATGACTGTGTCTTATTTAATTTTTGTTTATTTCCACTCCTCCCATTCAGTTCCAAGCACTCAGTAGGTGTTTAAAAAATGTTTATTGAATATATACGAATGATTTCACTGAAGGGAGCTTGTATAAAACGTACCCAGATTTCCAATGAGGCCTGTGGGATAGACTTCCCAGGCCAAAGCCCAAGGGGGCAGTTCCATATAAGCAGTGCCAGGCATGTTTCTTTTGCAAAGTGCAAACACAAATTGATGAGACTCTCTCTGCCAAAGTCAGTGCAAGCTTGTTCTTTTATTTAATTGGATTTAATCTTCATTCCATTTAGTGTAATACCAGGGAAAAACAATTAAACTCATTTGTGGAGCAGTTCATCAAACTTAAAGCAGAACCCTGCTAAGGGCTACAGCCAGATTCTTGGTGGGTGAGGGGGAAAATCACAGCAACACTAGTATTTGTTTCCATAAAGTCCCTTTCAAAGTTCTCTAAGGAAAGTAGGTCAAGGAAATATATCTACATGATCATACATGTGCCCAGTCAGAAGCTCAGTACCAAAATGATGGTTACAAGGAAATGAATTTCTGGGGCCACAGCATCTCATGAGACCATGTACCAGGATGTGTAGAGACATCAGAGGTATAGATTGTGTGAGGACCCATAGGGATGAAGTCACAGATTCTGACAGAATTGTAGTGTGCATTTTCTCAAGTTTCTCTGCAATATTAGGATTTGAAATAGTCATGAAGAAGACTTATAAAGGATTTTCCAATACATGATGATCACTATTGCTTCCATAACTTTCAAAGTCTTATCAATCAACCATTAAGAATTTATTCTTTTTTATACTGTGTTAAATGCTGAAGATTCAAAAAAGATACTAAGATAGTTTGGACCCTCAAGGAGCTTACAATCTAATAAGGGAGGCAAAGAAACAAATATGTACAAACAAGTTCAATACAAGATAAATACAAGCTAATTAAAAAGAGGGAAGACCCTGCAATTAGGAAAAATTAAGATATGAAATTTTAGTTGAACTTAAAGAAATCAAGGAGGTCAATAGCTTCATAATGAGACTTATGTAATTCAAGTATCATTCTTTCCATTTTTAATGATGAGTTTTTTAGAATCCTCGAATTTCAGCATTTTAAGAGATGTCAGTAGCCACCTTTTTCTTCCTACATCTGACAAAGTAGACCTTCTATGGCTTATATATCAAGAGTTCTTTTATCCTCTGCTTCAAGCCCTCCAATGAGGGGCAGCCCTTTGCTTCTCAAGGTAGATCATTTGATTTTCAAGATGACTCAAAGTTTTAGAAAAATTTTTCCTAACTCCAATATTCAACTTGCTTCTCTTTTATTTATGCCCAATTGCTCCCAGTTCTTCTCTCTGGGAAGATGATAACCTTTCAAATAATTTAAAATAACTGTCATGGAAACCTATACTTAAGTCTTCTTTTCTCTAAATTAAACCTCAGGGGCATGAAGGTGATGCAGTGAATAGAACATCAGCCCTGAAGTCTGGAGGATCTGAATTCAAATTTGGCTTCAGATACTTGATATTTACTAGTTGTGTGAATATGGACAAGTCACTTAACCCCGAATGCCTTGAAAAACAAAAACTAAAATAAATAAAATAATAGACAATTTCAAAAGATTCTTGATGGAAAATTCTGTATACATCCAGAAAAAGAATTATGGAGCCTTGATGCTGATCAAAATATGCTATTTTCTCTTTTCTTCTTGTTGTTTTTTCTTTTGGTTTTCACTTTATTCTGATTCTTTTTTTACAACATGATTAATGTGGAGATATTATTAATATGACTATATGTATATAACCTCTGTCAGATTTCTTATTGTCTTGGGGTGGGAGGAAGAGAGGATGGGATATAGAAAAATCTGGAACTGAAAATCTTATAAAATGAATTTGAAAACTCTCTTTACATATAATTAGAAAAAATAAAATGATATTAAGTGGGGAAAAACAAACAACCCCCCCAATAAACAGAAAACCCCTAAAATTTAAAAAACTTTCCATCTTGATCCTTCAGCTGATCCTCCCATGTCCCTTTCACTATTCCAGGCCTTTTGATGATCAAAGGTGGTCCCAAAGAGGGAAAGAGCCATGCCCATGATCCCACAATTAGTTCTTGTTAGAGCTGAGACTCAGGCCAGTCTTCAGAATTTATAATCAGTGACCTTTCCCCCATAACATGTAGCATGCATTTAAGATGTTTGATGCATTAAGATAAAATGTCTGCAAAGCATCTTGGGATTCCTGATTTGCATGAAGGGAGATGATAGTTACTCAGCATAAGTGTATGTATGTATAAATCAAGTCATCATCACCATGTTCTTTTACTACTGGGTGGTGAATAGAAAGACTGAGTGTGTTATGCCTGAAAGAGCTTCTTACCCTGTGAAGATAGTGAATCTCATAAGGGGATAATTCTTTTTTTTTTCCTTTTCCCCAGCTTCATCAACTCATCAGACCATCTATTAAAGTGTAGAAGGACTGTGATATCCTTTGATTTAAAGCACCAGGGCAAGAAAAACACAGATCCTAGATTATTTGAGTAGGAGATGAGGCAGAAATAAAACAACTATGATTATTCAGAGTCAAATCTACTTCACAATCTTGTGTTTACAAGAAACAAACATATGGGGTCACAAAATTGGAAAGCAATGCTGTGTTCTTGCTTCCCTCTCACTCTCCCATTTTTTTGGTTACATAGAATTTAGGGAATGGAGTAAACCAAGCAATAAAGAGCTTGGCTCTCTCTGTGATTTGGGCTGATGACAAAAGAACACAGGATAATTAATTATGGACTTCCTCATAGAGTAGAGGTTGCATGGTGTCATGGAAGGCCATACAGTACAGTGGAAAAGATCTGGATTTAGAGTTGCAGGATCTGAGTTCTAATCCTGGCTTTGTCACTTGCTACCTCTGTAGCATCCCTTATTTACTTTAGTTAACAAATTCTGGTCCATAGTTTTCTCAGCTATAAAATAAAAGGCTAGGTTTAAATTACCTTGGTGATCTTTTCCCTCTCAAAATCTGTAATTCTTTGGTCCAAGCATAAGCCAGTGTAGATCTGGTCCCAGAAAATCTGGATATTGTCATCTACTAGTTGGACAAATCACTGAATTGTGGATCTGAGCTCCCTCCTCAGTAAACATGAAGGGCTTACATTCCTGCTAGATCTGAAAGTATTTAATTACATCATCACTGTTCACCTATACCTCAGTTTATTTTTTCTGAAAAGTGAATTTGGATTAGATAACTTTTAGGATAATAGTTTTAGGTTTAAAAGGAACTTTAGAGGTCATCTAGAGACAATCCCCTCATTTTGTAAACCAGGGTAAGCAACCCCATCAAGGTGCCTTTCTCCTCTGCAATCAATGTAAGTCGGATAGGGACTGATATGCAGCAATGAATTCAAGCCTACTTGTTCATAAATAGAGAGAATAAAAAGAGAGTCTAGCCTCCCCCCAAGCTCAGAAGTACATCGGCTGTACTGGAAACAGATGAAGTCTTTCTGTTTGCATTAATCGTATGACTATTTGGTCCAATTATTCTCAACACTCCAGCAATCATGTCGTGCTTGTTCCCAAAGAAAGCAATAACAACAGCTTATCTTGTGGAGAGCACAGAACAAACAGCAACAAATCAGAGGCTGATCCTGAGGGTTACAGTTGCTGCCATTGTATGGAAGAGATGATTCATGTTCTCATAGCAACTTGAGGGGAAGTGTCCTGTAAAGGATTCAGTGGCAATGGTTAGCAGCCCTCTACAAAGATCAGCCACAATGGAGACAAAATCCTCTCTATTTTTGTCTCCACACTCAAAGGAAAAGCAAACCCAACTGAATGCTGGTCCACTGATCTGTATTCATGGGCTTATGGGATTCAATCAAATGAGGTGATGCGTGCAAAGCCTTAAAGCTTTATCCAAATGATCATTATTATCATGATCACAATGATTATGTAATCCCTCTAAGTTGTATTATGCAGTGGACTTGGAATCAGAAGGAAATGCATTCAACTCTTGCTTCTGATATTTTCTAATTCTGTACCAATGGTACAGACTCAATCTTATTAAGCCTTAGTACCCTTGTCTCTAAAATGGGGATCCTTGTTGACCTCCCTTCTCAGGATTGTTGTGAAATTCAAATAAGATAATTCATATAAAGGCACTTTGCAAATTCTAAAGCACTGTACAAAGATGTCATTATCATCATTATTGCCATTATCAGTAAAAATATTAGAACTCAAGTCCTGTGACTAAATCCAAAACTTTCTCATAGAACCATATCCCTTTCATAGACCATGTGAGAAATAATTAATTGGACTGTGCCCTTTGTCTTATCCACTTCTCAGCTCACCAAGTATCACAGAGACAGCCATCTTTTCATTGTCCAGTTCACTCCATTTACTGAATTCTGTGTAATTACTACTCAGTTCACTCAGAAGATAATCAACTACAATGATGACAACAAAAGCAACAATAACAGTAATATACACATTCATATAGCACTTATTGCAAACCATATACTGTGCTAAGCACTTCATAATTATGATTTCATTTGATTGTCATAGCAAATCTGGGAGACAGTAACTACTATTAACTCCATTTTACAGATGAGGAAATTGAGGCAAACAGGGATGAAGAGACTTTTTCAAGGTGTCTCACACAGTTAATAAGTATTTGAGGATAGATTTGAACTCAGGTTTTCCTGACTCCAAACATGGTTCGTGTATTATGATGCCCTCTTAGCCCTTACTGCCCCTTACATTGAGCTCCTTTATGCCTAGATCTGTATTGTTTGATGGAATTTGATGGGATTTCTGGTCATTTGAAAATACACTAATAAATTTTTACTATAACATTATAGTATTATTATTATAGTGCATTATATAGCATGTTCCTTCCAACAGTCTTGTATATAATAAGCATTAAGCTAGATGCTTTTTAGTATGAATAAGGAGCACCTGAAGGAGTTGCATTATTTGAATTTTCATTGCATATTTATATTGGGAGGGAAGCTATCACCACATTTTACATAATTATAACCTCAAATAATAACACCTTGAAATACACCCTAATTAGAACTGAGTTGCATATGTCCATTTCATAGGTAAAGAAGAAGAGCTTCAGGAAAGTGAAAAAAATTATCCTTTCTTATGATAATTGTATGTGTAGCAGATATCTGCTCCTAAATCAACAGGTCCTCTGTTATATGCTGCTATCTCCCCACTACAAAGGGCATCTACAATGTGCCTATCATAGCACTTGGTATTAAGGTATTAAGCACAAAGAAGTACAAAACATTGTCCCATATCTCAGAGAAATTATCATCACGGTGAAAAGAAAAAACCCTAGGGAATGAAAAGATGAAAGAACAAGTACAAGGTGTCCCCCAAATCTCAGTATCATTTTAATGTTTAATAACTTAAAGTCTAAAAGATCTATTGACTTTAAATTGCCTGAAACTTTTGGGACACTTTATAGATGCTGACCTGGGTGGGAAGAACCCAAAGTGATAGAAAATATTCCAGGAAAAGCACATCATTGTATTGGAGTAGTTCTAAAAGACTTTATGGAAGAGGTGAGCTTTGTTCTAGGTCTTGAAAGATTGGTAGGATTTGTAGAGAAAGTTGGAGGAAAGACAACTTTGGTGACAGGGAAAAGCAAAAGTCGAGAGGTAAGAATGAGCAAAGTGGGTGTGATGGACAGGGAAAAGATTGATTTAACCTCAGTGGAGACTAAGTGATCATATATGGCCAAAAATTTCTGGATTACTTTTTAGTACATCCTGCCTTTAAACTTGAGTTCCTGAGTTGTAATAAATGATCTTCAAGATCATCACCAGATCAAACAGCTTATTGTTGGAAATAGGAGAACAGTAAGCTGATTCCATAGAAAGTGGTTGATACTTTTCTCCTTCAAATTTTAAAGCACCTCAAGAGGGTGGGTGTATTTTTTTTTATGATAAAGCTTACATCAGTTCTGATATTAAATTTAAGAAAGGGATATTTACTAAAGTGATATAAGTACAATTAGTTAAAACCTTCTCTCCCCAAATTGGGGAAATGCTCTTTTATATGTATAGATGGAGTCCAGGAGAACGTGGACTCAAGCTTAGAAAAAAGTCTGCTAGAGGTTAAATATAGTTCTTAAGAGACCTTTTGATGATATTATGGATTTCTGTAAACATGATATAGCTTCCTCATAGACTTCTTGCAGAACTTATGAAACTGCTTTTGCTCCAGTGTATCTGTATTTTGCTCATATCCTTCTGAAGGAAGACACAACAATAAAGCTGTTTTTTTGGGGGGGTTAGGATGTTAAAAGGAAATCCAGTATCTTCTGACCTCTCAAAGTTTATGATATCCTTCTCTAGTCAAGAGAGGAGGAAGGACATTAAGACTAATTCAACTTCTCTAACCTCTTTCAATCCCCACTTGTACCACTCCACTTTCAGAAATATGCTGGAATCATCAATTACAAAATGGTTTCCAGGTTTTACACAATTCTGGAATGACTGATGCCTTTTTCTTTAAATGATTTTTCTCCATCTAGATCAAACACTGATGCCCCCCCCCAATTAATTTCTTTTTTTTAAAGCTCTCCTGTAGTAGAATGTTTAGTTCTTGACACCACATTTGAGAAAGGATATGAACAAAATCCAAAAGGGTGAGCAAGATCCTAAGAGGTCTAGAGATGCTGCTGCTTAAGAATTATGTGAAGATATTTATCCTGGAGAAGAGAATGCCCAGGGAGGAGGTTATGTCTCTCTTTAAGTACTTGAAGGGCTCTCTTGTGATGTGTTACAGATTTTGTCTGGCCTCAGAGTGCAAAACCATGTATAGAATTTGCTTTTGGCTCTAAATGAGTAAAAACTTTTAAGCATTAGAATCACCCAAAAGAGAAATGGTAATAGAAAAAAGGCCCATAATAATGGATTATATGATTATTACTGAATGATAAATCTCCACCAAAAAAAATCAATCCCTTGAAGTGCTTACATTTGTACTATTTAAGGTTATAATTATGTAAAACATAGTCATTGGTTCCAGTGCAACACAAATATATAGTGCAAATTTGAATAATGTAACACATTTGAGAGGATTCATTAAATGAACAAATTAGGGTCTAGATGAAATAGAATATGAAAGTGAAAAGAACTTTCCATATATTACCTCCGTTGATCCTATTATTATCTCTGTTTTTCAGAAGAAGAAACTAAGGCAAAGAGAAACTAAGCACATTTTTCATGTTGGATTTGCATTCAGATCTTCCTGACTCAATGATTTGCCTTGACAGATGTTGAGTTTTTATTTGAGGGCTGCACATAAAGGCTGAATGACCACTTGTCAGAGAAGACACAGGAAGGATCCTGCTCATGGGTGGGGTTAGATGGTCTATGAATTTTCTTATAGTTGAGATTCTCTGATTCTATATTCTTTTCTAACTCTGTTATATGGAGACTTATGACATTTACAATGATCCTCCCATTTCAGCTCACCAATGGGTCCTCAGTGCTGGGACATTGTCTCTTGCTACAATTCAATTCATTCCTTTTCTCTCAAGATTTGGTATCATTGAGAGATATATAAGCAACTATTTGAGAGATATGAGCTAAACGAAAACATGAGCGAGTAGAGATACTGCTAGTCCCTTTTTTGATCATTTTGAACAGGAAAGAAATATGTCATCTTTACAAGGTCACTTCCATTAAGCCAATTAATTACCTTTAGGTCTAAGTTTTTCTTGGCTATAGGTTCAATATTGAATCTATTCACATTGTATATGTGTTTGACACTATAGGAAAGTGGCCATGTGAATTCTGGGATGTGACATGAGTAACAGAGAAACAAAAAAGCTCTACTCTAGCTGGTAATTATGATATGGGTTTGGCCAAAACAGTCAGCTATTGCTAGAAGCAAAGCAATTTCTCATTGCATTAAGATTATGGAATGTAGAGGGGGTACAGTTCCCATTTATTGGCCATCAGGTTTTGTTTTTCTTGTTGCTTTGCTAACTATGATGATGATATAGAATACTTGGTACTGGAAGTCCAAGTGGACATTTAGTTTATTAACTAGTTATCAGGGAATGAGATTCACTCGTACCACACCATGCATGTATATGCTTTATAATGTTTTGAAGATTAACTAAGATTTAGTTTGGCTGAAATAAAAATGGAATAAATTGCAGGGAAGGTAAACAGCATGAGTAAATACATGGAGATAGGTGTAAGAATAAAGGGCATGGCAGACTATGAGGAAATGGGCCTAATCACAGTGAAGTCTGAATATAAAATCCAGTATCATTACTGGTCTGTAATCTAACTTCTTGCAGAACTGTGTTTATGTCTAATATAGTTTTTCCCCCATAAGCAGGAAAAGAGCTCACTTATTTAAGTCATCTTTAACAAAGAGAATTGTAGCCCATTAGAGCTAAAAGGAACCCTTAGAACAACAAAAAAAGTAGTGGGGGGGAGGGATCTTCAATATAGAATGTGAGTAGTTACTTAAATATTTATCAGCTGATTGAGCTATAATTCTCTTCATTTTGAACACCTCATCTTACAGATAAGGAAAGACCCAGGGAAGAAAAGGTCATGGAGACAGCAGGTAGCAGAGCCACTTAACTCTAATTCTCTTAGCTCCTGGTCTGGTTTTTACAGAACTACAGAATTCTACAACTAGAAGAGATTTCAATGGCCATCTGATTCATCTGATACTCAACATGTATTCATCAAACCTTTTCTTCAAGATTTCCAAAAAAGAAACCCAAAACTTTGGGAAACCACCATTTTACTTTGGGATAGTTTTTACTTTAAGAATGTTTGTTTGAGACATTATTATTTTTAATCCCAAATTCTTTCCCTCCTTCTATTACCACCCATCCATTGAGATGGTCTTGAGATGAGACCCAAATTTGCCTCTTTGCAACTTCCATTATATTTTCTTAGTTTTTTACAGCTAGGACCAAAGAGAGTAAGTCTAATCCCACTTGGATATGGCAGAAGAAGCTGAGGCTCAAAGATATTAAGCAACACATTCAGACTACACAGTTATTAAATAAAGTTGCATTCAGAACTTTCTGACTCAGTGATTTGCCTTGGCAAGTATTGAGTTCTATGTTATTTGAGATTTGTTCATAAAGGCTAAATGACCACTTGTCAGAGATGTCACAAGAAGGGTTCTTGCTCATAGATGGGATTTGATGGTCTATGAGTTTTCTTCCAGCTGGGATCCTCTGATTCTACATTATTTTCTAACCCTGTTGTTTGGAGCCTTAGTACATTTGCAATGATCCTCCTCTTTCAGCTAACCAATGGGACCTCAGTGCTGGTATGCCGTCTCTTGTTACCATTCAATGGGAATTCCTGTTTTCTAGAAGGCTAGAAAGACGGACATGTCCTTTGTGAGTCTTCTCTAAACTAAACTGATCCTTACATGGCATGGGCTTGAGACTTTTTTCCATTCTAGTTATCACCCTTTGGATATTCTCCAACTCATATCTTTTTTTTTTCTAAAGTGGGATACTCAGCTCTGACTTTGATACTCCAGATGTGCATTTCACCAGATTCTAGTACAATGGGATATTCACCCCTTTTCCCTTCAGTTAACTGTACGTGTTTCCCAGGGTTCCTCCCAAAGAAAGCTTGTTTTCTAGCAGTTTGACAACATGCCCATTTGCACGTAGGCATCTCTGGCCTCTTGGAACCTTTCTGAGAGTTGTCAGTGGAATATGTCAAAATTGGTGGAAGAGCTAAGGACAGAAGACCCCAGAGCCTGTCAGAAGTCAGCCCACAGAAACAGCTGCAACTCCATTTTCAGGCAATTTGTGTTTAGCAGAAACAGAGACATGTTTTTCCTGTTACTTTGAAACCCATGTGTAGATCAAAGGAAAATCTAATCCCGATGTTACTGATTCCCAGGCACTTGACTCATCAACATTCTCAGCCTGACTCTTCCCGGCAGTATACCCTGTAGAATTACAGATCCTGGAGACCTACCTTTTCCTGCCCAATTCTCTACTCCTGACTGGCTACAGGAAAGCATTATTTAGCTCTTAATCAACACCCTGCCCAGCTAGCAGGTAATATAGTCGCTCATTCAGTCAATAAACATTTCTAGGCAACCTCTGTACTAATAGTTCCTTAAGTACATACTGTGGAAGAGACAGAAGACATAAGTTTCTTTATCCTATGACCAGTGGTTCAATCCTATGACCAATGGTTTAGTTCTATATAAAAAAGTCCAAGGGCTATAATTGGGACAGGGCCCTCCAACTGGATAGTCATTCCTGATTATGACTGTGTAGGTAAATGGTTTTTCTTACTCCAGCTATATCTCACTGAAAGGATAAAGATATAAAACTCAGATACAGGGCTCTTAACTTGGTAACCTGGGCTTCAAGGACCCCTAAAGAGTTCATGATAGATTTCAGGGGTTTCATGAATAATAATAATTTGCATTTATATAGCTCTTTAAGGTATGCAAAGAGGTTTACAAATATTGTCTCATTTTTACCCTTGCAACTCTGTGAGGGAGGTGCTATTATTATCCTCATTTTATAGATGAGGAAAACAAAGATTTATCTAGTCACAGACCTTATAAGTACCCAAGGCTGGATTTGAACTCAGATTTTCCTAACTCCAGCTCCATTGCACTCTCTACCTGCCTCCTACAAAACAGTAAAGAGCTACAAATTAGCTCTTTAGTTTCTCTTTCAACTAAAAGTTAGTATTTTATTCATCATTTAAAAATATTATTTTAAAGAAGGGTCCATGAAACAAAGTTAGGGTAAGAGCCACTTACTTAAATTCAGTTAATTATGTATGTATGTTATATGTGGTATGTGACATATGTCAAAATGCATGTGATGTATAAAATGACTCTGAAAATTCTTATCTGCCATAACATGCAAGATCTCAAAATGGGTATGTATATATGTAAGTACACAAGCATCATTGCAACAGAATGAAAAGACATAGTCACTATGTACATAAATGTATCTCTATAACATATTTTATTGTTGTTTCTTTTTCAGTCATTTCAGTCATGTCTGATTCTTTGTTATCCCATTCGAGATTTTCTTGGCAAAAATACTAGAGTGGTTTGCCATTTCCTTCTCTAGCTCATGTAGAAAATTAGGAAACCAAAGCAAAGAGAGTTAAGTGATTTGTCCAATAAGTTTCTGATGTATATAAATTTGTAAATATATTCATATGTGTATATGCTTATATGCACGTATATATAATATATACACAAATATATACAATATATGCAGTTTTATTCATAAACATTATATATATTTAAACACTTATTTACGTACATATATTATTCATAAGAATAACATGATATCCCAAAAATCTTTGCTTAAAATTGGACTAAGATTTTTGTGGACTGTATATAACATAATTGTTCAACAATTGTTCACTGGCTAAGGACAGTCTTTCCTTTTATCAATTGCAGAACTTGAGCTCATCAAATGAGATAACAGATGTAAAGAATCTGGCAAACCTTAAGTTCTCTAGAAACACTCGTTACTACTCTGATCATTATCTTCTGCAACCTATATAGGCTCTGAGATGTGTTTGGTACTGAGTGGTTAAGTGGTTTGCCTGTGGTCTCTCAGTTAACATGCTTCAGAGGAAGAATCTAGGTCTTCCTCATTCTAAGGCTGGCCCTTTATCATGTCACATTGCAACTCATGTTACATATATAATATATATGTTATGTATATACATATAATAGACACAAAATATATGTACACATACATGCATACATGTATGTACCCAATTCAATATACATGTCAACATTTTGTGGTTTTTTCATTGCTTTTCTTTCAATTTTGATGAGGAGCAATGACATTACAATGTTTCACTCATGGGCAAAATGGATATAAATGAAGCAGAGTTCCATAGTCATCAGTCTCTCTCTCTCTCTTCCAGAGTTATTGAAGTTCAATGGCAAGACCAAACTCAAGATGGCTGTTGATAGTCCAGAATGCAGTGTATGATCTTGGCATTTTTCAATGTCTGACTAAGCTCTAAGTGCTCCACAGGACCTGCTCCAGCCACTTTCATGGCTATTGGGACAGATTGTTCTCATCTGTCCATTCTGCCAGGGAAAGTTCTCACATCCTTGAGGTAAGCTTCCCTTTAACTGACTATTGAGTCTGAGGCTGTCAGTTACCCTCAGCCTGGTTTAACCTGTCTGTCAAGGAGATTTTATGGGATGTGGCCAGCACATTACAGCTTCTTGGAGTCATCATTGAAAGTCGAGTGAAAGGTAGATACCAAAGGTCAATGAGCAGCTCTGAAAAGGACTCAGCAAATCCTCCCACAAGAGATGTTAATTTTCCTTGAACACCTTTTTTGTATGTGCAAAAACACGTATATATGTGTATATAAATTTATTTTTCATATAAGTTTCATAGAAATGATTTGAAATTGTTCTCCACTTAATAGAGAGCTTTTCTCACAAGAAACATATGAAACAGTATATCCATTACTAGTCCTATTTTAAAGAAGAGAAGTATAGCACAGTGGCTAGGACTAGCCTATAAGCCAGGAGCACCCAAGTTCAGATCTTTCCTTTGACAGATCCTAGCTAACCCTGGGCATATCAACCTGATCTTCCAATGCTCCAGGCAATTCTTTGAGCTTATAAGTTTCTGAGAAGGTACTGACCTGTATTGATAAAGAATGTTTCCCTGCTTGAATGCTCCTTATGCAAAATTAATCACAGATCCAGTCCCTAAATCCTATTTAAAAAATGAAGAAATATAGGTTCTGGGCCTGAGGTGACTTTCTCAGAATCAGAAAGCTGGGGAAGTCTGAAGATCAGACCTTCAAACTATATTTTTCTGACTCTCAGATTTGTGCTCTCTAAATGTCATTAGGCCCCATATGTAGGAAGTTCATTTTCCTTGTATTTTGAATAGAGCCAAGATGAGGACATTTGGCAGCAGGAAAGCAGGGATCTTCTATAGAGCTGAGAAGTTAGCGCCCACACTCTCCTTTGTTAAGGATCCAGTAAACAACATGACTCATCAGCAAGCTTTACTAGCCCCAAAGTTGTGCACTGATTGACACAGAGATGCCCTCCTTTCTTCTTCTGCAAACTAATCAGTCCCTCTCCCCATGCTGCCCCCCCCTCACTGAAACCTATGAAACCTTTCTTCCAGTATAGAAATTCTGCCATGATTTCCCTGTTATTGTTATCAGAAATGGAGTATTGGCTTTTGGAGGTGGGGAATGATGGGGGGGAAGGAAACTCAGGAATTTTCTCCTGCCTAATTCTGGTCCCCAAGAATGAGCTAATGGAGTCGCATGGCTATAATGTGATTTAATGAGCCTCATCTAATGACTGCAGTTTACAGGAAGAATCTTGTTATGAAAGGGCTGTTTTCACTTGTTTCTTCGAACTGGGAATGTAATTAACCAAAGGACAGAGTAGCCCCAATAAATGCCAGACATTATTTAAACCGTATCTCTGGAGGTAACTGTGGGCAATTTCAGAGAGCACATTTGGAGGGATGCTTTCCAATGTTTTGTGGGAGATAATATTAGGAAAGGGCAAAGACTGTGGAGCTATGGAAGAGTCCTGGAGCCCCCATTATCACAGATTCAAGGGTATCTTGAGTTGCATAAACTCTTAGAGTCCAATATCCTCTCTGAAGTAGAAAAGGCCCTGGAATAGCTTCCTCCTTCAGTTTTTTTCCCCTTTGTTTCTCTTCACTATATCCCTATTACAAACTTCATCAAAAACTGCCTAAACTGTTATTAAACTACTTAAACTATCCTGCCATTCCTTGCCTCTTCTTCTCTATCCCTTTCAATCCACCCTTCAAACTGTTGTCATTATTATCTTTCTCTGGTAAATAAGTGATAAAGTCATTCATTTCCTTAAGGATCTTCAATAATCTGTAAGCACAGCCTCCATCACATTTTATACTTCAGCAGACTGAGATTCTCTTTGAATTCAATATATTTTAGACTAGGGCTTCTTAACATGAGATCTCTGAACTTTTTTTTTCTTAACATTTTGTTAACTATTTGTGGGCATCTGGGTAGAGCAGTGGATAGAGCATCAAATTTGAAATGAGGAAATCCTGAGTTTAAATCTGGCTTCAGACACTTACTAGTTATGTGACATTGTGTAAGTTACTTAACCTCTTTGACTCAGTTTTCTCATTTGTAAAATAAGCCAGAGAAGAAAATGGCAAACCACTTTGGTATCTCTGTGAAGAATACCCCAAAAGAGGCATGAAGAGTCAAAAATGACCCTTGGTAATTCCATTTATTTTATATCATGCATTTATAAATATTATACTGAGAGGTGTCTTCAGGCTTGATGAGATTTCCCTGTTGTGAGCAATGGTATAAAAATGTTAAGAACTCTTACCTGAGACTCTCCTGACTCTGGTGAATAATTACACTGTTCCCTATTCCTGGAAAACCCTCCTTCCATCTATGGTGTTCGCTGGTACAGTGAATAGTGCACTAGGCCTGGAGTTAACAACCTGAGTTCAAATCCAGCATTTGACAGGAATTGGCTATGTGATCCCGGGCAAGTCTTTAAAGGTAAAAGCCTTTAAGGTAAACAGAGATTACTCTACTTACCTCAGTTTCCTCATCTGTAAAATGCAGATAGTAACAGCACCTACCTCTCAATGTAGTTGTGAGGACAAAATGAAAGAACACTTATAAATAAAGTATTTTCCAAATCTTAAAGTATCATATAAATTTTGCTTGTTTATTATTATTATTATTATTATTATTATATCCAATTTACATCCAATTTCCATGATCAAATTCAAATCCCTTCTACTTCTAGAAGCATCATCAAATTCCTACTATTAGGAAGGGATTGTCCATCTTACTTCAAAGTATATTTTCTTTGTATCTCTAATTCACATGTTATAAAATCAGCTATGTCGGACCATTAGGAATTAAAGAGATGACTCATTCCTAAGATAAGAAAATAGATGTCCTGAGAAGGCAGGTGACTTTGCTGAGGTCACATAAGCAATAAATCTCAGAGTTGCAGTTTGAATCCATGTCCTTTTACTCCAGAGATGGTAGTCTTTCCACTCTACCAACCTGCCTCCTCCTCATAACATAATTATCTCTATGTGTGTCTTCTTCCCTTTTTATCTAAGCTTGATATTTTCTCCAGAGTCAAACACAGTTTTCTTAACATCGTGAGTGCTTAATTAATATGGAATTGGATTTTATTTAGAGGCAATAGTTCTATATTAATATAATTCCCACGAGTTAAACATAGGCTTTTACCCTCCCTCCCTGTGGCTTATTCTACAAAAGAAATCTCTTTAGAAAGACACATGTCGAGTCCCAACCCCTTGCTTGTGCATTTTAGGATGCCCTTACTCCTTGACAGACAACAGAGGGAACCAGGAGAGGTACCTGAGGAGGGAATTCTCTGGAGAAATCCAACCTGTTTCCCAATTTGGCCATGATCCAAATGCCCCTCTCTTTCCCCACTTCCTATCTGGCCTCTCTGTATTATTAGTGATTCTGAGGCTCATGGTGTTCGTAATGCACTCCCTACACCATGCTTATGTGCCTGTCAAAGCCTTGGCCTGAAGCTTCTGTTTAACATGTTGGCCAGCAAGCCAAAGTCATTCTCCTTCAACAACTCATGGTTAGCAAGTTGTAGCATGCTAGGAAACTCATGGCTATCTTGTTAGCTTTGGAGCTCAGGTCGAACAAATGATTACTGAGAATTTGATTTCCAATCAATTGTTTTAAGGATAGTACATATTCTTGGGCTGTAAAATCCAAGCTTATCATGGATTGAACCAATTTGAAAAGAACCAGATTAAGTGTCAGCTCCTAACTAACTAGAACTATAAATGTAGATAAATATGTGTATAAATGTATGTGTGAATAAATATATATGCATATATATATACATGCATATATATGCATATGTATTTATACACATATACATAATATACATATAGTTAGATATAGATATGGGGCAGTTAGGTGACTCAGGAGATAGAGCACCACCCGGGAGCTAGAAGGTCCTTAGTTCAAATGAGGCCCCCAAATAATATAAACTGCATGACCTTGGGCAAGTCATTTGACCCTATTTACCTTAGTTCCTCATCTATCAAAACACTGGAGAAGTGAAACTTCTACCCTCCCCCAAAAGTGAGGTCTGCCATAAGGAAGTTTGAGGCTGAAAAAACACTTGGATATTTTGGGGGATCATAGAGAAGCAAACTGAAAGCTGGATAGACTGAACAACACACTCAAAAAAAAATAGATATAGACTTTGGAGAGCTTCCTTCTTAGCTATACAAATGAATGGAATCAACAGTATTTTAGCTCTCATCTATTTCTGATATTCTTTTTCTAAGGTCTCTCTGATGTTAGCATTCTGTATCCTAAGGTCTTCTTCTATTTCTGATATCTTATGTTTTAAGATCCCTCATTTTAACAATCTATAATCTAACATTCCTTTCAGTTCTAACATCCTATGTACTAATGTCTCAGATCTGATATTCTATATTCTATGATCTAAGCATCCTAGGATAATTCCAGCTCTGACAATGTGTATATAAATGGCCAATTCCACTATCCCTGCTTTAAACCCAGGTTTTGAAGTATTTGCTTTAAATTTTATTTTAAGAGATTTTTTACTAGAGTCCCCTTCATTCCATGACTTTATTGAGGTTCTGTAAGAAGGGATTATCTCTCCTCAAATGCTTCAAGATCCTGTATTCCCCTACCCCAACTGAGGAGGAGGAATAGAAACAGAATCCATGACTGCCAAACCACTCAACATTTCAACATTCACCAATTAGAAGATAAACAGCATCAAGTGTACCGTGCTTGAGTGTTTGAGACAATGAGTCAACACTCAGTAATGTGTTTCTGGGTATTGGGTTGACATTGGTTAAGACTATGTCAACCTGACACCATAGCACCTGGGTGATTAATGCAAAAATCCAGGAAATTATCTAGTCAGTCCTAACTCTGGCTCAAATTCAAGTAACCTGTAAAAAAGTCTTGACTAAATTAGCACCATTAAAGCCTGTCAATTATCAGAACATCTAGTCTAGCTGTGAGACTCCTATCCCAACACAGCTCATAGCAAAGATTTTAGTTTTAATTTTGGTAAGACTTATTGAACCTAACATTAACATTGACCTTTCCCATGGCGTCACATCTGTATCTTCTGAAAGTTACTTTGGTTTTCCCAATATCTCTGCCCTCTGAAAGCAAAATTTCTTTTTCTACTTTACTTTTTAGCACATACTACTTTATATTAACCTTGAACATATATGCATATGTACATATGTATATAGAGAGATATAGTTATCTATAATTCTATAATATAGTTACAATTTTATATCTAAAACTCCCAAATGTGAGATTTAGGGATATTTTCTGCATGCAGTATCTCTTTATTATCCCCCCTCACACACTTAGCATTGGTTAATACTCCCCTATCTAAAATAACCTACTGTCTATGTTGTATCTACCATCTCCCTAGATTTTATAATTACTATCTATTGTATGTATATAGATAGATATTAATACATATATGCATAGTTTCAACACGGGAGAATGAAAAGCATATGTATAAGTAATCATCATTAAGCATTTATCATCAGCATATACAAGTAAATCTAAATAAAATAAACTGAAATATAAAGTAGCATGGAGAAAAGGTGTTAGCAATTGGGAGGGATCAACAAAGAATTGCTGCAGAAGGCAATACTTAAGCTGATTCTTGAAAGAAGAGGGGGTTCCTATGAAGTACACATGAGGAGTGAGTACATTCCAGGCACTGGAGAAGGAGCCACTGTCATCATCATTTCTAAATGAGTGAACAAGATGAGATGGGTTGATTTTAAAATGGACATTATTTCCTGCTATAATGGATATCAAACATAGAGTTTTCTGAAGTTAAAGACTGTTTTTATGCATCTATATGTATTTCCAAAGGAAATAACTTTCTTTGCTTCTCATTCTGGGATAAACTCTTGTCCTAGTTGGCAACTGATTTCTTCTCCTGTACTGGTCAGTGTGGAAAGATTGGATGAGCCCCATGCTTGGAGTTAAAACAAAAATGATTCGAAATGTGACTCTAATATTTGCTAGGTAAGGAAATATGAATGAGCCATTTAACATTTGACCTCTTTGAATCTCAGTTTCATTACATGTAAAATAGAGATAATAATATGTACATATTAGAAATTCCTAGAATATAGGGCTCAAAGGGATTTTTGAGATCACCTATCCAGTCCAAACCTCTTGTTTTACAGATGATATCCAAAAGGGGAAGTGACTTGTGAAAAATTAACATAGCCAGAATTGCCTTCAAACCCAAGTCATTGTATAAAAGATGATTTGTGTTAAGTTAAAGTCTATAGAAGTACTCTTCTATTTACTGTTATAATATTTGGTATTCAATCATTTTCAGTTCTGTTTGACTCTTTGTGACCCCATCTGAGGTTTTCTTAGCAGAGATACTAGAGTGTTTTGCCATTTCCTTTTCCAGTTCATATTACAGATGCAGAAACTGAGACAAACAGGGTTAAATGACTGGCCCAGAGTCACACAACTAGCAAGTATGAAGAACCTATGTTGCTTTGCCTTGTATAGGAGTCCATGAATTAAGCCTCATCATTACATTCGTTTACTACTGGTACTGTTAGCATTAGAGCAGGACACCTATTCTCAAATAAAATAGATGTAGTAGGAGGGTCCTGTAATTGAACATTCACTTCCAAGAAACACAGAAGATTAAGACCATCATGTCCAGAGACAATGGCCATTGATCTCCACTCTAGGCTGGATATCTAAGTGTCATTCATCTAGAAATAAAGGGATACATGTCCCAAATCTAGAAAACTGGGTACTCGGAATCCTTTGGACATGATAGGCAATCACAAACTGGTATATGCCAGTGAATTGAGATTTTCAAATGCAAAGTGTTGGAGGGAACAAAAACTATAATTATGTATCCCAACTCCTTGCCCATGGAGTAAGTTGTAAATAGCCCAAATTGATATTAAAAGAGAATTTTCTCTGTTAAGGAATCATGAAAATTTGAGAAATCATCTAGACCTCAGTCTTCAGGATAGCATTTCTCTCTCTCTCTCTCTCTCTCTCTCTCTCTCTCTCTCTCTCTCTCTCTCTCTCTCTCTCTCTTTCTCTCTCTTTCTCTCTTTCTCTCTCTCTCTCTCTCTCTGTCTCTCTCTTTCTCTCTTTTTCTTTCTCTTTCTCTCTATCTGTCTCGTTCTCTCTTATGAATGCATACACACACATACACACACATTCCCCCCCCCTTTTTTTTATTTCATCTGAGTTGGCCAAGGGAGGTAAATCAGCAATCAGGGTCATCCATATGTTGTTTCATATAGTCTCCTGAAAAGAGAGTCCTTCTTTGGCCAAAAGTCCTTCCTTGAAGACTTTTCTTTTCAGGAGTTATGTCCTGGTTCGTATTCGCCACTCTCTAGGCAACCAGGTGACAAGTGAAACTAGCCATCAAAGTCCCCAAAGGTCTGCCATTTTCCTATCCCTTTAAGGAAGTTTGATGCTGAAAAACCACTTGGGCATTTTTTGCTATAGTTCTGGAGGCAGGGTTGTGGCTTAGATGACCTCTTGAAGTCCTCTGTAGAAAGAACATTTCCTTCCAGTCCACCATCTGGGTTTAGTTAAGGCCTGCTGTCTGGGCAAGAAGCTAAACCACATAAGGACTGGAGCCTCTTTCCTTCCAGCTCTCCTAATTGGCCTTATATTTTCAGCTTGTGATCTTTCTTGGCTTTGAAGGGGCATAATTTTTGTGTTGTCATACATACTGTAAAACTCCCAGCACTTATATTAATTTCAGTGGGAAGGTCTCCAGGTACCATGCTCAGAGACCTCGTAGATTTTATTGCTGGGGAGAGACAGGATTTTGGGATTTGCCAGCTCTTCTGTTGTACTTGAGTCACTTTTACATGTGGGATTTCCTCCAGGATTCCCCTACTAAATCCCACACCAGTGCAGGTCTTTTTCAGTTACTTATGGGAAATGAGAATTCCTGACATGGTGCATAGAAGGCCAAGCCTGGCCCTTAAAAAGATAAGAGATGTGGGAAAGTTTGAAATTAGAATCTCCTGTTCTCCTTTTCTCCCTTCTCCCCTGTTCCAACTGGTATCATCTTTAGCTCCACCTTCCAGAAACACCTTCACTAAACAACTACTTAATCCAGCAATTCTCTCTTCCACTCATCAGAATTTTGCCTTTCTTGGACCTCCCATTCACTCAAGTTCTGGCAAAAGAATTTATACTGCAGCCCCTAATAAGGTTTACACTATTTCATGACATATTTCCCTCTGGAAATCTCATTATCACAAGGTATCTGACCCTTAACAGCATATGTAAACCAGAAGGAACCCAGCAGAAGACTCTGATCTCTGACAAACACAGTTAGCAAGACAATACTAACTAGAGGTGGCAATTAGGTGGTACAGTGAATAAAGTGATAAAATGTTGGGAGAGCTGAGTTTTAATCCTGCTTCAGATAATTAAAAGATAAGGCACTGAACAGAGGAATTAACCTCTTTCATGTTCAATTTCTTCACCTATAAAATGGGAATAAGAGCACCCATCTCCTGTGAGGATCAGTGCATTGCAGATTAAAATGCTGCATTTGAGCCAATGACTTCCAACCTAAGGAAATACCAATGAAACTTATACATGGAGGGGAAAAAAGGAATCAATACTGCACATCTAGGATTATATACTTTAGATTATATAATTACAAGAGGTAAAGTTGGAAGGGAAGTCCTAGATGATCTTTAGTCCATCTTCCCCATTTTAGAGATTAGAAATCTGAGATTTGGATAGGGGAAGTGACTTGTCTATAGCAACTGTTGGGAACAGGATCTGGACCCAAATATCAGCCTGACTCCAGATTCACAGCTCCTCCCCCTTTGCCAATATTCAATATTTTCATGGAACCCTATCTCATCTTGCCTCGTAAACTCAGAAAATTAAATTGTCCAGCTGTGCTCTCGTTGATCTTACCCAAATTTCCAATGGCTTCTCCTTCAATGACCTCATTATCTCCATATCCTTGCAGTCCACTAAGCTTTGAAAGGTGGTCATCACTTTGAATTACAGTCAAAGGGCCTGGACTAGTCATGGAGGAAACCTGGGTTTGAGTAATTCTTTTGTTTCTAACTCATTCTAATTTTGTAAAAGTACCTGCTGTGTTCTAAGTAACAAGTACTGGGGATACAAAGACAAAGTCATATGCATCTCCTCTTCAAGGCTTGCATTTTTATTTTGGGGAAAGAACATGTAATCATAAGTAAATACAAAACATTTATATACACAATGTAACTTCAAGGGTATGGGACATAATTATGTGGGGAGTGCTTTGCTAACATTAGGATAAACATTACAGAGAGCAAAGTAGACATGGAGTTAAAAATGAGATAGAGAAACTAGAGAGTTGGGAGTGATATGTATTGATATGAAGGAGCAGGTAATCATGGTCAAGGAAGGTTGCTTTGACCAAGCATTCTACAACTCGGAGTCCCTCGGAGGGGAACCATGGAACTATTGATTATATCTCTTGGAAATCAGCAAAGGTAGGGCTGATTTGATTTTCAGAAGGAGTTGGCTAATAAGGTCACCCTATGCATTTTAACCATTATTTTTATGGCAGGTATGGATTGAAGCAAAGTCAATCTGATTAATCAAGGTGAACTTTTCCATTAGTCTGACCCCAGTACCCAATAGATTGACTGGACAAATTAATGGCCACATATGGATATGACTCAGAAGCTAGGTTGACCGATACATGACTCTAAACATTGTTGAATTTTCCCCAATCTCCAACACACACACACACACACACACACACACACACACACACACACACATACACACACAAGTGCTTTTTGCCTCTTGTTAAGTACTCTTTTATACAGATTCTGGATCTCTTCTTACTGAATAATTGTTATTGCCTTTTTCCAATTAAGGTATAGCTTGAGGTTAAGCAATGTTCAAACTAGGAAACTATATTTATTTATTCAGCAAATATTTATTAATGACTACTAGATGTCAGGCTCTGTGTTAGGTGCTCAATGAGATTATCACTACAACTTAAGGCATATAACCTTTCTGGCTCATAAAATACCTTATTTTGCCTTTTTAGAAGGCAGAAAATACCTTATTTTGCCCATATATCCACAATTAATTCAACTAAAGAATGTCATAGAGAGAAAGTTGTCCACTAATTGCTATATTTTTTGTTATAAAAAAGAACTGAAAACAAAAGTGCACTCTATAGATGAACAAATTTTAGGATATGAATTTGAATGTTATAGAATATTATCACAGCATAACAAATGACAAATATAATAGATTTAGAGAAAAATAAGAAGACTTCTATGAGCTGATACAAAGTGAAATGAATAGAAACAAGTTACATCACAGCTTTGACAATTATATTGATGAAGATGATTTTGAAAGATTTCAGAATGCCAATCAAAGTAGCAACCAACTTTGGAAGACTTGATAAAATATACCTCTTTACTTCTTGATAGAGAGGGAATGGTCTAGTGATACAAAGTGAGATATTGGCCAATGGATTGCTTTTTTTTATTTGCCTTTACCTATTTGTTACAATGGTGTACTCCTATTTAGTGGGGGAAGGGAGATAAATAGATCATGACAGATATGTCAAAAAGTATCAAAAATATTTTAAATTCACAGAAGTAAGCAAAATTAAGGTCAGAAAGGGATACAAGCAAGTAGAGGAAAATGAAGTTAATATGTGCATTTATTAAGCACCTACTATATTCTAGACATTGTTATAATTTCAGGGATAAAAAAAAAAAGTTTAAAAAAGACTTTGACCTCAAGAAGATAAATTCAATGAGGATTGTAACATGCAAACATCTATGTAGAAAAAAAAAAAGATAAATACAGGATAAATTAGAGATAATATTACAGGACATTTTTATTGCTATTATTACTGAACACATGAATACAAATATACATACATGTGTTTTTAAAAGACTAGTAGGAATTTAGTTTTTATATAATTTTTCATGTTCCATGTTTATGTTGATGAGTCAATTTCACTATAAAAGGGTATTGCATAAACTGTCAAGTGTTTAGTTTTGTTAACTACATTTTTCTCTTTGTTTTTAAACTTTTTTTACAAAAGATAAAATTCTGGGTAAGAGAGTCAAGGAAAGGTATATTTGGAGGTGAGTGAGTTACAAAAACAAAAGGCATCAGCAAAAATAAATTTTCAAAAACTAAAAGGTTATATTCTTTGAAAAACTTCAAATTGTATAATATAAAGTTATGGAATGTTGCTCAAAGAAAAGAGCAACAATGGTTTTTGTTCAAAAGTAATATGATTTCGGAGGAGAAACAGGAATGATTGTAATACTTAGATAATGAATCTATTGAGTCTTATTCTTTACCAGATCAGGTACCAGATCCTGTTTCTCTGTCTCTCTGTCTCTCTTTTTTTCTCTCTCTCTCTCCTTCTCTTAGTTCTCATTGATAATTATCAAAAGGAACATGGGATGGTGGGGAATAAAATAAGTACTTCCTGGAAGGCCAAGCCTTCTACTATACCTTATTACTACATATATACCTATGAATCATTGCTTTCACAATGAACCCACAGCATAGCAAGAAAATAAAACATAACAAAACTGTCTCTCCCTTAGATTTAATGCCCTTAAACTGCCTACCAGGGCTTCTTCTACCATCTTACCATTGAGTTATTCCACCCAGTGGTAATCATTGATCTTCCAAGGGTTGGGAATTGACTTTCTGTTCTTGAGTCATGAAACCAGCCTTTGCTGCCCTGCCATTCCAGATATTTCTGAGCCTGAACTCAGTTTCTTTTCTTGAATTTTTGTACACTTGTATTCTTCTCCTTCTCTATTTCTCTTTTCCCTTCTCTGTTCTTAGCAAATACTTTCTTGGAATCACATTATCTTCTAGACCCCCTTTGCTTAAGGAAAGCTTACCTATTTCACTCTTTCCTAGATGTTAAAACAGTGTAGTAGAATAATAAAATCATAAAATCTAAAAGTTAAAAAACACAAGGAGGCAGAACCAAGATGGTGATGTAAAAGTAAGAACTCCCCTAAACTATTTCAGATTCCTTTAAATATGGCATTTAAAAATCTTAGAGCATCAGAACATCCCAAAAGATGGAGTAGAACATTTTTTCAGCCAAAGGCAACTTAGAAGCTTAGCAGTAAAGGTGGGAGTCCAGCATGTAGCCCCAGCTGGACCTCTGAATCAGCAGCAGTATTGATGGTTTGCAGAGCTCTCAGACATACGATACAGGTGTTGGAAGATCAGGGGGAAAAGTCTGTGGAATCAGAATGAGAACCCAGTATGCAATCCCATCCTGGATTAGGTCTGGCCTGACTCCTGCCCAGCTCCAGCCCAGACCCCAATATCAGTAAGGCAGGACCGCTGAATCAGCAGCGGTGCTGAAGGCTGCTGGACCTTTCAGCCTTGAGACAACAGGAAAGACTTGAAAGATCAGTGGAGAAGGTCTGTGGCAATGGGGTGAAAGTCTGGTGTTCAGTCCCAGTGCAGCCCAGATCAGCACAGCTCCAGCTTTGGCCAGCATAGTACATTTTACAACTACAGTGGGCCTGGAATACACATAATAGCTCCAGGGCAGAAAAAGAGTGAGTGTGGTCAAATTCCTAGAAGGATTTCTGAAAACAGCTGCATAAAAACTCCTAAAGCTTGGTCAGTGCAGCCTCCACCCTGGAAACAGAGCCCTACTTTAAGAAAGAGTTAAAAGCAGAATAATAGGTGAGGAAAATGAGCAGAAAACAAACAAACAAAATGTATCTGACCACTGAAAGTTATTATGGTGACAAAAAGGATCAAAACACACAGTCAAAAATCAACAATCAAAGCTCATACATTCAAAGCCTCCAAGAAAAATAAGAATTGGACTCAAGCTAAAGAAAAGCTCAAACAAGACTCTGAAAATCAAGTAAGAGAGATAGAGAAAAATCAGGGAAAGAATTGAAAGAGATACAAAAGAAAACATAAAAATCTAATGAGGAAAAGAATATCTTTCCAACTGGGAAAGGAGATACAAAAGCTCACTGAGGAAAATAATTCCTTAAAAAATAGAATTGAGCAAATGGAAGCTAATGACTTTATAAGAAATCAAGATACAACAAAACAAAACCAAAAAAAAATGAAAAATAGAAAAAAAAAAAAGTGAAATATCTCATTGTAAAAACAACTGATCTGGAAAATAGATCCAGGAGAGATAATTTTAAAATTGTTGGTCTTCCTGAAAGCCATGATCAAAAATGAGCCTGGATATTATCTTTCAAGAAATTATGAAGGAAAACTGTCTTCAGAGTATAGAACCAGAGGATAAAATAGAAATTCAAAGAATTCACTGATCAACTCCTGAAAGAAATCCCAAGAAGAAAAATTCCAAGAAATATTATAGCCAAAGTCCAGAACTCCCAGGTCAAGGAGAAAATACTGCAGGTGTCCAGAAAGAAACAATTTAAGTATAGTGGAGCCACTCCAAGGACAATACAAGATTTAGCAACTTCTATACTAAAGGACTAGAGGGCTTGGAATATGATATTCTGGAGAGCAATGGAGCTAGGACTGCAGCCAAAAATCACCTACCCAGAAAAACTGACTCTAATCCTTCAGAGGAAAAGTTGGTCATTCAATGAAACAGGATTTTCAAGCATTCCTGATGAAAAGACTAGAACTGAATGAAAATTTGATTTTCAAATACAGGATTCTGGAGAAGGATAGGGAGATAATCAGGAAAGTGATATGTTAAGGGATTTGATAAGGTTTACTTGTTTACACGCCTACATGGGAGGCTGTTATAATTCATTAGAACATTCTCATCATTATGGCAGTTGGGAGTATATATAGACAGAGGACATAGGTATGAGTTGAATATGAAGGGATAATATCTTTTTTAAAAAATGATGAAATTAAGGGGTAAAAGAGGAATGTACTGGGGAGAAGGATAGGGAGAAGTGGGATGGTATAAATTATCTGCCATAAAAAAAAAAAAAAAAGAGGCAAGGAAAAGCTTTTATGGTGGAGGGAAAGATGGTTAGAAAAGGGGGAGTGAGTGAACCTAACTCTCAAAAGAATTGGCTCAAATAGGAAATAACATATATACTGAACAGGAGTATAGGAATCTATCTTATTCTGCAGGAAAATAGGAGGGGAATGGGATATGTGAGAGAGGTAGGTGATAAAAGAGAGGGCATACTAGGGGAGGGAATGGTCAGTAGCAAAATACTTTTGAAGATGGCCAGGGTGAAAGGAGAGAGAGAATAAATGAGAGGAAATAAAATCTGCAATACTAATTGTAAAAAAAAAAAAAAAAAAAATTGAAGCAAGTTTCTCTGATGGAATATTATTGGTCACTGGGAATGATGAGCAGGAGGCTCTCAGGAAAAGAAGAAACCTGGCAAGTCCTCCAAGAACAAAGTGAAATATACTGTATATAAATATATTTCATAGTAATATTTTGGGATGACCAGCTATAAATTACTTCTTATTTTCAGTAGTATAATCATCCGCAACTATTCTGAAAGACTTATGATGAAAAAATCCTATCCATATTCAGAAAAGTAACTGATTGAGTCTGAATACAAATCAAAACATTTTCTAAAAAAAAAAAAAAAGAGAGAGAGAGAAGAAGAAGGAAAGAAAGAAAGAAAGTCTTTACTCATGAAGGATACAAGGTTTAAAGGGACAATTTTAAGTTTGATGTGAGGAAAAACTTTTCAACAAGTAGTGCTATCCAAACTGGAATGGGCTTGAAAAATAATGGCTTTCAACCTCCTGATCGTCTTCTAGTAGGAGCAAATGGATTCTTTGCAAGTAAATAGGGTTTCTTTCACAATCATCACAATGATAGCTTGGATTTGATGGTGGTAGAAGTTCTATTCAGTTTCAATCAACAAGATAGAAATATTTATCTCTTTCAAATAGCTGGGATATTTAATAATACATTCTAAAACAGTGGTTCTTAAACTTTTCATAGTGTCTTTATACTATTAAAATTATTGATGATCTGTCCAAAGAGTTTTTGCTTAAAATTGTTTAAAATGAGTTAAATTTATAGATATTTGCCACATTATAAAAAAAAAAAAAAAAAAACAAAAAACTTTGAAGACCTTCAGAAAGGATTTCAAAGACTCACTGGATTCCGTGGACCACACTTTGAGAATCACTGCTCTAAGATATGAATAGTTAAGATCACTTCTTACCAATCTTGAGAGAAAGGGGTGTTGCTTATTAAACCAAACAAATCTGATTGATGGAATTGTAATCTTCTATAAGAGTTCGTTCTCTTGAATGGAAACCCTTGGCGTATGTGAATCATTCAATCTTGAGAGGAGAATTAAAGGATATGCATGAATATTTTTTTAAATTTGTATTTATTTAATTTTTAAATCATAGACTGAAAAAAAAGCATTTCCATAACAATATAAAAAGATGATTTCATATGAAACTGCAAATCTATCATATACAGCTTGCTATTCCTTTCAAATATATAATAAAGTTATCATGTTAAAAAAAAAAAAGAGAGAGAGAGAGACACTACTCATCAGCTGCCTAACCCTCTCTCCCACATGGAGATCCAAGTAGTGATATTTCTGAGTTTACACAATCTACTTCTCATCCTCTTCAACCCATCACTTTGGAACTCTAATCATTAGGAAACATGTTAGTTTTAAATCTGCCTCTATGGCACTTTCATCATTAGTTTTTATTCTGCCCCACCATGACAACAGACTAAGTCTAATCTCTTTCCCATAATAGGCTTTCAAAAGCTCAATTACAGCTATCATGTCCTCTCCTAATCTTATGTTCTTCATGCTTAATGTCCTTCCATAAATCCTTCATTGACATGATCTTGAGTTCTTTCTTCTACTGGTTATTATCATCTGACATTCTTTAGTATGTCAACAAGATATCTGTGATTTAACAGATGTAGGGACCTTTTAGGTAAGAAAACTCCAGCTATCAATGCAGATTAGCATCTTCTCAGCAATTTATATTCTTAGGCAGTTGCCTAGGACAATGAAAGGTTAAGTCAGCTAGTCAGACAAGAAATATTTATAAGGATTTTCTTCGTTCAAAATACTGTGCTAAGAGTTAGGGATACAAAGAAAGACAAAAAACAGTCCCTGACTCAAATTAGCTCTAAAGTCTAATGGGAAAGACTACATATAAACATCTATTTACAAAAAATACAAGAGAAATTGAAAATAATCTACAGAGGGAAGACATGAGAATGAAAAGAAATTGGGAAAGACTTCCTGGAGATTGTGAGACTTTAGGGGAAACTTAAGTCAAGTCAGTGAAACTAGGAGGTGGGAAGGAGAAGGGAGGGCATTCTGGGCCTGGAGAATGGATAAAGACATTTCCTAGAGTTCAGAAATAGAATGTCTTGTTTGAGGAAATGTAAGGAAATTCATGTATTGGTGATATTAGATTAAAGAAAATATGAGGGAAAGTTGGTTTAAGGTATGAGAAGATTGGAAAGGTAAGTTATGAAAGACTTTAAATGCCAAACCAAACATTTTATATTTGATCCTTGAAGTTATAGGGAGTCACTGGAATTTATTGAGTTAGAGGAATAACTTGGTCAGACATATATTTTAAGAAAATCACTTTGGCAGTTTGAATAGAAAATAGACTTATAGTAGGTAGATCAACCAGCAAGTTATTACAAAAGTCCAAGTGTGAGTTCATGAGGATCTGAACCTAAGTAGTGTCATTATTAGATAAAGGGGACATATCTGGACTTGCCTGACTTCCTACAAATTTCCAGTAACATCCAGTCTCCTATAACAAGTTTTTCCCTATGTCTCTTAATTCTTGTGTCTTCTCTCTGTTGATTAATTCCAAGAGAGTTTATAAAGACTTAATAGAGAAGGGTAAGTTCTCATTTAGGTATAGAGCATCAGTTACTTCTGATATTGCAGGATAGATGACTTTTTCCTCCAGGATTTTCACTTTACAAACACAGGCCATGGAAGTTTGTGATACGTACACTTCCAAGTAGTAGAGATTCTAGAAAAAAGGGTAGTCCAGCAGTGTTTCTATTGGGCTTATATCCCAAAGAAATACTAAAGAAGGGAAAGGGACCTGTATGTGCCAAAATGTTTGTGGCAGTCCTGTTTGTAGTGGCTAGAAACTGAAAAATGAATGGATGCCCATCAAGTGGAGAATGGTTGAGTAAATTGTGGTATATGAACGTTATGGAATATTATTGTTCTGTAAGAAATGACCAGCAGGATGAATACAGAGAGGACTGGCGAGACTTACATGAACTGATGCTAAGTGAAATGAGCAGAACTAGGAGATCATTATACACTTCAACAACAATATTGTATGAGGACATATTTTGATGGAAGTGGATTTCTTTGACAAAGAGACCTAACTGAGTTTCAATTGATAAATGACGGACAGAAGCAGCTACACCCAAAGAAAGAACACTGGGAAACGAATGTGAACTATCTGCATTTTTGTTTTTCTTCCTGGGTTATTTATACCTTCTGAATCCAATTCTCCCTATGCAACAAGAGAACTGTTCGGTTCTGCAAACATATATTGTATCTAGGATATACTGCAACATATCCAACATATATAGGACTGCTTGCCATCTAGGGGAGGGGAAAAATTGGAACAGAAATGAGTGCAAGGGATAATGTTGTAAAAAAAAAATTACCCTGGCATGGATTCTGTCAATATAAAGTAATTATTAAATAAAAATTAAAAAAAAAGAAAAAAGAAAAAAGGGTAGTGCTGCTGCTGCTGATAATAATAATAATGTTAGTTAGAAGGAAGGGACATATCCAGAGTGGTGATAGTCTGACACATTAGACTATGCTTAAAAACAGAAAAAAAAAAGATTTATGTTACTATCACAACCTCTCTTAACACTGTCTGAGTTTATCATGTTGACTTAGAGTAATAAAGATAGTAATAATATTATTCTAGTGTTTTCTATATTCCAGGTGCTTTGATAATATTTAATTCTCACAACAATCCTGAGAGGTAGATGCTACTTTTTTTCCCATCCTACACTTGAGGAAACTGAGAAAAACAAAAGTTATGACCTCTCCAAGGTCATAGAGTTAGTAAGTGCTTGTTGTTGGATTTGAATTCATCTTCCTGATTGAGCCCCACTATAGCATCCACTGTGCCACCTAGCTGATCATATAGGTCTGATTCCTTCTACAAGGAGGATTTGGTGTTCAGGAAAGTTTCTTGTCCCCAGAGTTGCCAGTCTTGGTGTAGCTTTAAGATTTAATAGTTTAAGCTATTATAAATATCATATAATTATTCAATTTTTAAGCTAATAAAATTTAAAACTTCATTAAAACTTTTGGTACATGCTATTCCCAGTTTATGATTTAACAAAGAGAATATAGGATAAGTATCAACATAGTGTTATTGAGGAGGAAAGGTCATTACCGACTGGGGAGAAGATCAGGAAATACTTCTGGGAAGAAATTGTATTTTGATTCAACTTTTAAGGGTGAATTCTATTACTGCCAAGAAAGACATTACAGAGATAGGGAACAGTTTGGGCAAAGGGACTGAAATAGTAAAGTTTTCTAGTTTGTACCTCTGGGACCATATTTAGGAATAGTCACCTCTCCATCCAACCCTGAGGCAAATGGGTTTTGCCCAAATTCCCTGAAATTTAGTGGGTATAGAAGATTCAAAGCATGCTGCACCAATTGAGGAAATGGCTCTTCCTAGCTTATGTTTCCTCCATGGCTTCAAAACTGCAGACATCATTAATGAGAATTGGGGCCCATTTTAGCAAAGCATGAAGGAGGAGGAGAAAAAACAAACACTAACAAAAAATCCCATTAAGCTTAGAATAGACCTATAGAAACTGACAGGAAGACTACATTATCTAAACTGCTGTTTTATAGCTGTATTATGCACTCAATTAAGAAAAGGTTTAATGTAAAAAATGTGTAAAGATAAGGCAGCTGGAGGAGGTGGAGCTTGGGTATCTTTTCTCCCCCCATTAGATATTTTCCTTGATTCTAGGCCTGAAAGTGCTGCAGTCAGCAACAGCTTCATTCCACGTTATAATTAGGGTTATGCATTAAGCCAGACCTCTGCATATGTCTAACCCAGAGAAGTCCAATCCCTAAATGGAAAGCAGACTTGTGGCTGGATCAGTTGGCACTAGACACCATGCCAATATGTAGCAATGGTATGAATTTAAAATGAAAATTAAATACAATCATTACAGTTAAAGGAACATCATGCTGGCCAGACATTTATTTGAAGAAAAGATAGAAGTGAACAGATTGAGAGAGAAAAAGATAGGCAGATGGTCAGAGGGAGAGAGACAGAAAAATCATCTTTTGACTCTTTTTGTAACCCCTGTGCTTAGCATAGTGCCTGACCTATAGTAAACACTTAATAAATGTTCTTTGACTCATTGACTGATCAACTAACAGAGTCTTCACTGACAATTGTTTAAAAGAAAAAAAAAAAAGACTTGAATTTGAATCCTGATTGTCACTTAAAAGCTATGGAAAATTAGATATGACACTGAATTCAGATTCTTCCACTATAGATGGGAGAGAGCTGTCATTACTCTCTACTTCATATAATTATGGGGAAATAAAGTACTTTGGAAATCATAAAGTTGTATAGAATTATATGCTACCTAAAACAACAGCAACAACAAAAACAACAAGAGAACAAACACATACAGATATGGAAAGTGGTTTGCAAACTCACAATGTAGAAATTTCTTCTGCCAATCTACAAGTTTTATTTTTAGAAAATTGCCTGGGGCAGTGAGTAGTTAGGTGACTTGCTCAGAGTCACTTAGCTAGTATGTCTAAGGCAGGATATGAAGCTCCATTTTCCTGACTCCTGAATTGGTTGACGCCTCAGTCCATTATGACACATTGACTTTGGAGCTATTATAGGAAGGATTATCATAAGCATTCATTCTTGTCATAGTAGTCAGAATCATAGTCATTGTCATCATGGTTGGTTTCACAATGGTCGGCATTCCATTTGTTGCCATATTAGTTAGTCATAGCTAGTAGCCATTGTAAGAGTAGCCCCCTTTGTAGGATTATCATCTTAGGGGTAACTATGATTGCAGAACATTTCTTTGGAGAATCAGTAATCATAATAGTAGTAGATGTTAGTCTCTATAGCAATCAATTAAGCAAGCCCTAAGTTAGCTGGGGCAGCTTGGTGGCAAAGTGGATAGAGTGTCTAGTCTAAAGTTAGGTAGATTTATGTTCCTGAGTTCAAATCTGACCTCAGATGCTTACTATGTATGTCACACAACCCTGTTTGCCTCAGTTTCCTCATTTGTAAAATGAGGTGAAGAAAAAAAATGGTAAACTCCTCCAATATCTTTGGTAAACAATAGTCTCAAATGGTATCACAAATACTTTGACAAAACTGAACAGGAAATGCCATAGCAATCAATCAATCACAAATATTTATTATTATTGTTTGTATTTTGTTTTTTAGGAGGATCAATGATAGAAGAGGATTAAGTTTTGGCTTCCTTGTGAATTGGATTGAAGTGAGACAGAATTGTACAGTCATTAGTTTTACTGGTTCTTCCAGAATCATTGAAATCGAATGACAAGACAAAAATCAGGAGTAGTGGTGATGGCTCAGGTTGCATTGCATAACCTTGGCATCTTCTATGTCTGACTAAGCTCTAAGCACTCCACAATGCCCTTCATGGCCATTGGAACAAATTGTTCTCATCTGTATATTTATTTCACCAAGGGAAGTCTTTACATGGTTAGAATAGACATTTCTCTAACTCACTAACAGGATTGAACTCTATAGATTATTCTCAACCTGGTTTAGCCCATCTGCAAAGATGTTTCATCAAGGTGTGGTTGCTGTGAATGGTACAACTTCTTGGAGCTGTGGGTGAGAGTTAAGTGCCAGGTGAACACAAAAGTTGAAAGCAGCTCTGAAAAGAAATTGGCAAGCCCCCACACTAAAGGTGCTAGTTCTTCTTGAATACCTGTACACCCCAAATATTTATTAAATGTCTATTATATGTCAGGTCCTAAAGATGCAAATACATAGAATGAAACTATTCTTATTTGCAGTAAGTTTTATATTAAAAAAACAAACACAAAGGCAGCTAAATGGCTTAGTGGATAGAGCATCAGCCTTGAAGTCAGGAGGACCTGAGTTCAATTCTGGTCTCAGACACTTAATACTTCCTAGCTGTGTGACCACTTAACCTCAATTGCCTCAGCAAAACAAACTAAAACAAAACAAAAACAAACAAACAAAAAAAGCCCAACCCTAATAGAAAGTAAGTAAATCTAAATATAAGCAAAATTGTTCCATAAACTATACTTTGGTTAGGAGGGGGCTAGCATTTAGATGGATGGGTGGGGAACTGTCAGCAAAGGTTTCATTCACAAGCTGGTACTTGAGCTGTATGTTAAAGGAAGAAAGCAACTATGAGAAGGAAATAAGGAAAGAGTGCTTTCTAGGTATGAGGGATGGCTTTCCAGGTTTGGAGCTGGGAGAAAAAAGTATTCTGTGAGTAACAGATAGGTCAGTTAAGCTGTATGGCAAAGTGCAAAGTCATCCTAATATTACTCATAGTGATAAATAAAGGCTGTCTTGAGTCAGTTTTCCATTTCAGATTACTCTAAATTGAATAGGGATACTAAATTGATGAGCAGTGATGCTAAAGAATACTAAAGAATTTAGTATCACTTTAGAAAATAAATTAAGCCTCATGATCTTTAGAAGAAAAGTCCATTAGCACACTTTGTCCATTAAAAATAATGATTTCTTTGAGGGCAGTTGTGAAAAAGTGGAACAAGCCATGGATTTGGAGTCTGAAGAATTGGTTTTGAGTCCTGCCATTAGGAACCTGATGACCTTGGGCAAAACATATTCATTCTATGATAGACGACTTCAGTTTTCAGATCTATAAATGGAGACAATAAGACCTATCCAATAGGTTGTTGTTAGAATCAAGGAAGATAATTTATATGGAGGAAATTATAAGCCACAAAACATATGATATAAATACCTGCTATTTTTGTTTTCAGACTGAAGATATTTAAGTATCTTAGTGGGAAGTATCCCAACTTGGACTGAAAATACATCATTTCAATCTGCAGAGCCAATGTCTTGATTAGATGAAAGAAAAATCCAGCTGTCTAGGCTACAACAGCAAAGAGATGGCAGTGTGTTGTGAACACTGAACTCTAAGAGATAGCCCATCCAATAATTAATTTCTAAACAGTTTGGAACTTCTGGGGGTTTTGTCTGTTTTTTGTAGGA
Organism: Antechinus flavipes; assembly: GCF_016432865.1. NCBI lineage: Eukaryota > Metazoa > Chordata > Mammalia > Dasyuromorphia > Dasyuridae > Antechinus > Antechinus flavipes. Next base: position 79,448,772 of record NC_067399.1, read on the forward strand.
TATTAAGAGCTTAAACTACCCTTTCCTTATTTGAGTGTGACTCCTAAAGAAAAGTTATGTTGACTTGGGGGACATCCTGAAATTTCAGAGGCTATCACCCTGAATTAAGGTCACATACTAATGTGTTGTTTCAGTCATGTCTGATTGTTCATCATCCCATTTTGGGCTTTTCTTGGCAAAGATACTGGAGTGGTTTGCCATTTCCTTCTCCAGTTCACTTTACACATGAGGAATTGAGGCAAACAAGTGGCTATTCCAGGGTTATACAGTTAGTAAATATCTGAAGACATATTTGAATTGAGGTCTTCCTGACTCCAGATCTGGCACTCTATACCTGGCGTCACCTAACTTCCTACACTTTTGGGTACTAGAAACCAAAACCATTGTGACATCTCCTGCTATTCCCTGTCCACTACATGATTACATCATATTACATCATATTCTCAGCTGCCGAGAATAGTGTAAGAATCTCTTCTGAGTTTAGTAAGTTACCAAAGGGGTCCAAAGAAGGATGAGGAAATGTTTCATCCCTTGTTTGCCCCATGTTTGTCTTTTTTCCTCTTATTCCCAACTCTTGCGATTGGTTTGAATCATTGGTATGTTCTTCTTTGCCTTGCTTCATGAATTCTCCCTCCCCTGATGTGAGTCCTGATGAGTAGGACAAAGCTCCAGGCTTGGGATGGAAGAGGCAATATGTTATAGTAGAAAAGTGATGAAACTGAATTCAAGTCCATATTTCAAATCTTGATTTTGGTGTGTCCCAGATGTCTGAATTTGAATAAATCATTTAGTTTCTCTGAGCCATATATATGGGGGTAATTATAGTTACATTACCTCATAAAGTTGTTGCTAGACCAACATTTTCTTTACTAGATTATAGACTCTATGAGTCAAGGAGTGTGTCTTATCTGCTATAATTGTCCACCTGCCCTGTACACAGCAGATATTAAGCAAATGTTTGTTGAATTAGGATCCTAGAATCATAGATTTAGAACCTGGAATTTAGAGGCCATCAGAACAAACACTCTTATTTTACAGATGAGGAAAATGAGGTTGAGAAAAGTGATGTGAGTTGTTCAGAGCTAAACAGCTAATTAAGTGTTTGGGGAAGATTTGAACTGGGTGTTCTAAGCTTGAACCTCAGTACTCTATATTTTTCAGTGGGATAGTACAGGGAATCTTAACTTTTTTTTGTGCACCAACCCCTTTGATGTTATCATGAAATATATTGACACATGATCAAAATAATGTTTTAAATGCATAAAATAAATTACATAAGATTAGAAAGGAAAATAATTGTACTAATATAGTTGTGAAGGGTAGAGGTGGGGGACAGGACTGGGTAGAGTTCACAGACTCCAGGTTAAGAATCCCTAGTTCATTATTTCTTTGATAGACCTGAAGTCAAGAAGACTTGGACTCAAATGCCATCTTTGACACTTACACACCGTGTGACCAAGAATGAGCCATTTAATCTCTGAGACTTATCTATAAAATGGATAATTGAAATTAATTAAGTTGAATGAAAGGGTAATAATAGCATATACCTCATAGGATTGTTAGAAAGATCAAATGAGATAATATATATAAAGCACTATATAAACTTTTAGAGTACTATTATAAACATTACCTACTATAATTATAGGAACAATGTTCAATCTGTTAGTGAATAATATGTTCATTTCTATGTATGCATTGCTGTGTACATATGTGCATGTGTGGATTTTTCAAATAACTCCATTGAATATAAATCCTAAATGGGAAAAACGTTTGTTGCTTTATCTTCATTTTGATCTTGTTTTGCAATTAGGCATAATAGAAATGTTCCTTTTCTTCTAAATTAATGAGGTGGTTTTGCTGTATTTTTTGAACTTTATATTTCCTTTAAGATATGTATGTTTGCTTGGTGTCTTTTGTCATGCTGCAAGTAATTTCTGAGATAAAAAAATAATGAAGAAATTTTAAAAAGCTCACCACCCAGATGAAACCCTCCCTTATTAAAAAGAAAAATAATTATACTAAAACATACCATATAGAGAATTTATCTAACAACATTCCATCTCAGAAGTCCCCTGACACTGCCATCAAGAGAGAAGAATGTTTTCTTATCTGTTCACTAAAATTATCATTACTTTAAAAATTATTAGAATTCAGCTACTTTTTAATGATTTCTTTTTACATTAACAGTGTTGAAGACATTGCATATAACATTCTTAGCATAGTACCTGGCATATAGTCAGAACTTAATGAATGTTTGCTGATTGAAAAATATTGAATCAGAGGGGATATTTTCACAGTGCTTTGTATACTGCCTGGCATACAATAGGAGTTTAATGAATGCTTCTTTCTTTTCTTCCCTTCTTCCTGACTGCCTTCCTTCCTTCCCTTTCTTTTCTTTCTCCCTTCCCTCCCTCCCTTCTTTCCTCCTTCCTTCCATTCTCCTTCTCTATTTTTCTCTTTCTTTTTTCATTCTTTTATTCCTTCCTTCCTTCTTTTCTTCTTTCCTCCTTTCTTCTTTCCTCCCTCCTCCTTTTATCTCCTTCCTTCCCTCTTTCCTTCCTTCCCTCCTTTCCTCCTAACCTCCCTCCCTCCCAGCATCCCTCTCTCCCTACTTCCTTCCTACCTCCCTCCCTTTCTCTCTCCCTCCCTCCCTCCCTCCTTCCTTCTTCCCTCCCTCCCTCCCTCCTTCCTTCCTTCCTTCTTTCCTCACTCCCTCCTTCCCTCCCTCCCTCCCTTCTTTTCTCCCTCTCTCACTCCCTCCTTCCTCCTTCCTTCCTTCCTTCCTTCCTTCCTTCCTTCCTTCCTTCTTTCCTTCCTTCTTTCTTTCCTTCCTTCTTTCCTTCCTTCTTTCTTTCCTTCTTTTCTTCCTTCCTTCCTTCTTTTCTTCCTCCCTTCCTTCTTTCCTTCCTTCCTTCCTTCTAGAATGACATAGCTATTGGGGCAAATCTGGTTCATGGGTCATTCCTAGACATGATCTAATGCAGCCAAGTATCAGGGCCAAAAGACAGCACTAGAGGATCTCAGTCTCCTGAGCGGAAGGCATTCTCCTGCCTACCATTTCTCTGACTGCAGCTTGTACCAGTTATATGATAAGTTTTGAAGAAGCAATTATGATTTTATGGCCCCACTGTGTTGACGATTAATGCTGAGAGCAGGAGGAAGACGCCGTCTCTCATTTGCCACCACGCACTGTAATCATGCATACCTCTCCAGGTACTATCATTTAGGACTTCAAAAAGCCCCATTTTGAACTAGGACTGCTGCACTTGTAAAACATTACAGATGTGTTATCATATAAATGAGATCTCTTTGACATGAGAGCACTCTAATAAATCCTCCACTTAGATTTGGAGACAAGATATGTCAAAAGCAAATCCACATCGCCACTTAATCTTCTCCATAAATGGTTTATTTTTTCTGAGCTCTACAATAAGACGTGTCAGGAGGCTTTGATAGTTTTGAGATTGATATATGTTTTTCCTTCAGGTCATCTCAAGAATATTCATTTCATTAAATTAACTCTGCTAGTTGTGAGGTTTAAGTGTGTTACCACACATAACTGTTGTCACCAAATTGGGAACTTGAGGAGATGGAATTAATAAAGAAAACCAATTTCTCCCCCATTTCTGAGAAAGGTTGAAAATGCATGCCTGTCTGAGGAAGGTTTTTTACTCCAAACTTGCTTTGCCATCTTTCCCCCAGAGTCTAAGTTGGCTGGCCCATTAAGTTACATTTATTGGAAGACATTTGTCTAGTGGATGATTACTTTGATCACCTGACTGTAGTACCTTTGTGGTAGTCCTGTCCTGAGAAGGATTTGTGTCTCTGATGTGGCCTTGGAAACTATGTCCATCAAAATAATCTAGGCTGGCTGCTCCATAAACTGCAGTGGTGGTCATGGATTTCCACCCTCATTTGAAAACGTTCTAGCCACTTAACATCCAATTGGGAACTTTCTAGGCCAACCCCAAAAGAAGAAAAATATAATGTCTAGAACAAATAAGGGAAGAGCCTAAGGTTCTCAATGAATCATTTTTGTATGTCAGATACCTTGGGCAATATGATGAAGCCAATGGATCCCTTCTAAGAAAAGTGTTTTCAAATGCATAAAATTATCAGTTATACTGAAATATAATTTTCAGAATATGTTTCTTAAAGTTCACAGACATCAGGTTAAGAACCCATGTGATATTCATACTACTCTGCTGTGATCAGACCACATCTATAGCATTCTGATCAGTTCTGAACATCATTTTTTGTAAGGACATTGAAAAGTGGAAATGAGGAGGAAACAAGATGAGATTTGTGTTAAAATCTGTTGAAGTAACTGGAGATGTTTAGCCTGAAGAAGATAAGACCAAAAGAAGGTTATGGGAATAGATTGTGATTGTTGGCTTTAAATATTAGAGTTGTAGTGGAAAAGATGAATCAGGCTTGTTTTGTTTTGCTTCAATGAGGGGAATTGGAAGCAATGGTTAGAAGTTTTTGAGAGGTAAATTTTGGCCTGTTTTAGGGAAAATCTTTTTAATGATAATTTAATAGGTTGTTATTATTGTTATTGTTGATCCTTTCATTTTCAGAAAAGACCAATGACATCATGGGGTGATTACTTGATTTGTGAGTGAATTCAATTTAAATGAATCTTTCAAGATCAGTGGTGAGCCAAAAATCAAGACAACCAGCAATGACTTGAAAATTAGTGGATGACCTTAATTTCTTTGAAGTTTGACTAAGTTCTAAGTTCTCTACAATACCTGCTTCAGTCACCTTCATGGCCTCTGGAATGAATTGTTTTGATCCACCCATTCTGCTGAAGGATGTCTTTACACATATGGGATATATTCCCCTCTAACTCACCAATGGATTTGAAATTTTTCTATTACACTCAATCTGGTTTGAAAAACAGTCTAGTAGGGCTGTCCAAATGAAAAGGATTACCATGAAAGTGGTGGATTCTCTGTTGTTAGATAACTGTCATAGAAAATATAAAAGCAATGTCATAGAATGGATTTTGAGATGTGAGTTCATATCTTACTTATATATGACCATGAATAATGACCATGAATACATAGGAAAATAAATTTCGATCTTGAAGAGACCTAACAATTCATTCAGAGCAACTATTCATTTTACAAACAAGGAGTTTTAAATCTTTCAGCTTTCTCATCTTTTAATGGAGATGTTTGTGATTGTACCTCACAGATTTGTGATCAGGCTTAAATGTGAGAATACTAGTAAAATAGTCTGCAAATTTTAAAATGCCTTCTAATACTATTTCTTATTATTGCCAAGTCAAAACTAAATGATGAATTGGGATTGGGGCTCTGTAGAAGAGATCCTTTCTACGATACATGAGCTCTGGGGTTTGTTCTAACTCTGAGATTCTATGATTTTGTGAATCTTTGTTCTCTCTTTGAAGCTCCAGACAGCAAAGATGTCAAGAAGATATTTCGTACTCAAGAAATCTTGGAGACTTTGACCCATTTGCTTCCTTTACTTGGTTCCATATATTTAGCATGCCAACCTGATTTGTGGATGATTATCTATCTATCTATCTATCTGTCTATATGTCTGTCTGTCTGTCTAGCTGTCTGACTGTCTGGCCATCTAGATTAGGTTCCAGGCTATAAGTGTAGCAGCTGCTCATGGACTAGATCTGACTACTGATTGACATAGGAGCTTTTACCTGTCTTGTTTTTAACCTGGGCTCATTCATTCTTCCTTAAACTGCCTAGTTCAACCTCCCTATCCCATCCTCACCCCACTTTTTCACTTCTCTCATGTTGGTGCTGGAGTTAGTGTGTATACATAGTCAGAACTTCTGAATTAAATTTACTTACAGCTTCAGTCTTCCTGATAAAAGAAATTACAGGTAACTGTTATGTTTCAGGTTCTGTACTAGATACAGGGCAATATAGATACAAAGATGAAAAATGACAGTTTCTATCTTCAAAGAGTTTGTAGTGTATGAAGGATGTGATGTATTTACAAATAGCAGTAGTAAAAGTTAGCACTGGATTTCAGTTTCTTTAGCTGTAAAATCTAAGGGTTGGACAAAATGATCTCTAAAGCCCTTTTAACCTCTAGATCTGATTAAACTTGTACTTCTGAACTGAATTATCAGCGGTCTCTACACTCATTCAGGAACTCAATGTTTGAGTATCTCTGGGAATGCCTTTCATTTCCATTTAGCACTGGTAGCCTAGGTCCCAAGAAGATGATTACTGTTACTCTCTCTCAGGGTTCTGAGAGTAACTTTGAATGTCATGGATTTCTAATGTGATAGAGGTTTGAAAATTGATTGGCAGAGGTGTATAGTTCAGAGGGACAAGCATTCCTTTCCAGACACGAGTGATAAACAAATAAACTTATTTGTTTATTAAATTTATTTATGAAAATTTTGAACTGCAAGGATGACTGTGTCATTCTTGGAAGTTCTTGAAAGAACTTACAAAGTCTATGGAGATGGATTCAGAGGAAGGAGTATAGATTCTAAGAGCTGAGCATCAGCATCAGTGAACCATTGTGGAATTAACTAGCCAAGCTGGAATGAATTGCTGACACAGAGGTAATAGTCTAAAGATGATGATGAAAGGAGAAAGTGCTCCTTTATTTTTCCTCAAAAACATCCTGAAAACTAGTTTTGTCTTAAACAAACCAAAAAAAAAAAAAAAAGTCAACAGAACTAAGAGGCATAATGGCTATATCACCAGGCCCGAAGTAGGGAATACTAAATATCCTAAATTCATATCAGACCTCTGACACTTATAAACTGTGTGACAAATCGCTTTAACCCTGTTGCCTAGGTTTCCTCATCTATAAAATTATTTCAAGGAGGCAGAACCAAAATGATGGCGTAAAGTCAGGGATTTGCTCAAGTTCTCCCTCAAACTGCTCCAAATTCCTTTAAATAATGACTTTAATAAATTTTGGACCATCAGAACATCCAAAAAGAAGTAGAACTTTTTCAGCAGAAAAGGTCTGAGATATCAGGGTGGGAGTCCCAGGGCACGGTACACCTGGCACAGCCCCGGATCCAGCCCTACCCCAAACTGGGTCCAACCTCTGAGACAGCCACAGTGCTGGTAGTTTCCAGACTTCTTAGCCCAGAGACACAAAAAAGCACTTGGAAGGTCAGCAGAAAAAGGGACCCAGAAAAGTCAGATGACTTGTCCAAATCACATAGATAGTAATTTCTGAGGCAGGATTTGAAGTCAGGTCTAAAAATCACTGTATCTCCTTGATGACTTATCAACAATGTGCTAAAAAAAAAAAAATCATCAATATGCTCAAGAGATTGTCTCTTTACAATTTATCCAATTATTTGAGATGAGCATTGGTTTGGGAACTGAAGCAAATCATATACCGTCTTTGCTATCTATATCACCTAGAGCTAGTCTTGTTCTTTCTCTGGGACTCAATTTCCTCTCAGAGAATGAAGGAATGAAACTACATAATATCTGAGGTCTCTTCCAACTAAAATCTTGTCTGTCGATCTCTCCCTCTCTCTCTCTCTCTCTCTGTGTCTCTTTGTATACACACACACACACACACACACACACACACACACACACACACACCCCTACACATATATACTCACTGTACTAACCATTTATTTAATGTCTAATATGTGCAAGGTTTCATGTCTACTATTTGGAAAAATAAATGGATAAAAGAAACATGGTCCCTACTCTACAGGAGATTACAACTCCATAGTGAGATTATAACACATTTATGAGTAAGTTATGTGGGTATCAAACTAAGACTGTAGGAGAGGTTACTGAGGAAAGCACCAATTCCAGAAATGTAATTGATCCTACTCTATTCCCAAAGCTTTTTAAGAAAATTTTAAAATAGAGGCAGCTAGATGGTGCAGTAGATCTAGCACTAGCCCTGAAGTCAAGGAGGAGTGGGTTCAAATCTGATCTCAAACATGTGACACTTCCTGACTGTGTGATCCTGAGTAAGTCACTTAACCCCAATTGCCTCAGTAAAAAATAAAAAAATAAATAGAATTTTAAAATAATTATTCATACCTATTTCATTTTGGAATATATCCAATTAACCCTCCTCCAGTTCAGAGACTTTCCCTTAGTAACAAAGAATTTTTTTTTTTTAAAGAGGAAAAAAGGCAGTGGCAGAACTCCACCCTGCCCCATCACATTTGACTGTAAAGTGCTTTCCTAAGGATGTTGGAATTACAAGAATCTTGAGGTTTCTGAGGGCAGGAACTATTAACCCATTTGTAAATAAAGAAGGCTCAGAGAGAAGAAATAAATGTTTCACAGACATATAGTTTTCATGTACCAATGTTGAGATTTGAGTACAGGGTAATGTGTAACTATCACACTCCTTTTCCCCTACCATACTGGAGCGATGATTCAAAACCTTAAATAGAGAAAACCTTGCTAATTCACTAATGACTATTGTCAATATCTTCTCAAGATTTTTTCTTTCCCTTATATTTGGATAGTGTTTCATGTGTCCAACGGGATTTTCACATCTATTTCCTCTTTGAATCCCTTAATTCCCTTCACTGGAATTGTCAAATCACAGATCAGCTGCATTCCCAGAGCCATTTCAGAGGGACCTGAAGAGGTCAGCAAGCATGGTCTCATTAAATAATGTATAAGCCAAGCAAATGTTCCTGAGACACCAGTTCCTGCCTACTTCTATTCAAAGAATCTTAGGTAAATCACTTAATATCTCTGGGTCTCAGTTTCCTTAACTACAAAAAAGAGTTTCTCTAAATATATGATCTTAGGATTCCTGAAGCCAGATATGCCCAATGTCAACATTCTAGGTAAGGAGTGAAAGCAAAATTGAGTTATCTGGATACTTTACTCAGTTAAAGGCTGACCTATAGACATAATCATTAAAAACCTCCAGATGACTGATTCTAGGGATCAAAGACTTAAAATTCATTTAGCCTGAATTATGCATTTCTAGGTGATAAAACTGGAACATGGTGAAGTAAAACAAGTCACCCATAGTCGTAGCTTGTAAGTAGCTCCTGTAAGTAGGAGAGGTAAGTTTAGAACCAGGTCCTTCCACTATGAATCCTGGCTTCTTTCTTCTCTGACAGTTTTTTTTTTTTATAAACTGTTTCCACTTGTGGACCTTTTTCACTTCAGAAATTATGATGTGGCACCAGGTATACAGCTATATAAAATGGATATTCAAATCAAACATTTGCTGATAATAAATCATAAAGAAATATATTTTAAATAATGTTTTGGTATACATATCATTTTGTCATTTATTAAAGATGAAAGTAAATTTGTCTACTAATGAGATTGATGTGCTTCTTTACTTTTTTTTTTTTTTTTTTTTTTGCTGAGGCAATTGGGGTTAAGTGACTTACCTAGAAACACACAGCTAGGAAGTGTTAAGTGTCTGAGGCCAGATTTGAAAACATGTTCTCTTGACTTCAGGGATGGTGCTCTATCTACTGTACCAACTAGCTGCCCCCTGCTTCTTTACTTTTAAAAAAGAATTAAATTTTGGTGGAATAGTTGATACTTTAGACATAGAGCATCTTTAATGTTTTTCAGAATTGATCAATATTTTGATTTTATAATCATCAATGCTGAAAATATTGTTTCACATAAATATATAGTACAAAATGGCAGAAGTATGATTAGGAACACTTAAGAAATTGTTGGAAATTTTGTCCAAATCCCAAACCAAAATTCACTTAATGATTTTTTCAAAAGGAAATTCAAGTTTTAAACTTGTGTCACTTGATAACTCAGCAAATTCTTCTTGAATTTTTAATGGCAGATGATTTTTTAAAAACATTTTCAATTGAGTATGGTTTATGAACCAACTTAATTTTTTAGAATCAAAATATGAAGGGAAATATATCTGAAAACGTGTCTACAGGCTCTTCAGATGATCAATTATAACACTTGCAATTAAATATTTGGGAAGTTTATTTTCAATTATAAGACCACCTGTAGCTATAAACATTTCTAGAGAATCATTATCTACTCTATTGTTTCATTTGTTAATTTTTTAAATAAAACTTTCAATTTTATAATTTAACATAAATGTTACAATTTTTTCTTTGAACAAACATAGACTTTTTAAAAGAAATATTCAACAAATAGCACAGTTTTGAAAGCTATAACTCATTATGAAAAAATGAACAAAATCAGATTCCTTCTCAGTCAAAAATATAGCAACTTCACCTTTCAATTTCAATAATCTGTTTAAAATTTGCCCTTCTGAGAACCACCTTATCTCTGCATGAAATAATAAGCTTTTGTAATCAGAGTCCATGTCTTTGCAAAGGTTTGAAAATAAATGATTGTTAAGGGCACAACTCTTAATGAAGTTAATTATTTTGATAATGTCAAGAAGCACAACATCTAACTTCATATTTTTTGGCTGTAAGTACCTCCTGATGGATCATGCAGTAAATAAAAATGATATGTTCATTGCCTAATTTTTGCTACAAATCTAACATTCTCGCCCACCATTGTTTCAGTTCTATCTGTATCGATTTCAATAGTTTTTTCCTCTATATACCTTCATTTGTTAAAAAAAATTCAGTGACTTTTAAGATTTATATCTTTCACTCTTATGTGCCCTTTCAAAGTATAACAAAACAACAATTCTTCATGTATGCTACTTTTATAAACATCTTACATAAAGTAATAATTGTGTCATATTAGAGAGCAATTGTTTTATCTAATTGAATTGCCAACTTTGGGCTTACATAAGACTGATAATAAGCTGGGGAATTGGTCGTTACTAATTTCAGCAATATTTTTGGAAACAGTATCATTTGATAAAGGACTTTTATCCCTATATTTTTCCCATATCATTCCCATTCTGACATTTTAACAGGAGCAGGTAACACAAAATCTCCTATTTTGTTGTTGCAATTAAATAAGAAATATCATAAGATGCAAATAAATACTTTGCATTTACAGTACAAAATTCTCAAAACATTGTTCTTCTTTATTTGAAGATTTTAAAAGTCACTCAAAATATTCCATTGGCTTATTGTATTATGCTGCATGCTTGGCATTAAGATGTCATTTTAGTTTGGCTGTTCTCATGTTCTCCACAGCCAAAATTTCATTACAAATCAAGTAAGGAAATTCTAACCATCATCATTATTAGAAGTAAATTTATATTGCAAAAATGATTTGACATATTTTTTCTCATCAATTTAGGTATATTTTAACCTGGTAGCAAAGACTGTTGCATTGTCATAAGTATTTTTACCTCTTTTGTCTGAATTTAGCTACTTATTCATAACTGCAAAATATTTTTGTCCAAAAATATAAATAAACATTGTTAATAATTTCTTAAATAAATACTAACTCTTGTTTATGAAATTATATTTGTTCATGTTTAATTTTTTAAATGATGTTCACATTTACATATATGGCAGTGATGGTGAAGAAATATTATTAAAGAGTTTTTGTCTTTATTTGCTGCAATTAAACACTCATGTTTCTGTAAAAGAATGACATAACAGCAATTTTAAAAACCAAACATTCTAAACAATACAATCCAAAGATATATTACTGATGCTTATATGTTGAGGAATTATGGTGGGAAAATATTAAAAACCTTTATCTTCCATAGTTAAACTAATAAGTTTCTGTAAGAGCAGAAAATTTTGTATGTAAAGTAAAAACACTGAAATTCATAACATACAAGAATCTCTAGTTTGAGTTGAGTTGTTTCTGGCAGCATTTGTTGGCATTGTGTGGTGGGAAGTCATGTAAAGTGCAAAGTGTGCACATTGTATATTCAGAACCAAGGATGCAGTGAAAGTGTGATGCGACATGTGCATACATGGCCAGAAACTCTCCAATTCATTGCACATTTTATTTTGAATTAAGTTTTGGTTGTTGCATATGCAGAAAGCTTTTATTGTTGCCAATTTTTGTGCCCCCTACATTCAATTATGTGACACCCCAATTGGACTCCCAACCCACAGTTTAAGAAGCTTTACTCTTCTATGCCATGCTGTCTCAGGGATCCAGAGAGAGCTGAGGAGAAAAGTTGGTGAATGGAACTATAGGAATAATTTATCTCCTGGCAAAATGCTTCATTATGATATCCCAAACTCAAGATATTTGGGATTCCATTCGTTTATTAATGTGATAGGCAAGGCTGCTAGACCTCCCATTATCTTTCAAAATAATTTTCCTATACTATTTATAGGTGTACAAACTAATTTGCTTTGAGCAACCCTGTAAGGTAAGTCGTTCCATTATCAGTCCCCATTTTACAGATTTGAAAAATAAAGCACAGGATTATAAATTGAATTTCTGGGAATCAGAGGAAGTTCCTCATCTTCTGATACCAAATTCATCATTCTTTCCACTGATCAGGGAAGTAATGATGCTGAATAGCCTCCCGGGGCTTATCTGGAGTCTAAAGAAATTGTGAAGAAAGCCAAAAAAAATAGGCCTGTCATCTGTGGTCTTACTGCCAATCACCATCCAACAGAGCCTGCAGAGACTGTTTACTAGGCTTTGTGTTTCGGTGAATAGTGAAGAGAAAGTTTTATAAACAAAGCCTTTGGACAGAACATGGATATAGTATCCATGCAACCTCTATAACAACAAACAAATGTTAAAAAGAAACTAAACTTATGCTCTGTTGTGTGTATGGAAAAATGAGAGCTCATTAGTACTAGACAGTAGTAGTAGTAATAGCAGCAGTAATAGTAATAGTAATCACAATAGTAATAGTCATAGACATTTCTGTAACACTTTAAAAGTTGCTTTCAAAGCAGTTTATATTGGAGCTTTCCAACAATCCTCATTTTGCATATAAAGAAACTGAGGTTCAAGGAGCTTTAATGACATGTGCAAGATGGAATTAGAATCCTGATTTCTTGATTTCATGCTGTATGCCCTTTCTTCTACTCCTAGCTCCTGTTCTACTAGGAAATATTAAATATTCCAATTTTCCTTTAACTAGTCTTCCAATATAACATCATTCCCATATCACCTAAGTATGAAATCCAGCTGCCTCTAGCAATCTGGGCAAAAAAAAAAAAAAGTCTTCTTTACCCAGATTTTGTTGGCTTGGTTTCTTTTGTAAGCTAGACCACTCTAAATTCTAAAGAAGGGTACTAAAGACAGACAGGGATTTATTTCTTAAGGGCAAAGTCTTGCTTGGACTGGATTCTATTTGTAAGATCACCTAATTGGGTGGAGTCTCACATGAGAATGAAAAGCAATCTCATGTATCAGAAATGTCCTTCAGAAGCTGACTGAATAACTTACAAGAAGCTGATTTCTTATAGAGGAAATAAAAAGGGAAAATCTTAATCTCAATGAATAATTGGTTGTGGACATGAGAGAAATGATCAGTTCATATGTGATTCTCAAATTGTTCATGTTTTTCTTAAAATTTCACATCCAAACTGATCTCCAGCATCCTGAAGTACAGACACATTGACAGTTGAGGAAGGTTTAATTTCCCTTTCCTGACTTCACTCCAAAATCATTAGTCTTCTCCTTACCTGTAATTCTCCCAATCTCACTAGCTAGCTTATGAAAAAAAGGGAAAATTAGACTTTTTGTGACTATCTGAAGATTCTTTCTCAAAAAGCTTCTCCTCATGCTTAGATCATTGCAAATGACTCATGGAAAGCTATTGCAGAGAACTCTTTGGTTGACTACCCTTGATTATCAATATCTACTGCACCATTTGACACTGTTATTTGAACTTTAAATGTAAGACAGAATCCTTACAAAATATGAAGATTCAATTCAGTTCAATTAAACAAGTGTTTCTCAAATATCTATTATGTGCTGACAAAAGATAGTGAAGATTCAGGAAAACCTTAGTTAAAGAACTATCTCTGACACATACTAGGTATGTGACTCTGGACAAGGCATTTAAATTTTCAGCTCTGTGGGTAATTCTCTAATCCAACAATAGAATAATTGCTAATCTATGTCAGTAGGAAGTTACCTTATTATGAATTACAGAGACCAATGAAATCATAGGACTGAATTTTTCCCTTCTCCCTATCCCTCACAAAAAATAAAAAAGCCACAGAGGGTGCCAGGCTCTTAGCATACAATGTCAAAAAAATTCTTGCCACCAAGGAACTTACATTAATGGAGGAGAAAGCAATATGTAAGCAATGTAAAATATATTCAAAGAAAATAACTTCAAGGAATGGAGAATATTAGCATTGAAAAATGGTCCACATAGGCTTTCTATAGGAGGCAGCACTTGAACTGAGCCCTGAAGAAAGTTCAGGATTCTAAGAGGCAGAATTGAAGAGGGGAGCATTCTGGGGAGCAGCTGATCCAAAGTCTCAGAGTTGGATTGTGGGATATTATGTATAGGAAACAAACAGATGGGCCAATATGAATAGTTTATGGAGTACAGGAACAGAGTAATGTTAAATCTGCCAAACAAAAAAGATAGGAGAGAGCCATATCATTAAGGGAATTAAATAAGTTTGTATTGTATTACAGTCAATAAGAAACCACTGAGGCTTCTGGAGCAAGGGAATTTCATAGATGGTGTTTATGGAATATCGATTTGGAAGCTGTGAAGAGATTGGATTATGCAGAAGGGAGAATGGGAAAATGGAGACTAATTAGGGCACTGTTCCAAGTTCAGGTGAGAAGAAAGAGAATGTGAAATAGAGTGAATCCATATCAGCATATAGAAAGATGGGAGAGAGATTATGAACCTGTCTACACCTTTGATATAACTTGGAAACTGGATATGGAGAGGGAAATAAAGAATTGGAGATGATACCAAAGTTGTTTACATTGGTGACTCAAAGGAGGGTGATGCTCTAAACATAAAATAAGGGAGTTTTAAGAAAATGAGAGGATTTTTGAGGAAATATCATGAGTTCTGTGTTGGTCCTAATGGGTCTGAAAAGCCCATAGGACATCCAGTAGGAGATGTCTAACAGGAAATTAACAATGTGGAACTGGAGATTAACAAAGAGATGAGGCTTGGATAGATAGATTTTAGAGTTACTTGCAAGGAAATAACGTGCTATTCTGTAAAATATATTTCCATTTTAGTCATAGTTGTGAAATGAGAAACAGATCAAAAGGAAAAAAAACATAAAAAGGGTAAAGTAAAAAAAAAATATGCTTCAATCTTCATTCAGAGTCCATCAGTTCTTTTTCTAGATGTAGATAGCATTTTTCTTGACAAGCCCCTTGTACTTATCTTGGATCATTATGTGGCTGAAAAAGTCTGAGTTATTCATAGTTTGTCATCATACAATGTTGCTGACATTGGTCATGTTTTTCTGGTTCTACTCATTTCACTTTGCACCACTTCAGACAAATCTTTCAAGATTCTTCTGAAATCTGCCTATTTCTTATTGCTATTGTGCATTATCTTCATATACCACAGCTTGTTCAGGGACTCTTCAATTGATGGGCATACCCTCAATTTCCAATATTTTGCCACTATGAAAAGGACCACTATAAATATTTTTGTACATGTGGATCTTTTCCCACTTTTTAATGATTTCTTTGGAATATAAATCTAGTAGTGGTATTGCTGGATCAAAAGGTATGCATGGTTTGGTTGCCCTTTGGTCATAGTTTCAAATTACTCTCCAGAATGGCTAAATCAGTTCACAATTTGACCAACAGTGTTTCATCATTTTCTTTTTTTGTCATATGAGATGGCACCTCAGAGTTGTTTTATTTTGCATTTCTCAAATCAAAAGTGATTTAGGACACTTCTTCATATACCTAGAGATAGTTTTGATTTCTTCCTTTGAAAATTGCCTATTGAAATCCTTTGACCATTTATCATTGAAGAACGGCTTATTTTTTTTTATAAATTTGATTCAGTTCTCTATATATTTGAAAAATGAGGCCTTTATCAAAGATGACTGCTATAAAGATATTTTCCAGTTTTCTGTTTTTTCTCCTAATCTTATTTGC
Source organism: Antechinus flavipes (assembly GCF_016432865.1). Lineage (NCBI taxonomy): Eukaryota > Metazoa > Chordata > Mammalia > Dasyuromorphia > Dasyuridae > Antechinus > Antechinus flavipes. The sequence continues at coordinate 79,464,692 of NC_067399.1, forward strand.
ATTGTTTTTGCTTGTGCATAAACTATTTTAAGAATTTGGATGATACACCACTTGGTACATATATTTATTATTGATTGTTATAACTTCATCTTCTGTTGTAACTTTTAGAAAAATATAGTTTTCCTCCTTTATCTCTTCTAATTGGGTCTATTATTGCTTTTGCTTTATCTTAGCATAATAGATTCTGCTCTGTTTACCTTATCTTTTTTTCTAATTCAAGTGTATTTCTTGTAAACAGCATATTGTAGAATTCTGTTTTTCAATCCATTCTGCTAATTATTTCTTTTTGGGGGGAGGAGATTTCATTCCATTCATAATCAGAGTTATGATTACTATCTGTGTATTTCCCTCCTTCCTACCTTTACTCTGTTTTGTCCTCTTTTTCCTTACAATCTTTTTTTTGTTTGTTTTTATACGATTACACTTTACTATTGTTTTATTTCTGTCTACCACCTCCTCAGTTTTTTTTTCCCTCTTTTCTGTTTGTTCTCCCTAACCACCCATCCTTTTTTCTATACATATTTCCACCTTTATCATTCTACATAAGGAAAATTGGATCAAAAATAGAAAAAAATGAGAAAGAAAAAAGAAAAGCAAGCAAACCACAACAAAGGTGAAAATCCTATGTTGTAAACCACATTCAGTCCCTTTAATCCTCTTTCTGTATGCATATGGCTCTCTCCATCACAAGTCTTTTGAAATTGGCCTGAATCATCTCATTACTGAAAAGAGTCACATCCATCAGAATTAATCATCATATAATCTTTTTTGTTCCATACAATGTTCTTTTGGTTCTAGTCACTTTACTTAGTACCACTTCATGTAAGTCTCTCCAGGCCTTTCTGAAATCATCCTGCAGATCGTTTCTTACAGAACAATAATATTTCAAAACACACTGAAGAGCCTTCTATAAGTAAGGCAAAAACAAGCAGAATTAGGTACATTATACACCACAAGAGCAAGAATTTATGATGATCAACTATGACAGACTTGATTCTTCTCATTGATTCAGGGATCTTAAGCAATCAAAATAGACCTTAGAGAGATAATTCCATCAGCATCCAGAAAGGGAAAAAAAAAAAAAAAAAAAAAAAAAAAAACTATGGATAGTGAATGTAAGTTTATTTCCTTTTTTCTATTTTTTATCTCTCTCGTGATTTTTCCCCTTTTCTCTGATTTATCTCTTCCAATGTGAGTCATAAAGAAATGTGAATTAAAAATAAATACATTGGAAAAAAAGAAAAAGGAAAAAAAAAAGGTCTTTTTGATTCCAAGTCCAGGGCTCTAGTCAATGCACCAACTCAAGGCCCAAGTTACATATGTACCTCTTATAAATAAGTTTTTAAAAAGAATGTAATATACCTATCTACACAGCAAAAAAAAAAAAAAGTGGATAAAAAATGGTTATTTCCTAGACTATGAAATGAAAATGTATAGATAACCATCAATATATTAATAATATACATTAACACTCTAATAGTGGGGCAGTCACTGGGAAAGTACAATATGCAAGGCACAAAACTAATATGGGGAAGAGTGAGCTGGGTTACCTTTAGAAAAGTGTGCCATGGGAAAAAGTACATCTCATAGACCATCATTAAAAGCCAATTAGAGAAGATTTATAAATTATTTTGAAAACCTTAAAGCAATATATGAATGTTAGCTAAAATTACAAAATGCATAGTTGTAATTATCAATATCCTTTTTACTTAATAGTATTTTATTTTTTTCCAATCACATAAAATAATTTTCACATTCATTTTTTGTAAAATTCTGAGTTTGAAATTTTCTTCCTTTCATCTTTTTCCTCCCAAGTTAGCACAAGGATATCAATATCCTTTCAAATTAATTATTTTTTTCAACAGTATACTCTTTTCAAATATATGAAAAGATAATTTTCAATCTTCATTTCTGAAAGATTCTGTGTTCAAAAAAATTTTCTCTCCCTCTCTTATCTCCCCCCTCCCCAAAACAGAAAGCTATCTGACATAAGCTATACATCTTAATCCTTTTAAACATATTGCCAAATTTTTTCATTTTGTGCAAGAAAAATCAGACCAAAAGGGGAAAAAATCATGAGAAAAAAAATACAAACAAAAAAAAGGTGAAATATTTTGTTTCAATCTATTTTTATGGGAGAGTTGATCCCATTCACAGTCACAATTATGATTATTAACACTGTATTTTCCTCCATCCTATTTTCCCTATTTATACTTTTCTCCTTTCCACTTCTCACTAGTGTTTTGTTTCTGACCCCTATCTCCCTCAATTTACCCTCCCTTTTATCAGTTCCCTCTTTTCTTTATCCTTTTTCCTCCAATTTCCCTATAAGATGAGGCAAATCTCTTTACCAAACTAAAGATGTATGTTATTTCCTCTTTAAGACAAATCTGATTAAAATTAAGATTTTAACATCACTCTCCCTTTTTTCCCTCTAAAGTTATAGCACTTTTGTATCTCTCCATGTGGTATAATTTACCCCATTTTATGTCCTTTTTCCTTTTCTTCCAGTACAATACATTTTCCATTCCTTAATTTCTTTTTTGTGTCACTATATTAAGATCAATTCATAATCACATCATCTATGTAAATATTAACTTCCCTAACAAAGATACAATTGTAAAGAGTTACAAATATTGTCTTCCTATGTAAGGATGTAAACATTTTAATATTCATTTTTTAACACTTTGTGTTTCAAATTTCCCTCCTCCCTTCTCCTACATCTCCCCTCCCCCAAGGCAGGAAGCAATCTGATATTGTTTAAATTATGTGTAATCCTGAACGTAAAAATTTTTATCTATAAAATAGTGCTTTGTTGCCTTTTTTTTTTTTTTTTTACTTTTAATGTTTTTCTAGAGTCTTGCATTTAAAGAACAAATTTTTTATACAGTTCTGGTCTTTACATCAGAAATGTTATTTCATTGAATGTCCATCTTTTCCCCTGAAAGATAATGCTCAGTTTTTTCTGGTTTGTTGATTCTTGGTTGCAGTCCAAGTGCTTTTACTTTCTAGAATATCATATTCTAGGCCCTCTGATCTTTTAATGTGGAAATCTCTAGGTCTTAACTAATCATGATTATGGCTCTTTGACATTAAATTTTTTTTGGTTGTTTCATAGTATTTTCTCCTTGATCAGATAATTATGGAATTTAGCTGCAATATTCTTTGGAGTTTTCATTTTGGGGACTCTTTCAAGAAACAATCAGTGAAACCTTTCAATGACTATTTTATCCTCTGGTTCTAGGCTATGAGAGCAGTTTTCCTTGATTTCTTGAAAGCTGTTGTTCAGGCTCTTTTGTTTTTTAATCATGGCTTTCAAGTAGTCCAATAATTCTTAGATTATCTCTCCTGGATCTATTTTTGAGATTGGTTATTTTTCCAATGAACTATTTTACATTTTCTCCTGTTTTTGCATTATTTAATTTTTTAACTGATTCTTGATACCTCATTGAGTCATTTTATTGAGTTCACTTCCATTTGTTCAATTGTAATTTTTAATGAATTATTTTTTCAGTTAATTTTTTGCCTCTTTTCCCATTTGGACAATTATACTTTTTAAGTACTTGTTTTGTTCAGTGAATTTTTTCCCATTCTGTCAATTCTATATCAGGAGTTGTTGCCCTCAGTCAATTACTGTCTTTTTTTTTTGTCCAAACTGCTGGCTTTCCCACCCACCAAGCTGTTTACTTTTATTTTCCCATAATTCCCTTTTGTAGCTCTTTTCGTCCCAAATTTGTCCTTCTATCTCTTTTACCTTATTTCTAAATTTACTTTTATTTCTTCCAAGAGACCCCTTTGAATTTGAGAGCTGTTCACATCTCCCTTTGAGGCTTTCATATGTAGGCATTTTTGTTATTGCTGTCCCCTTTAGGTTTTGTTTTCTGATTTTCCCTGTCATCATAGTACCTTCCTATGATTAGAATCCTTATTGTTTTTTGCTCCCAGGGAACAGGGAAGATTGTCCCAAACTTCATTTGCAGGAAGACAGGGCTCTCTCACTGACTTTCCATGCTGGGGCTGTCAGTGGCTTTCCCACTGAGCTGGGTTGGCCTGGCCTTGTCCCACCTGTTATTCTTGGGTTTGGGGACTCACAATTTTCCTTCTGCACTTGGGTTACAGGTCTCATAGAAGGCCTGCTGAACCTTTGGCTCTCTGAGTCAGAATGGAGAGACCATTGCAGCTAATCTGTATTTTAACTAAGAGCCTCCTGCTCGATTCCTAGAGCTGAGCCTGTTCCAGACCACATTCCCTCCTGCTCAAGTGAGATAGAACTTTCCTGAAGACCCCAAGATATCATAAGCTATGGGTTCTGTTATTCCAGAATCCATTTAGAGGCTTGATCTAGTGTTGATTGTGGGGCACAATCCTTACAATAATTGTGGGGGACTGGGAGAGCTCAGCCAATGCCCTGGCTTCTCTCTGCCATTTTGACTTCATCAATATCCTTTCAATGATTCTGTGTAGTGATGACTCATAGAATACTACAGTCCCAGGAGAATTAAAGCTGAGGGTCAGACAAGGGGCAATAGGGAGGTTCATAGTAGTATGAGTAGTCTGCAGCACCTAACTCATTAGAAAAAAATGTGCAAAACCAGTAAAAAAAAAAAAAAAGATTTAGAAGAGAAGTAAATGAAGCTTACTTAGAAGGAAAGCTGGTTTTGTGTTGAGACTGAGAGATAATGGAGGAGTAGTCTCTGTACTACTTTGGCATATATACAAGCCACAAATTCTATCAGAATGTCAACTGTAACCCTGTGTAGTGCTTATAGCTTTGATAAGTGTTACCTAGAATAGGTAGGTAAAGATGATAAAAGTCTATGCTATTGACAGAAACACTCAAATCCATGTGACCTCAAATACATGGATCAAAGTTAGCCCAGAACTAAGGGAGCTTCTCTTCAAAATCATCATGGGTTGACAAGCCCTCTACATTTTGTGTAAAGCAATTTGGATTTCAAGACACTGTCATTCATATCAGGGTTTTTTTTCACAGCAAATGTGAGTTGGGATATAGTAGAAGTTCTCAACTGTTTTGGTCTCAGAATTCCTTTATCCTCTTAAATTAGTTAAGGAACCTCATACCACCACCAAGAGTTTTTGTTTATGTGGGATGTGTGTATATATATATATATATATATATATATATATACACACACACACACACACACACACACACACACACACATATATATATATATATACAGACACACAGAGACACACTTTTTTCTTTCTATCTCTCTGTCTCTCTGTCTCTCTGTCTCTGTCTCTGTCTCTGTCTCTCTCTCTCTCTCTCTCTCTCTCTCTCTATATATATATATATATATATATATATATATACATACATGTATATATATATGCAGATATACATATATAAAAATATACATATAGGCACACTTGTATATATGTATGTGAATATTTACCATATTAGAAAATGAACCATTTTGGTATTTTTACAAAAAGAGTTTTGATTTCAGAAGATCCTTAAGAAGACCTTAGGAACTCCTTAGGGAGCAAAAATCACATTTTGAGAACCACTGGATAGGGTAATTAAAATCAAATTCTGTGATTATATTAGAGAAGCAATGTCAATTTTTATTGTCGTGTTGGATATCACATGATCCAGCTTCAGTTGTTATATTTACTTCTTTTTAAAAATACATTTTATTGTTATATTTTGTTTTACATTATTTAAATTTTCCAATACATTCATCTTCTCTTCTTGTTTCAGAATACTATCCCCATTAACCCATATTATTTTGTCACTTTATTCGGGCAGCATCAGAGAATCTTAGAGCTTAAAGTGACTTAAAGGATAATTGAGTATGCACTATAGCTATGTATGGTTCTTTTCTGCAATACCCCTCACTAAGGGGTCACTAGTCTTTGGAGATTCCTGATGACCTCCTCAGGCCATGGTAACACCCTTAGTTCTAACTGTTTTTCTGTCCTTAATTGTGCTTATTTCCCCTGGAAAAGGTGTCTTAGTCTGCCCCTCCCTATCTTGTTGTGTGGTCCATATTCCATGCAGAAAACTTTGTTATACAGAACTTTAATAGATTTGTCATGAGTCAGTAGTCTATTCCACATTTGTTCTGTTTTCATGGGTGGGACATTTTTCCTCATGTTGATCCAAAATCTGCCTCTCTATGACTTGTTCTGGTGCTTCCCTGAAATAAGTTCTTCCTTTTAGAGATGAGAGGAACAAATCTAGTTTATTTTCCATGTGCCAGATCTTCAGAATCACTTAGATCTTTTATATTAATTTTTTTCTGTAAAATTAGGATATTGGATTAATGATCTCTAAGATCTTTTCCAGTTTTGACTAAGTTTTGTGGCCACTCCCATCTCTGTTCCCTGTTCTATGAACTAAAGTGTCATCCAGTTCAGATATTCTGGGAATTAGTGGATTATAGCAGAATTTATTTTGCCTTATAGAATTTTATGGAGGTTAAATGGGATCATTTGTGTAAAGCCTTTGAAATCTTAAAACACTACTTAAATGTGAGTTGTTAGTGTTGTTGATATTATTATCCCATGGGATGATATTTGAAATAAGCAACATGTTCAACAATTTCATACCTTTCCTCAAATTCATAATGTTTATCAATGTCATGCTGTTTAAATAGCTCTTTATACTGTATCCCCGCCTCTCAATTAGAACATTTACAACTTAAACAATGATTGAAAAAACTCACCTAGGCTAACATTTGTCCCTGAGAAATTAGTTATTGACTTTGCTCCACACTAGATAATAGTAACTCAGGTTTTTTTACTGTCTCACATCTCTTCTCATCCTTCTCATTAACATCATTATGGTGTTTGAGTACATCTAGTTTCTCAGGAACTGTACCAGTGGAGTATAGAATCTTGCTGGTTTGATCCCATTGATAATAATGACTAGAATGTCTCTCATTGTTGTGTCTCTCACATAAAGAACAAGCTAAGGGGAAGAAAGTAAATCACGTGCATATTGACCAATAGATAGCTTTTTTACTTTGGCCATTCATGGAGGTTATCTACTGTGATGACCGCATATTTTAAAATCAGCCAGAGTCAGGAATTCAGGTTAAGGGAAATTCTTCAATCTTTATTCTTTTTGAGGTGAAGGGGGATTAGCAATGTGAATAGCTGCAACAAGATGCCAGCCAGCAGCCTCTTTTGGCTTCTCTCTCCATCCCTCTGCCTCCACCCACCAAAATCGTCATTTCCTATACAATACATCAGGACTTGCACAAAGAGTGGGCGGGGCCATTCTTTCTCCAAGCATATATATATATTAATAGAATATGGTCCAATTACTATCTAGCCTCATGTTCTTGGGACCTCAGTGCTTCAACTCGAGCTTCAGCCCATTACAATCTACCACTTTTTGAAAGGGTTTTGATTAGTATCAATGGAGGAAGCATTCAGACTGACAAAATAATAGTTCTCTGAAGAATAATGTTTTTCAATGTATTTTCTAAGGGTGGAGGGTGTTCTATAAGTTACAATGAATGGAAGGAGAAGTGCCCTCCCCCAAGATTCCATTCAGGCCGAATGCTACCACTAATACTGTTAGGGAAAAAAAAAAAAGGAAAAATAAGAAAAAGTGAATCTTTACAATGTATTATCCTTATTGACAATCCTGTAAGGTGGGTTTCTCAGATGTTATTGTCTTCCATTTTACAGGTTCAGAAACTGAGTCTCAGAAGTAAAGTGTACAATTACTCCCTGAGATCAGGTTTTCTTATTCAAATGTTCTGTCTATTACATCCCTTTGCTTCTGACTATAAGAAGGTACTTTCTCTTTATTTTATTATTATTGGAGTTTTTTTGCTGAGGCAATTGGGGTTAAGTGACTTACCTAGAAACACACAGCTAGGAAATGTTAAGTGTCTGAGACCAGATTTGACCTCAGATCCTCCTGACTTAAGAACTGGTGCTCTATCGACTGCCCCACCTAATTTCTCTTTAAAAATCACTCTCTGTTATAAGGGGTGGGATGACTTTCTTCAATAAAGGGAAGAAATCATGTGAGTTGTTCAAATGGAATGACTGACCACACTATCATACCCATAAATAGGCATGATACACTAGAATTGCCTCTCTGATTACCAGCTCAAAGGTTATCTCTAATTTACCACCTGTTGGTTCAGTATGACATATCCATATGCAAGGATACGGTATATCTATATGTGAGGCAGGATGGAATAGAATGAAGACAGTTTGAAACATTCTCCTGCATGTGGCTATCTCCATACTCCTTACCATTCTTATCCCAGCTGCCTTGCTGCCCAGATTAATGGTCATTCCCTGGAAGACTTGATCTTTTCGTTTATAGAATGCCCACACTAGGGCACTGGTCGCTCTGATAAGTGAGTTTGTCATTTGATTTGCCACATCTAAGCAGACCTTAGTGATGTTTCACTTACTCTCTAGCCATTTTCTTGCCAGTTGCCTTGTCCTTCTCTCCCAAATCTTGCTCTTAGAAAAGGTGCATTAATCTATTTGCCTATTGCTTAATTTGCCATCCCAGTAATTTTCTAATAAAAAGTAACTTTCCCCATCCATTACCATATTCTATTTGTGTTGTCTCACCTTTAGGATGCAAGCTCCTTGAGTACAAGGACTGCCTTTGCAGTTGAATTTGGATACCCAACATTCTCATGTTCCTTTATATTTACTATTTCATCCATTCATAGCAAAAGTGTACAGGTTATAGATTGTCCATGGATTTTGTAAATGACAAAAATGACAATGACAGTAACAACAAACAACAATTAAATAATGGTGTACGTGTGTGTGTGTGTGTGTGTGTGTGTGTGTGTGTGTGTATGTGTGGGAATGGGGTGGGTTACAGAGATTCAATGTCTAAGGCAGGACCAGATGACTTAGATAACAAGGTAGGATCAAGATAAGACAAATTTTACTAGAAATCACTGAGAGGACAGATACATGCACAAGGTTAATCAAACTAGCAACAAGAACTCATATTCAATCAGCAAATATTTGTTAACTTAATAGATATATTCAACATTTATGAAATGATTAACAACACACTTAGTCACACTGCATAAGGTACTATGTAGATAGGATATTAACATCCCCACATTGTTTTATTTAATCTAAAATTAAATCTAAAATTGTTCAACAACAACAAAACCAAATACACAAATGAGAAATATAATTTTTTCTATAATTTTGTTGTTTTTATCATGAATAAGGCTTCTATTATCATTTTGAACAGATTGATTTATGCTTTTCCTTTTTATTTATTTCTTTAGGGCATAGTTTCATCAAGGCAGTGGGTCTGTAGTATCATTCATCCATTTTGTGCCATCTTGCTTTCTTTCCATTACTACCCTTCTTCCTTCTACACACCTGGAAAAGCAGTTTCCTTTAGGACCAGACAATATGTCTTTTCCCACAATAAGTTGACCTACTCAATACTTCTTGTTGAACTGAATTATCCAGAGAGTAAATATAAATTCACCTCAATGACTATATGTAGCTAATTGACTTCAGTTCACACTTAGACAATTGGGGTTTTGGCGGGGTTGTGGAGGAGGATGCAATTGGGGTTAAATAACTTGCACAGTCACACAATTATTGAATACTGAGTGTCTAAAGATTAGATTTGAACTCAGATGCTCCTGATTCCAGGAGTGGTGCTCCAGGGCACATAACCACTCTACTTAGCTGGCCCATCCTGGATATCTTGAGAAATCCTGCCTTCTTCCCTGATGTAGTGTGCGTATCCTCTGTTTTTCCCATGTTCCACTCATTAGCCCCTACCAATATACATGCCATATCTTGCTCTAGGAACAGGAATCAAATCAATACGACCATTACTTCTAGAAAGGGCTATAAGATCTGACTGCTCATTGACTCCACTCACCAATTCCAAGACTCCCAAAACAAAAACTTTCCTGATCATAACCACTCCCCTAATTGGTATTGCTTCAGTTTATTAAAATGTGGGCTCCTTTAAAGTAGGGACTGTCTTACTTTTCTATTTATGAATACATCACTTAGCAGAGTTCCTGATGATTTTAAAAATAGCTTTTCATCATCAATCACTTTGCAAAATTATTGAATTATTCCCCCCCCAAAAAAAATTATTAGTATTATAAAATTAGTGCCTGTTTTTTCACAGTCTCACCAGCATTGGATTTTACACACCTTAACCATACATAATATACCAACTTAATATACCAGTTGAGGGGATGGAATATAGTATCTTTAATTTATTTTAATTTCTGTTTTTACTATCTTAAATAAAAAAAATTATTCAAGTGGCTATTAATTACTTTGCTTTAGTGATAACAAAGGCTCATATTCCAAATGCCAGTATTCTTGTGATGATTTTGTGTGACTTTAGGCATAGGACATTAAAGCTTCCAAAGCAGTAAAGCTGAATATCTCCTAAAAGTCAATGAAATGGCAGATGATCAATACGAAAAGGCTGTTACATGGGGCAAAGAGTTAGGAGTAGTGATGTTAAGAAGGTGGACAAGAAGATATAAGACAAAAAAGGTTGTATGGAAATATCAAGGAGAAGTTAAGTGATGTCTTAGAGTTCAAATCCCACTTCAGAAATTTATCAGATGTGTGATCATGGACAATTTACTTAATTTTTTGTGCCTCAGTTTCCCATCAACAAAATGGGAATAATAATAGCATATATCATATAGTAATGAATTATTGTGAGGAGCAAATGAATTAAAATATGTAAAGCATTTTGCAAGCCTTGATGTATTTATGAAAATGCAAGCTAGATTAGGGAGCAACTGGTAGACAAGCCATATCCTCTCTGGGAGGAAGACATCTGATATGTTGAGTGACAACCCTGCCCTCACTCTTGAGTGAAATTATTTGGTAATCAAATGAAAAAGTTGGTCAAAAGTTGTTTTTTTTCCCCAAGTGAGCATTTGAATAATTTTAATTGTTATGAAAGATTTGTTGTTATCACAAAAGAGGAGGCTTAAATATGACCCACTAAACTTTTATACTTTGTTTATTCTTCCTTCTCTGGTCATAATAGCTCTTCCAAATCAATCCTTCCACTTCAAAAACTTGTTTAATAGCCAAAAGTTGTACAGAATAGACAGATTGTCTATGGCCTCAATCTTCATTGATGGAAGAGTGCCTACAGAAATGAAATTACAGCTCCAAATATATAAAATATTTGTAATTTCCTGAAAACGATGAAATCCATTATTTACTTTCTGTTCCATTATATCTGTTTCTTTCTTTACCTATACTGTAAGATACATTTGTATTTATCTATACATGTATAAATACATAAATTTACATATTGTACACATATACAAAGTAATTATATATACATACATTAATATAATGTGTACATATCCACGTGTATACATGTATGTACATATTCATGTGTGTGTGTGAGACTCCACGTAAGATATATGGAGTGTCCAAATGTTTGTTGAAATCTTAATAACAGTTTTTCATCTATTTACCATTCCTGCATGGATCTGTAGAAAAAAAGTCAAATTATCTTGAGTGATTCTATATCTCTTGCTGATGTTCTTCAGTTATAAAAAATGGGAGGGGAGAATTGGATTGGATATAGCATATTTAGGGAAGGTTCATGTTGGAGAAAATACAATTGTGAGGGTATTGAGTGACTTATATGAAAGGTATCTGAAGGACAAATACAAACATTTCAGAGCATTTCAACTATGATCAACTTATAGCCCTACTCCTTCACTTATATGAAATTGTTATGAGAATCATCTACATATGAATCAAGGACTTCCTCAATGAGAATATTCATAGTCAATAATTGGGTTTTTCCAAGTAATATTTAGCAATGGTCCTCTTAACATATTATAAATAACTTAAAAATGTGGACAATATAAGATCACAGGATCTCATTGCATTTGATTGATTTGCCAAAAAAAGTATTGATTACCAAAAAACACCTGATTCAATAAAACAAAATGTCTAAAAGGTGACATTTTTTCAAAAAAATTATATCCCATTAATTTCATTTACATATATGTACATATAACATATATAATATATCTGTACACACATGTTTATCCATTCTATTTTAAATTTTTATATTTAAGTCATGAATCTGTTTTTAAATTATACCATAACATATGAAATCTACTTTTAATTACATTTCTAGTTATACTGCTCTTCAATTTTTCCAAATGGCAATGATTTCTTTCCCCAGTGTTTTGCAATCTTGAACTCATCATAGGAAAAAATGTCTACTTCTACCTTGAGTTCTAATATTATATTATGTGTGTTATCCTAATACTGTTTTATCTGTGTTATTCAATTGTTCTATTGATTTAAAAAATCAGTATTAGTTTCTCTTAAAGAACTGTGCTTCTTTGTGGCATGGATGTGAATTTAAGATTTCCAACACTAGACTGGCAGGGTAAAAACATTAACAGACTCTGCCAAGATAAAAAGTGTAGGCATTCTCTTTTCTAAGTTATATAGAAAATTGACTCAAATTTATAAGAATACAAGTCATTCTTCAATTGATAAATGGTCACAGGATGTGAACAGACAATTTTCAGATGAAAAAATTAAATCCATTTCTAGTCAAATGAAAAAAATGCTCTAAACCACTATTGATCAAAGAAATGCAAAGTAAGACAACTCTGAGGTGCTACTACACACTTCCAAGATTTACTGAGATTACAAGAACAGATAATGATAAATGTTGGAAAAGATGTAGGAAAACTAGGACACTGTACATTGTTGGTGGAGTTGTGAATTGATCCAACTATTCTGGGAAGCAATATGGAACTATGCCCAAAGAACTTTTAAACTGTGTCATAACCTTGGATCCAGGAGTGTTTCTACAGGGATTATATCCCAAAGAGATCTTAAAAGAGGGAAAGGGGCACACAGGGTGCAAAAATTTTCGTGGCAACCCTTTTTGTAGTGGCAAGGAACTGGAAACTTAGTGGATGCCCATCAATTGGAGAATGGCTGAATAAGTTATGATATATGAATATTATGGAATATTATTTTTCTATAAGAAATGATCAGTAGGATAATTTAAGAAAGATCTGGAGAGACTTACATGAACTGATGCTAAGTGAAGTGAATAAAATCAGATGATCATTGTATATGGCAACAACAAGATTAAATGATGCTCAATACTGATGGACTTGGATGCTTTTAAGAGTGAGGTGATTCAGGCTAGTTCCTTATGATGAAGAGAGCCATCTGCACCCTGAGAGAGGACTGTGGGAACTGAGTATGGATAACAACATAGTATTTTCACCTTTTTTGTTCTTATTTGCTTGCTTTTTTTTCCTTTCTTATTTTTTTTCTTTTTAAACTGTCCAGCATGATAATTGTAGGAATATGTATAGAAGAATTGCATATATACTCAATAACTTGAATTACTTGCCATTTAGGGGAGAGAAGGGAGGGAGGGAAAAAAATTGGAATATGAGGTTTTGCAAGGGTGGATGTTGAAAATTATCTGTGCATGTGTTTTGAAAATAAAAGGCTTTAATAAGGAAAAAGAAAAGAAATGGGTAGGTCTTGCAATGGTCCCCTTGGGCTCTTTGCCCAAGGACCAGCGCAATTGAGTTTGAAGAGACCTATCATTATATTATGTCAGGTTGTGGTAAGTCAAGCAAAAGCATATTGCCAGGCTTGTTCATTCAAGCCTTGGTGCTGATTACCATTTTCATCTTTTCTCTTCCTTGCAAGATTCTTCTTTGGCAGTGTGCTATTACCTTTCTCAAGAAAATTAGGGAAGAAAAAGAGAGATAGAGAAGAAGAAGAAGAGGAAGAGGAAGAACAAGAAGAAGAAGAAGAAGAAGAAGAAGAGGAAGAAGAAGAAGAAGAAGAAGAAGAAGAAGAAGAAGAAGAAGAAGAAGAAGAAGAAGAAGAAGAAGAAGAAGAAGAAGAAGAAGAAGAAGAAGAAGAAGAAAAGAAGAAGAAGAAAGAAGAAGAAGAAGAGGAGGAGGAGGAGGAGGAGGAGGAGGAAGAAGAAGAGGAGGAAGAAGAAGAAGAAGAAGAAGAAGAAGAAGAAGAAGAAGAAGAAGAAGAAGAAGAAGAAGAATAGAGAAAGAGAGAGAGAAAAAGAGAGAGAGAGAGAGAATGAGAATGAACAAGAATCCCAGTTGTTTGGGGTTTTTTTTTTTAATTTTCCATAGAATTATACAACTCAAATAAGATAATCACATGACAACTTGAATTTAATCATTTCTACCTCATTTTGTAATTTTTTATGAAGTTCAAAAGTCATTTCTTGACTATAGTTCATATAGGATGCTATTTATTATCATTTGAAAATATCTCTATTTGCAGAAGATATCATAGTCTATTTAATAAACCTGAGAGGAAAATGAAGAATTGGTGAGGATTGTTTTGACCAAAGCAAATCTTCAATTATATTTGTATATATTTGTAGAAATATCATTTATATTTGTAGAAAAAATATCCACATCCCAAATTTTTTAAATGCCAAAGAATTCTATATCTGATAGTTTTGATAATTACTGTTTTACAATATAATTTTGGCAATGTAATTCACACTTCCTTGTTTTTATTTTTTCTTTATTTTCATTAAATATCCTTTTCAATTTATTCTTTCATACATATGAATTTCATTAGTACTTTAATTATATGCACTATTCCATTGGTATTGTAATTAGTGTTGCATCAGTTCATATAATTGTTTTTCTATATTGGCTTGAGCCAGCCATAACATTGAATATTATGCCAATTATTTAATTATTATATTTATTTTAAAACTAAAGATAGTTTCATAAAGGGCTTATATATGTCTTGCTAGGTTTAAAGATCAGGTATTTAACACTTTAAAAATTATTTTACATAATTTTTTTCCCTTCTCCAATATTCTTCTTAATTTCTCATCATGGAGAGAAAATATTCATGGGTTTATGAGGGCTATATTGTCAGAGTGCAAGTTCCATCAGGTCCCAACCACACTGGAAAATATATGAAAGGATGTATTATGTCTACCATGCAAAAATAGCTTAGCTAAATTCAGAGAGATTCCTCACTACATTGGTTTCAGGATGACGGATTTTTCTTTCCAGTCTCTTGGGCTTTCTAAAAAATTTGGCCAATCAACTGTTAAAAAAAATTGTCTACTGAGTGATGGAAGGTTTGCCATCTGTGTTGATTGGGAGTAGAGGAGGAGGGAGTATCCACACTGATGAAATCACAGATTTTGGAAGATGAAGTATTTTTCTTTCCATTAATTTATTTTGGTTTGTGCAAGCAATCTATAGAAATGCAGAGGATTTCTGTGGGTTTATCTTATATCCCACTATCTTTCAGAAGCCATTTATTATCTCAATTATTTATTTTAGTCTCAAGTTTATTAAATATACCATCGTATTCTCTGAAAATAGAGATTTTTTTAACCTCTTCATTTCCTATGCTTAAGAACTGGCCTTCATTTCTGTCTTTCCTGATTATTATAGTTAGCATTTATTTCAAAAGCATTATTTTAAAATCATGAATTTAATAAGAATCAACATATAGGAATCTTTCCTTATACAATGAAGAGCAGAAAAACTTAGTAGTATATGAAATCATGAATCTTTACTATATAAGATATAGTTGTATATATTGTTATATGCATATATATAATTATATATAGTTACTATATAAGATATAATTGCATCTTGTCATGAATGGAAATTCAGCCTTGAATACAGAAAGATCAAGTTCTAGCTCTTTATATGTATTGACTAGGTGACCCAGCCACAAGTCATTGAACTTCTAAGTGCTGCAGAAAGATCTTGATGACTATAAGTCAAAGCAAAAGTGTCCATATAAAAGAGGGGGACAGCATGCAAAAAACTTATTTACAAATAATTTATAAATAGGCTAATTGGAAGATAATACATTTATATGGTAAAATACATTTCTATACTATATTTATATAGTATAGGCATTATTTTTCTGAATATTTATTCCATTTTTTAAAAAGTCATTTATGGGGCAGCTAGATGATGCAGTGGATAGATTTTGGTCTGGATTCAGAAGAAGCTGAGTTCAAATCTAGTCTCACACACTTAATACTTACTGATACCTGGGCAAGTCACTTAACCCCAATTGCCAAAAACAAAATTCATTTATTTTATCCTGAACTTTTAGAAATAAAGCATTTCTATAATAATGCCATAGAAAAAGAAGATGATTATGTATGAAATTGCAAATGTATTATGTAAAGCTTTTTATTCCTTTTAAATATGTAATAAAATTATCATATAGCTTTTTTCCTTTTTTTATCCCCCCTACCCTAGAGATAGCTACTATTAGACAAAAATAAGTATATGTATATGTGTGTGTGTGTGTATATATGTATGTAATATATATACACATATTTATGTATACACAATTATGTATAGAAGGTATACACACAATTATTTATATAAATTGTATATAGAATGGTTTTACAAATATACTTGTAAAACCATTCTATACATGATTCTATTTACCCATCCTTTCTCGGGATATAAATAGCATCTTCTTTCACATGTTCTTTGTAATTAATTTAGTTTTTAATAGTCAAAGTTATTCTTAAAACAATATTGTTGTCACTATATACAGTATTCTTTTGATTCTGTTCATTTTAAAAATAAATAAAAGGAAGTTGAAACCAAATATTCACTGTCAAGATGTCAATAAATGGAAGAGTCAAAACTAGAACCTATGGCTCTCAACTCAACCACATCGTCTCAGGGGGAAATATATAGCAAACCTGACCTTCCTCTTCCCTTCATGGTTTTAATCACATGATCAATTCTGCCATCAGACCTTAGATAATCCCACCACTGGCATTAAATTGTTAGCTCTTCCTTTAATTCTTTATCTGATATTAGACTTTCTGAATCATCCCCCAGAATGTGTTTAAAATGAGCATCAGAATGAATAACAAGTATATTTTGCCATGGTGTGAACAATAGCATTTGGGGATCCATGTCTGATAATTATATGGTGTGACCCCACAAATATTTACAGACAATTTTTAGCAAGGCAAAGAACTTTTAAAAATGGCTAATATAAAGCATTAGAATGCAACTGCTTAAAGGCAGATTTCTTCCTTATTTATGCAACTCTCTTCTCTTATTTGAGCCTTGACACAATAATGAAGGCCTACTTAGTACTTGGTCTTTGTAAAAACCATTTTTCATAGGAGTGGGGGAGGAGCCTTTTCTTTTTAAGAGAATAACGTTATCCTCTCCCCCTCCCCCCATATTTAATCATAATTATATTAAGAAACATTTATAAAAAGTTAAGTAATAAAATTAAATAGGTTGGAGGAAACACAGAAGTAGACAGCAAGGATTAAGTGTAGTAATATAAAGAACGGATTATATTTAATGAAAATTTCCTCAGTGTTCAACAGTTTTATTATGGCTAATAGTGCAGGCCTTCATTTTTGTCTCCAGTAATTGTGTGCCCTTAATGAATGGCTATTCTTATTTCCCCATTGAGTCCTGACAGAAATTAATAAACCTAATTCTGTAGGTTTAAGTTTAATTTTGGTGAAATATATAAAGTAGTTACATTTTCACTTAGCCGCTAACTGAAATGTAATGGCTTTAAGCGTCTCAGCACTTTAATCGTAAGTAAATTGTGTTTTGTTTTCAGCTTCTCCTCTCTGGCCTCCCCAGGCCTAGGCCAGGGCCTGTTTGTTTTGCCTCCTGCCATAAAGGACATGTCAGGGCTGCTGAAGTGGAACAACCACCCAGGGTAAAAGTTGTAAAAAAAAAAAAAAAAGTACATTTACTTGACTTAGCCCTTTTCCAAGTAAAGTTGTTAATGATTGCTAAGGACCTTTGAGGGGGGTGGTAGTGAAGAATATGGGGTCTTATGCCTGGGAAAAAAATTAAGCAGACACATTGACTTTCTGGGGTTGCACATCACCTCTCATTTATCCTGTACATGTCTTATAGATGAATAATTGTGTATAGATTGTGTTCTCCATTATAAAGTGAGCTCCTCAAGGTCAGGGACCATGCTATTGACTTTCTGTGTACCTCCAGGCCTAATTATTAGGTATGTAGTAAGCACTTAATACATGTTTCTTGAGTGACTGTTTGCATTCCTAATGAGAAAAGGGAAATGTATGACTATGAAACATTTTTATTATCTCATTTTAATCTCACAACATTCTTTTGAGGTAGATAATGCTGATATTATAATACTGATATTTTATGAATGAAGCAACAGAAACCCATAAACCTAAGCTTATGGCCACATAATTATTATGTTAGAAGGAAGATTATGTATCAAGATTTCCTCTTTCAAAACAGTCACTTAGTCCATGATTTCCCCCACTGAGCGCTAACATTCTAAAACTGTTCAATTTAAGTAAATCAGGTTAAAGTCTGGAGCCCAGATGGGTCTCCTAGGTTAGTTTCTCAGTGGAAAGAATGGAATCATGAGAAATATGAGATGGATAAGGAGCTTTGGAAGAGCTGCTATGAAGAGTCTGATGATGAATTGATAAGAGTTATAGCAGGACTGCCCAGCAGTAGTGAGGGCCCAATTAAGATTGTATAAAATAAATTTGGGGCAGCCAGGTGGCACAGGGGATACAGTTCTAGGCCTGGAGTCAGGAAGAGCAAAGTTCAAATCTGACCTCAAAAATTTACTATCTGGGTAACTCTGGGCCAATCACTCAACCTTGTTTGCCTTGGTTTCCTCATCTGTAAAATGAGCCAGAGCAGGAAATGGCAAACTACTCCAATGTCTTTATCAAGATCACAAAGAGTTGGACATGATTGAAATGACTGAACAATAATAAATGTAAATTTGTAGTAAATCCAATCAGAACAACTGGGAATGTTTCCACTTTTATTCAGTTGTATGAGTGTAAGTGAGAAAATGACAAATGCTGAAAGTAATACAAATCTGGGGTTTGACTGGGTATAATGGATTCAAGAGAGCAGCAAATTAAATGGTTGAATTGATTTAACAACAGGTCAACATGAAGGAAAGAGTCTAGGATAGCTATTCTAGGGAAGATGGTCTGGGTGAGAATTGAGGGGATCAAGAGATTAGCGGTCATAATGTTGCTGAAGACCCTATAATGTTGGACCCTATAAAGGAAGGCAGAGGGAGAGGGGAAAAGCCCATAAATTATGTTCAGACAAGGAAATTTCAGAATACTTGAATCTGGACATGGTACATTTGTGGGTGATGGCAAGATCAAGGGTATGACCATCTTGACATATGGCTAAAATAGAGTGGAGAATTGACTTGGGGATATGTGAGTAAGTTGGAGAACTGAATAGTTGCAATATTTGAGGGAGAATCAATAAGTCTAGTATAAAGTCAGGAGCTGGGGTAAAGAAAAAAAACTATAAGCCAGGTACCAAAACAATTGAGCAAGGAAGCAGGGTGACTAGGGTCTTGTAGATAATAGATACCAAAATCTTACCACGTGATGGGGGATTCAATGGTCTTGCTTTAGGTTTGGCTTCAGAATTTTCAATGCATCAGATGCGGAACCACAAATTAATTGGTAAAAAGAATGCCTCTCCTGCCTGAGGCAAGTGACTTAACCTATATGTTCTTCAATTTCCTCATCTTTTAATGGAGTGGAAGAAGTTGAAGTTGATAATCTGTAAGGTCATTCATTCGATAAATTTATTTATTAAGCATTTGCTAGGGATATAATACAGCACTGCTGAGAGAAATACAAAATATTAATAATAAATTGAACTCATTCATATAGACTTCAGTAAATAGTATGGCCCCTTATTACCCTAAAAATCATTATGTTTCAATCCTGAACAGATTTGTATTTTCCCTGTGAATGTGGGGAAACCACTTTATTCCCCTGGCCTTCAGTTTCTTCCACAAAATAAAGATAATATTCCCTGCCCCACCTACCTTGCAAGTTGCTATACAAATATTCTGTAATGTTTGAAGGATTGTTATTACTACCTAACTATTCTGGCTATGCTTACTCATGGTAATTGAATTAGCCACAATGGAATTTGTGATTGATTGGCTGTAAATTATATATAGAACCTTCCCTTAACTTTGGAGGGCTTCCTGAACTGGGACCAGGGGGTATTAGCAGGCCCAGGACAAATCATCTGACTGGGATCAATGGTACAGAAAAGATCACCCATAGATAAAGAGTAGAAATGAATAACTTGATTATCACTCTAAGTAGCCACAGTTTTCTTATGCCATAGTCTAACCTAAGCCATACTATCTATTTTCTATATTCTACCTCTCCCAATCCTGCCATATTCTAGTTATTGTTGGGTGTGTATCCACTCCATCTAGTCTATTCATCTCCAATGTAGACTTCTACTTTTATTAATTACTTTTTGCATATGTGATCTCATTTGCTCCTAATAACAATGTTGTGGACCAGATACTATCCCTATTTTATGGATGAGCTAATTGAGACTCAGAGAGCTTAAGTAACTTGTCCAGGAACAAACAGCTAGTAAGTATCTGAGTTGGGATTTGTACTCAGGTTTTCCTGCTTCTTATATCACCTAGGGGATAGTTCTAAGAAGAGTGATCACATCATCATCATCATCATCATCATCATCATCGTATCTATTAAAGACAGATGGATAAATTATCCCTGTGACTCCACTCTCTTCTCACACTGATTTCCCCACCCAAAATACTTCTCTCTGCCTCTGTACTACCCTATATGAATCATCTTCCCCTGTGATAATATGAAATCTTTAAGGAAAAGAACTGTCTTGCTTTTTTGTGTTTGATTCCTAAAATTTAGCATAGCTCCTGCCCTTAAATGCTTATTCATTGATTAATTCCAAAATGTAGTATGTGTGTGTGTATGTTTGTTTGTTTGTTTGTTTGCAATGATAAAATTACTGGTTCTAATGCTGCTAAATTAATGACTGGTTATTTTCAAAAGAGTAACAGAAATTGAAGAGTAACATTGGATACCTGAAAGCAACCTTAGAGATTATTTAGTCCAACCTTGTATCCAATACCAGGATTCCACAGTGATATAGAAGAAATAATTTTAGTTTTAGAATGAGAAAATCCAATTTTATATTCTTGTTTTTCTACTTCTACCTCTGTGACAGTGAGAAGTGAGTTAATCTCAGTGGGTCTTGGTTCCCCTTCATAGTAAAAAAGAAAGAGTGAAAAGTGCAAAGAGCTGTTTCTGAGTCAGAAAAAAATACATTCAAATACTCAATCTTTCAGTTACTGTCTGCATGAGCTTGGACAAGTCACATAAATCATTTATAGCCTTCAGTCCTCAACTGAGGGAATTAGACTAGATGAACCTGAAGGTCCTTTTCTGCTCTGAATCTGTGATCCTATAATGCCTGTCTGGTAGTTGTCTACTGTTTGTTTGAATGCCTCCAACCACTGGCAAAATATTATATCTCAAATTATTCCTTTCCCCTGGGGACAGTACTAGTCCCTAAAATGTTCCCACAATTATTTTTTCCTGTAACTCCCTTGCATTGCTTTTTTTTCTGCCTTCTGGGTCCATACAAATAAATATTGTGTTTCACATGACATCTTTTCAAATATTTGAAGGTAAAAGTCATGTTCTCTCTGTTTCCCCTGATTTAAGCTAAATATCTCCCATCTTTTAGCTGGTTCAAGCATAGCCTAATTCTTTTATTCAATGGGTGATTTTCCATGTAGATCCTTCCTTAAAAAGTTTCTTTCTTTATGTTGTGAGTATAGCAATGGTTGCAATTTCAGGGTGTGGGTGGAATCAGCTTTGGGAAATATTTCTTGACATTTAAATGTTTGGGTAATCTCAACAACTCTTCTTCAGAATGCAGGAAAACATACCTCAATACTCATGAATTCTCCAAAAAGCATGGTGAAGTGAACAATTGGGTCATATGAGAACCACAGAACTAACATTAGCCCCTATTATAGAAACTCCCAGGGTGAACATTTCAGTGAATCAGTATAGAAATAACCTGAGATAATTTCCAACTGATCATTAAGGTCCTCTGTCCTGCAGTATAATCAAGGGTGTACTTATTTGATGGATGGACTGAGGTCACTGCCAGAAGGATGAAACTCCCACATAGTCATTCAATGACATCACATCTTTGAAAGCTTACATTCACAAACCCAAGAGACTATTGGAGGAGGAAAAAGGGAAGGTTCTATTCCAATCTTACTCCCATTATTGGGAGGAATCATAAAAGCATAAACTATCAGAGCTCTAAATGACTTTAGCACTCACATAATCCAAGCTTCTCATTTATGGGCTAGGGATCTGAGGCTCAGAGATGAAGGGGAGTAATTTTCTCAAGATAATAAGGATAGGCAAAAGAAGCCTGGGATATAAGTCCAAGCATTCATTCATTCATTCATTTCAAGAAGCAATACTAAGTGCCTTCTAGGAGACAGTCTTTTTAGTACCATACACAATAAGAGAAGGAGCTCTTCACTCAAATTTTCATTCTTTTGGGTAGAAACAACAAATATAGAGATAAATAAAAGCATACTATATTCAAGCAAAAGGAGAAGCTGTGCAAAGATAAGGTGATGGGAAATAAATGGAATGTCCTGTATGGGGATGTCTCAAAGACAATGTACAAAGGAGAAAATGCACAATTAGCCTGTAAAGTCTGGTGACTTTGGCATCAATATCTTTCATGCCATGATAGAAAAAATTGTGTCCTTAGTCTCTGCTTTCAGGGTGCTGAGCTTTTGTGGAGTGGGCTTGGGGATGCACCAGTTATAGTTCCTGCTTGGCAACCATTCGGATTAATTCCCATGATAATACAACCTCCCCATAGTTTGTAAAGTATAATAATTCTAATAATTTGCATTATATAGCACATTGCCAGCAACCCACTTGACTCACAATTCTCAAGTCGTAGTGCTTTAGCAGTCTAGGTTGTTTTCAGGAGATAAACAGAATATCTCTAGGGAAGATAATGATGTTCCTTGGGGACTCTTTGGTTAGATGCATGAGTCAATGTGTGTGATTATTGATAAGTCTCCAGAATATGAACTGGGGTCTGTATGAGTCTAGGGTTACTTTGGTCATGGGTTATAGCATGACTACTATCACTATCATCATATCATGTTAGGCCATGTCATTTGAGTCATTTGATCATGGGGATAATCTAAAATTTTTTTTTCTGAGATGCTCAACTTTGAAAATAAACAAATAGATCCATAATACATAAAATATGTTTTCTGACTAGGGTAGAGAATGGGGAGGGAGATCAGCTGAGCTAGGAAATAAGGTCAAATTACTGATCAGTGATCATGTGTAAGAACAAAGAAATAGAATGAATAATCTAACACTAAATATTGAATTGGATTTGGCTCCTCCCAGAGCCCCAGGCAAACTATTGTGAATTTACAGATTATGGGTTTCTGGCTGGATCTTTTGGGTGCCTAGCATTAGGTAGTCACAGCTTGCGAAGGGGCCTTCTGATGCCCCAAAACTCCCCACCTCTATGGACCCCTCAAAAGGACTTATTCTGAGGGTCCAGTTGTGTCCCATGGTAGCAGAAGCCGCAGAGATTCTAGCATGGAGTCTTTGAGGCCCCTGCTGCCATAAGAAAGTATGAATGCCCTTGGGCATGTCTGTGGGATTCATTACATTTTCAAAATCATTTTTAGTTTTATTAATATATTTATTTTATACTACATATATTTACAGATTATTTCCATTTCCTGAGAGATCTCTTCTAACAAAATAAATCAATTAAGTTAAACTAATCATAGAGAGCTCATATGAAAGTGTATGTAGCATTTCCTATTTGTAGCACCTCCTCCCTCCACTGCCACCTTCATATTTTGTTTTAATTAACATAAATCTATTTTCTTTTGCTTTCACCCCCACCTGATTGGGGAGAAAAAGAAAAGATTAAAAAACAAGAAATTTCTTGCAATAAATATGCACAGTAAAGCTAAACAAATTCCCTCAATAGCTCTAAACAGATATCTCTATCTCATGCTGCACCCTAAATCCATCACCTCTCTGTAACAGAGAGCATATTTCATCACTGGTCCTCTGGAATCAGGAATGCTCTCAGCTCTCAAAGCTTTCAAAGTTGTTTATTTGACAGTGTTGTTGCCATTATAGAAATTGTTCTCCTGGTCCTGCTCATTTCATTCTCCATCAGTTTATTCAAGTTCTCAGAATTATTTGTTTTTGTAATATTGATGTTTGAATATAAATCATTCCTTTGCTTCTTCCCCATAAGGCCTCTGCTTTTTCTACCCCAGGACTCCCCTCTGTTTGATATTTCTTCGACTGCCATCTTTTTTAGCCATGTTCATTTGTTTCTCATAATTCTGCCAGCACGCGTGGTTTCCTAATGTTAGCTAAATAACTAGGGATCATAGGATTTGAAACTGGGAGGGACTGCATGGATCACTGACTCCGACCTTTTCAATTGAATTCAGCAGACATTTATTGAGGGCCTAACATAGGCAAGACATTTTGCTAGGTTTAGGGATTCAATTTTTTTTTCCCAAAGGAGCTCATATTCTAGAAGGGGATGGTGGGGACACTCTCATGAGAAAATAAAGCAACACTAGAGTGGAGAGAGCCCTGAAAACTTAAAGACACATCAGGGAAGTGGGGCATCAGAGAAACTCAGTTCTTCTGCAGCTGAATTCATTATCATTATTCTTTTTTTTTTTCCACTGTCTCCATGATTTCATTAGTACAAGGACAGCTAGATGCTAAAGAGATCAACCATTTGACCTGTAGTTTTTAACATAAAGAATTGTTCGGCATTCTGAGTAACAGCTAGTATAAATTAGAGTAGGATTTATCCAGCACTCTCTCCACCACTCCACACTGTCTCTGCCAGCCTTAAAAGAATATAAAAATGTTGCCAAATGCCAAAGAGGAATAGAGAATACTTAGCATAGAGCATAGAGAATACTTAGGGACAAGTTTTACTAATTTATGAGGGCAGGAAATGAAATTGTGCAGAGGGAGAAACTGAGTCCTAAACAGGGGAGTTGATTTATCCAGAATCACATAGATCCTAAAGTTCCAGGGGTCCTCAAACTTTTTAAATAGGGGGCCAGTTCACTGTCCCTCAGACTGTTGGAGGGCTGGACTACAATAAAAACAAAAACTTTGTTTTGTGGGCCTTTAAATAAAGAAACTTCATAGCCCTGGGTGAGGGGGATAATCATCCTCAGCTGCCACATCTTCCCCATGGGCCGTAGTTTGAGGACCCCTGGATCTCTGAGATTCAAACCACATCCTCTAATGCTAAATCTGGGCAGCCTTCTTAGGAAAATATTAATACTTTTCAATGTTCTCTTGCTCATATGGCTTACAGGGACCAAGCCCTTTCTGACAAACTTCAAAGCCCTCTAATATTCCCTTAAGAAAAGCTGTCGAATTGCCCCAGGCCTCTGGACCAGCGTCTGTGGCCCCCCAAAATGACCTTTTCCCTCATCTGACACTCTCCTCTCTTCAGATTCACTCCGTAGTCTATATCTATGTCTGGTCTCAGACTCTGTGGAAAAGCTTGTGTACCCCTCAAAAGCTCCCACGAGCTTAACTCAAAGTTATCTGAAGCACCACTCAGCCTCGACCTTCAGGGAAAGATCTCTATTTTGAGATCTCTATTTCTACTACTGATACAATTGTTTGGAAGAGAAATTCAGCTGGTTTCTGGATCTGCCTTCCCAAGTCAGCTTGGAAGGTTCTGACTGAGGGAAGGGTGCCACCTGTTGAATGCTCACATTAGTGCTGGGGGCTCTGAGGAACTCCTGTGCTTTCTGGATCTATCCCCTTCCATCAGAGCTGGGAGAGTAGGTAAATGCTTCATGGGCTGCCACATTAGGGGCAGGACTGGAAAGGGCAAAGATACAGGACTTGGGAGACTCCCTCGGGAGACAGGACTGTGAGACCTAAGTTCTGCTCCCCCTCCCCGATCTGTTTCCTTGGCAGTTAAATGAGGAGGGGAGTTGGATGGATCATCTCCACAGTCTGCCTGCTCTATAGTTTTATAGCCCTGTGACCCATGTAGCTTACTTAAGAATGTTAAAATAATAGTTTTCTCATTTTTATAATGTTCTAATTTTGCAAAGTTTTTTCCTCACGACAACCCTATGAGGTAGCGAGGTGAGATAATATTCTTATTCCTGCTAGACACTAGCTAACTGAAGTTTATGGAGAGTAGGGGAATTGCCCCCAGTGACTCAGGTAGGACCCTTCAGGGCTGAGATTTGAACAGTTCTGATCTAGGTACGAGGCAACTGTTGAAGCAGTGAGGAAGACCTGAGTTCAGAAAACCTTTGGGATATAATTAGAATAACAAAACAGACCCTGCTCTCAAGGATTTCACATTCTAGAAAGGAAGCCTGAGATACTTTCTAGTTATATGACTCTGGGCAAGTTAATTAGCTTATGCTTGCCTCATTTCTTCATCTGGAAGATAGAGATCATAACTATAAGGTTCTTGTGATTTGTGTATTTGTAATATTATATATATATATGCATATATAATCACACATATATACATACTTATGTATATATTCATACATACCCACACATCTATACATATTTATGTGTATATATATATATATATATATATATATACACACACACATACATACATATATATCATAAATATATATATATGTATCATAAATATATATATATATATATTTAGCACAGTGCCTGGTATGTAATAGGCACTACAAATGCTTATATATTCCTTTCCTTTCCTCTTCTTTCCATCTGATTCAATTTTCTCATCTATAAAATTAGTAATAACACCTCACAGGATGAAATTAAATGAGATGGTGAATGTATAAAAAAAGTTTGTTTATTAAGCACTTGCTATAATCTAAGCACCATGCTCCTGATAGGAAAAAGGGAAAAACAATTTGCTCTGAAAAAGCTCATACTCTAATTGGGGGAGACAACATACACAAGAGAGGTTAGATGCAAGGAGTATAGAAAGATTCCAAAGCCCTAAGACAAAGGGTAGATGGCAAGGTCCATAGTATTGACATAAAGCCAGAGGAGAAAATGGTTTGAGAAGGTTTTTTTTTTTTTTAATAAAGTCTTAATCCTATCTCGTCTAAACAAACTAGATAGTGCTCAGAAATCATTGCCCAGTTTGATTCTACTTACTCCCTATCTTTGTAACCAAGCAATTCACTTATTTTTTTGGTCCTCGCTTCTCAAATGTATAAAATTAAGAGATTGAGCTAATTTATGTCCCAGATTCCTTCTATTTTACTCTTTCTCCTACTCCTTTTTGTTCTCTTCCTTCTTTTTCTTTTCTTCCTCCTTTTATTTCTGCTACTTCTACAACTACTATTACTAACACTACTACTGATACTGATACTAATATTAGTACTACTTGTATTACTGTTACTTCTTCTTCCTTTACTACTATCACTATTACTACTACTATTTCTACTACTGATCCTATTTCTACTTCTACTAGTACTACTTCTACTACTACTAGTAGCAATAATACTACTTCTCCTACTATTAGCACTACTGTTTCCACTACTGTTATTCCTTCTACTAGTAGTAGTAGTTCTACTACTTCCATTTCTTCTTTTTCTGCTACTAGTAGTAGTACTACTACTTCTACTATTACTACTAGTACTACTTCTACCACTGCTACTTCTACTAAACTACTACTTCTATTACTATAACTAGTATTACTTTTACTTCTACTACTACTGCTGCTGCTGCTGCTGCTGCTGCTGCTGCTACTGCTACTTTTTCTACAACTACTACACAAAGTACCAATAGTTGACCCACATAGTTTAAAGAGAAACCCAGAAACTTATGATCAATAGAACTTAATGGTGATAAAATGGCAGTATGTCTACTGAAAAGTTTGGGATTGAATATATGTCCAGTCATTAAAAATTAGTCTGGGAAGAAGATTTGTATGTTGATCTCTTGGGTTGTAGTGTCAGGAAGAACTGAAGTCAAATATATCCTTAGATGTTTGCCAACTTGTTTGACCCTGTGCAAGTTTTCTCATAAGCTTGTTTGACCCTGTGTCAGTTTTCTCATAAACAAAATGGGAATAATATCTCCTTTATCTCATTATCTATGCTAATATTTATAAAGCTAAATTCTATTATTGTTGCTGCTGTCTTTATTATCTTGCCTTTTCTTCCCCTTTTCATCATTCTTTAATGATTGGATTTAATGCCACCCTTTGTGAAACTCTTTCTGACTCCACCAGTATCATGGAACAATGGATAGAACTCTGAACCTGGTATCAGGAAGATCTAGGTTCAAATGTTATTCTAGATATTTGCTAATTGTATGGCTCTGAATAAGTCACTTTAACTTCTCTGTGCCTCAGTTTCTTCATCTGTAAAAAAATTTGGATTCACTGATCTCTAATGTCCCTCCCAACTCTGCATCTATGATCATGTAATCCTTCATCCTTTTTCCTAATACCCTTCTGTAGCACTGACCTGCTGTATCACATAGAGACTACTGCCACTCAAGTTCATGTTTTCACCAAAAGAAATGGTATCTGTGGTATAATAGTGACCATAGTGAAGAAGATGATGGGGTCAGGGTGAGCCAAAGGGCAGGAATAGGTACAGATTTGGGGAATATAAGACTTGGATGAGCTCAGATCTGTTGCTATATCTGGTCTTTGGACTCTTGCCTCATCTTAGACCATCAGTGCCTGTTTGACCTTTTGATCCAAAAATGCCTGAATTCTGCCAAGCCTTTGGGATATAATTAGAATAACAAAACAGTCCCTCCTCTCAAGGATTTCACATTCTAAAAAAGGGAGATGGCCCACATGAAGGTTTCAGCTACAAATCAGATGGAAAAGCCCCATGGTCCTTAGGGTGAAAAGCACATGTCAGTGTATCATCTATAATGTCATTTTCATGGATAAATCATATCCATTCCTGATGTTGAACCATTTGACAGCACCAAGGAATTCAGTTGCAAGATCTTTTTTTCTGTCTGTAGCACCCACAAAACCATCTGTCAGATCTCATCTCCATAGGGGATGCTTCTTAAGATGATGACTTCCAGAACTGGACTAGAAGGAGGACTTGTGGTCTGAGGGCAGAGCAAAGGAGGGGCTCTGTGGTCAACTCAAATGATTCTGAGAAGCTGAGGACGAGAATACTGAGAAAGGGTGACCAGGGGCAAAATCAAAGAAGGATAATTTTCTGATTTTAGAATTGATGAGTCTTAAGTGTCTAGAAAAGGGGATGTTCATGAAGCATTCTATATTTTCTTTCAGGGGCTCTCTTCTATAACTGGAATGTTTTCTTACATCACTCTGTCTGTTGGATTCTCTGGTTTTCTTCAAATTCAAACCTAAATCCTACTTTCTACAAAAAACCTTTCCCAGTCCTCCCTAATTGTCAACGCTTTCCTTTGTTGATTTTTTCAAATTTATCCAGTACATGTCTTGTTTATACATAGTTGTTTGTCTGAGCTAGGCCGGTTTTTGTATTTCCCTTTGAAACCCTAGTGCTTAGCATGGTGTCTGGCACAGAGTTATTATGATTGTTGTGTTATTTCTTCATTTTTAAAGAGGACCAATAATAGCATGGAGTGATGTTTTGATTTGTATATGAACTGAATTTACGTGCAGCAAAGATGAACCAAGTCATCAGTCTCACTTCTTCTTCCAGAATCATCAAAATCCAGTGACAAAAGTTAGGATGACTGATTATGGCCCAGGATGTAGTGGATGACCTTGGAGTCTTCAATATCTAAGCTCTAAGCATTCCACAGCACCTGCTTCAGCCTTTGGAACAAATTGTTTTGAACAGCTCATTGTGCTAGGTGAAGTTTTCTAATGCTTGAAGTGGTTATTCTCCAAACTCATCAACAAGTTTGAGATCTGGTAGTTATCCTTAATCTAATTTAGCCCATTAGCTGAGACAGTAGTTTGACCAGGGTGTCGCCACTGCAGATGCTACAGCTTCTTGGTGCTACAGGTGGGAATTGGGTGAATCAGGGGAATACCAAAGGTGGATGAGCAACCCTGAAAATGGCATAGTAAGCCCTAATGTCAGAGGTGCAAGTCCTCCCTGAAAACCACATATACCCAGGTACACATTGGGTTCTAAATAAATTCTTATTCACTAATTCAGGAAAGACTTAGGATACCATTTGGGGATCTATTGAAGGACTTGAGGATATCTTGAAGAAGATAGCTGTGTTCGAGTATTTGAAGAGCTACAGTGAAAAAATGGAGTTTGTTTTGTTGTGTTCAGTCCTAGAGGAAAGAGCCAGAAGCAATGAGTAAAAGGTTACATTTTGGCTAGAAGCATAGAAAAAAGTCTCTCAAATGTCAGAAGTCCACAAAAAAGGGAACGGGCTTCCTCATGTATTAAAATGTCCTTCCTCCTGACATACTTCAAGAAAAAACTGAATGATTACTTGCACTTGTTGAAAAAATGATTCCTTTTCAGGTGCATGCATGAATGGCTGAATCTTTGTATGAGTGAATCTTTAGTATTTTTAGAGATTCCTTCTGAGCCTCAGATTCTATGATTCTTTATATCTTCATTTTTTCAATTGAATAATATCCATTTATCCAGTTTCATTAATATTTTACTGAAAAATAATATCTGGACTTTAAAATTTTCTTATTATGAATAAATTCTGTTTTTGCATTGAATTTATTTTTGAGTATCATTCTCTCTGCAGTCAGTAAGCCATCCTCTATAACAAAGATTTTTAAAAATTGTGTGTGTGTGTGTGTGTGTGTGTGTGTGTGTGTGGTTCAGCAAAATTAATCAACATATTGTCTTTATCTGAAAGTAAAGGTGACATGCCTAGTTTCCTCATTCCTAAATAAGAAAAAGGTACATTTTCTCAACAATTCCTTGGATCTAAGTTAGGACATCATAATTATGCAGTTTTCAGAGTGGCTATGGATCTGAAAGTTCCATTCCTGACATTATTGCAATGGTTGTGTACACTACTTTCCTATTTCTGTTTATTTTGCTCTCTCAGCTTATAGAAATCTTCTTTTGCTTTTCTGAATTATGGAAGAAGATTAGGATGTGACCTCCTTAAACCACACATCTTGCTTATTGTAGATTCAGGATTTATTCGCAGATATTTGGATTTTTTAAACAATAGCTTTTTATTTTCAAAGTACATGCAAAGATAGTTTTCAACATTCACCCTTGCAAAATCTTGTGTTGCAAATTTTTCCTCTCTCCCTTCTCCTCGCTCCCTTCCCTTAGACAGAGTGTAATCCAGTATGTGTTAATCATGTACAATTCTTCTCTATGTATATTTCCACATTAGATATTTGGATTTTAAAGCCTAATCACTGATGCCTAAATCTAGTCACTACATTAATTGAGCCTCAGTTGGTGAAGGACCTATATCCCTCCCCCTTAAATTTATAATCATCATTTCTTATGGCTCAGTAATATTTCATTACATTTGTATACCACAGTTTTAGCCAACACTTTTTAAAATACTAATTCCATGTGGAGCTCTATATTAGGTATGGTCTTTCTTCAAAGATCAAAATAGCTACCATAAAGATTATGATAGCTCTTTCTAAAGGGAACTTTTCCTTTACTCTGAAACCTATAAGAAACTTACTTGTAGCTGCCATATGTTGACATGAGGATCCTTAACTAAAAATTCAAGCCAACACTCATACATGAACACACATGCAATTCCAGAGACATTTATTTAGAGTATAAGCTATCTTGAAGGGGATACTACTTATCCTGCAAAAAGTTTGCTTTAACTGTATTTATTTATCTTACCCAGAAGAATATGATGTCAGAAAAAAATCTAAAAAGCAAAATACAAGAAAGTACACTAAAAAAAAGCTTTGCAAGTAGTGGATATTTTATAAGTGTTTATATAACTATGGAACAGCTTCTCCTTAATACTTTTTTTTTAAATCTCATCTATACTCTCCATTCCTTTCAGCACTAAATGAGCAGGTAGAACACTCACTGATCCCAAGTCAATAAGACAAGTTCCAATTCATTCTCAGACACAAGCTGTGTGACTTTGGGCTCTCTGTCTACCACAGTTTTCTCAAATATAAGATAGGGATAATAAAAGATTCTACATCTGAAGGATGTTAGAAGAATCAAATAAGATAATATCTGCAAAGTGCTTAGAAGAGTAGATGGTACTTTTTGTTGCTGTTCAGTTGTTTTTCAGTTATATCCTACTTTGTGTAATCTCATTTGGTGTCATTTCTCCAGCTCATTTTACAGATGAGGAAACTGAGACAAACAGGGTTAAGTGGCTTGACCAGAATCATAAAGCTTGTAAGTATATGAGATCAGATTTGAAATCCACACTCTATCCCCTGAACCACTTAGCTAAATAAATGAATAGCTTTTCTTTCTTCCTTTCTTCCTTCTTTGAACTCAGCCTTGTTTCAGATAGGAAGAAAAATGACTTGTCCAAAGTCAATGAAGTCCTAAGTGGAAGATTTAGAATTCAAAGGAAGATACTTTGATTCCAAAATTCACGAGTCTCTCTCCTCTATACTGCAGAGAAAAGTTGGATACATTAACTTCAAAATCATTGAAGTTTAGTTTCCTGAAAACTTTTCTTTCATGAAAAAAGAGCTTAACTGCATTAATTAAAAATTAACTGTGCATTTCAGAGATTGAAACCAATTAAAATACTTTTAATGAGTTGGTAAAAACAATCAGAATTACTAAATTGATTGGTTTTTAACATACTCATTTTTTAAAAATCACTGAAGAACATTTTAAAAAAAGAAATTAACTGGTTTGTAAGTTTTTAGTCAAGCTTATTTCTCTACTTGGTCAGGTCACATTTGTCAAGTCAAAAGCAGACCACCCTTTAAAAAAATATTCTAACTTTTTCACATATACCATGTCTCTTCTTTTTAAGCTGTTTTCTTCTATGATTTGCCTGCCTGTTCTTTACCTTTCTGTTAACATATCAGTTCTCTCGGTCTTCTCTAGAAAGTAAGGAACACAATGTATATAAAATTTTAGGATTTAGAAATACTGTGGCTCAAATGAAAAAATAAAATCACTTCCAACCCTCATCCTGAGCCATAAATATCTCCAAGTAACCCCCTAGGCTTTCTCATACAGATTTCTGGGAACTTCCAGGAGTTTCCTGGAAAACTATCTTATGGGTCAGATTTCTTGTTTTTTTTCTCAAGTAGAGCCTTTTGCCAAAGGGTTTGAACATGAAGGAATCTAGCAGATATTCTGTGTGAAACACAGGGGATCTCTGATATTTTATAGGGACCAACCAAGAAGATAAAATTCATACTGGAAAGGTTTTCTTTTGGCCTCCCATTCTGGGAAGTGCTTTTCCATTCAACAAGCATGCATTAAGTTTCTATCCTGTGTCCTATACTTGCTTTGAGATCTGCAAATACAAAGAGAAGAATGAAATAAGTTCTGCCCTTAGTGTGCTTAAATTCCAGTAGTTGCTGTTGCTGATGGATGTTGTTATCTGATTATACAGATAAGCAAATGGAAATATAGAATCATTAATAATCTCTCCAAAATATAATTATGATGCCAAAAATTAAGCAATTCATCTATATCTATAGGCTAAGACACCAAGAACCCTAAAGAGGTAACAATATGATTGCAGGTATTCCTACATTCCTTTTCTAACTAAAAATACTATCTTCTACAGAAAGCCTCTTCCAACCTCTTGTAATTTCAGTGCCTTTCTTTTGTTATTTTCTATTTATCCTGTAAAAAGTTTGCTTTAATTGTATTTATTTATTGTCTTACCCGGAAGACTATAAATGAGGAAAAAAATCTGAAAAGCAAAATACAAGAAAGTATATTAAAAAATTATAGAGGTACACCAGGCCTGAAGGAAAAGAGACTGGTTTTCAGTTGGACATTTTTATCCTTCCCCTCTTTCCCTTTTTCCTACTTAAATTATCTTGGGTAGGAAATGATTCTGGTAAAAAGTGGATTCTATGGCTTATGAAGAAGTCCATAGGTGGGGACCTATCAAAAGAAAGGAAGTCAGACAGTGAACAAAATAGAAAATATAAGAATGTGTGTTGAGAGAGAGAGTGAAATTAATATCTCAGATGAAAGAAAATGAAGTTGACTACTTTGAATATAAGAAGATAAATCAATGGAAAAGATATTAATAACAAAAAGGAAGATGGCTTCCAGGATATCTAAATGAATCTTGATAACTATAAATAAATTTTGCAAGATGGAAGACAATGAATCAATGTCTGATGAAAAAGGGGACCCTTGTATTGCTAAGAAAGCATGGAACCATATAACGATGTTTCTGAATGATTCAAGAGGGAAACCTAGGTTAAAAAAACAAAATCTAGGAGCAGCAAATTGGAAATAATTAATAGAATAGAAATACTTATATTCACAGGTGAGGTATTCCAAAGACACAAAAGAACAAACAATTGATGGAAAGTATAGATACACAGAAGCAAAGGACAATGTGGAAGAAGAGAAACTAAATGCAACACAACAAAATAAAACAAAATCACTATACAACTAACACATGTAGATTTCACAGATAGCTGTTCAAAGACAACTTAAAAATCATAAGCTCTCAGAATATGTCAAATCATAAAACCTGAAGAGTAAAATTCAAGAAAGTTTTTAAAAAAATAATAAAATCCAGAATTTCTGAACACAGAAAACAAAGTGCCAATTGAAAGAATTTGCAAATTGTTTCCAAAAGAAAAACCCAAAACAAACAAAACTTGTTGAGATTTCAAGGTATATAATGGTTAAAGTGAATAGCTTCAAAGTTACAATAAGTTTTTCAAGGGTCAGGAAAAAGTCTTTCAAATATACAAGAAAGAAAATTCAAATAACAAACTATCCTGCACACATCACAAACTGTGAAAGGGAATGCAATAATTTGTTCTTAAGAACAAAGATGCTTAAGATAAAACACAAAATGACATAACTCTGTGCATTATCTATGCTAAACTCAATGCATTATCTTTCTCCCTAAACACTCCCTATCTCCTATCCTCTCAATCCCTCAGGGACCCTCAAGCTCAGATCTTACTTGTCTTCCATGACTCCTCACTCTCTCACTTCCCATATTCAAACTGTTGCCAAGGTTCATCCATTTCTCTCCTTAGATACTTTCAACCTTCTATTTTAGGCTCAGGTGAGTCTGTCTGCCTCAAGTCTCTTCCCATTTCAATTTACCCTCCTTCTAGCCACCGCAGAGATTTTCCTAGAGCACAGGTACAATCCTCTCACTCCTATATACAATTCTAGTGGGCTCTCTTTCTCCTTCAGGTTTAAATATTCCGTAAGATATTTAAAACCCTTCATAATCTAGCTCCCTCCTATTTTTCTAGTATTTTTCCATTTTACACTACCCTTTCTTCATGTTGTCTTTGATCCAAGCACACTGACCTTTTTTGATGTTCCATGATATTCTAACTCTCAGTTCCAGACATTTTCTTCTCCTGCCTCCCATGCCTCCATTTCTCTCTCCTCTTCTCTACTTATTGGCTTCCCTGTCTTCCTTTAAGTCCCAACTAAAATCCCATCATTTATCGAAAGCTTTTCCCAA
Source organism: Antechinus flavipes (assembly GCF_016432865.1). Classification (NCBI taxonomy): domain Eukaryota; kingdom Metazoa; phylum Chordata; class Mammalia; order Dasyuromorphia; family Dasyuridae; genus Antechinus; species Antechinus flavipes. The sequence goes on from NC_067399.1 coordinate 79,500,180, forward strand.
CCCCTGTTACTTCTAGCCCCTCCCTTCTCTGAATTATTTTCTATTTATCTTGTACATAGCTTGATTGTACATGTTTATTTGTTTGTAGTCTCCCCCATTAGAGAGTGGGCTCCTTGAGGGCAGGGACTATTTTTGATCTCTTATTGTATCCCTAGCACTTAGCACAGTGCTTGGCATATAATAAGTATTTAATAAATGTTTATTGACTGACAAATATAATCATAAATGAGCATGGTTGTCAATGAAAAAATTGGACATTCATATAATAGAGATGTTTAAAGCAATCCTACATATATCTATATCTGAAGCAGGTCTCAGAGACCATCTAAGCAAGGTTGTTAATTTTGAGATAAAGAAACAAGTCATATACAATATTATACACACATATATATATGCAATACAGATCAACATACAAATATATGTATATATGTACAATGCACACAAATGCCCTTTATACATTTGCCTATTTATATGGACATACATGTATACACACAAACACACATGTATATTCCCATTTTGGAATATACATTATTGAAATGAAATATATAATATTGATTGTTTCCTTTCTAAGTGATGAAAAATCATCTTTTAACTGGTGACTAAGTAGAAACTAAGGGTATATACAAAAGATATCTCTATATTTTCTGGTGACTAAGTGGAAACTAAGGGTACATGCAAAAGGTATCTCTATATTTTCTGGTGACAATAGAAGCATGATGAGCTGCTGTAAATTCCAGGGGCACTCATCCTTTCTCCATGTGGTTATGAATACTACATCTCATTTCTTTTCTTTGTTGTCTTTGCCTTTCCTGGCTTTTAGGTGAATATGGAGATGAAAAAATTTCAAAAGATATTGATGGTGGGAAGAGGGAGCAGACTTTGAGGACAGCTTAACCTAGTGATACAGCAAAGTTCTGAGAAAGTGACCTGTTCAGCCTAACCCAGCAAAGAATTCCATGCCCTATGGAAAAGAGAGTTTCTCCATCTACTATTCCTTAGCTATGATTCATTAGGAAGTGAACTTGGTGATTGATGGAGCACATGTTTGTGGTAATTCCTTTAAGTGTAGGAGTAATTTCACCAGAAATGTATAAGACCTGATTAGACCAAAGTATTTGCTTTGGTTGGTGACAGTGAGTGGATTTTAACTTGTAAATTCTATCTCCCTTGCTTCCTTCTGCATTAAGTTAGGGGGAACTCTCTATTTTTACCTCTATTATCACCTTCCTACCTGCTCTCTATCCTGATGAATATGGAGAAAAATGGAGAGGGAAAATTGGGGGGAGGGGTAATCAACTCATTTTCCAAGTCATTGTCATTTGCTATGGTTTCTTTTAAATATCTTTTTGCATGTTCTCTGCTAACTGATGTGGCTAATAATTTGTATGGCCATTAGCAATGAATTGTCTAATCCTTTGACTTGAAGATTTTATAATTGAGAGGGAAAGGTAGGTAACCCATGGAGCAAGTGAGGGCACAATCTAATAAATTGGAACTTTCTTTTGTGGAAATTTATTAATATAATCTAGAATATGCCCATTAGACTGCCTTTAAAATAGAAGAGAAAGAGAAATGAGCAGAATAGTTTGGAGGGGAGTTGTTTGAGTATACTTTCCAAGTGTATTCTTTCCTAGTAGAAGGTAATATTCCTTACCTCTCCTCCAGACACACCATACCCAGGGGGTGTTGTAAATATTTAACATTCGACTCTCTTTTAACAACAGGCTCTTCAAATATAATGTCCCTCAGACACATTATTAAGCTTAATCTGAGTTATTGGCATTTTCTCCATCACTTTCTTTCTTAAATCTAGACAATGAATAACAATAAATTCAGTCCTAATTTGTAGCATTTACTGCTTTTTGAGATATCAACACTCACATTAGAAATTTAACAATTGTCTCTTGAAGGTCTGAACTGGCTCCAGGTCATAATCTGTAGATTTTTATTAAACTTAAATCTCATTTCACATTGAGCTTGTTAACAATATTGAAACTTCAATGCAAAATGAATTTGCATATGAACTTTCAGAGCCTTTATAATCAATCCTTGGCTTCTCAGGGTTCCCTCGCACACAGGTTTAGAATGCCTGCACTATAGAAATTGGGAAAGAAGGAAAAGGGATGAACTAATACATGGGACAGTGGCTGAGAGCAATTTAGCAGAAAGATTCTGGATCCTCTTCTCGGAATCCTTTTCAAGTTCATCCCTTGTGTCAGACTAAATGTTTAGTCTCTATTGTTTCTTTCTCCTCATCTTTAACTTAATTGCTCCACTTCTAGAAATACATTTCCAACATGGATACAGATACACATGGTGAATCTGTGGTCTCACTGATGCAAGAATTTTCAAAAGCACAAAGTACAACCCTTTCATGTCTACTCACAACTCTTGTCTTTACCTTCCTGTAGATGTGCAGAGGATGCAATCTTGTTGTAGGAAAAATGTAGTCTCTAAAATTGTGTTTTTAAAAAATTCTGCAATTTTTTTAAAGTTTGGGATATTCCTTGCATATAGTGCATATATTAAAGCATATAGTGAATTATTTTGTCTATTTTTGAAAATAGCTGCTATATTGAGATTAAAAATGGCTTGAAACAGATCTTGGAGTAAGAATCTTAAATATTTTTCCCACATAATTATGAAACATGTTAGGTGATCAATAAATCCTAGTTGCTTGGATTAGACTTGACAAAGTTCACAGAGGAATGGAAGACAATGTTCAAATCAGAGTAATATTTAAGTTGGACAAAGGCCATCATTACAGCAATTAGGGAGCAAAAAAGCTAGTATAATGCATTTTTAAGTTAAAAAAATAAACAAGGTTGAACACAAATATTCCCCTAAATTAAAAGGGATAGTGAGAATTGTGTATGTAATCACAAATCTCCATTAAATAGAGCTCATTTTTCTTAATTTATAATAAATTCAATATATTTATTTCAGTCATCCAACTTGTCTTAATTTGCCTATGATTTGTTCTTTTCATTGAATTAACAAAAAAAAAATGCTTCATTGATATTTCTTTTTTTCCTTTCTCCTCTCCTTATTATGATCTTTCTTTTTTTTTTCCCCCTGAGAGGTTAAGTAACTTGCTTAGGGTGACAGATCCTCCTTTTCATATCAAGGAAGAAATTATTTCATTTTCTAGACATAATCTCCAATTGATAAGGACATTCTAGAAATCTCCATTATTTGTACTTCAATTACTTGGAACATCCAATTCTAGATACTCCTCCTGGTACACTTTATACCCCTCTCTCTTCGAGTAGATGCCTTTATGCTGATGCTGCTGTGGCTGAAATAGTTCATGAGTGACCAGATTTTCATCTTTACTTAGATTGGTCCTCAGACAACAATCACATGGTCTATCACTGAGCTCATAGTCAAAGTTTTCCTAGCTGAGTAAGACCTGCCAGAATGTCAGCAAAATAGCCTTTGAGATTCTAGAGTCATCTCTCCTTCTGTTTTTCCTGATTTGGATTTCCTTGCCTACTAAATTCAGGAATTGTTCATACATTTTGAAGGTGAAGGTGAGAAAAGAGCACATTCTAGTATGGAGACAAATAATGTTTCTGTTTCAAAGGTGCTTGTATTCATTGCCTCAGTAGATCTTCACAACAGCTCTGTGAGACAGATAGGGCTAATGAGGAAAGTGAAGAAATAAGATAGAAGGAGAATAAACAACTAAGGAGAGTCAGAAGTTGGAACTCAAACCTAGATGTTTTGACTTCTCTCCCTAGGCTCCAAAAATGGAGTCACAGCTACTTGTTCTTATGATTAAATAGAAATAGAATTGAGTTCCAATTTGCCCTCAGGCACTTACTGGTGTGTGGGCTGTGTAACATTAAGCAAGTCATTTAACCTATGCACTTTAGTTTCCTTTATCTGTAAAATGGGAATAATAATAGTATTTTTCTTACAAAGTTGAAGTGAGGATCAAATGAGATATTTGTAAAGTGCCTGCCACGTGGTAGATGCTTAACAAAGGCTTGCTCCTTCCTTTCTTCCTATCTACCTATCTTTGTATCCTCAGAGCTTAATATAGTACTTGATATGTAGTAGAACCTTAATAAGTGTTTGCTGACTGACTTACTGATTCTTATAGTGTTATATTTAATATTAAGTTTTTATAACCATTTAAATTGAATTGGGGAATATAGCATATGAAGTTGATCTAAACCTAATTTCTTCCAGATTGCTTTCCAGCTTTCCTAGCAGTTTTTATAAAATTGAGAGTTTTTTCCTAAGTAATTTATATTTTGGGGTTTTCCAAACACTAGGTTATAAAGTGACATTGTTTCTGACTTTCCCTTGTCTAGTCTATTCCATTGCTCTACTTCTCAATTTTTGACTAGTGCCAAAAGATTTTGATGTCTGCTGCTTCATAACATAATTTGAGATCTAAAAGTGATATTTCCTCGTCATTCATTACTTTTCCCATTATTTCTCTTAATGTCCTAGTTTTTTTTTCCTTTCTCCAAATTAATTTTATTGTGATTTTTTGAGTTTTTTTAAAGTGTCCCTTTTTTTGGTTTTTGACACTATTCTTATTTATTATATTTGCATGGCCCAATCATGATCATTTAACATTCCTCCAAGTATTTAAGTTATTCTCCATTTCTTTAGATAATACTTCAAATACTTTCATCCAATGCTCTTTTTTTAAATCTAGTTTCCATTTTTATTTCTTTTAGGTACTCCTATAGTTTTTGTGATCAGACCATTATTTTTCTAAGAGGTTCTGCTTGTGGAATTACTCTCGTCTTCTGGTTTCCCATCTTGAATATCTCTTGATTAATATGTCTTTAAAGTAGTCAATGTTCTTTTCTACTTATTCCTATTTCCAATCTCAGTTGTTGGTTTGAGATTTTGTGCCAGGGCGAGGCAGTGGTCCAGTCCTGTTTGCTCCCAACCCTGATTTCTTGGATTCCTGCTGCTGATTTCCACCTTCCCTGATATGGCTGCATTCAGGGTCTGGGCAGGTTTTAAGTCTCTCTGAATCATGTGGAGTCTTCTCCTCCTTCAGGATCATCTCAGGTCAGAGTTCTGACAGCATTTGGCCTCTGTCCACAATCAGAGCTCTGTGGTTTTCTGATTCTTCTGGATCCTGTTAGAGCACTCTAGGCTTCTTGTTCCCTGGGAACACACCACTGAAGTTAATGCTTGTCCCTAGAGTATTTCTAGTCAGCATGTTGACACACTTCCAGTTTGTTTTTCTGTGCTGCTTCTGCTGGCTGTCCTCATGGAAGCATCCTGCAGGATTCTGGCTATAATTTTGTACAGTCCTGTGCTCAATGAAAACTGTTGTTTCTCTCCAGATTTCTTTACCTAATAATTACTAGAACTTTTGCTTTAGGTCTTGGCTCCTGTTAAACTTTTTGTACTACCATTTTAACTAAATATCCCATAGGGTTACTTCTAAAATAGTATATTGATCAAAATTCAAGGACAGTTTCCTTGGGAGGAAAAATGGTCACATTTTAAGGTTAGCTTCATAAAAGGAATTTTCAGATAAATACAGGGTATCTGATACGTGTGCTTTGAATATACTTATATATTTGCATATGATCTTGACTGTTAGAATGTAAACTTCTTGAGGGCAGAATTATTTTTCTTATCTCTGTGTCCTTAACACCTAGAATATAGCCCAGCAACAGAAAACTTATTGATTTGATTGTTTGAACCCATCAGAACCTGCTCTAGACAATGATATCTAAAATGCATGGCTATAAATCACAGAATTGTAATTCTTTGGAAGAGCTAATATTGCAAGTGACCAAAAGAATAGTTATATGGTAGGTATGGTTAGTTATAAACAGGCTCTTGCATTTTGCCGACAATGATTTGTGCTCAAGAGGCAACTTGGGGACAACACACAAGACTTGAATCACTGAAAAGTTGAGAAATACATGAGGCAAGAGTGAGATAAAAATCGATAGAGTATTGAAATGACAACCCTCAAACCAAAAAAAAAAAAAAAAAATCAAGAGGAGAGCTTCTAGGACTTTGGTTACATTTTCATGGAGACTTTATGGAAGATAATGGAAGAGAATCATGAACGATGTGAAGATGTGGATAGGTTGTCAAAGTGGAGAGGAAGTGTTCACATTGATGATAGAATTTTAGTAGTAAAGCCAAAACTACTGATCACTTCAACTTGTCCTGTGCAGATGGATAGGCTGCCATGTCTCTAATGGATAGGAAATAATTTTCTATTGATAATCTTGTTCCAAAATGGACAGTGGGCAAAAATTGCCATTAAAATATTATATAAAACTACATGGAAGGACTTCTAGCTCATGGAATCCACCAGGGATTTCTACCTTAAAACACAGATTTGGGGAGGAAGTCAAAAGATATCACTGCCCTTCTATTTTTCCTGTAAAAGATGAGGCACTTGTCAGAAAAGGCACAGAGCTGTCAAGGGAGATCATAAATGTGGCAGGATGAGCAGCAAGGTCAAGTCTGATCACCCAAAGTGAAATGGAGAAGTAGAGCAATTATCTGGGTTATTCAAGTCAGAAACACTGTCAACTCAAATATTTGGATCATTGAGGCATGTGTATCCTTTGTGCTTGACTTATCTGGATAATTGCCTCAATCCTACAAGGCGAGTGTGTATATGTGTGTAGACCTGGCCAAGAACCAATTAATATCTTCACATTAGGAGACCAATTCCCAAGGCTCCAAGTCAGGAGTAGGGTAGAAATGTCAGACAAATCTAGCCAGGGGATAGTTACTCAGGGTGAAAACTCTGTTTCAATTATGAATCTCTGAAAACTCTTATGTCTAATTGCATTTTGTAAAATCTAGTTAGTGTTTCAGAAATCAAAGAGAATAACAGAATGGAAGAGAGTCCAACTATTTCATTTGACTCAGCGTTCTCTGACTGCTGAACTCTACAATTCCTGGATAGGTGGCAATATCACAGGATCATAGAATTTATAGGTAAGAAGACATTCTCTAGTCCAATCTCCTTACATTGCAGAAAATCAAGACCCACTGAGATTAAGTGACTTGCCTAGGGTCACACAGGTCACCAACAGAGAGAGAATTTTGACCCAGGTCTTCCGGCTTTAAATCCAGTGCTCTTTCAACTACAAAGCTCCTCTAGTGGACTCAACATCAGAGCAGCTAAGGGGTTTCCTCCAATATTCACCCTCATTATTTCTGAGATGTCAAGAAATAGGAGTGCACGTTTCCTTCAGATAATTTCTATAGTTAATTGTATTTAAATTCCTCTTTCATTCCTGCTGTCTGGGATTCATTTTTTAATAAAAGAGAAGCCAGACTTTGGCTTTTGTTAAATTGGGAGTATTCTGCAGAAAAATTCCCAAATAATTAGTAGGTATACTTTTCACAGATGCTTCTCAGCCAAGAGCAGCCGTTGTCCACCCTCACAATGAAATTCAATTATATTAAATTACATGAATAGTAAAGATCGACAACCGAGCTGTAGCAACCCTAGCAATTGGTTCCTTATTTAAATGAATTGCTGGGTCATTTTAATCAGTTAAGTGGTGCGGTGATACCCTCTATTCCTTTCACTCTAAGAGGCTTCTCCACCTGCACTCATCAGGAGAGCAATTTAACAGTCCCCTGCTATTAGTCATTGCTGGCCTATTTAAATAAAACCAACTAGAGCCAATAAAGCATTGATCAATATAGGACAAATGGTAGGGATTGTATTACAGCAGTAGACCCCTCACCATCTCCAGTACTCTCTCCTAAACAAATTAGAGAAAATGCACTAAAATAAGAAAAAGTTTCAGGAAATTTCAGTTCATTTATGGGGGGAAAAAAACCATTGTACCAACAATCAGAAAACCTGGGTTCCAGTCCCAGCTGTTCCCTGGATCGGCTACATGTCCTGAGGCAGGTAGGCAATCAACAATCATGTGTTAAATGTCTGTTGTTGTTCAGTTATTTTCCATTTGTGTCCAACTCTTCATGATTTTCTCTGGATTATTCTTGGCAAAGACATTGGAGTGTTTGAAAGTTCCTTCTCTAGCTCATTTAAAAATGAGATAGCTGAGGCAAACAAGATTAAGTGACTACTTATGAGCCAGGCATTGTACTAAATACTGGAGCTATGAAGAAAGGCGAAAACATAGGCCCCTGACCTTAAGCAGCGCAAGTCAAGGAGAGAATATGAAAACAAATACACCTACAAAGTATACACAGTATTGATGAGGATGTTTCACAGAGTAGACACTCTCAGTGGATGGTAAGTAGTTGGTGGTGAGTATGAACGGAAATGGCATGGGAAAGATCTCTTGCAATATGAACCAAGGCTTGAAGGAAGCTTGAAGGAGCTAGGAGTTCACAGTGTAGAAGGAGAACCTTCCAGGTTTAGGGTAGAACCTATGAAGAATCAGGGGATGAAGCATTTGATGAAGGAAGGCCAATGTCACTGCATCATATATGGTAGGGAGGAAAATGCAAAAGATTAGAAAGATTTTGATGGTTTTTAAAAGCCAAATATAAAATTTTAGATTTGATCCTGAAAGAAGAAATCAACAGAGGTTATTAAGTAGAGAAATGGCATGGTCAAACTTGTAATTTCGAATTTTTTGGCAGTTGAGTAGAGAGTAGACTAGAGCAGGGAGACAGTTAAGCAAAAAAGTTAATCTCCAAGTTCATTGCAATAGCTCAGATATGAGATGATATGAGCCTACATTGGGGTGAACTCAATATTCATGAATTGAAAAGGATTTATTAAATGTCTATTATATGTCAGAGACAAGTCATGGAAAAACAAAAACCAAAAATAATTCCTGACTTCAAGAAGCTTATATTTGACTGAGGAAAACAGTATGTACATAGATAAACACACCCAGTATTAAGATAAACACAAACTCCTTAAGGACAGAGACAGTCTTATTTCATGCTTGTATTTTTAGTGCCCAGCACTAAACATTGTCATGCAGTTAATAAATTTTTTGTTTGTTGAGAGGTTAAGACAAAAAAAAAAAGGAACAAAATGATAATGAATTAGAGAGAGCAGGAGAGGATTAGGAATACTATTCTTGTGCCTGTAAAAGAAGATGCTTGGAGAAAATCTTGGAGGAATTTCAGAATTTTAAATGGTAGAGATGAGGAGGAAGGCAGGAAAACAGAAGTCATCTAATGGCATCCAAGTCATCCAAGAGAAATAACAAGGAAACTTCTTTGCCTTGAAAGTAGAATTTTTGAATAGTGGTCTTATGCGATAAGCTTAATTAGGAAGATTGAAGCTCAGTTGTGTTAGGTTTTAAATAACAAATTACTTTATATTATAAACTATATAATATATAACAGTATATGTCATGTTATATTGTATTAGATCAGGTTCTTCATGACAGAACCTCTAGCTTGGAGCCAATGACTTCTGGTGCCAGTGGTCACATAGAATCCATTATACCATTACGCCTCTTGATCTCTTTGCCTTATTGTCTTTATGAAATGAAGATCTTATACTTTCTGGATGCAAAAGACTATGAACAAGAATGAATTATTTGTCTGTTGTTCAGGTTGAGTGAGTTGGAAAGGTTTCCAACTCAGAACAATTGCTGTTTCTGAGTCCATAAAGCAGTGGTGATATTCAGAAGGAACCGGTGGGTTTGAAGGCCCCTGAAAAGTGCAGTCCATGATGTTTATATGACAGAGAAGGAAAATTGTTCTGTGGGAATGGCTTCCATAAATTTTAATCCATCAGCTGGATTAACAGTGGATAGAGCACTGGAGTCAGTAAGACCCAATTTCTAATTTTGATTCAGATATTTATAAATTACATGATCATGGACAAGTAACTTACCTCTAAGCCTTAGTTTTCTAATATGTAAGTCTAGATAATATCATTGCCTATTCTACCAGTCTATTGTATACACCAAATTGAGATAATATATAGAAAGCACTTTTGCAAACTTTCTAGATATAAATATTATTGCTAAATTCCAACTGATCTGGAATGCTGTTTTTGGTCCCAAATATCTGCTTCATCATTCATGTGATATGGGAGGAAAGGGAGGGGGTACTGTGTTCAAAGTTTCCCTATCAGAGATGGTAAATTCAACTCTTCTTCCCATTGCTGCTTCTAGGTCCCTCAAAAAAAGGTGTTGAAGATTGTAATGTAAATGGGAAATGTTTAACAATATGAATAAAAATAAAAGGTAACATAGATAATGTTAAGTTGAGATTTATCATGTCAATATATGGCATGCCAGGATCTTTATATATGGTTTAGTGGCCCCCATTTCTATGTGATATTAATACCACCTCCCTACGGTAAGCACACATCTAACAAGAAGGAGTTGACCTCTGTCTGTCCCAGACAGACAACATCTAGAGCATTGTGCTCAGTTTGGAGACATATTTTAAGAGAAGGCATTGATAAGAAAGAGTATATAAAAGGATGTTAGAGACCATTGATTACTACCCCCTCATTGTGCATATAAGAAAATTGAGGTACAGAAAGATTGAATGATTCATTCAAGGAAATGTAGCTAGTAAGTATCTGGGATGGGATTTGAATCCAAGTCTAAGAGAAATATTTCCTTTATTAACTCATGAAATACTACACACATATAAGTCATCATAATTACTCCTTTCATTCTACTTGAAAGAAATAATATACCCCAACTTAGTCAAAAAGACTTGTAAATAGAGTAGTTGCTGTAAATATGAAAATGGGTTGTCCTTCTCCAACTGCAATTCATAGAGAAGAAATCACTCTCTAGTGATTTGTTCTAATAATGGGACTGGCCCTTTATTAGCTTTCAAAACCTCACAGAAGCTGGAAGATTAGGGCCCAAATGATTTAGCTTTGCATGGTATCATCTTGAAATTAGGTAGAGCTAAAGAAAAGATGAATTGGACAACCTTTGAGGTGTGACTTTAGATATCCTGATGATGAAAAATTGGTCAATACAGGGTAGAAAGCCTCGCTTGAACCTACTTAATCATTTAGAAGTAGGCCAGGTCTATACATTTATACTCTGAGGGATGTTCTCTAAATTTGGAGCACACAAAATAGGAGGAGAAAAGTCAAAGCCAAATTATGTGCAGGCTATTTAAAGCAACAAATTCCAAGTAAACTACCATGAGGTAGGGTAGACAAATAAAGAAGCAAAGAGATATTTGGGAGGAGAAGGAAGAAAAGAAAAACAATATGAAAACAGATAAAGAAAATGCAAAAAAGAAGAGAAAAGCAGAGGATGAAGAAGAGTAAATAAAAGGGGGGAAAGAAGGAAGAAAGAAGGAAAAAAGGCAGAGAAAGAAAAAGAGAAAAAAGAAAATGAACGTGTGAATGAAGAAATAATTGAAAGAGGAAAGGGAGAAAGATGAGAAAAACAAAGGAGAAAAAAGAAAAAAGAGATGGGGGAAAGGAAGAAGAGGGAGATAAAGAAGAATGGAAGAAAAAAGCAAAAGAAGAGAAAAGGAAGTCAAATAAGAGGATGAAAATCAAGATTTCTGAGCCAGCCAATTCCATTTACAAAGAAGTGACTTTTGGAAGCTCAGGAGAGGTAGGTATCCTTAAAGGGAAAATTGTTAATGAGGTGCTGAAGAATACATCCTGGCCCTAATTATAAAGCTTACCAGACACTAGTAATTGCAGGAAAAAAATCATCAAGAGAGATTTCCTAACACAAATCCAGGTCATTACAAAATAATATTTAAGTAAAATTTACATATAAAAAGAAGTGGATCTTTTTTGGCCATCTGGGACCCTTTTTAGTTCCCTGTGGTGTGTGATAGCTGGGAATTGGTTCACAGCTTCCCAGTAAGTTGGGATCTTTGAAATCTTGGCATAAACTTATCTTAGAATGAGTAGCAGGAGTTAAAGGTATGAGAACTTATACTAACTTTACAAAAGAATATCAGTTTGATTCAAATCAATGTTTATTAGCTGCTTACTTTGTATAAAGCCCTATTGTATTATAAAAGATGTCTAAGGCTTAGCTTATGAATCAGTTATAAATAAGCACTTAATGTTTAGTTATAGGATAATTCTTAGAGGATACTGAATCCAGATCTTGTCCAAGGGGGTATGTATACAGGAGAATTACTGTTTCCCTCATTTCTAAAAGAAGAAAAAAGATGAATAAACCCTGAAAACAGATAGTGGCCACAGAAGCCATATTGTACTTTTTTTTTTTCCCTGCTTGAAAAGTCCCAATGCAAACAAAGTGAGCAAGGTCAAATCCATCCCTGATATTGGATAGTTGGTGGTAAAAAAGTTGGGGATCTCTGTTGGAGACTGCTTTAAGAAATAAAAATAATAAGTAAGGAATTGGATATAGTGGGTCAGGCACATTTTTCTAATACTAAGAAAAAGGATTAAAAGTTATTTCTATGAAATCTGATTTACAAATAATAAAAGTGTATGTACCATTTCTACCAGTGATTACTCTTTCACATTGGGTAAAAACCACACTGCTCACAATAGTTTCTATTCCTTCTTGGGGCTAAGGAGAAGCCAATTCCCTGTTGCAGAGTTCTTGTCAAAATAGAAAAGGAACTACATTTGGGGCATGTGTCAAGATATATACTCTTGAGGCACATCATGCCAAATTAAGTTCAAAATGGAAATAAAATGAAATTTCTAAATAACCGAGAAATTCTATTAGTGAAAGGCAAACCTAATTGAACAAATAAGCAATTGTTTGGTGAATTCTGTCTATGGAGAATACTATAGCTCTTATTTCTTCAGTTCTTTAGTTCATGAATATTCTCTCTCTCCTGAACTATTGAAGGAGATTGTTATTTGGCTTCTGGCCCTTAATATTTTCCTCCTCTAATTGGTCCTGTGTGTGTACACACACACACACACACACACACACACACACACCCGCGCAAGCTCTTAAAAATACTTTTTTTTTTTCCTTTTCTTTTGCACCTCTGAAACCTCCCAATATATGTTGGGGTTATTGGCTAGTTTTCTTTCTTAAGGACCATGCCTTAAACCAAGATCAATCTGATTGTCATTGGCCACAAGAGGTCTAAGACCTATTTGCTCATTGTTTGGATCCTAATTGACTCAGACTGAATGTAAGTAACAATCCCCCTTCTACTTTAGCCAGAAATCCTGAGGGTCTTCTCCTAGATTTATTTATTTAGAATTTTGAGGGAACAGGTGAAAAAAGAGATTCTTTGCCTCAGTTGCTACCTAGTCTTAATCATTGAATGAGTGCAGTCTCAATCAAATTGAGACTGGTTGAAGACCATTTATTCTACCATTTCATCTAGAGTCATCTCTGCTCATCTTGATCAATTTCTTGCCACTGATCCAGATGGCTGTGGAAGGGAAAATGAGGCAGGTGACCTTGCACAGCCTTCCCTCAAATAAATCCAATTCACTTGTATGTCATGGAATCACCTCCCTGATATCATGGTTCTCTTTGAGAACAAAGGACAAAAACAACAATGTGCATGCATAGGTCTACACACACACACACACACACACACACACACACACACACATATACACACACACATATAATACACATATGTATTCATATTATCCTAATAATATATAAATCTGACCACATGTCTTTTCATATATTACTGGCTTCCATTTACCTCTAATATTAAAAAAGAAAAGAAAAGAAGTTAAAACCAACTTCAAACCTAACCCCACTCCTCAAACATCATCAGCCTAGTATTCAAGGCTTTCTACAACTTGGTCCCTGTTCACCTTCCCAAATTTATTCCATTTTACTTTCTCTGACCTTTTCTATGCTTCATGCAAAATGAACTATACACTTTTTCTCAATCTTTGCCTACCTTTTTCCATTGTGTTTCACCCATATATACTATCCTCTATACGTGGATGGGATTTTCTATATATCTCTACTTTGAAGTTCTTCCTTCCCTTCATATCTGTCTCAGTTGTTTACTTTTTATAAAAGCTTCCATGATCCACACACATGTAGACATGTTATATATGTGTATATATACACACATACATACATACATGTATATGTATATGTCAGACAGTCACCAAGCATTTATTAAGGATTTACTATGTTCCCAGCACTGTGTCAAGCACTAAGGATGAAAAGAAAGGCAAAAAAAAGTTTCCATTTCCAAGGATACATTCTATTGTGGAAGAAAACTATAAAATATTTTACATTATACAGTATACATGGGGAGCATACACAAGTTAACATTAGAGAGGCAACACTAGCAGCTACAGCACCAGGAAAGGCTTTTTGCAAAAATATGGAATTTTGTGGGAGTCTTGAACGCAAGCCTGGAACAGCATTACTGGAATGTTTGTTCCTTGGGAGAAGGGAGTTTAATTCTTCATCTTGATAACTTCAGCATCAGCAATAGGGCCTTGTACAAAGCAAGCACTTAATGATATTCATTGAATTGAATTGAATTGAATCAAACAGAATTCTGGGTTTAAAAAGGTCCCAAGTGCTAACTAGGACAAGACTGATGAGGTTTTATCTCAAATATGTTGAAATTTAGAGTGCCAATAGCACTTGCATGCCTTCTGCTGTGTAGAAACAATTGAGCTTAGCACCTATTTCTTTAGCAAGATTTGGTTAAAATAGGATGCTAGCAGATGGCATGTTTCTTCCTATGTACTGCAACTTCATCCCAACTAAGCTTCTACTTATCTTCATTTTCACTTCACCTTCTTGCCACAGATGTCTCTTTTGTGGCCTGGAGGCATCTCAGGCTCAATGTCTCACCTGCACTGAATAAGGGGAATGTGTCACCTTCTGCCAGCTAAATTGCCACAGGCATAAAAATCCAATGAGAAAGATACTGAATAATTATGTCATGTAGTAGGTGGCTATACTTAGAGTCATTCAGTTCATCAATAAAAGTATTTATTTAGCATCTACTATATTTCAGGCATTGTGCTAAATGTTAGGGATAAAAAGAAAGGCAAAGCATATTAGATCTCTCAAAAAGTTTGCATTGGCATGAAGGACATGATACAAAATCAGTTGTGTGTAAACACCCTATATATAGCATGAAAAGGAGATGATCACTGGAGGGGAGATCCTAATCTTTAGAGAAGGGTGAGGAAGAGTTTCCTGTAGAAGATAGGGTTTTAATTGGGAATAGAAAGAAATCAGGGAAGTCATGGAAGTCAGGAGGAGAGAATTCCAGGTATGGGGTAAAATCAGTGAATGTCCCCAGAGTCTGAAGATAGAACCCTTTCCTGGAGCTTAGAGGAGAATGAGGTGTAAGAAGTTGGAAAGATAAAAAGGATCCACTTGTGAAAGGCTTTGAATTACACATAGAATTTTATTTTTGATCATATTGATGATGGAGTTTCTTAAATTGGGAGGCGACATCATTACATATTGGCTTTCAAGAGAATAATTTGACACTTTAATAAAAGATGAAGAAAAGTGAGACTGGAGTCAAGGATAACTATCAGAAAACTATTAAAATATTCCAATTATAAAATAATTAGGAATTACACCAGTATGGTGCACTGCCATAAGAGAGAAGATGCAGTGAAGAAATGTTGCATAGATAAAACTGTCAGGCCTTGCCATCAGATTGATTGTTAAGAAAGTGACCAGTTAAATATGATACCTAGGTTGTGAGCCTGGGTGACTGGGAGGATGGTGGTACTTTTAACAAATTTGAAAAGGAGAAAGTTTTGGAGAGAAAGATAATGAGTTCTCTTTTGGACATGAATTTAAGATGTCCGTAGGACAATTAGTTTATGATGTACAATAAACAGTTGGAAATATGAGACTAGAGGCCAGAGCTATTTTAGGGGTCAATAAATGGATCTGAGAGTCTTTAGCATAGACATGATGATGGAAACAATGCATGGTTAATGAAGATAACTAGGACAAAGATCCAGCAAAAGAAAGTAAGAAGGTGCAATCAGAGGCATCTTACATACATCTAGATCAAAAAGTATGATTATATGGGGGGAACCATTAAGTATGGCCATAAAATGGTCATTAAATGACCATTGAAAACTTTGGAGAGAGGGTCATTTGTGTGATAAAAATTAAAATGAGACTACAGAATTAAGAAAAACAAGAGAGAAAAAGAAATGGAGGAATCAGTTATATAGAGGTTTACAAGGAGTATGATCATAAAATAAGAAGAGATATGGGATGACAGTAGAGATGGGTCAATCAAGTGGGAATTTTCTGATCCTGAGAAAGCCATGAACATGTTTGTAGGCAATATGGAAGTGATCAAATAGATAAAGAGAGACTTAAGACAAATGAGGGAGTAGAGATGAGAAAAGAGACAAGATGAAGTCTTGGCAAGATCATTTGAGAATATAATCAATTGAGCAGTGATAGTGTAGGAAAGAACTAAGAGTATTAAAGGATTGAAAATCACTGTGAGGATTAAGAATAGAATTTGGGGTTATAAAACAGAGCAGGAAGTATTATAACAGCAAATTGTGATCAGATAAGGGAATTTCAAAGTTTAATATCATAGAAGTGGTATATTTGTGGGTGACAGATAGCAATACCCAGGCTATAGCTACTTTCATGCATATCTGAGGTGAGGTTGAGGAGTAGATTACATGAAAAGAGAGAGCTGAGGATCAAAAAGTTAGAGTATTGAGGGAGTATCAACAGATACATTAATGTCTCCTAGTATGAAAATAGGAATTGAGGAAGAAAGATGATGATCCAGCACTGAACTCATTGAAAAAGAAGAGAAATATCCTAGAAGTTAGAGAACACATCATAATCTTGATTGGGTAATAGATACAGATTGAGTGACTTCTTAAAGGAGGGGAGATTACTGAATAGTGCTTGTAGAGGAAGAACCTAAAAGTGGCAATATGAAGCATATCCAACTCCTTCACCTCAACATGAGAGTGGGCATGAAGTGAGTGAAAGTATACCAATTGCTGCAAATGAAGGTCAAGGAGGTTGTCGTTAGATAGGAGCCAGATTTCAGTGAGAGCTAGAAGATGGAAGGAATGGGAAAGGGAAGTATTAAATTAAAAGTATTTTAATATCAGCAAAGGAAGCATTCCAGAAAACACAATAGAAAGGGTAGGTAACATTAGATCATTAGGAAGGTGTGTTGAAAGGAATATGAATAAAGAAACATAGAGAGGGATTTTAAAAAATGGGATTTGAGAGATGATAGTCATGGTTTTAGAATCCCTGAGATGTGAAGGATATGACTAGAGAGGAATCTGTTAATCATTGACAAATGATTTCAGTTAGGTTTTTGACATTCTTACATTAAAAAGACATGAACTGAAGTGGGCAAGTCATATAACCTCTGACTATCTCAATTTCCTGCTCTGTAAAAATGAGAATAATGTTATTACCTACTTCCCAGGGTTAGTATGAGCAGAAAATGATATAATATTTGTAAAAGTATTTTGTAAGTCTTAAAGTGCTATATTGTTGTTGTTGTTGGTTCCAGTGACAGAATTTGATAAGGCTCTATTATCCTGCACCAATAAGATTTAAATTATCTCCCATGTCTCTGAATTTTGAATACTTTATTTCCATTTAGCTTGGACATTATATGCATTTAGAATAGAAATATCCATTAAAAACTATACTTTAAAATTTTTAATGGATCAATACCATATCTAGACAACTGTAGAAAACTGATATATGATTTTTTAGCTTCAAGATTAATTCTTCAGGATATTTTGATAACTGACTTTATAGGATAGGGATATGTCAACTAGTAGATCATAAAAGAAAGTGATTTTTAAAGCCTACTTTAATTGACTAGGTCATAAAATTTGGTAGGTGCTAATATTTTGCAGTTTGTGATGATGTGTTAAAAATGCTACTATTTCTTACATGTTCTGTAATGATCACTTGCTTTGGGCACCCTAAGGATAATTTTTCTGTAATAGTAATAACCTATTCCAAAATGCCATCAAACCCCCTCTGTTGTAATCATTGATTCCATACTACTCAATCAATGGTTTTGTTTAACATTTTGTCATCAACTGACTGTTGACTGAGTTCATGTAACTCTTTAAGAGAAACACTAATATCTTGAAGCATAGACAGAACCATAATGAATTTGGACTCTATTTCCCCTGATTTTTCCCTTCCCCAATAACAGGTTTTCTTTGTAGTGTTCTTGTAGTAATGTTGATTGGTTTAAAAAAGAGAACGGATTTCTATGTGAATATTAAATGATTTTACATTCTTTTATTTAGTTTATTTTTTTATTTTGCAGAATAATCCATGAGTGCAGAACTGAGTCCAAGGCTTTGTGATAATTACCAAAAGCAGTAAAACTATTGTGGTTTGGGTGCAGTTTATTTAGCAATTATCAAAGCAATAACAAAGTGCCCTTTACATCTACCCTAGAGATGTATACACAGCCCTTTCTGCTCCTTAGACAAAAACAGTATTTCTCTATAAATGCTGATAGATTAAAAAACCACATATACAAGATATGAAAGTTTTATATAAAGTCAAAAGCAAATAAATGTTCTCTATTTGAAAGAATTGATATTATCCTCATATTTTGTTAATTAATATGTATTTTTTTTCAAGATAGCATCAGGTTTACCAGAGGAAGCTGGTAAAGTGCCTTACTAATAATTCACTCACCCTTATGAAGTGTTTTAGCCAATCAGATCCATCTGTAAGACATATACTTCTTATCTGGCTCTCTCTTTCCACATTTTTTTAGAGAATCTATTTTCAGATGTATTCCATGATATACTAGTTCTATTAATTCATTATATTAATAATGAACAAACGTTCCATTTCTTGTTTGATCCAGCTTATGTTTTTATTTCATTTTATTAGTCTTCTTGATGCCATATAGACACCAACCTTTCCCATATCCTTGTTCTGTGGGTGTTCTCTTTTATTTCTAATTTCTTTGTTTTTCAAACTTCAATAGTAAAATTTTTATTGAAACTTTTATTTTGTTTCTTTAATTGTTTTGATTCATTACATCACCTTAACCTTTTGATTTTTTTATTTTCATTTGCTAATATATGTAACAATACATGTACACATGTATATATATGTAATTCATATTTGTGTATGTACACATATTTGTGTATACTTGTGTATTTTTACAATGTATATATGTATGTATGTATATGTACATAGTTATCTATCCATATACTTTTATATGAGCATTCCATTTTTTTATTTCTGCAAAATATGAGAAGAGAATGAATTTATTTGCTCTATTATCCTTTATGAATAACACAGCAGTTTTGAATATAGCCATATCTCAATAGCCTTCAACCCTATCCCTCCTTCTTGGTCTTGATATAGGTCTACATCTATATATCTATAATGCATACAGTATCTATTAGAATTTGTTATCTGGTTGAGACAAATAAGTCATCAGACTGAGAGCCCAAAAAGACTTTAAAGATAGATCTTCTCATCTAGCTTGCTCATTTTATAGATGATAAAATTGAGAAGCAAAAAAGCTAAGTGACTCCACTAATGTGATGTTTTTCTTCTTCTTTAAAATAATAATGGTTCTCTCTGGGAGCAGGTTTCTCAGGGAGGTTTTCTGGAGGCAGCCTTAGTTTCAGTTGAAAGTAATAATCACCCAAATGCAGCCAGGTGCTGAAAGTTCAAATCTTTTATTGTGTCCTTCACTATAGCCCGGTTAGTTTTCCTTAGAGGTCTCTCTATCTGCTTGGTTCCAAGAGCTCCCTCTGAATGTCTCCAAACAAAAGTTTGTCCTTCAGCCCAGCCAGCACAAAGGTGAATCTGTCTTGCCTCTGAGAGAGGGCTTCTGGCTCTCAGTCTCCCAGAGTGCTCCTCTCTGACCCCAGTCAATGTTCTGAAGTAAAACTCCTCATTCAGAGAGGGCTTCTGGCTGAACTCACTCTAAATTCAATCTAAAATTCTCGATCTAAATTCAGCTGAACTCTTTTAACTGGGCTCACTGAAGCTCTATTTATGCTTCTTCGAAAGAGAGGGATTGTGGAATGTGAGAGAGAAGGATTATGGGTTTCTTCTCAGAGTGCTCTCTGGCCCTAAGAGCTTCAAGGGAGGTGTGAATTCACAAAGTTACAAAGTTTACTTTGTGACTCTCCCATACTTGTGAACTCCAACGAGTAAAGGTGTGAACATAAGCATTGTATCAATTAGTTCTGCTTAGTACCTTGTTTCAGGTTCTGGCCCAAAACATCTCCTTGTAAGATCAGATCAGTAATCTATCAACTCTAATGAGTTAGCAGTTTGTAAAGATTCCAACACACTAAGGCTATTTAAATAGTAAGAGAGGAAGGATTTAAATAAATAACTTCTGAATCGAAATTCAATGTTTCCCATCCAATGTTGTCTAGCCTTTTCAGGTTGTGAAAGGATGTATTACCTAATGGAGGAATCCTTACTGTCATTGGACTTTCCTGATTTTCTGGATATTCTCTACATTGAACCAAAACCATCTGTCTTATATCTTCTCCACTTGTCCTGGGTTTTTGTTTCATCCTTCCAGACCAGGTAAAAACAAATCTGATTCTTTGTCCATGTGCCAGTTGTGGCAAAATAAACATAAGCTTCTTCACTCCATCATCTTAGCTCTTCAAGATGTTCTTTATATTTCCTTACCTAAGAGCTGGGAAAGAGAGAGAAACAGATAGAATATTCTAGAAAGGAGAGAAACTGGTATAAAACTCTCTGTCTCTCTGTCATGTCTGACTCCCTCTATCTTTCTGTTCCTCAGTCTCTATCATCTTTCACTTTGTCTCTATCATCTCTCACTCTGTCTCAATCATCTCTTTCTGTGTCACCTATCTCCTATTTTTCTCTGTGTCTTTCTGTCTTTGCATTTTTCTTGTTTCTCTGTCTGTGTGTATGTCTCTCTCTATATATATATATCTCTGACTCTGTGTGTCTCTTTGTCTCATTCTCTACTGTTCTCTGTCATCTCTCTGGCCCTGTCTCTGTCCCTGTCTCTGTGTCTCTCTTTCTCTCTGTCTCTGTGTGTCTCTCTTTGTCTCTCTTGTCTCTTTCTCTCTCTGTGTCTCTCTCTGTCTCTCTCCCTCCTTCCCTCCCTCCCTCTGTGTATGTGTCTTTTTCTATCTGACACAGACTTTGTCTTGGTCTCTCCAGCTCCTCCACACCCCCAACCTTGGGCCAACATGCCAGGACCAGGTACTAGCTCCATCAGCCCAGGAGGTTTTTTTTTTGGGGGGGGGTGGAATAGTTGGCATTGTTCATCTTAGAATATTGCTAGTTAATTGTTGGCTAGAAAAGAAAAATTAGGAGCAGGAGAAGTGTTCTGCATGGATTTAGTGTATTTGAATAATTTAGACCCCCGCCGTCAGCGTGACAGGAGTGTTTTTCTCTCCAAGTAGCCTGCTGCTACAAGAATTAAAATTGGTGCAAGCACCAGAGGCTGTGCTTGGGCTTAGTAATGAGGTTTATCAGTCAATAAATGATTTTATACAGCAAATTAAACTGTAAATTTCGTTTGGGTGGTAAATATTTAGAGAATAAAGATATCTAGCTAATGAGGATGGCTGGGTGCGTTAAAAAAAAAAAAGAGAGAAGGAAAAGAAAAAAAAAGAAAAACTTAGAAAATGTCAGCCCTTTAAATCTGGAAGGTATTTGGATTTTGCTAGAAATTGACTGCCTGGCTCTCTTTTCTACTTGTGTAAATTACAGGGGAGCTTCCTAACCATTGTAGTTAAAGATGAATAGTATGACAGATTTAACTTGTTTGGAGATAACTGAACAATTCAGTTTAAATCCCTCAACATACATTTATTAAGTTCCTTTTATGAGCCAAGGATTGGGCTAGGTACTGGAAGCACAAACACAATAGCAAGACACTTCCTACCTTCATGGAGTTTATATTCTACTGGACTCACTAGCATTTGACATTCATTCATTCATTTATCTATAAAACAAATGTATGTATGTATGTATTCTGGACAATGGATAAGACACAAAATAAGATAAAAATGTGTTCCTGCCTTTAGGAGCTCTTCATTGAGTACAAGGACATGATACAAATGTTTGTAACTATAAATATATGATTTGACATGCATTAAGAGATAGAAACAAAGCCTTTTGTGAAGTCATGGGGGAAGGTAGTTCTTGTTGCAGGGACCAGGGTAGGCTTTCTGCCAATGGCAAAATTTGATTGGACTTTCCAGAATATATAGGAGTTCAGCAGCCCACAGAATAAGGAATTCTTGACATAAGGAGCAATATAAGCTAGGTCATAGAAATAAAAAAATGAAACTCTATGGACAGTGATGGTCAGTTTCACCATCCCACCTATGTTTGCATTTCTACATGTTTTCTCTTTGCAGAAGCAGATTTCAATTCCCCAAGTCTTTAAAACAGCTTTTTATGAATTATTGGGACCAAAAACATTCAGTCTCTGGTGGGCAATATTCTGATAATGAGCCTATCTTCCTTAGTTAACTAAACTGGTCCAGAAAGGCAGACACACATGTCATTGGTCCCATAATCAAAATATTTACAGCTTGATATGACCTGCTGAGACTATGCTAATCTGGCAATCCTCAAGACCCCAGGGTCACTTCAATATTATGATGAAGTAGTTGGTGGAAGATCCCCACTGCCTCTGCAAGAAAAATAAATAGACTTTAAAAATTCATAATTTTAGTTAGAACTTGAGGTGCTTGATTTGTCATCTTATATCTTTTAAGGATTGCTAAAAGATGAGGAAAAATTGGGGGAAGAAAGCTTCTAACTTCATCTCATGTTATATTCTTCCCAATAACCTATAATTCAGTAAAGCTGGAAATCCAGCTCCCCTTATACATATTAACACATTTTTAATAACTCTAGAATATTGTTTATACCATTTTCTGTGCCTCTGTCCTCCTTATACCCTTTCAAGGGTTAAATTATCCTTATCTTTCCAAATTTTGACTCAGTCCTTTGATTACATCTGTAGCAAGAGAGTGTAACACAAAATGATGATTTATTTCTAATGTACTGTATTGGTAAATATTTATGGCAGTAATATAGTTGCTGAAGGACCTGAGAAGATAAGAAAAGTATCCACAATTACACAGTGAATTTATGTTAGAAGCAAGACTTGAAACCAGGTCTTTCTGATTATGAAATCAATCCACTATTCTCTAGGCCATATGAGGACCTAAAGGTGATTTATCATTAACCATTCTTCAAGTTCAACTCAGATGCAAACCTACTCCACAAAGTCTACCCTAATCTTCCTTTCCTTATGCCCTCAACAAAAAAAAATATAATTAAATCGCTTGGAAATCTTCTGCCTTTCTATTTCACTTCAATGCTACAGTAAAATAGTAAAAGAATCCCTCAAGCAAACCAAAAGAGGAAAGCAAAACTAAACTAAACATAATTTTGGTCGGGAATTGAGTTGCTTATTTGATTCAAGTGAATCCTATGTACTTAAATTATTTTATTTTATGGATTTTATTAAATGCAGTACATCCTTCTAACCTAGAGTATAAGCTCTATGAGGGAAGGTAAAATGGTATGTAGGATATATAATATTGCAAGGGAAGGAATCATATATACACTTTTTACTTCCTCCAGTTCTAAACTCTGCCCCTAGCAGATGCTTAATCAATGCTAGCTGAATTAAATTAAATTGAATGGAATAGAATTAAATTGAATTGAGCAGAATTAAATTGGAGAAGGGAAGCCAAGAAACCGTGGCCAAGAAATGTGGAACAAAAGTAAAAAGGGAAGGAAAGGTAAGATACATTTGAGAACAAAGTCAGTTTAGGGTGACTGCTGGTTGTCCCCCAAATATTTCAATTTTGTGTTCCATTTTCTCTTCCTGTAATTTTCCTGGGAAAGTAATGCTTTCTTGGAAGTTAATGCAGAGAAATATTACATTGGCTATTAATATCATTCCTAAAGGTTCTAATTATGATCAGGTCAAAGTTACTGGAAGTAGAACATGGGAAAGAATACCATAATCAGAGGGACCACTCAAGTAGGTCTTTCATGGAAAACATTGACATCTGCTTTGGAATGAACTGAGCTCTTCAGAGATATTTCTAGAATCAGCATGTCCCAGTGGCAGGGATTAATTCTGATCTTGAGATCTTTGTTGTTCCCCTTGCTATTTTTCCCTTTTACTTAAAGTGTTATATTTTAATTAAGAAGAATCTATTTTCTCTCTCTCCCATTTGTAGAGGCCTGAAACTCTTGAGTTGTTGCACTGAGGTCAGTTCAAACACTTAGGGCTAATTACTGATTGGACAATACTCTATGGGGATATGCTTGGATATTGGTCCTTTGCACTATCCTGTGCTGGCTCAATGATTGGTGTATACAGAAGATTGTAGGAGGGACTAGGTGATGGAGTAAGACTAGCCAGAGTCACTCTTTGCAGTAGACAAGGAAGAAGGCAGTCGGAGATTCTGCTTACATCCTGTTCAATCCTGTGTCTAAAGACCAAAAATAAAGACTAAGGACTTTTGCTTATCCTGATTCCAGCTGATTCTGGGGTGTCTGGGGTGCTAGCGTGGTCATCACACCCATTGAAAAAAAAATTCTTGTAACAAATATACATAGTCCAGCAAAATAAATTTTCTTATTTGTCATGTTTTTAAAAAACTATCTTTTTTGTACTCTGAATTCATCACCCCTTTTTCAGGAATGGAATTTCATCATTGGTCCTCTAGAATCAAGGATGTTCATTGCATTGATCATAGTTCTAATAACTTTAAAAGTTGCTTGTTTTTACAGTGTTTGGGGGATTATATTAATTCTTCTCCTGAATCTCCTTATTTCATTCTTCATCAGTTTATAAAAGTCTTCAAAATTATTCATTTTCATAATATTAATGTTCTTTTGATTCTGCTCTCTCTAACTTACATCAATTTATACAAGATTTTCTATGGCTCTTTGAAATAATTTATTTTCTCATTTCTAATGGCCCAACAGTACTCCCTCACATTTATATACCAGAATTTATTCAGTCATTTCCCATTTGATGGACATCTTCTTATTTCTAATATTTTTCCATCTCAAAAAAGTGCTATTATTAATATATTTTATTGGTAAATATTTTACAAAACTATAAAATAGTTTTTTTTATGTTGGCATATGGTAGCTTTTCTTTCTTTGATCTCTTTTGGATATAGGCTTAGCAGGGGTACAATTGAGTCAAAACATGTACTGTTTAATGCTTTGTATGTGTGTGTAATTCCTAATCACTTTCCATAATAGTTGTACCATTCACAGGTCCATTAACATTAATATGCATTAACTTGCTTTCTCTAACTTTACCACTGCTTTCTATTTTAACACTTAACAGAACAAAGCTACCAAAAAATAGATAGGTCTTTGTCTGAGCTCTTCCGGGCTTCTCTTAGATCTATACTAGATCAAGCCTCTAAACTTTTTTTTTTTGGGGGGGGGGTGACAGAACACACAAATATTTGGAGTGTAACAAATTTCCAGCAGAAGATATTTTGGAAGAAAATAGAAAACAGAAAAGGTCTGTTTCAATTGGGCATAGTGGGGGAGGGGAAGGACTGGAAGTGTAGAGATGGACTCAGGGTGAGCCTTAGGGAATATACAGGAAACTTTTAGCCAAAATACAGCAGTGATGGCTATTCTACATTGATTCAGAAACCAGTGGATCAGCAGACTAGCTATGAGACCTTCAACACAACTACAAAAGGCAAATGGTGAGCCCCTGAACCCCAGAATAATACAGGATTTGGTCACACTTACCCAGCACAAGAAGGAAGACAGAATCACTGGCCCCAGGGCAGTATGAAGCTAC
Source organism: Antechinus flavipes (assembly GCF_016432865.1). Taxonomy (NCBI): domain Eukaryota; kingdom Metazoa; phylum Chordata; class Mammalia; order Dasyuromorphia; family Dasyuridae; genus Antechinus; species Antechinus flavipes. The sequence continues at coordinate 79,525,857 of NC_067399.1, forward strand.
TGTTGCCTGTTTAAGAAGCTTGAAACAATCTCACCTTTGCTGTAGGAGCAGAACTAGACCTTTAAAAATAAGCAAAAAATCAAAAAGAACTCTGACCATAGATAGCTTTTATGGAAACAAAGAAGAACAGATCTCAAACTCTGAGGATACTAAAGGGCAAATAATTTCCAGATGAAAACATAAAGGGTGATATGAGTTGGTCTTCATTTCATAAGGTCCTCTTCAAAGAATTCAAAAAGGATCTTTAAAAAGAGTTAGAAGAAAAGTAAGGAAAAGAAATGAGAATTTTGCAAGAGAATTTAGAAAAGGAAATGCAGAAATTACTTGAAGAAAACTCCTTAAAAAGAGATTTAACAAAATGGAAAAAGCATATAACTCCTTACAAAATAAATTTGAAGAAATGGGAAAACTGAATAACTCCTTACAAGATAGATTTGATAGTATACAATTATTACATTATATATTATAAATAAATCTGCATGCCATACACTGAGGTAGCATTTTGTCCTGTCTTGTACTTAGTAGGTATTAAGTAAATTCTTAACGAATCAATGAAGCAATAAGGATATAGTTCCGTCTTCAATTCTCTAAATAGTTTAAAATAAATTTTCTATTTTGTTCTTTTACTATATCTAAATTCTCTAATATATTACCTTCTTAATTTTTTCCACAGAGATTGCTCCACTAACAAAATAAAAATATGAGGGATAAGGACAAGTCCTGTAACAGCAACTGCATTGAAAAAAATTCCATGTTACAGTCAATATCCTACACCCATAGTCCCTCAAATCTGTAAAGCAGTGCCTTATCCCATCACACTTTTATTTGGGACCAAGTTTGGTCATTATAATTATTTAGTATTCAGTTTTTATTATTTTCCTCTTGTCATTCTTTCTATTTACATTGTTATAGTTAGTATATGTATTGTTTTCCTGGTTTAGTATGCTTTACTTTGCATCAGGTCACATAAATCTTCACAAGCTTCTTTGTATTTCTCATAATTATCATTTCTTATTTTAAAAAGTAATATTCCATTATAGTTATATGCCCCAACTTATGTGGTTGCTCCAAACAAAATACATGTCTCCAAATGTCTCCAGTTCCTTGAAACTACAGTGTTGCTATATTTCAGTCTATATAGAACTGATTTTGCCATTGATTAATTTGGGAATATGCCTAGCGTAAAACCTCTGAATCAAAAGAAATAAATATTTGAGTCATTTTCTTTATATAATTGCAGTTGATTTTCTCTTTTTCTGTTTCTCTCACTTCCTTCTTTCCTTGCTTCCTTCTTTTCCCTTTTGATTTTTCTCTTTTCTTCCTTTTACCAATGATCTACATGTATCTTTTTGTTGAAAATCCATCATATCTTCATTCAGCTCTGAGGATCCTGAATTGTCCATTTTTTGAGATATTTGCAAGTTTAATATTCAGTTATTATCTCTTGTTCTTTGCAAGGGTATTTAAAATGCTACTCTTTTTTAAATGTCCAAATATTTTTTTCATTCATGATTTAGGGTCTTGAAATGTTTCCTTTTTGCCTCTAAAATTAGCCAACCAAAGTTTCAAGCTGACCTTTCTGCTTGATTCCTTTTGGAAAGCTTAAGAATCCATGGAAGAAAAATCTTTTTCAGGAATAGAAAGGTACCATTATCAGAGGAAGAAGGATTAAAGGATTCTTCCCTTCTTTGTCCAGATTCATCCAATCTCCCCCAAGGCCATTTATGGGGAGAGTTACTTCATAGACCTTAGTTCGTCCCAGTTACTGACAAGAGAAGAGACAAAGATATATTCTGAAACTTCTGAAAATCCAACTCCATTACTTTCAATGGGATCAGGTAATTGTGTTAGGTATTAGGATGGGGCCACATATTGGCTAGACTTGTCACTTCTATCCAAAGCTCAGCTCAGGTTCTACTAGCTGTAATTTTTCCATTCTTTTACTCCTTCCTAAGAAATCTTGTCAGACATTTGAGCTATTTTCCTAGAAGCTATTTTCTTTTGCTCCTACTTTTACCATCCTTCAACCATTAACTTTGTCTCAATTTTCTTCATCAAGGAAAGACAAGTCCTATTATGGGTTCTTTAAATTTCTTTTTTTTTTAATTATTTTATTATAGCTTTTTATTTACAAAACTTATGAATGGGTAATCTTTCAACACTGACCCTTGCAAAACCTTCTATTTCAAATTTTCCCCTCCTTCCCCTCACCTCCTTCGCTAGATGGCAGGTAGGCCAATATATGTTAAATATGTTAAAATATATGTTAAATCCAATATATGTATATATATACATACACATTATCTTGCTACACAAGAAAAATAAGACCTAGAAAGAAAAAAACCTGAGAAGGAAAACAAAAATGAAAGCAAACAATAACAGAAATAGTGAAAATGCTATGCTGCGATCCATACTCAGTTCCCATAGTCCTCTCTCTGGGTATAGATAGCTCTCTTCATTATTGAACAATTGGAACTGATTTGAATCATCTCATTGTTGAAGAGAACCCTGTCCATCAAAATTGATCATGGTATAGTCTTATTGCGAAGAATAATGATCTCCCAGTGCTGCTTATTTCACTTAGCATCAATTCATGTAAGTCTCTCCAGGCCTCTCTGAAATCATCCTGGTGGTCATTTCTTACAGAATAATACTATTCCATAACATTCATATATTTATTCAGCCATTCCCCAGTTGATAGGCATCCATTCAGTTTCCAGTTTCTAGCCACTACAAAAAGGGCTGTGACAAACATTTTTGCTCATGTGGGTCCCTTTCCCTCCTTTAAGATCTCTTTGGGATATAAATCCAATAATAACATTGCTGGGTCAAAGGGTATGCACAGTTTGATAACTTTTTGAGCATAGTTCCAAATTGCTCCAGAATTGTTGGATACATTCACAATTCCACCAACAATGTATCAATGTCCCAGTTTTCCCACATCCTCTCCAACATTTGTCATTATCTTTTCCTGTCATCTTAACCAATCTTAGAGGTGTGTAGTGGTATCTCAGAGTTGTCTTAATTTATATTTCTCTGATCAATAGTGATTTGGAGCACCTTTTCATATGACTAGAAATAATTTTAATTTCTTCATCTGAAAATTGTCTGTTCATATACTTTGACCATTTATCAGTTAGAGAATGGCTTGATTTCTTATACATTTGAGTAAATTCCCTATATAATTTGGAAATGAAGCCTTTATCAGAACCTTTGAATGTAAAAATGTTTTCCCAGTTTATTGCTTCTCTTACACTCTTATCTGTATTAGTTTTGTTTGTATAAAAACTTTTTAACTTAATATAATCAAAATGTTCTATTTTGTGATCAAAAATGATCTCTAGTTTTTTTTTGGTCACAAATTCCTTCCTCCTCCACATGTCTTGGAGTTAAACTATCCTATGTTCTTCTGATTTATTTATAATATCATAATTTATATCTAGATCATGAACCCATTTTGATCTTATCTTGGTATACAGTGTTGGTATGGGTCAATGCCTAGTTTCTGCCACACTACTTTCCAATTTTCCCAGCAGTTTTTGTCAAACAATGAATTCTTATCCCAAAAGCTGGGGTCTTTGGATTTGTCAAACACTAGATTGCTATAGTTATTGACTATTTTGTCCTGTGAACCCAACTTATTCCGCTAATCAACTAGTCTATTTCTTAGCTACTACCAAATCGTTTTGATGACCACAGCTTTATAATATAGTTTTAGATCTGATACAGCTAGGCCACCTTCATTTGATTTTTTTTCTCATTAATTCCCTTGAAATTCTTGACATTTTGTTCTTCCAGATGAATTTTGTTGTTATTTTTTCTAGGTCAGTAAAATAATTTCTTGGAAGTTTGATTGGTATAGCACTAAATAAATAAAATAGTTTAGGTAGTATTGTCATCTTTATTATAGTCTTTCAATCTATCCAAGAGCACTTTATATTTTTCCAATTGTTTAGATCTGAATTTATTTGTGTAGAAAGTGTTTTGTAGTTTTGTTCATAAAAGTCCTCACTTTCCCTGGGCAGATGGATTCCCAGATCTTTTATACTATCAGCAGTTATTTTAAATGTGATTTCTTTTTATATCTCTTGTTGGATTTTGTTAGTGATGTATGAAAATGCTGATAATTTATGTGGATTTGCTTTGTATCCTGAAACTTTCCTAAAGTTGTGGATTATTTTTAATAGCTTTCTAGTTGATTCTCTGGGGTTCTCTAAGTATAGTATCATATCATCTTCAAAGAATGATAATTTGGTTTCCACATTACCCGCTCTAATTCCTTTAATTATTTTTCTTCTCTTATTGCCAAAGTTAACATTTCTAATACGATGATAAATAGTAATGGTGATAATGGGCAACCTTATTTCACCCCTGATCTTATTGGGAATGGTTCCAGTTTATCCCTATTGCATATGATGCTTGCTGGTGGTTTTAAATAGATGCTACTGACTATTTTAAGGAAAGGTCCATTTATTCCTATACTCTCTAGTGTTTTTAATAGGAATGGGTGATGGATTTTGTCAAATGTTTTTTCTGCATCTATTGAGATAATTATATGGTTTTTGTTAATTTGGTTATTGATATAGTCAACTATGCTAATAGTTTTCCTAATATTGAACCAGCCCTGCATTCCTGGAATAAATTCTATTTGGTCATGGTACATTATCCAGGGGATGATTTTATGTAATCTCTTTGCTAATATTTTATTTAAGATTTTTTGCATCAATATTCATTATGAAGATTGATTTATAATTTTTTTTTTCTGTTTTCATCCTATCTGGTTTGGATATCAGTATCATATTTGTGTCATAAAAGGAATTTGGTAGGAGTCCTTCATTCCCTATTTTTTCAAATAGTTTATATAGTATTGGAGTTCATTGTCCTTTAAATGTTTAGTAGAATTCATATGTAAATACATCTGGTCCTGAGGATTTTTTCTTAGGAAGTTGATTAATAATTTGTTCTATTTCTTTTTCTAAACTGGGACTACTTAAGTAATTTATTTCCTCCTTTGTTAATTTGGGCAATCTATATTTTTGTAGGTATCCCTCCATTTCATTTAGGTTACCAAATTTATTGGCATAAAGTTGGGCAAAGTAACTCCTAATTGTTGCTCTAATTTCCTCTTCCTGTGTGGAGAGTTCTCTTTTTTTCATTTTTAAGACTAACAATTTGATTTTCCTCTTTCTTTTTTCTAATCAAATTTTCTAAAGGTTTATATATTTTGTTGTTTTTACACAAAACCAACTCTTAGTTTTATTTATTAATTCAATGGTTTTTTTTTTTACTTCTAATTTTATTAATCTCTCATTTTATTTTTAGACTTTCAAGTTTGGTATTTGATTGGAGTGTTTTAATTTGGCCTTTTTATAGCTTTTTTAGTTGCAAGCCCAATTCACTGATCTTCTCTTTTTCTATTTTGTGTAAGTAAGCATCTAGAGATATAAAATTTCCCCTTATTATCACTTTGGGTGCATCCCACAAATTTTGGCATATTGTCTCATTATTGTCATTATCTTGATGAAATTATTGTGTCGATGGTTTGCTGTTTCACCTATTCACTCTTTAGGATGAGATTATTTAGTTTCTAATAACTTTTTGGTCTATTTCCCCTGGCTTTTTATTGAATGTAATTTTTATTGCAATGTGATCTGAATAAGATGCATTTAATATGTCTGCCTTTCTGAAGTTGATTTTGAGGTCTTTATGTCCTAATATATGGTCAATTTTTGTATAGGTTCCATGAAGTGCTGAGAATAAAGTATACTCCTTTCTTTCTCCTTTCAGTTTTCTCCAAAGATCTAGCATACCTAACTTTTCTAGTGTTCTATTTACCTCTTTAACTTATTTTTTGTGTGTGGTTTGACTTCTCTAGTTCTGAGAGAGCAAGGTTGAGATCTCTCACTATTATAGTTGTGCTATCTATTTCTTCTTGCAACTCTCACCTTCTCATTTAGGAATTTCCATGCTGTACCACTTGGTACACATATATTTAGTATTCTTATTGCTTCATTATCTACGGTACTCTTTAGCAAGATATAGTTTCCTTCCTTACCTCTTTTAATTAAATCAATTTTTGCTTTTGCTTAATCTGAGATCAGGATGGCTACCCCTGTTTTTTTTTTTTTTTTTTTTTACTTTACCTGAAGCATAATAGATTCTTCTCCAGCCTTTTACCTTTACTTTGTATGTATCACTTGCTTTAAATATGTTTCTTGTAAACAACATATTGTAGGATTCTGGCTTTTAATCCATTCTGCTAACCATCTCTACTTTATGGGAGAGTTCGCCCCATTCACATTTATGGTTAGAACTACTAATTTTGTATTTCCTGACATCTTATGCCCAGAATATATATTTCTCTTTCTTTTTCCCCTTTTCCTCCTCCCCAGCACTTAACTTATGAGCACCACTTGCCTCAAGTAGCCCTCCTCCTTAAGAGTCCTTCCTTCTTTCTCATACCTTTCTCCTCCTATTTCTGTTTTTCCTTTTATTTAGTCTACTCTTTCCCTTTTCACTTTTCCTCTCCCACTTTTCAATAAGGAGAGAGAAGTTGCTCTGTAAACCAAATATGTCTAATATTTTCTCTTTGAGTCAAATCTGATGAGAGTAAGATTCACACAATGTTCATTCCCCTTCCTTTTTTCCCTCAAAGATAATAGGTTTCCTTTGCCTGTTTGTAACTCATTTAAAGGCTGAATTTGGTAATTAGCTGAGGGTCATGAGAGAAGTTCAGAAAGAAGCATGTGTTCTCTTCACCATCTTGGCTCTTCCCCCTCTTTAATTTTTTTTTAAATCTTGGTTTAGATTTTTCAACTTGGAACCTGTGCATATTCCCAGCTGCTTCCCTTTAGTTACAGCTGGCTAAGCCTACTATCATGGCTTTACTTCTTCAAAGTGCCAAGGGCCAGTTATGACAGGATGAAGGCAGAGTGAATCTATAAGCTCCCAAAGACAGCTGACTATGGCTTCTCTTGTTATGTGTCTCCCTAATAGAAAAAGACAAGACTAATCATTTAGTAAGTTCTTAATAGATACTTGTTACTTGTTTGATTGACTGGATTTGACTATTCTGCCTTGGTCATCTTTTGAAAAGGCTTCATTCCCTTCTTTGTTAAGACAGGTTTCAAAAACCACCCCATGATGGGTGGTTTGGATGACACATGGATTTATTACTTAAACTTAAAGCTGACTCTTAACTCTTGGGACCAAGTCTTTCCTTGCCAATAATCATGACTACATTAATCATCTATTCCAAACTATTCCCTTACTACCTCCACCCCAGCAACTTCTCCTATCTCCATGAATTCCTGATTTTGAAATTGGAGGTTGTTATATCTCCCAAAGAGTTTTCTTAACATGGGTTTTAATAAACACTTCCCATATCTTCTTACAGATCCACATTAACATTATGTCATTTCACATGCAATTGTGAAATAATCTGGGTATGTGGATGACTGAAAAAACAAATAAATGAACAACTTATGCTCAGGAAGAATGGAAAGAATTCTGGATTTCTAATCCCTTACTTTCTTCTATAATCCAGCAGCATTGGCACACTTGTTTCTCAAAAGACATGCCATCTCCCACATCCATATTTTTTCAATGATTGTCTTCCATGACTGGAGTGAGTCTCCTCAGTTCTTCCATTTAGTTTCTCTGGCTTTCTTCAAGACTCATTTGCTTATTTGCTACAGCTTTCTAGCTATTACCTTTTTTCTCTTGAGACTGCTTTTCACCTATGCTCCATATACCTTTTATGTACCTATTTTAATGTTTATATCTCACAAAAGAATCTGGGCTCTTTAAGGTTAGGGATTTCTCTCCACTCCCAAATACTTTGTGTAATGCTTAGCATATAGCAATAGTACTCAAAGTATAGTCTGAAGAATTCAAGACTCTTCAGGGATTCACAAAGTAAAAATATTTCCATAATATTAAGATGTTTTCATTTTTAATATGGTAAATATGGATAGATATAATGCACATAAACAAAAGATCTTAGTCAGGAGTGTTCAATAATTTCATAAATGGATTATGAGGCCAAAGTTTGAGAATCCCTGGCTTATATAATACATGTTTGATAAATGCTCATTGACTAAATGATTGATAATGAAATAGCTTGGGTTTGAATACCAGCTCTGACATTTACTAGCTATATGAACTTAGACCAGTCAGTTCTCTGTTTCTGCCTTTGTGAAATGATATCTTCATCTTTATAGCTTTAAGTTTGTGTTATTATAAAAAGGCTGAATAAATTGTAAAGACCTTAACTGTGCCAGTGTCAAATCCTGTTATATCATCAACATACAAATTTCCTAGTGAAGAATACTTATTGGCCTGTTCAAGCCTTTGGAAAGTTTTCAGATTTGATGCTATGATCTTACCTTCATATAATACTTCCTGTGTTACACTAGGAAAAGAGCACAGGTTCAGATGCCAAAGAACTGGGATTCAAATCTTGCTTCTGATGCTAACTAGCTATATGACTTTATGCAAGTTACTAATCTCCTCAGTTTCTTCAAGAAAAAAAAATGAGGGGGAGGCATTAGACTTGTGGAATAATTTGCCAATAATTATGACTACATTAATCATCTATTCCAAAACTATTCCCTTACTACCTCTACAATTTCTCCTATTTTCATGAAGTTCTGATTTTGAAATTGGAGGCTGATGATATTTCCCAAGGAGTTTTCTTAACATGGATTTTAGTAACCATTTACCACATTTTCTTATATCTTCATACTACTACTATTGTCACTCCACATGCAATTGTGAAATAATCTGTGGTTTAAATATTGAACTATGGTTTTAAGAACATGTAATTCTGCCAATGCAGGCCCAAGAGTGGTGTGCCCCAGACTTCTGGGATGTTTCTGTTCAGTGAATGTTTCCCTCAGGTAAACACAAAGTGGTTCCCTCACAAGAACAGATTCTGAGACACATTCAAATTAGCTCTAAATTGTTTTAAAAGTGAATTACAAAAATGAAATCATTACTTTCACAACTGATATCTTATGTCATTAATTTCGCAGATGTGTTTTCAGAAGAGACAGCTCGATGTAGTCGAGTTATTTGTGTATCAATTTTATCGTGTTTTATTCCCTTACAGGCACATTTATTCCCATTACAAGCAAATTTATTCCCTTTTAAACTCTTATCTATGGACATTTCTATGTCCTCAAACAGAAAAAAACAATGGGTTCAAAAATTCTCTGTTTGAAACCTACCTCAGACACTTAGTTATTTATGGACAAACATATCACTTTACCACTTGATAGTTCAGCTTCCTAATCTGTAAAATGGTAAGAATCATATTATGTACCTTACAGAATTGTTGTGGAGAAAACGCTTTACAAAACTTAAATATTGATATGCATATGAGCTATCATTGCTATCATCATCATCATCATCATGAACCATCAGCATCATCTAATTTTTGTTTAAAATTCTATGTTTGATATTCTATGATTTATTGTATAGATGGATAAAATGATGATGAAGATGATGATGTTATGATTAAATAAGAGTATTAGGATGAAAGTTCATTGAAGACACAATGAAAACACATCCAGGACAATTTCAAAAGTAAAAAGGTGAGAGGGATGATCTGAACCAAGTTATGTTCTCCCAGTGTTTTAAATTCTTTCTTGAGATCTCTTGTTTTGAAAGCTTTTTATTCTCCCTTCTCTCTTTTTTTTTCTTTCCTTCTTTTCTTCATTCCTTCTTTCCTTCCTCCCTCTTTTTCCTGCCTTCTTTCCTTTTCCCTTCTTTCCTTCCCCCTTCTTCCTTTCTTCTTTCTTTCTTTCCTTCTTTCCTTCCTTCTTTCTTTCATCTATTTTTTTTATTTACTTTCACTGGAATGGTGATGTCACACTGGCCTAAGCTAGCCTGATCTGTTATATCATTAGATTTCTATTTGACGGCATTTCAGCATTCTTGTCAAGTCTGACATAAAGATTTCAGGACATTCAGTCCCTACTGTACCTCGCCCTTACTCTACCCTCAAGAAATAAGATTCTTTTATTATTGTTATTGCAATTGTCAGTACTGTTATTGCTATTTATTTCACTGCTATTGTTGGTACTGTTATTGTTATTTATTTCTTCATTTGTTCATTTATTTGCCTTAGCACATACAGAGCTTATTGAATAAGGAAAATCTGTTATCCAGTTCAACTTCTGACAAATAATGGCTATGTAGAATCGGACTTGGATTTTCATTATTGTAGAGAGTTCTCATTATAAACTTCTACTAATACAAATCATTAACAAATTGCCTAAAATAGTGAGAATCTAAGTAATTTATCCAGGGTCACACAAAAATATTTTGATATTTCTTTATTTTAAAAGGGATGGGAGAAGGGAGTGATATAATAAAATCAGAGTTCTAAAACCTTTCTTTTCTATTTTTCCAATCTGTGAATCAGCTGGGAATAGTAATGGCCATACCTTGCATTGAAAGAATGATACAATCCTTCATAAATTTCCTATGTGGCATAGTCATAACTAGGGCAGGGAATGGATCTTTGCCTCGGGGTGACATAATTATGTAAAACCTAATTTATAGTTCACAGAGAATATTTACTGTTTTTAAACAATATAAAAACAATAGAATTTAGCACCCGGTTAACAAGGATAATTCATTAAAATTGGAAGTTATCAGATATCTGTCATATGCTCCATGTTAAGTGTCTGTCCCATTTACAACTGCTAGTAAAGTTTTCTTGAGAACTCCTTGACACAACCCTACCATGAGGCCCCGTTTCATGCTGTTTTCCTCAGGTTGTATAATCCCCAGCTGTGCCTTTGTTGGCAGGGATCTTGTTCAAAGCTGGCAAATAGTGTTCCAGACTGAGAAGAAACAGTACCATTAGCTGATGAATCTTGATCTGCCTAGAAAGCAGATCTAGAAAGTTCTGGCCAAATCATCCACCTGCCTGATGGCAGAGGGATGGAAAAGTTCAGATTTGGAAGAACAGTGGCAGCCCTGAAAGTTAAAACAATGATCTGAGGGGAAAGTCAGAATTCACTGCAAAACCAGCCTGGCCCACGCAGGCAGACAGGACCAGATCTGCCTCAAACAGTCGCTCAGTAAGTCTCTTTGCACTTGTTCCCAAAACTGCCCTGTCAAGTGTGTGGATGAAGAGTTGACACTGAACCATCCCTGAGCGTCTGAAAATCATCAGCTCCTAGGGCTCAGAAACTCCCCAACTGCCAAGGTCCCTTTGAGAGGCTCCCAAATGGCTTCTGACAGACGGTGGCACCTGGGGCTGCCCAGGTCTGGTGGCTCCTGCCTCCATTCAAAGCTGAGCCCGGGCTCTGGGGAACGTGCTTTGTCTGCCTTATTGGATTTTAGGAGGGTGATCAAATATGATCAAAAGTAGTAGAGTCACTCTAGATGTAAATAGAAAAACTTGCCTATCTTCTGAACATCAAAATAGCAGCCAGTTTAGTTTATTTTCTGTTGTGTGTGTGTGTGTGTGTATACACACATCCATGCATTGTGTTTGAAATACTGAGAGAAGCACAGAACAATCCATTTGTAAGATACCCAAACAGAAACTATGTGACTGTCTGCCTTCATTATTTGAATACTGGAGATTGACGGAACAAGACTTAATATTTCAATAAAACAAAACTATTGTCAGCAAAAAAAAAAAAAAAAAGACAGTGCATGATGATACGGAGCCGTGGAGACCTATGATAAACTGGGGGGAAAGAACCCTGCGCAAACTCGAAACACACAAGACTGCAATTTAATCTTTTTATTTGAAATATAAATATTGTTACTATCAAGCCTGACAGTATAGAAAATGTGTGCCCTGCAGCCTTCTGACAAAACAAAATTTATATTTAAAACTTCCTGAAATAAGCCCTTTCATCTACGGGGTTTTGTCACATTGGAGTGGCTCTAAGACTGCCTTGTGGCCCTGCACCTTTAATTATTTTATGCCTAGAAGACACATTTTAAATAGAAGAGGCGGGTTACAAGAGTTTTGACAGCTGGGGATGATTAAAATACTGACAACATGCACTATAGAAAATTCCCTGAGGTTTTCACTGAAGCCCCATAGGAAAGTTAAAGATGAACATCCAAAAAAAAAGTATTTTTCCCCCACCAGCACGGAATGTTCAGGCCACTCAGATGTAGCTTCCTTTCCTCGAGAAACTCGGAAGAAAATTTTCATCCTCAATCTTCCAAGGCCAGACACTTGAAAACTGGTCAACCAAGGGGCTTGGCTAATGTTTCCAGTTAGCAAGTACACAGCTTGTTCCCAAGGCCAGATGTTTCATCTCGTCGACTGATGAGGAGAAATGCTGGCATCTTATATATTGATTAATCCCTTTATGTGGGGAGTACCAATTGGGTTGGTTCCTGGGATCCTAATGGAGGCTGATCTGAGCTTCTTCATTTTTCCTCATTAGTAAGTGTGACTCTGACAGTTCCCAGTGGGAAGTTCTACTCTAGGAATCAAATCTATTCCCTTGTCTTGAGTGGTGAGCTGAGTATCTGCCAGCTGATTTCTGCGTTCCCCAAATCAATGAACTGGCTCACTGTAAGTTCTTTGCGTGTCCTATAAAATATATAACACAAAGATTCTGAGGGTCATTACTTTTACTGGCAATGTCCATTCCTCAGATCAAGATTATTTCTCTCCCACCTATGGATCTGAGGGTACTCTTGAGAGATTGGGAGGTTCTAATGCTATTAACCCTTAAGAATCCACCAGGGAATTCTTTCCAATACCAATCAACCAATTGTCTCTTCAATATCATTTTACTGTTGATATAAATCTCAATATAATGTTGATCAATTGATGAGAAAGAAAAAATAAAACACAAGAGATAAAGGGAAATAGCAGTATCGTATGTTCACAAGTACTTGAAGACCAGGTAAGAGAAAGCCCAAGCTTTCTTTCCCCAGTCAGGAATCCAGACATCCCCTCTCCTCAAGGGGGAAATAGATGAAACTTCTCTACTGGAATTTTTGGTATACACACTCAGTTTTTATTCTATATCCAATTTAAAAAAACTTTTCTTCATTATGCAATAAGTGGAAGGGAAACATTTAAAGAATACCTGTGCTTGCTCTGACGAGGAGGACATGATCCATTTTTATATATTCCATGAAGCAGGCTTTTCAGCCCCATGATTTGGGCTGCCAGCAGACAATATACATCGTGAATGCTATGGATTGGACTCCTTTGGACCCAGTCCCCTGCTACAAAATGAATTGAAGAATTCCCTTCCCTAATCCCTTAGCCTCCACTAAATAATAATGATAATAATAATTACTGTCATTGGTATTGGAAAAGATTTTATATACTCATTCCCTGCCACATAAATAGCTAGTAACTCTCCAAAATAACAATAATCATTGCTATTTGTATATTTATGTAAGAGCTGCTAGGTGACACTGGATAGAGTGCCATGTCTGGAGTTGAGAAGATGCACTTCTGGCCTCAGATAATTACTAGCTGTAAGAACCTGCACAAACCACTTAACCCTGTTTGTTGCAGTTTCCCCATCTGTAAAATAATTTGGAGAAGGAAATGCCAAACCACTCCTGTATCTTTGCCAAGAAAACTCCAAACGGGGATACAAAATACAAACACAACTGAAATAATTAAATAACATTTGTATATAACTTCAAAGTTTGCAAAATCATATGTGTATGACTTTGCATATATGACTTTGTGAATATATAAATATATGTATATATACATACATTTTAATTTTATATATTATATAAATATAAAATATATACATATATTTATATACAAAATTTCATTTCATCCTTAAAAATCCTGTGATACAGTTAATAGCCTATTTTTATACATAAGAAATTCAAACTCGAAGCAATTTTCTTGGTCACACACAATTAACAAACATAAGAGACTGTATTTGGCATCTGAGGTTTCTTTCTGCCCTAAATCTAAAATTCCATAGCCATAAGTTGACTATATTGGGGGAAGAAGATCATATGGTTTCTTTGGTGTGATGTTCCCTCCACCAATATAGATTATAGTTCTTTTCCATAGTCAATTGTTTCATTAATGTAAAAAAAAAAAAAAAAAGTCATCCCCTGGTGGCCTGGCTTAGCTGATACAATTTTGTCAACTTACACAGCTGATTTTCAGATGACTGAACTAAGCAACTTCACTAGGTCTATACTTTATAGCTTTTTAGCTCAGCATGACCAACCTAACTTGACCACTTCTGCTGCCAGAGTCTTTAAGAATCCAGGATCAATTCCTTGGCATAAAGAGGTATAGAAGTAGGGCAATAGTAGAATAATCACAGGTTAAACATTTTATAAGACTCTTTAAAATACTCATACACTTGTAGATAGAGATATTAAAATGTATTTCTGTATGGATAGACATATACACATATATTGCACATATTTATATTGTAAATGTTATGTATTATATACAATATGTATTACATATGTTATTGCATAGACAATACATCATATACATATATGTATTGTATGCAGGGATAATCTTATCTATATTATATACATGCATGCATTATATAAGAATTTGTATTATATACACATAAGTATGTGTATGTATTTATAGAGATGCACACACGTGTATATATATATATATATATATGTATATATATGTATATACTGGAGAAAAAAATGTCAAACTATTTCAGTATCTTTGCCCAAAAAACCCAAATAGCATCAGGAAAAATCAACCACAACTGAAGCAATCCAACAACAACAAAAATATATGAATATACATATATGTATAATATTTAATAACTTTATAACTCATCTATCTCTACAAACTCCAATCAAAGAGAACCAATGAATTAATGTAACATAAAATGATTTATTCATTACCATACAATCAGAAGGATCAAAGTTGGAACTTGAACTCAGTTTTCTTGGTTTAGACGTCTACTCTCTAATATATCATACTTTTTATACATAAATTTGCATATATTTACACAAAATAGGTATGAAGTAATATTTTTGGAAGAGTGAGAGAGTAGAAAACTGAAACCTCTAGATGGCTAGAACTCTTAATAAAAATCATTACAGAGTGCTGATTTGTATGTTTACATCACCTTCATTTCCAAATTTAGCTTTCCTTATTCCCTTGCTGTTTATATAAAATAGAAAACCAAAAAATCAAAGACTTATCTCCTTCTCCAAAGTGGAAAAACATTTTAAAAAATAAGCAATGAAGTTCTGGGATCCTTGAAGAGAAAGTGTGAATCCCCTTTGGGACCATTTACACATGCTGTCTGTATGTCTAGCTTGTGACACAAGCAGATGGTAAACTTAAAAAGAATCAGAGACATCCTTCACCTCAGTCCTGCTCTAAACTCTTGTTAAAATCAGTGAAGTTGAAGTGGTTACAAGTCTGTGAAAAAGCTTTCTCTCTTTAGGCCACCATTGGATCGTTAATACATAGGGAAGTCTTTGTAGTCTTTCTCATGTCTGCGGGACCAAGATTGGTTAGAAGAGGAGGACTAGCTGGCCTTCAAACCACATCTGACAGGACCAGGGCCCCCTCTTCCCAGGGTCATTGGAAGATAATCCCAAGGTCTCAGAAATAAATATAGGCTGAGAAAGCCCACAGTTGCCCCAGCAGGAGGTCTGATAAAGGAGATTTTGGGGAGAAATCATTCTTGGGAGAACCAAACTAGATAGGATCAAAATTTCTTTCCAAAATCAGAGTTGAAGTGTTTTGGGTACTAGCACTGGAATGGAATTCCTGGATGTGTTTGTGTTGAGTCATTCCTCTTGTAGTCTGTTCTTTGTTGACCACAACCTGAAATAGCTTTCAAATCTGGGCCTCAGGGGGGAAAAGAGATCCTTTCGCCACCCAGGATATGTCCATGGAGACATGGCGTAGATCTGGGCAGCGAGTCCCCAGCCTTCCTTCCTTGTTTTCTGCATGTCCAACTTCCTGGCACAGGAATAAGTTCATATCTGTGACTTGATTTCATTTACACAGGAAGTAATGAGTATGATCATTGGCACCAATATATGATAAATTGCCAGCAAGTCTTCAGAGGGGTTGTAGTTTGGGAAGCTCTTTCTGGCTGAGAGGACTTAAAATGAGGAAATAAAGAAATAAATTTACAGTAAGTAAATTAAGTGGTTCACAGACCCCCACTGAGCAATGGATTGCTGAAATCTGGAATACACGATCTGTTTAGAGTCAACACATCTGTCTCCCATTTTGCTAATTCAAATTGCCCGATAAGGAAGCATTGGCATTTCCAGGATCTAGGAAGGTGAGATAGGACTAAAATCTCTCCTTAGCAACCATGCCTTCCTATTGGATATTAAATAATTGGGGGATTAAATAAAAAACACCTCGTAAAGGAAAATAAATTTAAAACCTTGAACATACTTGAGTAGAGTCTAATAAATACTTGTTGAATGTTTCTTTTTTCACTTTCTCTTTTTTATTCCCATTTTTTGACCTGACCATTGAGTAGGGAGGGATGTCCAGTTGTGATTTCAAATGGGAGGATCTTCCTCTATGGGATTTTAGTTCAGAAAAATCTGTCTCTCTGAATTTTGTGAAATCTGCTTTCCCTGTTTTCCTAAAATCTAGAGCACATGTTAGGTTATAACCTCACATTCTCTTCTTTGGCAGTCACATACACTTGGATAAAATAACCATGTCTTTTGAGAGTTCCCATCATAAACACATTACCATTATGTCAATAGCACAGTAACTGCCCTTATTCTTTATTCTATGTTCTGAGAATTAAATTATCAGAAAGGTAAATAATTACTTCTGCTTTTAGCAAAATGATACTTCTACAATCTGGTTTGACATAAAATCAACTTTAAAAGTATCATTACTGATAATAAGTCATTTGAATGTCACTTCTATACCCAAAAGCTTTCAGTAATTCCTAATCACCTGTGGAGTAAAGTTCTCATTCTTTTCCCTGGCATTAAAAATCATCTACAATATGGTACCCTTCCAGCCTTTTCCTAGTCCTCTCACCTCTGAAAACTTCCTTCTAGACAAACCATGTGATTCTGCTAAAGTACTATTTCTTTTCCCTTCATATATTTGCCCTATTACTGGAATGTTCTTCTTTCCCGTTTATTCATTGAATTATTTTAAATTCTAATTTAAACACTACATCATCCATAACCTTTCATTAGTACCAATCTTTTCCTTTTGATGTCACAACTTTGTCTCCAATACTCTGATTTTTATTAAATATTATGTATTATAGCTGGTGTCACAATTTCCAGATCCAACCCCATTCCTCTCTGAGCTCCTGAAATTTAGTCCCATGTCACTATTTATTATCTTCAACTATTACATAGGTATCTCAAAAGTAACTGTCATTATAAACCAAGTGGTAAAGTCAATAGAACATGGAGCCTTAAGTCAAGAAGACCTGAATTCAAATGTGGCCTTAGATATTTATTGGCTGTGTGACTGAACCTGGAAAAGATATTTCACTTCTGTTTATCTTAATTTCCTCATCTATAAAATGGGGATAATAATAGCACCTATCTTCTAGAGTTGTAAGAATGAAATGAGATAATTGTGTAATAGATCAGTACCTGAAACATAGTAAGCACTATAGAAATATTAGTTATTATTATTAATATTAATAATGATGATAATAGGAGTAAATAGGAAAATTAGGAAAAAGTCAGGTATGGTGATGAAGTAGTAGTAGTAGCATAATAGTAGTAGCAGCAGTAGTAATAGTAATAGTAATTTTGTTGTTATTGCTGAAGTAATAGTAGTAATTATTATTGTTGTTATCCCAGTCCTGTACCTCTTTTTTGTTCTTTTTTTTTTTACTTTTCCTATTTCTATAAAGGATACCACCATTCTTCCAGGGACTCAGATCATGACTTCACAAGCCTGCTCCTTGTTCACCCAAATTCCATTAGCATCCCTCCTTTCCAACTGCCATGGTTCTGGCCATTTCTGGAACTAACAGTAGGGCACACATGGCTGCTAAAATGACTCTGATGAATAGGAAATAAACAACTCTAATCCTTCCACTAACAAGTACCACCATGTCTTACTACCTGCCCTGTTACTTTGCCTCAAGGACAACCAAGTTGTTCCATCTGACCTGCAACTGCACCCTCCCAATTGGAGTGTGACATTCTTGAGTGCAGGGACAATTGTGCTTTTCTATTTATCCCTCCCACCACTTAACATAATATTTGATGCATAGTAAGCAAATCCTTAATAAATGCTTTTACAATTTCTCTCCCATTCTTCATATTCCCTCATGTACAATCAGTTGCTATTTCTTATTGATTCCACCTTCACCTTTTTCTATTTAGACAGCATTTACTCAAATCCAGGCCCTCATCACCTTTTTGACTAAGCTATCGCAACAGACTCTTAATTGATCTACCTGCATTTTTTCTCTTACCTCTCCACTCTAACCTCTACAGAGCTGTCAGAGGGATGTTCCTAAAGCCTAGGTCTCACTAAATTCTGTTATCTTCTCTCTCGAGAAGCTTCAGTAGCTTCATTTTGCCCCCGGAAGAAACTATAAACTGCTCCGTTTAGTTTTATAAATCTTCCACAATCTGGCCCTAACCTAGCTTCTGAGACTTAATGTTCTCTTTTAATTCTCTTTTAATGTGTTCATTACTCTCTTTCACACACATTCTGACCCAATCAAACTTAGCTATTTGTTGTTGCTCATACACAACATTCCATCTCTTAAAGTCTCTGCACAGGCTGTGCCATTCCCTAGAAAAATCTCCCTTTCTCATTCTTACCTCAGCATTTCTTACTTCCTTCAAATTTCGGTTCAAGTATCACCTCCTTCCTCAAGCTTATTTTATCCCCATCTCAGCTTCTCCCAGTGCCACAATCATTGGCTCTCACTCCCAAGAAATGACTTTGCAGATAGTTTATATTTTTTTTTGTTTTTTGTGCACAAATTGCTCTTTCCTAATAGAATGTAAACTCTTTGAGGGTAAAGATGTTGCTTGTGTTTTGTCATTGCATCCATTCTCAATTCTAAGCACAGTGGCCAGCATATAGTCATTTAATGAGCACTGGCCAATTGATTGAATTTTGAATTAATGAATAGTCATCTATTTGTTTTTTTATTTTCCTCTAGAGGATAATTTCCATGAAGCAAAAATGATCTTATTAAAACTATGCCTTCATTCTCTCAAGTCCCACCAAGTACAAGGTTCTTTGACCTTAGTAAATATCTAAAAAATGCTTGCTGTAACAAAAATAATAGTATTTATTAATGTTTTGACAGTTGCAGAATACTTTACAAATATATTATTTTATACCCTTCAGAGCCTTGGGAGATAGGTCTCATTGTATAGATGAAGAAGCTGATACAGACAGAAATCAAGTGCTTTGTTCATTTTTATATAGCTAATAAGCTGGACGTGAACTTTAGTTCTTTCAATTCCAGCTTCATTGTTCTGTACACTGTGAATGGCTGATGAATAAGTGTACATACTATGTGTTGTGTGTCATGCTGCCTTCTAATATAAACTGTTAAACTTGACTGTTTTAAATTTCATAACTCATTTGGAAAATGACATTATATCTCATCTTGGTTCTGGGTGTTTTGCAATAACCTTTCTCCAAAAGCTTTAAAATTCTGATCTTGAAATGCAGAGTGAATGAAGTCTCTGTTTGCATATTTCATATAACTTAGAATACACAATATATGCTTCATAAAAGTATCAAGCTATCTAGGAAGCTGTATCTGATATTTTGGAACTGATTAGATAGTTTCGAGATATGGGGATAATGGAAATAGGGTTGACCTGAGTCAAGAAGACTTGGGTGAGGGTCCAACTATAGATCTTTAATAGCTGAATAACTAAGGGCAAATTGTTTACATTTTCTCAGCTTTCATGATGAAATGGAGATTATAATACGACCTACATCATAGTGTTGTTTGGGAAAGGAAATGAACTAATGTATATAATGTGCTACATAAACATAATTAATGGTTATTGTGAAGGAATACCCTATAAGGGTCCCTCCAACAAAAATATTTTGTCATTTGATAAACTTATATCATTCGTAGCCCATCCCCATTTTACTATTCAGTTTGAACTTTGAACCATATCACAATAATTACAAATCAAAATTTTTTATCACAAAAATTTGGTTCAAATTGTGGAAATAAGATGGAAAAATAAAAAATTAAATGTATGACCAGTAAATCAAGGTGAGATTTATAAGTACAGCATCATAACAGAACACTGAGAACTTTAAATACCTGGACATAACATTAAGTGACCTAATGGGAAGGGCCCAATGGGACTCACCCCCACACACACACACAGAAAAAAAAAGAGAGAGAAAACCAATATTGTTCTTTAAAAATCCAGATACTCTGTAAATGCATTAATAATAACAACTGAAAATAATAACTAATATTTATATGTTACTCTAAGGTTTGCAAATTTGCAAAATTTACAAATATCTCACAACAATATTGCAAAGCATATGCTATTATTATCTCCATTTCATACTTGAGAAAACTGAGACTGAGCAAGGTTAAGGGACTTAGATAGGGACACACAGCTATTAATTATCAAAGCAAGGAAGATCTCTGCTTTATTGCTCAGCTTATTCACAAGTAATCTGAATTTCTTTCTCTTTTAGTCTTTATTAAATACTTTCTTATCTTATCTTTCTTAGAATATCACTATAACTAGGAAAGGGGAAAAAAGGAATAGGCTTTCTTGGGACCTAAGTTGTAAAACCCACTGATATTTCCTCACAATTCCTGGATCTATGGTTTACTTTTCTCTGCTGTATTCTTCTGGAATACAGCAGGAAAAAGTTATGGTGCATATTACAAAAATCACAATGCCGGAATCAAGAGATGCTTTAGACAGTATCTAGTCCAATCATAATTTTAAAAGACAATTCTACAACCTTCTGAACAATGGATTCTTTCGTCATGGCTTAAATACTTGTAATGAGGTGGAACCCACCAGCTCTCAAGGAACATACTTTTGAACAATTAAAATTTTTTGGCATTTTTCTCCTTTTTTATTTAATTGAAATCTTATCCTGTTGTCAAGCAGAGCAAGTTGTCTCCTACTTCCATTTGTCAAGTGTTAAAATATTTTGATGATAGTGCCCCCCAAAAAACAAAGTCAACATGTCTAAATCATGGACTGATTTTGACTTTATCTCGATATATGATGTGAGATGTTGGTCTATCTAGTCTGCCAAACTGTTTTTCAGTTTTCCCAGCAATTTTTGTCAAATAATGTGTTCTTGTTCCAAAGAGGGAATTTATTTCTCAAAAATAATATGGTCATTACCTACTATGTAATGTGAATCCAGACTATTCCACTGAGCCATTGCTTTTACTCTTAGTCAGTACCAGGAAAAAAAAAATGAAATGCTCTATGAATTTTATATAGTGGCCATGCTAATCTTCTCTGTATAGTTCCAATTTTAGTATATGTACTGCTGAAGCAAGCACTCCCTTCAAATTTCTCTGTTGGCATTAAGCTTATCTACAATTGCATTTCTTCTAAGATTATGATGTTCTATGATCTTCAACTGGGTTAGCACTATTGGAAGAAAAATGGAATGAAAACCTTGAGTTTTGGTGACAGGAAGAAGTTACAGTTCAATGAATGCACCATAAAATGTACAAAATGTTTGGCAATCCAATTCTTTCTTCCAATTTGATTTTGGGCACAAATTTGCAATGTCAATTAAAAAATATATGTAATAATGACATGAGGTGACTATCCAACTGCTTGTCATACTCTAAATAAAAGATATTTTTAATCCATTTTATTTTTGTTTGTTCTGTGTGACTTGTTAAATTGATCTTTTGAGTGACCATGGATCTCATTAAGAGAAGAATTTCAAACTATGAATGACCATTTGGAAAACATGTTTCATATTACTAATAGTAAGGCAATAAAAACCATAATTATTCTAAAATCACACCCAATACTCTTAAGATTGTCAATGATAGCTAAAAAATTAATACGGGGAAAAGCCAGGGTTGAACAGGCTTCAGAAAACCATACACCCTTATACTCTCCCACTACCCCAAAGGCAGACAGAAATCAAAAGATTCTAGTTTGTTTCTCCCCTAAAATGCTGGTCAATCTTTTCTTGGTGCTTCTATCCCACTTTATTCTTTATCAAACAAAACAAAAACAAAAATAAGCAAGCAAACAAAAAAGGAGTTCAGGGTGCCAAGTATTGCTTTAATACTGGCATGACATTTCTCTGGAATATTAATTCACTTCTACCTATTCTATTCTATATTTTGTAAGTTCATTTTTGGTTCCTATACAGTCTGTCAATATTCTTTTTTTTTTAACTCAATGTTTCATAGATAGTGTATGAGGATTCTTTTTTCAAAAAAATATTTTAAGTGAAAACTCCTCTACTAAACTCATGACCTTATCTCATCTTTGCCACAGAAAGATATTCATTGCGTCTTAGTCTTTTATATCTATGCAAATGTATTTAACTTCCTTGTTTTTGATAAGATATAATGTGAAATACTGTTCACCTCTGAATTTTGTTGTTGTTGAAGAAATAACTAGTTTATTCTTTTTTGCTTAATGTCCAGTTATTTTATATGTCTATTTTATCAGTTTCACAGGATATGTCATTTTAGAGAGTAAATCAATATTATATTTCAATTTTTCCTTCAATTTCTCATAAATGAGAAAGATTTTTTCATTATTCTATCAAATGTCCTTGGACAATCTTTATTTATTTATTTATTTGCTGGATGCCTGCAAAACATGTTTGCTGTCATAATTATGAAGTCTGAGTATAGTTCTTACTGAAGAATTAAACTTTGGATGACTTAGATATTTACCTGTGCATTTTTTATTCTGCACTTTACCATCTATTTTCAATATTTATGTGCTATTTTTCTATAAGATTATCAGAAAAATATATTACCCAGATTTTCTTTTCCATTTTAATATTTATTTTTGACATCATACTTGAAGATGTGAATCAATCATAAAACAATAAGAATAAATTCACCCCCAAAGCAGGTGAAATGAAAGCTGTCTCTTTTTAGGAATGATAGAACATGATCTTGGAACTGTAATTGTATAAAAGTTATCCTACAGAAGCATGTGAATTCAGCAGCCAAGTGCTAGGAGCATATAAGGTAGGGAGAAAGAGATAGAATAAGCTTGAGTATGACATGTCACACGTATACTTACTCTTCCTAATCTACATGACAGCGCGAGACTAATACAATATGTCTAAATTTAAAACCAAATTATACCCCCAAATTACAATTATAATTTGTACAATTGTGCAAAATACAATTCTTTAGATTTATCCAGATAAAATGGTCTATGTTTTTAAAACACCAATCACTCATCCCTAAATATATTTCTTTGTCTGTAAAATGAAGGGATTTGAAGAATTTTCAGTTCTTAATCAATGATCTTCCAATCATAAAAGCCAAAATATTTGAAATGATTCCTAAGTGGAGAACACATTAGACAAAAATCTTCACTCAATCCTAACTAAATCAGTATTCTTAAACATTGGATCTCATTGATGGTTATTGAAATCTCTAGAATTAGGTTGTATATTATTTAGTATTAAGGACTATAATATTATAATTTTAAAGGTTTTTACTATAGTGCTATATTCCTAGACTGGAATTTTATTCACATTTTGGCATTGCATTTTTTGGCTTTTTAGGAGAAATGGTGGCAACTTCACGATTCTTGCCAATATTTTGTTTCATGCTGCTTCTTACCTATGGTATTTTCCACTATGGCTGATTCAGCAACTATGGAAGTGGAAGTTTATTGGAAATCTGTTTAGTTAAATAAGAATTTAATGTTGATAAAGGGAAAAAATCATAGCAAAAAGGATGGATAAAATTTTAAAAAGACATCTTAGTATGGTTCAATGTGTAATAAAAGAATCACAGAACAAAAAGTAGCTTTTTAAAAAAAATGCATTCTTTTTTCCAGAAGACCAATAATCCTTCAATTATATTTTCATATTTAATCATTAAATTAGTGCTTTTCATTTATTCTTTGAATGCTGTATAATTATTTTCCTGTTTATCTTTTCATTTTTCACTGTTTTATCTTTTCAGAAACTCAACTGTTTTAAAAATGACTTTGTATTTTGTTCTAAATTTTCTGCTCTGTTCTTAGATGTGTTCATTTTTACCTCAAGAGCTTTATCATCATTTCTTTGATATTTTCATGTATTTTTATTACTATTATAAAACACTCTGATTATTCTAAGAGCTATTCAACTATCCTTTCAAAAGTCCTTGAAAATTTTGCTGCTATGCTTTTATTTCCTTCCTCAATAGATTTTGACTCAGTTTCCTTCACTGTGAAGTGTATATTAATGAAATGACTTTTTTCTTCAAATGTCTTCCCACTCCCACTTTCATTTCTCCTCCTCAGTCAAATTGTACTTACTTTTATCAACCACTCTGCTAATTTTATTTGGTATCCTTGCTATAAATATATTTCTTGTCATAAATCATTTCCATTATATAGACCCAGAGTACTTTGTTACTCCTCCAGTCAGTACTGCATATTCTCTGTTCTTTCACTCCACTAAGGCTAGGAAAGGCCTGTGGTCTTCAAGGGATAAATATTCTCTATGATATATTGATAGTGGGAAGTTGAGAGACCATTCTAGTGGGAACTATCATCTGTCTTTTCCATTTCACTCTGTTCTGGCACCACTTTTCCACCTGCACCAAACTTTGTATAACTCCAGGATGTGCCTTTTCAAAGCAGATTAGATATATTGCTAAAGAGAAACTCTGTGAAACATTTCCATTGTGTCTCTTCTCCATCTCTCTTATACTTTCTGCTGATTGTCAATTTCTTCTTGTATAGTAATAAATAGTTCTCACCAGAAGTATATTCCTCCTATATGT
Organism: Antechinus flavipes; assembly: GCF_016432865.1. Classification (NCBI taxonomy): domain Eukaryota; kingdom Metazoa; phylum Chordata; class Mammalia; order Dasyuromorphia; family Dasyuridae; genus Antechinus; species Antechinus flavipes. Next base: position 79,550,756 of record NC_067399.1, read on the forward strand.
CCTCTATGACCATTTTTTTCCTTCCTTTTGATCCTTTAGGAGCTGGTCTAATTCATGGGCCTTTAACTATCCTATATTGAAATACTCATTTGAATACTACTAAATGGTTAACTGAAAATTTTGATATCTAGAACTATAATTACTACAAAAGTTGTGCAGCCGAGGGTGACAGGAAAAGGAGGAAGTTATAAGAGAAATGGGCTCATAAGATGGTTTTTATTTGATATGGTAGGTATTTTTTTCTGTGAAAATTTTTCAATTTTATCTTTCTTGTTATTTCTATTTTTGTTGTATTTGGAAAGAAATACAAGTTTATTTGTTGTTTTGTGAGGAAACTATATCCTATACTTACTCTTATCATGCTATCTTCCCAGTATTCCAAAATGTTCTCTCCATAAATTTTGCATATATGCTATGGTAGGAATAGCATCTAATAAAGTTAAAATGTCCTTGAAACAAATGGTAATCTTCCCCCTTCCCTCTCCAGTGAAACCATGATTTTTCCAATTAGGCTTTTCTTGATATCTATTTGGTCCAGAAGACTAAGGACTAAACCATTGCTGTAGTTTTCTAGGAGCATAAGACACAAAAGCCAAACATATGATTAAGTTGTCAATGATCCTCAATGCTTAATGAATGAAATACTCCCTTTAAGTCAAAACAATAGGACTGAACATTATACCACCATGGCAAATGCAGAGAAGAGAGGAATTTCACTCAGCTGAAATAATCTATTATTAAACTTCCTTTTCTCAAAAGTTGTATGTCCTTTAGTTATAATTCGGAACCTGATCCAGCTGGATTGTGTGTGGCCAAAATACATTATTGAATTATACTGTATACATTATTCTAGAAAATGATGTATATGAATGTGAAAGTTCACAGAACATTAGATTGAATATGTTAATTTAGGTAAATAGTCATATTTATTACAGTGTCTCAACTTAACCATGGAAAATTAATATTTTCCCATTGTTTAAATCTGTCTTTATTTGTGTGAAAAACATTTTGTAATTGTGTTTTTATAAGTCCCTGGATATGTCTTGCCAAATAGACTTCCAAGTATTTTGTATTGTCTGCAGTTATTTTAAATGGGATTTCTCTTTCTATCTTTTCCTACTGAATTTTGTAAGTAAAAAAAAAAAAAAAAAACAGAAATTTTCATGATATAGTGGATTTGTTTATTTTTCATATCCTGCAATTTTGCTAAAATTATTAATTGTATCAATTTTTTTTATTTTATTCTTTAGGATTCTCTAAGTATAGCATCATGTCACCCAAAAGAGTGATCTTATTCTGCGTTCTCATTGCATATTTTAATTTCTTTATTTTTCTTCTCATATTGTTGTCACTAGTATTTCTAGTTCTATACTAGACAATGGGAATCCTTATTTCACCTCTGTTCTTGTTGGAAATGTTTCAAGTTTATACTCATTATCGGTAATGCTTGCTAGGATGGTTTAAGATAGATGCTACATATGCTTTTAAGGAAAGCTCCTTTAATTCCTATGCATTCTGATTTTCATTTTGTTTTTGTTGCTGATATGGTTAATTATACTGACACTTTTCCTGATTTTTAACCATCCATGCATTCCTAGTATAAATCCCTCCTAGTCAAAATGTATGATCTTTGTGGTATATTTTACAGTCTCTTTGATATTATTTTATTTAAAATTTTTGCATCAGCACTAATCAGGGAATTTAGTATATAGTTTTCTTTCTGTTTTTGCTCTTCCTGTTTTATAAAGTATTAGCATATTTGTGGTATAAAAAGAACTTTGTAGGATTTTTTCTTTGCCTATTTTCCCCAAAATAATGTCTATAGTATTGAAACTAATTGTTTTTTTTTTTATTTTTTCATTCTACCAAATATCAGACACTAATGATTTTTTCTTAGGAAGCTCATTAATGGTTTATTCAAAATTTTTAAAAAAATTTTTGCGATAGAGTTCTTTAAATATTCTGTTTCCTCCTTTGTTAATCTGGAAAATTTATACTTTTGTAAATATTCATCCATTTCATGTACATTGTTAGATTTGTTGACATAAAATTAGTGAATATTCCTCCTGAAAATTGTTTTAGTTTTACCTTCATTGATGGTACATTCACTCTTTTCATGTTTGATATTGCTAATTTGGTTTTCTTCTTTCTTTTTTCTTAAAAATATCATATTAAACCATGGTTTGTCTCTTTTTATTATTTCCCTCATTAAACTAGCTGCTAGGTTTGTTTGCTTTTATATTAGTTCACTTTTTTCTTAATTTTTATCTTTATTAATCTCTTCTTTGATTTTCAAGATTTTCAATTTGTTGCATAATTAGCAATTTTTAATTTGTTCTTTTTCTATTTTTAAAAATCATCAATTCATTGATCTGTTCTTTCTCTATTTTATTGACATAAGCATTCAGAGACATAAATTTTCCCCAAGTATTGCTTTGTCTACATCCCAAAAAATTTAGTATGTTGTCTTATTATTATTATTCTCTTTTAAAATAATATTGTTCTCTGACCCATTCATTCATTAGGAATAAATTAATTCTTATCAATTTTCAATTCATGTTTCCATGGCCCAATTTTAATTTACATAGATTTAAGTATAATTCTACTCCAGACTCTTATTTTTATTCGGTTTTCCCCATTTCAAGTGTGTTTCTTGGAGAAAGATTCTGGAAGATGGCAGAGTAGGTTGGTAAATTTCTCCCACAAATAGAACAAATTTGCATCTCAGTGCAAACACACAGTGATGAAAAATCAAGAACAAGTTGGGCAGAATAGGGTCTTCCTGATACAACCCCAGAAGATCTGTGGGGATTAACCTATTTGAAGTGCAAACATCTCAAGGCTAGCTATGCAAAAAACACCAAGTGGGGAACTCTAGGGCAAGCTGGATATGGCTGGAGCCTAAGAACTGCAGAAACTTTCACCTCCCACACAGAGGATTCTGGGTCTGAGTACTGCAAGAAGTGAATGTGGCTGATTGGGAACATCAGGTCCAGCTCTGCTGCAGAGACACAGCCCTGGGAAAAATGGAACCAGCACTTGGTGAGTGAAACTAGAGCAGGGAAGCTGTCTATGGTTATTTGCAGTAGAGTGAAGCTCTTGATTTGAGGTTCCTGATCAGAGGAGTGAGCTGAAGGATAGCCAGAGACACCCCCATTCCATGATTAAAGGTGTTTACACTAATAGCTCTTATTTTTTAAAAGATGAACTGGCAAAGAAGAAAGAACTCTACCACAGAAACATATTTTGGGAACAGGAAGATCAGGATTCATCTTCAGAGGAGGACACTTTGGTTAAAAAAAAAATGCTTCTACTCCAAAGAGCAACATGAAGTGACTCCATGCCCAGAAAGTGTAGAGGGCTGAAACTATTGAGTCAATGCACTGAGGTCAGGACTGCCGAGCACTTGAAGCTAACTACTGATTGGACAGTACTCTATGGGCATATGCTTGGAAAATGGTCCTTCCCACTATCCTGTGTGGCTCAATGATTGGTGTATATAAAGGATTGTAGGAGAGACTAAAGGGTGGAGTAAGATAAGCCAGAGTCACTCTTTTGCAGTAGATGAGGGAGTGGAGATTCTGCTTCCATCCTATTCTATCCTGATTATAAAGACCAAGAATAAAGACTAAGGACTTTTGCTTATCCTGACTCTGGCTGATTCTGGGGTGTCCTGGGTGCTGGAGCAGTCGTCACAAGGAAGAATTTATAGAACTCAAAAAAGAATTTAAAAATCAAATGAGAGACAGTGAGGAAAAACTAATCATCATCATCATCATCATCATCTAAGAAAAAAATTAGGAAAAAATATTAGCCAATTAGAAAATGAGGTACAGAGTCTCAAAGAAAATAATTCTTTGAAAATTAGAATTGTTCAAGGGGAAGCCATTAAAACTATAAATGACCAAGAAATAACAAAACAAATTATAAAGAATGAGAAAATAGAACAAAATGTGAAAGACTTTATAAGAAAAACAACAGATCTGAGAAGAGATTAAGAAGAGCAAATAGGAGAATAATTGGACTAAATCATGACCAAAAAGAGAATCTTGACAAAATAAAGCAGGAAATAATCTTTAAAAAATTGTTTACGTATGATAGAACATGAGGGGAAAGTAGAAAAAATCCACCACTCACCAGCTCAAAGAGATCCTTTGGGGGAAAACACACAGGAATATTATTGCCAAATTTTGAAACCTCCAGATCAAAAAAATAAAACAAAACAAAACAAAAAACTTTGCAAGAAATAAGAAACACATAATTCAAATATACTGAAGCTATTATTAGAATTGTGTAAGATTTATTAGCAGCTACAATAAAAGACCATGGAATCATATTTATTAACACTCAGAAGAACTAGGCCCATAGCCAAAAATATGATATCCAGAAAAATTTTCTATAATTCTGAATGAGAAAAAATAGACTTTCAAAGAACTTGAAGATTTTCAGGACTTTCTGTCAACTAAACCCAAAGTTTACAGAAAATTTAACATATAAGAGCCAATATCAAAGATCAATTTTAAGGAACTCAAACTGCTTTAAAAGGCATAAACTCATTGCTATTTTTACTTTTTTATTTCTTAAGAGACATATCATATATCAAAAGAAAGATTGGCAGAGTTAAGGTAAAAATAGTAGTCACAATATACAAGTGAGATGCAGAGGAAGAATAGACACAGAAGTATAAAGGGAAGAAGCAGGCTCTTAGCTCTGAAAACCTACACACATCAGGAATGGGTTCAATAGACAGCAATACATATATATCATGAAGGGTATAGTATCCTCCAAAATTTATAAAGAAATAGGGGGGTAAGGATGGGCAGATGGGGAAGCAAAGTGTAAGGGAAGAAGACAAAGCATCCTTAGTTGGGGGGATGTTAAGTAATAGTAAAGCAAATTAGGGAGCAGAATTTAATTAGAGTCAGCAAGGGATAGGAAAGATGTGTGTGTGTGTGGGGGGGGGGGGTTAGGTGTGTGTGAGTGTGTATATGTTTGTATATATCTACATATGTATACCTAAATATACCTTTTCTTAACTATTGCTTGTTTGAGGAAGATAGGGGTTTGAAAGAGGGGAAAAGAATAAAGTAAGTAAGGTGCACAATAAGTGTGTTTCTTGTAAATAATATATCATTGGATATTATTTTCTAATCCATTTTTACTATCTGCTTCTATTTTATGGGCGAGTTCATCCCATTTACATTCTTAGTTATAGTAGTAATTGTATTTTCTTCATCTTGTTTTCCTCCCCCTTTTTCTCCTTTACCTTCTCCTCTTCCCCCTTCTCTTCTTTCTCCTCTTTTTCCTTCTTATTCAATCCTTCCCTCATCGTTCTCAAAAAATATATTTTACAATACTTGCTTCTATTTACCTGTCCTTCCTTCTTACAACTCCCCTTCTTTTATCCCATTCTCCTCCTACTTCTCTTTTAGGTGAAATAGATTTATATTACTAACTGAATGTGTATGTTATTCCCTCTTTGAGCCAACTGCAATGAGAGTGAGGCTCAATCATTGGCTGTCCCCCATTTCCTCTCTGCTGTAAAAATTCTACTTTGTGTATCTCTTTTATATGATATAATTTTTCCATTATTTCTCCTCTTACTTTTATTTCAGTGCAACTCTCTTTCTCACCCTTGAATTTTTCTTGAAATCTTCACATTACAGTCAACTTATATACCTGTTTTCTATGTATCCCATCTCATTTGCCTTCTGGTATCATATTCTAAGCCCCCCACTTTTTTTTAATGTAGTAGCTGCTAAATATTATGTGATTTTTAACTATGAATCCATGTTATTTGAATTGTTGCTTTTGTTCTTTTAAGAGGTGATAGATCGATTCTTTCAATGTTTATTTTATTCTATGGTTCTAAAATATTGGGGTAGTTTTTTTTTCTCGAAATATTACATCTATGCTATTTTTTTTTTGCTCATGACTTTCAGTTTGTCCAATAATTTTTAAATTACCTTATTTCAATCTATATCCCAGTTCAGTTGCTTTTTAATTGAAACATTTTACATTTTCTTTTATTTTTCCTCCTTTTGTTTTTGGGTTTCTTGTGTAGTCATTAGCTTCCATTTGCCCAACTTTAATTTTTAAGGAATTATTATACTCAGTGAGCTTCTGCACTTCAATATCTATTTGGTCAATGCTACTTTTTAAGGCATTCTTTTCTTCAGTGAATTTTGTACCATTTTTTCCCCTATTTGGCTAATTCTGTTTTTAAGGAGTTCTTTTCAGTTGATTTTTGTGCCTCTTTTACCATTTGGCCTGCACTTTTTTTAAGGTGCAATTTTCTTCAGTATTTTTGTGCCTCTTTTACTAAGTTGTTGATTTATTTTTTTAAATTGTTTAATTGTTTTTGATTGTACATATATATACTTTTTAAAATATGCATTTCTTTATGAATCACATTGAAAGATAAAACTCAGAACAAAAGAGAAAAACCAGGAGAGAAAGGGAAAAACAGAAAAAAAAAAAAAAAAGATGTTTGTTTTGCATTTGTTGATTTACATGCATTCTCCATAGTTCTTTTTCTGGATATAGCTAGTATGTTCAATCCAAAATTTATTGGGATTGCCTTGGATTGCTGAAGCACTGAAAAGAACCAAGTCTTTTATAGCTGATCATTGTACAATCTTGCTGTTACTGAAACTCTCCTACAACTGTAAGAATTAATGCCTTTTGCCTTGGAACTGAGTCTAGGTCTGCTGTTCCATTATATATGATCACAGACATTCTTCTCTGCCTTGGAATTGTAACCAGGGCCCCTGCTCCCTTGTAGCTACAAGCACTAATATTCCACTTAGGCTTGGAATTGTGGCCCACAACTGGATATGGACAATACAACAGGATCCTGAACCAAGCATCAACAAATAGTCCCTTGATATCTCTTTAGGACAAGTTTGCAGACCCACTTAAATTTTTTGGCTGAGAATTCCCAAAACTGCTGCCATTGTCACAGCTGCCTTCTAGGCTTATTGCTGGTGTTGTGGCCTCAGCCTTTGCTACTGTTGGGTTGATCACAACTCTGTTTTGTTTTTTGTTGTGTTTTTTTTTGGGGGGGGGAATGTTAGTGGAAAATTTCTTTCCACAATTTTTTGTTGGTACTGAATTTTATCTGAGTCATTATTTTCAAGTTGTTTGAAAGGGAATTTCAGAAGAATTCAACTGAGTTGGTGCTTATGTTCTGCCATTTTTGCTTTCCTTTCCCACCTTCCCTAAGCATTTTCTAGTAACTTATCAGAACAAGTTACTCTGTGTGTATTGTGTGTATGTGCCCATGAATCTTCTTAAGAGATATAAATATATAAAACTAGAATCAGGAAATAAGGGCCAGTTATTATAAACCAGGGAGGGCTTCTTAAACATTTTCCATTCATGATCCCTTTTCATTCAAGAAATTTTTTACATGATTTTGGTTATATATATATGTAGGTATATAAAACAGGTCTAAAAATCAAACATTTACTGATAATAAATTATTCATTTAAGAGAGCCCCCCCCATTCAGTTATGAGACTCCACACGGGGTCACAAACCTCAATTTCAGAAACTTGGTTATAAACTAGTGATAGGTAATTGATAGATCATGTGAGTGGTCTCTTCAAAATGTAAAAACAAATGCATTTTTCTAGAAAACTCCATGGCAGGGTCTCAGCCTCTTTTGAAAGGTGATTTCCTTTGAAAGTCCAGTGATATCTACAGATCCCTTTCTCAGAATAACACCTGTTGCCTATATTAATAAGAATTATGAACTTTAGTTGGAGATGAGTAAAAATAAAATGTCTTTTTCCAATCCAAGTTCACAGACTCCCTGAAATAATCTATAATCTATCTATCTATATGTATATATGTGTGTGTGTGTGTGTGTGTGTGTGTGTGTGTGTTTGTGTGCATCGATAGATAGATATAAATCCTCAGGACTATATATATATATATAGTCCTAAGGATTTTTTAAAGTGCCAAAACATGCTCTCTATATATATTTTAATGAGTAGGAATTATATAGAATGAAAAATGTGAATAAGTTGTGAACTGAACTGATGCAGAAAGTAATATCAATAAGATAACAATTCTATAAAAAATTAAACATTCCTGTGTTTGTTCCATGATTACATCTATCTAATAAATTTGTTCTATGGAAACTCCCTCTAACAACAAGTTGTTTGTAACTTATAGCCTTGAGAATTATCTGAGATACCATGAGGTTAAGTGACTTGTCCTTGGATACATAGTGGGTGTGCCAAAGGAAGGACTGGACCCTCAAGTCAGCTCTTTGTCCTATAGTCATATTACCTTTCCATAGGGTTAAAAGTGTTTTCCAATGAACACTATTATGAAGCAAGTTGTGAGTGATAACATTTTGATTCTACTAAAGAGTAAACAATCTTAATGGGATCTAGTAACTTGCCTCACATCCCTCAGAATTTCTGGATTTATAAGAGAGGGAAAGGGAGTATGAAATTTTCAGATATCAGTTATATAATAGTCACTGTGCTTAGCACAAATATTTTACAAATTTTTTTACAAATATTTGACAAATATTCTTTCATGTTGATTCTCACAACTCTATGAGGAAGGTATTATTATTAGCCTCATTTTAAAAGTAAAGAAGTAGAGTCTTCAGGCCCAATGCTTTATCCTCAATCAGCTACTTCTTGATTATAAATTGCTTTCTTTGTTATCAATTAATCAGTCATTCAATCAATCAACAGATATTTATTGAATAATTATGTGCCTGGTACTGTGCTAAGCATGGAGGACTTTAAAAAAAGGTCAAAACAATCCCTGTCTTCAAGTAGTATACCCTCCATTATTTTATTTTATTAATATAAAAACTGGATCTTAGAGAAGTGACCTTATTTTCTGATGATCAAGGCAAACTGTGAATTACAAAGGAACAGATAAAATTATTTTAAGTTATATAAAACTGATAGAAAAATTCCAAAAATGCTAAACACTTAATATCTAAAGTTCTGTATTCCCCCCAAAAAATATCATATAAACACACATAACCACAGAGACACACAAAAACACACATAGAGAGAAACAGAGATGGAATGGAGGGAAGGAGAGAGAGAGAGAGAGAGAGAGAGAGAGAGAGAGAGAGAGAGAGAGAGAGAGAGAGAGAGAGAGAGAGTTGTGAAGACATTTCCATAAAGGTAAATAAAATGATTTCTCAGCTTTCTTTCCTCATCACTATTTTCTCCAGTTGCTGCTTGGAGGTATTGGGTAGATGGAGTACAAGTAATGTCTCTCAAATTCAGCTTTTGAAAATATTCTACAATCAAACTGTCCTTTTCCTCATATTCAATATGCTACTGACACTTAACAAAATCCCACATCAGAAAATTTAAAACACAATACTTTTCAGTATTATTACAAACCCATTCAAAAGACTTTGGAAGTGAATTGCCCATTATATTCCCCTGAAATCTCGAATAACACACTTGTCAGGATTACTACAGAAAGGATTCTTTTTTAGATCAGGGTTTGACTAGATGATCTGAGTCACTTTCAGCTTTGAAATTCTGTGATTCTGTTCATTTCTAAGTGGTTTCAGTGGCACCTGAACCCAGGCAGAGTATTCCATTAGATATTCAGTGACAGGATCATGCATACAAACAATCCATAGTGGGACTACTTTGTCTTATCTGGTATTTGTCACAGCTTTGTGCTGACTCAAAATGCTGATTCCAAAGTTCTCTTTCAATAGTCCTCAAACTCTACTGTCCAAAGGGCTTCACCCATCATTCTTCTAAATATTCAGTCACACACTGTTTTTGTGAGAACTCAGTAAAGCTCAAAAATATGGGGGAGGTGATTCATTTCAGTTCTCTCAAATAGAGAGAGGCGTAAATAGGACATAAATTGTAATTTCTAGAGGTTTATATAGTCTTAGAAAGGGTTCGATGTCCCTGGGGTGGGGTGGGGGAATGAGACCCTGAACTAACTATTCTATCTGATGCATCTTTTTTATTTCCTTTTCCCTTCATTGCTTGGTATTGGCAATAAAACCAACCATGAAAACAAGAATAATATTAACATTTATGTAGTCTTTGCTATGTATCAGATACTGTTTTAAGTATTTTATAAGTATTGTTTCATGTAGTCCTCACAACAACCACAGGGTGTGGATGTTATTATTATTACCATTTACACTTAAGGAAACTGAGGCAGAAAAGATAAACTTGCCCAACATAAGATGATTATTAAGTGCCTGAAACCATGCTAATGATCAAATTGTCTCTCTTTTTTGAGATTCTCCTACTGAGATACTACTACTTTTCCACTTCCCCAGAAAAGCATTGTGTGCTAACTTCATACCTCTGAAATCCTGCTACAGTTGAAGGCAGCAAATAGGTAATGTTAGATCTGAAGTGAGATCCTGAGCTCAAATGTGACCCGAAGACCTGAATACAAATGTGACTTCAGACACTTAATAACTGGGCAATTCATTTACTCTCTATCTGCATCCAATTCTTCACTTGTAAAATGTATTTTTGCATACTACATGTTCTCTTTCCTCCAACCCAATTGTAATTTTCCCCCTGCCCATGTGAAAAATATATCATATGGAATGCATGTGGAACTATAAGAAGCCTAGTGATCTTAGGCAAGTCACCTACCCTTTTAGAGCTTAATCTTATAATAAAATTGAAGAAAAAGCTGGTCTGTGTGATATTTGAAGTTCTAACACTCTATTCTATATTCTATCATTCTTTCCAATTATAACCTGTTAGGTGTCTTACTCCAAGGGCCCAGGAAGTTATTGCTCACACCCACTTCTATGATTAATTCTTTGAGTCTGTGTGACAATCAATATGAGAGGCAGAAAGGTGGATAAAATGCATTTTAAGGCAAAAGCATAGAGATGAAAAATGGTAGACTGTAAGGAACAACTAAATGGCTGTTTTATCTGGTTTGTGGAGTGTGGTAACAGGAGTGGTACAGAATAATACTGGAAAGATACTTTGTAATTAAGTTGTAAAGATGACTTGCAGGATCTTTGCTTCCTTCAACACTTAACTCAAATGCAACTCTCTAGAGGAGGTTGCTAATGTTTTCCCATCTTAGATCATCTTCCTCTATGTATCTTGTAAATATCTATCTTTTCAGGGCTGGCTGGGTCTCCATATTTCACCTAGGTTGCAATTGGAGGAGTCCCTCCTGGCCAAACCTCTGATTGACATAAATGATTTGATCTAGGCTATTTCTGACTCAGCCAGTTTTTCCTTCTTTGTATCTGATAGCTCTTTTCCTCTTAGGAATTCACCATATTGGTAAAGGACTTAGTGCTATCATGTAATTGGTTTTAGTCCTACTGCAACTCAAACTTCCAGAGTTTGGGAAAACTATTAGCCTTAGCCTTCTCTAGTAGTAGAAATTATAAGAGATTCACCACCATATTGGGCTATAAATTTATGTCTGAGTTGTCTTCTCCTCCACTAGAATGTTAACCGCTGAAAAGTAGGGATAGTTCTTTATTTATCTTTGTATCCTGGTATTCAGCACAGAGGCTTGCTCATAAGAGGTGTATAACAAATAATAACTGATTGACTACTTGATTGTGTGGGAGTCCTACAATATGCAGAAATGGAATTGAGAATGAATTCTCATTAAGGAAACTGGAAAATTCCAAGTCATTCTTCTATCAATGAGCTTACACTAGCCTGATTTCAAACCTGTAGGTCCGAAATCTGGCTCATTATTACTTTATCATACTTGCATTAGCACCTACTACTCCCCTGAATCACTCCCATTAAGCTGTTTTCCATGTTTTCTCTACATAATGTCCTAAATAAAAATAAATTTTGGCATTAGTTAACTATATTATATCACATGAATTTTAAGTACCAAAACTTGAGGGAAATAAGGCTTTATGAAAGAATACTTTATAAATCTAAATCAGACATGACAGCAGATAGTTGTGGAATATGTTGGCTTTTAGAGCTATTGAAAGAAAATTGGTCTCTTCAAATTCCCTTAATTTTGTTTTGAGCTCTTCACAATCTGTTCCCATCCTACCTTTCCAGGCTTCTATGTCACTGTTTCTCTGCTCCAGAACAAATAGGACTGTTTGCTATGCCCCAAACACAAGCATTATTTTTCCACCTAAGTATCTTTTCTCATGTTTTTTTTTCTGCTTGCTTCTCTAATTCCATCATTGGAGAACCAATTTTAATGACTCATCTTAATGATGATTTTTCTGACTGCCCCAGCTATAACAGTTCATACTTCTTTTTTTTTCCTTGACCTATGATTATTTGTATGTGTGAGACTTATCTTCCCTATTGAATTAGAAGTTTCTGGAGAGTAGAGAATGTCTATTATGTGTTTTTGAAGTCATCACACTCCTGGTACTTTGCACATGGTAAGTAATTGCTAAATTGAATTGAATTGTCCGGCCAAGATGGCGGAGAGGAAATACACTTCTGTGTAATCTCCGTGTTTTTCTCTCACTATTCATTTCATTTCATGCCTCTGAATTAATGCTCGACTGAAAAAAAACCATACAATTACTTACCAAGAGAAACCATCCTTGAGACTCGTCAAGAAAGGTCTGTTTTTGCGCGAGGGCGGGGACGGTATTTGGAAGCAGTCTGCGGGCAGCAGCGGCAACCAAAGCACAGATAGCAGCTCAGAACCGGGTGGAGCGGAGAGGTGGTAGGACGCGATCGCAGCCGTCTCTGCGGTGAGAGCTTTGCTATAGGAGCAAGTCAGCAGCCCAGCAGAGAAGCTAAAAACACCGGGGGTGAAGAATACAATCCCGGACAGCTGGAGTTTCTCGGGACCTGGCCACCCCTCCCCCACAGTGTCTTAACCCGCTCGGATCTCAGAGCGCTCGGATCTCAGTGCGCAGGCGCCATAGCACAGTAGGACCTGTGCCTCACAAATACCCTGCCCCTCCCCCAAAGAAAGCAGCCTCCATTCAAGGGGTTTTTTTTTCCTTCTGTTTCTTTGATAGTTTGTCTTTGATAAATAGACAGAATGAGCAAGAAACTGAAAAAGAATTTAACCCTGGACAGCTTTTATACAGATAAAGAGCAGACTCCAAACCCTGAGGAGACTAAAAACAAACAGTCCCCAGGTGAATCCCCGAAGGAAGAGACCTTATGTCCCTCAGCACAGATGAATCTCATGGAGGAAATTAAAAAGGCTCTCACAAGGGAGCTAGAAGAAAAATGGGAAAAGGAGAGGGAGGCTCTGAAAAAGGAGAGGGAGGCTTGGCAAAAGAGCCTGGAGAAGTCAGTTAAAGAGAGAGTGGATAAAGAAACCAAATCCTTGAAAAATAGGATTAGTGAACTGGAAACAGAAAACAGCTCTCTAAAAAACAAAATTGGCGAAATGGAAAAAAATTCCACAGAACAAAAGAACTCAATTGGACAATTAGAAAAAGATCTTAAAAAAGTGAGTGAAGAAAATACCTCACTGAAAATCAGGGTCGAACAATTGGAATTGAATGACTCGAGGAGACAAGAAGAATCAGTCAAGCAAATCCAAAAAAATCAAACAATGGAAAAGGATGTGAAATACCTTCTGGGGAAGACAACAGACCTGGAAAACAGATCCAGGAGAGACAACCTGAGAATCATCGGACTTCCAGAAAAGTATGATGAAAAAAAAAGCCTGAACACTATCTTCCAGGAAATTATCAAAGAGAACTGCCCAGAAGTCATAGAAACAGAAGGTAAAATAGACATTGAAAGAATTCATCGATCCCCTACTGAAAGGGATCCTAAAATCAAAACACCAAGGAATATAGTGGCCAAATGCCAGAACCCTCAGGCAAAGGAAAAAATACTGCAAGCGGCTAGAAAAACCCAATTCAAGTATCAAGGAGCCACAATAAGGATCACCCAGGATCTGGCAGCATCCACATTAAAGGATCGAAGGGCCTGGAATATGATATTCCGAAAGGCTAAGGAACTTGGTATGCAACCAAAAATAACTTACCCAGCGAGATTGAGCATCTTTTTCCAGGGAAGAAGATGGACATTCAACGAAATAAGCGAATTTCATCTATTTCTGATGAAAAAGCCAGAACTTAACAAAAAATTTGATCTACAAGCACAGAACTCAAGAGAAATCTAAAAAGGTAAAGATTAATCTTGGGAACTATATTTCGGCTGTAAAGATGTATAAAGAATACATGTATACCTTGTTCTAGAAACTAGTTGTGGAAAGGACATTGTACTAGAAAAAAGGGAAAGTGGGGGTACTACATTTCATGAAGAGGCAAAGAAAACCTAGTAAATCTGAGAGAAAGAATGGAGAGGAATGAAAATAGTGAGTATTTTACTGCTTTCAGAATTGGCAGTAAGAGAAGAATTTTAGACATATTCATTCTATGGTGAAACTTCTCCCACCTCATTGAAAAGTGAGAAGGGAGAAGTGAAAAAGGAAGGAATAAGCTAAGTGGAAGGGAATACGGTAACTGGGAGGGAAAGGGGTAAGTTGGGGGGGGGGAACTCTAAGGGGGGGGAGGGATACTGAAAAAGGGAGGGCTGTGAGAAGCAAGGGGAGCTCACAAGCTTAATACTGGGAAGGGGGGTAAGGGAGGGGGTAAGGGAGTAAGAAGGGAGAAAAGCATAAACCGGGGTTAACAAGATGGCAAGTAATACAGAATTGGTCATTTTAACCATAAATGTGAACGGGGTAAACTCCTCTATAAAGAGGAAGCGGTTAGCAGAATGGATTAAAAGCCAGAATCCTACAATATGTTGTATACAGGAAACACACCTGAAGCGGGGTGATACATGCAGGTTAAAGGTAAAAGGTTGGAGCAAAATCTACTATGCTTCAGGTGAAGCCAAAAAAGCAGGGGTAGCCATCCTGATCTCAGATCAAGCTAAAGCAAAAATTGATCTAATCAAAAGAGATAAGGAAGGGCACTATATCTTGCTAAAGGGTAGAATGAATAATGAAGAAGTATCTATATTAAATATATATGCACCAAGTAGTGTAGCATCTAAATTCCTAAAAGAGAAATTAAGAGAGCTGCAAGAAGAAATAGACAGTAAAACTTTAATAGTGGGAGATCTCAACCTTGCACTCTCAGAATTAGATAAATCAAACCACAAAATAAATAAGAAAGAAGTCAAAGAGATAAATAGAATACTAGAAAAATTAGATATGATAGATCTCTGGAGAAAATGTAATGGGGACAGAAAGGAGTACACCTTCTTTTCAGCAGTTCATGGAACTTATACAAAAATTGATCATATATTAGGACATAAAAACCTCAAACTCAAATGCAGTAAGGCAGAAATAGTGAATGCATCCTTTTCAGACCATGATGCATTGAAAATTACATTCAATAAAAAGCCACAGGAAAGTAGACCAAAAAATAATTGGAAACTAAATAATCTCATACTAAAGAATGATTGGGTGAAACAGCAAATTATAGACATAATTAATAACTTCATCCAAGAAAATGATAATAATGAGACATCATACCAAAATGTATGGGATGCAGCCAAAGCGGTAATAAGGGGAAATCTCATATCTCTAGAGGCCTATTTGTATAAAATAGAGAAAGAGAAGGTCAATGAATTGGGCTTGCAACTAAAAATGCTAGAAAAGGAACAAATTAAAAACCCCCAATCAAACACTAAACTTGAAATTCAAAAAATAAAAGGAGAGATCAATAAAATTGAAAGTAAAAAAACTATTGAATTGATTAATAAAACTAAGAGATGGTTCTATGAAAAAACCAACAAAATAGACAAACCCTTAGTAAATCTGATTAAAAAAAGGAAAGAGGAAAATCAAATTGTTAGTCTTAAAAATGAAAAGGGAGAACTCACCACTAACGAAGAGGAAATTAGAGCAATAATTAGGAGTTACTTTGCCCAACTTTACGCCAATAAATTCGACAACTTAAATGAAATAGAAGAATACCTCCAAAAATATAGCTTACCTAAACTAACAGAGGAAGAAGTAAATATCCTAAACACTCCTATCTCAGAAAAAGAAATAGAACAAACTATCAATCAACTCCCTAAGAAAAAAACCCCAGGACCAGATGGATTTACATCTGAATTCTATCAAACATTTAAAGATCAATTAACTCCAATGCTAAATAAACTATTTGAAGAAGTAGGGATTGAAGGAGTCCTACCAAACTCCTTTTATGACACAGATATGGTACTGATACCTAAACCAGGTAGGCTGAAAACAGAGAAAGAAAATTATAGACCAATCTCCCTAATGAATATTGATGCTAAAATCTTAAATAAAATATTAGCAAAAAGATTACAGAAAATCATCCCCAGGATAATACACTATGACCAAGTAGGATTTATACCAGGAATGCAGGGCTGGTTCAATATTAGGAAAACTATTAACATAATTGACTATATCAACAACCAACCAAACAAAAACCATATGATCATTTCAATAGATGCAGAAAAAGCATTTGATAAAATCCAACAGCCATTCCTAATAAAAACACTTGAGAGCATAGGAATAAAAGGACTTTTCCTTAAAATAGTTAGGAGCATATATTTTAAACCTTCAGTAAGCATCATATGCAATGGGGAAAAACTGGAACCTTTCCCGGTAAGATCTGGAGTGAAGCAAGGTTGCCCACTATCACCATTATTATTCAATATTGTATTAGAAACACTGGCCTCTGCAATAAGAGTCGAGAAAGAGATTAAAGGAATTAGAGTAGGCAATGAGGAAACCAAACTATCACTCTTTGCAGATGATATGATGGTATACCTAGAAAACCCCAGAGATTCTACTAAAAAGCTATTAGAAATAATTCATAATTTTAGCAAAGTAGCAGGATACAAAATAAATCCCCATAAATCCTCAGCATTCTTATACACCACCAACAAAATCCAAGAGCAAGAGATACAAAGAGAAATTCCATTCAAAATAACTGTTGATAGCATAAAATATTTGGGAATCTACCTACCAAAGGAAAGTCAGGAATTATATGAGCAAAATTACAAAAAAGTTTTCACACAAATAAAGTCAGACTTAAATAATTGGAAAAATATTAAGTGCTCTTGGATAGGCCGAGCAAATATAATAAAAATGACAATACTCCCTAAACTAATCTATTTATTTAGTGCTATACCAATCAGACTTCCAAGAAAATATTTTAATGATTTAGAAAAAATAACAACAAAATTCATATGGAACAATAAAAAGTCGAGAATCTCAAGGGAATTAATGAAAAAAAAATCAAATGAAGGTGGTCTAGCTGTACCTGATCTAAAATTATATTATAAAGCAGCAGTCACCAAAACCATCTGGTATTGGCTTAGAAATAGATTAGTTGATCAGTGGAAAAGGTTAGGTTCACAAGACAGAATAGTCAACTATAGCAATCTAGTGTTTGACAAACCCAAAGATTCTAAATTTTGGGATAAGATTTCATTATTTGATAAAAACTGCTGGGATAACTGGAAATTAGTATGGCAGAAATTAGGCAAGGACCCACACTTAACACCACATACCAAGATAAGATCAAAATGGGTCCATGACCTAGGCATAAAGAACGAGACTATAAATAAATTAGAGGAACATAGGATAGTTTATCTCTCAGACTTGTGGAGGAGAAAGAAATTTGTGACCAAAGATGAACTAGAGACCATTACCAATCACAAAATAGAAAATTTTGATTATATCAAATTAAAAAGCCTTTGTACAAACAGAACGAATGCAAACAAGATTAGTAGGGAAGTAACTAACTGGGAAAACATCTTTACAATTAAAGGTTCTGATAAAGGCCTCATTTCCAAAATATATAGAGAACTGACTCAAATTTATAAAAAATCAAGCCATTCTCCAATTGATAAATGGTCAAAGGATATGAACAGACAATTTTCAGATGAAGAAATTGAAACTATTACCACTCACATGAAAGAGTGTTCCAAATCACTATTGATCAGAGAAATGCAAATTAAGACAACTATGAGATATCACTACACTCCTGTCAGATTGGCTAAGATGACAGGAAAAAACAATGATGAATGTTGGAGGGGATGCGGGAAAACGGGGACATTGATGCATTGTTGGTGGAGTTGTGAACGAATCCAGCCATTCTGGAGAGCGATCTGGAATTATGCCCAAAAAGTTATCAAACTGTGCATACCCTTTGATCCAACAGTGTTTCTATTGGGCTTATACCCCAAAGAGATACTAAAAAAGGGAAGGGGACCTGTATGTGCCAAAATGTTTGTAGCAGCCCTGTTTGTAGTGGCTAGAAACTGGAAAATGAATGGATGCCCATCAATTGGAGAATGGCTGGGTAAATTGTGGTATATGAATGTTATGGAATATTATTGTTCTGTAAGAAATGACCAGCAGGATGAATACAGAGAGGCTTGGAGAGACCTACATGAACTGATGCTGAGTGAAATGAGCAGAACCAGGAGATCATTATACACTTCGACAACGATATTGTATGAAGATGTATTCTGATGGAAGTGGATTTCTCTGACAAAGAGACTTAACTGAGTTTCATTGGAGAAATGATGGACAGAAACAGCTACACCCAAAGAAGGAATACTGGGAAATGAATGTGAACTATTTGCATTTTTGATTTTCTTCCCGAGTTATTTTTACCTTCTGAATCCAATTCTCCCTGTGCAACAAGAGAACTGTTTGGTTCTGCAAATATGTATTGTATCTAGGATATACTGCAACATGTTTAGCATATATAGGACTGCTTGCCATCCTGGGGGGGGGGAGGAGGGAGGGAGGGGGAAAAAAACGAAACATAAGTGATTGCAAGGGATAATGTCGTGTAGAAATTATCCTGGCATGGATTCTGTCAATGCGAAGTTATTATTAAATAAAATAAAATTTATTATAAAAAAAAAAAAAAAAAAAAAAAAATAAATTGAATTGAATTAAATCCAATTTTATTCTAGTTTCTAGTGCTGTCAGTCCACTGACCATTTTCAGAGAAACAGAGAGATTGTGTTATATAATAGAAAGAGAAATGCCCTATGAATATAGAGATCCAAATTCATATCCTAACCTCATCACTTATTTGCTTATGACTATGACCCTTCCTCTAATTGCATTTCCTATGTAAATAAGGATGAAACTACCAGGATTTTATAAAACTGAGAGTAGAAACACTGAGTAGCAGAGAAATGAAAAGTTTAAATTTTAATAATATGCATTATGCATACTTCCTCTTAGGTATAGTAAGAAGTTTATTTAAAATTTTAATTTTTAACATTTTATTGGATACCCTCCCCATTCCCATCCTACATGCTCATTTATTCAATGAGCCTTTGCTTTTAACAAGGGGGGGGGGGAGTTACAAAGAGATCTCAAATGACAGCATAAGTGATACTCTATATCCACAATCCCTAGCATCTCTACTGAAACAAAGGAGGGGTAGTTACTCATTTCTTTTCTGGAATCATGTTTGATCTTTGTTATTTTAAAGTGTTGAACTTTATTTTGGTGATCTTTCCATTTATATATTGTAGTCATAATGTTGTCCCAATCTGCTTAATCATTCTGCATTAGTTCTTATAACTACTTCTCATGTTTCTTTTCATTCCTCTTGCATGCCATTTCTTTCTGCACAAGAAAACTCTTTATATTCATATACTCTGGTTTTTCCATACTTCCCTGTATAATGAGCACTGACCTAATTGGAAGTGAATGTCAACAAAGTTGGATGAAATATAGCCCAAAGTGGAATCAAATATAGGAAACAGAGAGTTTTTTTTTTTAATCTGATCTTGAGAGTTTGGTATTATGAGATTTTATAATCTATTTTGCTTTGTTGTTGTTGCTGTTTTAGTTTTTCTTTATTTCTTTTTTCACTCAATAGTCCTTGATTTTTTCAAAATACATGTAAAGATCGTTTTCAATACTCATTTTTGTAAGACTTTGTATCCCAAATTTTTTCTCCCCCTCTCCCTATGCTCCTCTTCCCTAAGACAGCAAACAATCTGATATAAACATATACAATCATTTTAAACATATTTCCACATTTATCACATTGTACAAGAAAAATTAGCCCAGAGGGAAAAATAAAACAAGTGAAAGAAAAGGCAAACAACAAAAAGAGGGGAAAATATTATGTTTTGATCCATATTCAGTCTCCATAGTTCTCTCTTGAGATGTGCATGGCATTTTCCATCCCAACTCTATTGGAATTGTTGGACTTAATTTTGCAAATATTCTCACTAACCTATTTAGTAATAAGTGAATTTTTGAGTTTGGGACACTAGAAAATAGCTCATGGCCTAGAAAGCTGACAATGGGAAGACAAATCTATATTGTTTTGTTTTGTTTTCAATTTCTGTACAAGTGTAGGACACCATGCTCAAATGTCAGTTATTAGGCTTGTTTTCAAGGATAAATAAACTTCTCTTTTCTTCTTCTTCCCTTTGGTTAGTCTTCCAGTCTCAAATTTCTCCCCAACTCTACCTTCCATTATGCTATCAAAGTTATCTTCCTGAAGGAATGGCCCTTTATTATTTCCAGGATCAATTATAAAATACTCTTATTTGTCATTCAAAGCTCTTCATGACTTGACTCCTTTCTACCTTTCTGATCTTCTTACATCTTACTTTTCTTTCTAAATACTCTACAATGCAGAGACATACTGGTCTGTTTTTCATAGTAGATTGTCTATCTCCCAACTCCTTACATTTTGGTTGGCTGTTCCTATTGCCTGGAATTTTCTCCCTCCTTATCTCTCTTTTCATATCTCCCTGTCTTCCTTTACCAAACCTTACTTTGTGTGCATCATGACCTCCAATCCTTTGACCCCTTAGGCTCCTCCCCAACCCCTTTAATCTCCTAGGCGATCACCCATGTACCAGCTGTTCTCTCCTCCTCTTTTTCCAATTTAATTACTTGTTGGACCAATTCAACTATGTATTTCCTCCTCTCTTGAGTCCCTATATATCATATCATTTAGATAATGTGAGTGAAATGTTTTGTAAGGCTTTCCCATATAAATTTCATCTATAAATATCACTATCATAACCATTTCATCTGGAGGGGAATCAAGTCCAATATCCTCATTTTGTTGATAAGAAAGCTGAATCTCTAAAAGATAGGCAAAGTCTAGTTGAGGTAGGTTATTAGTAGAAAAATTTATATTTATTTATGACTATGTATATTTGTATATGTATATGCATGTGCACATATTTATATATGATATATGTATATACACATTGCAAATGTTTGTATAAAAATTACTAGATGGATAATAGTGTGAAATAGTTTGTTCTTAGTCACATAAAAACAAAAGGCGTTATAAAGAACAGAAAAAAATAACAAAATAACATCTTCTATAGCCATACCCTACTGCTTATACAAACGGATGCTTTGTATATGTCAACTACCATTCAAGCAATTGGATCACACATAGCCAATCTGATTATTCCACAGTTGCCTCATCATTATTTTTCCAGGTAAATAGTGACCAAAGCAATTCTAACTATCAATTTGCATTGCTGAAATCATTAAGACACTTACTGAGCCTGAAAAAAAGAATTGAAAATATATGTGAGTGTAAAATAAGCCAACTGAAATGGAGACATTGGATTACACTGGCTAACATCTGGGTAGAAGAGAGATCTTATTTCTGATGTTGACATATTTTTGCATCCTATGTTTACCTATTGTAATTCTGGAAAAGCACAGAAGGCATTTAATAAGGCAGGCTAACATATGAAGATCATAATCTTTGGAGTTAAAAGTAACCTTTAAAGATTAACAAAGACAATTATTTCATTTCACTAGATAGAAAAATTAAACCTTAGAGGGGAGATGTGAGTTACCCAACATTACTTAGAAAGTCTGAATCCATGGCTTTTCCTAATAATGCATTCTTTCTTTTTAGATTACAATGGAAATATAAAATGATGACTAACAGAGAATGGACCAATGAGGACTCAGTCCTCAATACATGCACAATATACTTTGTTTGCTGCTGATCCCATGAGGGGAGGGTTGGTGACCCAGATTCCAGCAATGTTTGATGGCATAAAATGGAGAGTATCTGCCCACATGTACAATTTTGTGACTATTTCTTATATTCTTACTTCATGGTGAAGAAAAAACCTTTTAAGTGGCTGCTGATTTAGAAATGAGAGTGCATATATACATAAAATTCTAATGAAATAACTGAAGAAATAGGATTGCAGAAATAGAAGTGTGGGTGCTAGGTTCTCCTTACATTCATGGAAATGTGGCATTAAATACATAATGGTTTCCTGTCTTTGGTTTTGTGTGAATGTGTATGTTTTTTGCCCTGTTATTAGGTAGATGAGTATAAAAGTAAAATGAATTATACTACAAGTTGGTAAACTTAAAATAAAGTTATAGAATCAACTAGAGGTCAAGCAGACAAGCCTGGAAAGGAAGCAGTTCTGAGAAGAGATCAGTTTCATCCAGCCCAGTAGCAGACCAATATGGAAGTCCATATTCCATGAACTGTTTTACCCAGAAGTGAACACAGTAATGAAAATGTTTGATAGTACCATTTTAAATTTGAACCCATTATCTCTAGGAAATTAAGTGGTAGAAAAATTGTCAGGGAATATATTTTATACTTCAAATCGTATTACATATTCTCAGTAAATGTCTCATTACACAAGCTAAATGTCATTTATTGCTTATCAATGATGTTCAAGGGATGTTCACTTAAATGGTACAGCAGAGATATTGTCACTGACAAATGAAATGATTGGAGATTGGTATTGGAAAGTATTCAAAACTTAGTAACATATTGGGTCCAAACAAACAAAAACATTAGAAGTTACATTCAATCCCTTACGATGATCCATAGGACTCTAAGTGAAGATTTAGCTAGCTGAGTTTTCAGGATGTAACTTGTTAGTTCATTCTAGTATGTATTAGGAGAGTAAGTCCAGAGGCTTGTTTTAAAATGTCATTGTTAAAATTATCATCATTTCATCATCATCAGGAGTATATTAGAAAATGGAGATGAATGATGCAGTAAAATTCATAAAAGGACCATGTTTTCTTGGAGAACCTTCTTTGAGGGAATGTTTGTGGATGAATAACTAAGGTAATGTAGGGAGTCAAATGACACTAGGTTTTAGGGCTTTAGGTCCTATTGTCTAACCTAAGGAGGATAATTCAGCCTTAGGGAATCTTATGACAATTCTTAGTACATGGAGATAGCCCAAATGATACAGTTCTGTCTTTCCCTTTCATTTTTGTTACTGTTTTATCTGATGCCCTGTTAAAGTTAAATATTTTCTTGGATAGCTTCCAAAGGATATGGGCTTATCTGGGACCTTTAATTATCTTAACCAGAAGTCTTAGTAACAATCTTTATTTCTGTTTTATTGGTTCAGAGACTGAGTTTTAAACCTTAATTAATTATTCCCATGTTGTTTAGCAGAATAGAAATTATGGATTAGAATCCTAACGAACACAATTGTTAGCTAAGGTATTTTGACCT
Organism: Antechinus flavipes; assembly: GCF_016432865.1. NCBI lineage: Eukaryota > Metazoa > Chordata > Mammalia > Dasyuromorphia > Dasyuridae > Antechinus > Antechinus flavipes. The sequence goes on from NC_067399.1 coordinate 79,574,192, forward strand.
TATTTTGAGGGTCAACTTCCAGTAAAGCATTTGGCATCTGTCTGTAGAGCTATTATACTATTCCCTGTGCATTGTATTTAGGTAATATGGATGAGTATAATCCATGGTTATGGGTTCTCAGTCACAATCCTACTTACCTTCACCTGAGGCCTATTTTCATCATTTGCAATTAACTCTAGTAATGATAAGCTTTTATCGGTACCAGTTCAACAATTCTTTCCTTCTGCCCCTTGCCTAAGGGGTCTCACTATTCAAGGAACTATACTTGAGACACTATAGTATGTGTGTGTAGATAGATAGATAAACAGACAGACATACAGATAGACAGATAGATAGATGGTATTTTGGACCCAGACCTGAAAGGGGAGATTCCAGAGAAGATACCTCAATTCACATAGCTTCTTGTGAGTTCTAACACTGAGGGCAAAAAGTTACTCAGATTATATAATCTTGTAAAGATCTCAAAGGCACAAGCTACAAACATTTGGCATAGCAATAAGTTATGTTGTTGAGTGAGCAAGGACATAATGAATCAACTCATCCAGTATCATGATATTCCTTACGATTGCCTTGGTGGGCTCAGAGAAGGGTGTGAAATAATTCAAGTCATGATAGATCTGCCTTTCTTCCATCTCCCTTGATCCTCCCCTCTTCCTGTGCATCCTTGGCTAAGGATTGTTTGCCATCTATAAGTATCTCTGTGTTCTCATGAAAGAGTGTCCAGTCATCATTTTTGCTTTGATGACATGACTACATATGTGTTAGTTTGAAGGAAAAGGCTAAAACATAATAATACATAAGCTAAGTATAAGATAAGAATGGTGAAACAGCAGTTTATGTGTGAAAGAGTTGTGGGTTTGGAGAGGCTGTGAGCTTAATATGAACCAACAATATGATTCTGCCCTTAAAAGAATGTAATCTAAGGTTATTCTGCAGAAAGACAAAATGTGTGGCATGAAGGAAAAAATACTCCATAGGTGTGCTGATAAATGTTTAACAATCAATTTGGGGGAAAGGAGGGGTGGGCAAAACATTTCCCTATCAGTTTCTTAGGTCTAGACAATTGACAAAACAATAAACTAATCCCCGATTGCTGATTTCTGAAGCATAAATGTCATGATTAAAATTTATAAATGGACTCCCTGAGTGTGCACTCCTGACTTGCTGGAATCAACTAGGGAGCCCATTAATATATATATATTAAACTCAGTTATTGGAGCAAGTATTAAGAAGAAAATTGACAAGTTGGAGCAGATTCAGAGGAGACTGTCAGGATAGTAAAATGCCTGGAGACCATGCCATGTGAAGATTAGTTGAAAGGATGGGAGATGTTAAGTCTATAGAAGACAAAGTAGGATATGTGCAAGAGCTGTCTTTAAATATTTGAAGAACTCTCATGAAAAATAGGAATCACACTTTCTTTTCTTGTCTTCACATGGCAAGAATCAGAACAGTGGGTAGAATATAAAGTGAGAGTTTTCAGAATGATGTAAGGAAAACAAACAAAACCTTTACAAAATATTGATATTTAGAGATAGTCAAAAAGAGAATGTAAAACCTTGAGAGGCAGTAGGTCTTCCCTTATTAAACGTTATTAGATATTTTCTGGATGACTCTCTTTCTGAGGGGATAGAAGGTAATAGTTTTTTTTTTGTTTTGTTTTGTTTTGTTTTTTTTTTACTTTTTAAATTTTTGTTGATTTTTTGTTTTTATATCACTTTCACTTTCCAATATATTTCTCCTCACAGAGAGCCACAATGTAGAACAAAAATTTCAATGCAGTGAAAAAATGCCAAGATTGAGCAACATATCAACCAAATCTAATATTGTATTTGGTGTTCTCTATGTCGTGTTCTCTATAGTTGCTTACCTCTGCAAAGAAAGAGAAAATCTATTCCCTTATTTCTTCTTCAGAGTCAAGCTACACACTGTGTATACTGTCTTACTGATTTTGCTTAGTTTTGTTTATATCAATGGATAGTTAGGTGGCACCATAGTTAGAGTACCAAATCTAGAATCAGGAAAACCTGAGTCAAATGCAATCTTAAATACTTACCACCTATGTGACCCTGGTCAATTTATTTAACCCTGCTTGCCTCAGTTTCCTCATCTGTAAAATTAACTGGAGAAATGGCAAGCTATTCCAGTATCTTTGCCACGAAAACAATTTGTACAAATTCATGTAAATCTTCGTGTTGGATGTGTATTAGAGATGTAGTAGTGGGAATTCATCTTTGAATATAGTTTTGAATAGATAACCTCTGCGAGTCTTAGCTCTGGGATTTTTGACTTTTGCAAGACATTTTTGGTACACTAAGAACACATAATGATTGACTACTCATGTTTCTGTTTGAATAAAGTGCCTTGAAAGGGCTGCCAATATGCTATTGCTATTCTCAATGTAAAGCCTAATCAGTGGCAAGAGAGTACCATGTTTCTAGCTGACGGAGGCATAGGCTGAGTAAATGTAGTCCAGAATGTCTTTAGATACAATGAACATATTCCTGGCCTTACATCCTTTAAAGAAATTGCATTTAGATAATAGAGAACAGAAAAGCACTCAATAACAAGGCTAGCTGACATTAAGCATGAGAATAGGTTGTCACTCAATGCTGATGAGCCACTTTGAATGTCCAGATTGTAATTTGCTGCTTGATGTTTTTTGCAGACAGTTCTATGGGAAAGAGGCTTTGTGATTTAGACATTTTTCTTAAGAGAAAACAAAACAGTAATACCTTTTGCAACACAGATAGAAGGGATTCTCTGTCTTCAAAGGGATATTAAAAGGGAGAGGAATATTTTAGGAAGGACTTTGACAGACTCTCTGTCCCTCTTTGGTGATCTCCATAAGTCCTAGGAGTTCCATTATTATCTCAGATGACTTGATTTATTTGTCCAGTTCTAATTTTCCTTCTAAGCTCATCACCTAAATCATCAAGTATCTGATAGATATCTACTATGGAATATCCCATTGGCATCTTAATCTCAACATGTTTCAAAAGCGATGCTCATTGTTTTCCTCATCCTTACCCAGCCTATTCCTCCTTGAAACTTCTTTCTTCTTTCTGTTGAGGACCCCATCATCTTGCGAGTCATTTAGGTTACTCCATTAGTGTCAATTCAACTTTTTCCTTTGCTTCCACCTTCCATCTTTAATCAGTCACCAAGTCTTTTAAATTCTACCTTCACAACACCTCCCATTTTTCTCCTTTCTCTATATTTACACATTTACTATTCTCATTCAGATTCTCATCTCCTAGCTGCTAAATTATTGCTAACTTTCTAGCTGGTCTCAATGCTTCTAAGATCTTCCATCTGTGATCCATCTTGTATATGGCTCCCAACTCAACAATTCTGATCATGTCATTCCACACCCAAGCTTAAGAAACTTCTAAGGAACAATGAATATCAGGTCTGGGGTCAGGAAACTCTTGCATTCAAATTTGACTTCAGAAGCTTACTAGATGGGTAAGCCTGGGCAAGTCACTTAACCTTCAGTTTCTTCATCTGTAGAGTGTGTTTGTGTTTGGGAGGGGGGCGGTGATAATAGCACTTATGTCCCATGGTTGTCATGAGGATGAAATGAGATAATAACTATATTGTAAAGTATTTAACACAGTGCCTGACACATAGTAGGTACCATGTAACCATTAGCAATTTGCTATCATTATCCTTATTACTCCTAACATAAAATCTAAGTTTCTTAGATTGTCATTTAAAACCCTTTATAGCCTAGGTTTAGCCATCTTTCCAGATTAACTTAGTATAAATTCCTCTCGTGTAGTCTGTGTTTTGGATAAATATCTTCTTTGTTGCTTCTTGAACACACTACTCCATTTCCAGTTTGCTCCATTTCCTGCTTATGTGCCTTTGCTCAGGCAGTGTCTGTGTTTTGGAAGGCACTGGCTCCTTTCCTCTGCTTCTTAAAATTCTTAGCTTCTTTGGAGGTTCACCTCAAAAGTCTTTCCTGAAGATCTTTAGTTGTTAATTATTCATTTTTATTTTGTTTTTTTGGATGAGAGTATTTGGATAGAACATTTTATACTTTAATGAACTCTTTATAGTTATCATCTCATTTTTATTCTCATGACAATTCTTGGAGGTAGTTATTATTATTTCCATTTTACAGGTAAAGAAACTGAGACTGAAAGAGGTTACAAGATCACACAGTTAATATCTGAAGCAGAATTCAACTTATCTTTGGAGATTCATGTCTGAAGATTTACTATACTAACCTATCTCTAAGAAGGATCTACATATAAATATTAATAAAGGGAAATGGCAGCTATTAAAAATCACAAGTTTCAGATCTTTGATATCTATGTTTATTTACTGTGTGGATGAACATATTTCCATACTCTAGATCTGCAAAAACTCTTTTATTCTAGATCATTGAAAGAGGCAGGCAAACATGCCCTCGGGATCATATACAAGTGTAAGGCAACTTCATGTGGCCATGCCTAAATATGGAAAATGGGTGTGCAGGGTCCATGTGGCTTATATAAAAATGACTCCTCTTCACTCAGATCATTTTGTGCCAGAATTTACATACCAACATTCGTGCCAACAATTACAAATACTGATTTTGTTATTTTTCTGTGCTTCAAAAGTAAACAAACTATACTTGCCTCTTCCTCTATGGCTATGGGATATTCCATAAGAGAAACACTTTATTTTCCTTGTTTGTGAAAGGGAATCAAGTCCCATTTAACCAGGCAAAGTGTTATACTTGGTGTCAGTGCCTATACATGGAAGCCTGCATGCAGCATTGGACAAAGTAGAGATTACAGGAAGAGCAGAGGATGGCCTGATACCCCAAAAGAAAGATGGAAGATCTACATTCTATACTGCCTTTTCCAACAGAACAACAATTAAATAATACTGTTTTACATAACCAGAGACAACTAACACTTCCACAACACAATAGCCTTTATTCACTATGGAGAATAATATTCTTTGAAATTATACATCAATCTCACTTCTCACCTTCTATTCCTACCCCATTCTCCCACCCTTATAATCTGCCCCATTCTATTAGCAACCAGGTTCAGACCTTCATTATTTCTCACCTGGACCACTGTGATATTTTCCTAATTGGTCTTCCTGAGTCCAATCTCTCCTTTTTCTAATCCAGGCTTCACATTCCAAGAATACTTGCTTCCTAATGCCATTTTCCACTGCCTACATGAGAAAATGTAAATTCTTTAAGACTTATGTTCAACACTCTGCACAGTGTGATTCCAACTTACCCCATACAGCTTTACTTTACTCATTTTTGTGCCTCCTATGCTTTGACTAAACTAATCTCTTCCCAATCCCTTAAATGATCCCTGTGATTTCACATTTTCATACCCTTGCTCACACTCTTCTTTCCACCCAGAATTCTCTTTCCCCCAATCTCTGCTTATTGAAATCTTACCCCTCCTTTAAAGCTTCAGTCAAATGCAACCTCCTCAAGTGAAACTTCTATAAGTCTCTACTTTATGACTTCTCATGTCTGCATTCTTGAAGCCCTTTATATTTCTTGATTATATTTTTCTCATTCCCCATTTTATTATAGTTATCTAGAGTACATACGATGACCATAAAATAAAACTAAGAAATCCCTAATCTGTTTGTTTTTCCATCCTTTAGTAATCAAATATAATATTGTTCAATTTAAAAGAACCTTAGACTGGAAGTCAAGAAACTTATTCATTCATTTATTTGCTTATTCATCCATTCATTCTTTCCATAAACATTTATTAAGTGCTTAACATGTTGTTCTGATCACTTTGCTCTGAGGATATATAAACAAAAATGAAACAGTCACTTTTTCAAGGTGGTTGTAATCCCTTAGGATAAACCACATATGAAAATATATGTAATATTAAAATATATATTAGTATTATTTATTAGAGATTGAGACTTGGGGTGAATACAAAATTTATTAATTCGATACTCAACATTTAATGTAGTTTAATATTTATCATAAAATAAGTTTACTTAACTACTACAATCAATATAAAAAGTATTTTGAGAGGGACTAATAACTGAAGAAATCAGACCAGGATTTCTATAGAGTGTAGTCCTTAAATAGAACTTTGAAGAAATCTAGGTGATTTTATGAGGTATAGATGAGAAAGAACATTCTAAATCTTTTAGACAGCATGGGATAATACCAAGAGCCTAGAGTTGAAATGTCTTGTATGGGGAATAACACATAAATCAATTTGGCTGGAACATAGAGTAATGATGAATAAGAAGGTATTG